>NC_063273.1:8125000-8750000 GCF_910591885.1 Bombus terrestris
TGGCTCGATTTGTTTCTACGAAAATATCGCGATGGAATTTGGGGAATTTTAAATTATGATCCAGCGGAAAACAAGCGTGGACAGATCATGCCACGAAATTTGTTGGTAGTTGCAAAATATAATTTGCTGATGTTCCTTTGTTCATTATCTATATCGAAATTTCTCGATAATTTTAGGGGAAATTTGATTTACGATTTAGCGAAAAATCAGGTGGAAATACATCGTCGTGGCATGAAATTTGTTTACAGTTGCAAAATATAATTTATATATCGTATATTATGTTCGTATATTTTGACGTTTATAGGTAGATCTTTTGACAACTTTCCACGAATCGTTCCAATGTAATGTTATCGGGAAATCATCGACGAGACGATTACGATCTATCCCGATGTGTTCCATTTATTTCTGCAAAGTAGAACAAACCACTGAACTTTATACGACCGATTATTATATCGAAGTAGAAATAGAATTGCTATCGCGATGAGATCTGGGAAATTGTGATTTACGATCTTGTGGAAATGCTGCTGCAGATACATTGTGGCAGAGAATTTGTTTTTAGTTGCAAGATATAATTTATCGTGAATGATTTTGCATCTAAATCTTCTGATAAGCTTCCGTAGCTCGTTCGAGTGAGGATACGCTGTTACAAAAATACGATCGACGAGGTGATTTTCATTTGTTTCTGGAAAATAAAACGGATCATTGAACATTATATGACAGATTACTGTATCAGATGTATGTGAAAGTAGAATTGTTCGAAATATCGTAGATAAATTATTTCGCTATTAAGAAACAGGACGCCTGTTTGTCGACACGTATGAATCAGTGAATAAGGAATGTTTGGCGTTGTACGTGCCATACTACTCGATAAAGTTCAAACGTTTATCTGGCAATTTATTGGGTAGTCCCTGCAACACTTAGAGACTTTATGTAACGTGAATTTATCGAACGCAGTAAATTGTATTTTATGGATGGCGATGAGATACTCTGGCAGTTCGGCCTTCGGGAAATATCCTGCGAAGTAGGTGGCGCAACTGATATCCTGCGATTTAAATATCTATAAGGTGTAAGCCCTAAATTCAAATTCTGATTTTAAATTTACTGTGAATTTCGTTGACCGTGCATTTCTTTGTATTTTCAATTCCACGACTCAAGTCATCCATTAAAATGATTTTCTTATTTACGAAGAAATCCGCATATTTATTAAAAAGACTGTTATATTTGTCAGTATGTACTAATCACACTTTTTGATCAACTTTTTAGTATCTTCCTAATAGATAATTCCATGCGATGGAAAAGCTACTATTACGCTATATATATACACCAAAATCTATTCTCCTCTAACTATATCTCCTCCAACGAACGAGCAATCTCCTCTTTTTCCATCCCCGACAGAGACAATCGGAAGGTAAATTTCCTTAGGTCAGAGGAGAAAAGCATCGCGCACGTGAGAGGGACTGTCGTGTTCGAATTTTAGAGTAAGGTCGTCGAAGAATACATTCTTGATTCGAGCTATCAAACCGCACAAAGGATGCGTTTGAAAAAGCGTGGAAAGGACGAGCGTTTGATACGGCGAAGCGTTTTGCGGGGAGAGGAGACGGGATGAAGGGGAACGGTCGGATTCGACCCCTTTTTCGCCGAAGAGAGAGGCGAAAGGGGGCGGCCATGTTGGGTCGCCTCAGCCATTTTCGGGCACACGCGGACAAAAAAGGCGGGTTAGGGCCCCTTCTCGGTGAAAAACCGCTTCTAAAGAAGGACCACGTCAAATCTGACAGGCGGAGGGAAGAAGGGGCCACATATGGCCACGTAAGGGCCAAAAAGGGCCCGCCTCGTCGCGTATACGTCGTCCCTGCTGCCGTTTGAAAAAGAACAATCCTCTCAGTTCTCCCTTTCTCTGTATAGTCGAGGGCGCGTGTTTCTTCTTCTGCTTCTTCTTCTTCTTCTTCCTCGTGCTCTTCTTCTTCTTCTTTTCTCCTCCTCCTCCTTTCTCTCCCTTCCCTCGATGAGCCCCCCTCGTTTTCTTCTGTCGACTCTCTTCAGGCGACAGAGGGGGCATTCATTCATGCACGCATTCCCAGAATGCACTGTGTATGCCCGCCTTGCGTACATGTGTTTTGGGAGCTTTGAGGTTATGATCAAGTGGGGCGTGGTGAGAATAATAAAGTTCTGACGTATAAGGAAAGAAATGGACGGTAACGTGTTAGAGAAATATATTTTGTTTGAACCGAAGATGCAAGATAGAATCTCAGTTAGCCAAAAATGTTGCAAAGTCGGAATATGAATCGAAATAACCGCTACGGAGAGGAACGAAAATAACCAAAAAAAAACTTCAAAGAAAATGAAAACTACGTTTCTGTAGAATTTTTAGGGCGATCGTTTAAAAAGCAATACTTTAAAAAATCACGTGGCTATCGTTTAAATAAGAATTGCGACGCAACCGTATTCTTAGATGTGGTGAGAAAAAGACAAAGGAAAGAGAAAAACAAGAAGAACGTTGGCTGAGCTGCCCAGAAACCAAAGTAACGTAACGAACAATGAAGTTCAAATGTAGCGTGCAATAGCGGCTAGCCATCTCTAATAGAAAAGCCTGCCAGTTTCTCTATTACTCCGTTCTGTGTTCTCTCTTCTCGATCTACCAATCCGTTCTGGATCGTTTGCATTTTACTGCGTTGTCGGACAGAACAGAAACACGGAGAGTCAGATCTAATCCAAGCCTAGGCTCGTCTTGTTGTGCAACTAGTCGGACACGCGATGCAAATTCAAGGAAATCGTTCGACAATCCAACATGCAATTTCCTGCGTCGATAACACGCGTTTCCGGATCTCGTTCGAATTCGTCATGGTTGCTAAAATTTTTCTCCTTTCTCCAATCCCCTCGACAACGTTGACTTATCGTGAATTATCTAGCACGTTCTCGTAAATCAAGTTTTAAGTTTCGCCGTATATCATCGATCTATGCCGAACCGGATAAATGAGCTTTATTTCGTGGTTTTTTATTTGTTCAGTCTGCTTTGGACATTTTTCTTGTTATAAGTGATCTTTCACGCGTTACCGCTTCTAAACTTTTTTTTATTATTACTCTACCTATAAGGTTTCTCGTTGAAAGTATTATTAGCATAATTTCAAATAATTTGTAAATAAATAACTACATTTATCAATCACTATATGTATGTAATTACGTAATGTATACGTTTTTGAATATTATACTCCCTTAGTTGAAATGTGCTAGCTACTACTTTCTCATTTTTCAAGTTAATGTTGAAATATTTGAAGTTCCTCGTGTTTTATATTATCATCGTTATTTTTTATATCAAGTTATGTAGACTATATATTACACAAGTAGATAATGATTACATATTTATAATTGAATGAAGAAAAACAAAGATGATATAAGAAAAATGATGAAACCACGATTTTCTTCAATTTCGAAATGATGGTTTATATAATATTTAGTAGATCAAACAAATCTGTGCTATAATAATTCGTATAAATATCCAAAATGTAATAAATCAAAACTGTGAACAATCGTAAGTTAGTTTCAAGAAATTGCACAACTGAATTGTCCACGCGTCATCTTTATCAAACCTCTCCTCCTCTAGACCTTTTTCCTTATACTGCAGTCTGTTTTTTGAATTCTTGACTAAAGGACGGAAATCGTTCGTTGTGTTTCGGTTGAATACGTTCGACGTCTGTATCCGTCATATTTTTTCCTCGTTTTCGTTTCGTGGTAGCATCCGAACAACGGAAGCATTTTCGTGTGACGTACTGTACGTGTACAACGGTACACGCAGACGTTCCCTTAAACGGTATCGAGTTACTCGTCAGCTTGGAACACAACTTATGTAAGTATATACGTCAAGAAGTTTCGATCTTCGTGGTGTGCTGTCCACCTCCTCTGCCCGTGTGTCTGTTGCTCGTACTAAGTTTCACCTTGCAAAGAGAGAAATACTGCGTTCTTCCATTTTTTTCTATGTCGGATCAGAATGGAGATCAAGGAAACTGGGGAATAGAATTGTTTTGCAATCAATAGAGTGAAAGAATAGGATCTAGGCGGAGATTTGTTCCATCTATTAAATTTTGCTGTTAAGTCACTGAATATCTTCTATTCACATTTATCCTAGAATTCTGATTTTTAGAATCGCTCTGTTGAGTATTGGAATTAGTCCACTTTTATTTTGAATGCCTGACTTCATATCATAACACGATAATAAATGGATAAGACATTCGAGTGATAAATGAATTCTTGTAATAAGAAATACATGACTTCTATGAGAAGCTTTGAGGATGATGATAAACGAGAGGATAGTGACTCGTAAATAGCAATAACATTTTGACGTTAGAAGTTTCATGAAATTCTGAGATGCAATTGTCTCCCCGATGCCAACTATTTCGCTACAAAATCGAGTCGCGAATCGCAAACGATGAAGAGCCTATAAAGCATTCTTAACGATACTGTGTTGTGCTATTTCACGTCCTATATTTCCAGTTAAGAAAAGATGTGAAACGTAGCGTTATATCATTTTCAACAGACATCTCGAGTCTTGTGATTCAAATAGGTGCCATGGGTATGCGCGTGGACATACTGCGCATGTCTACCGGAACTAATGTGCCGCCATTTTTATTTATGCACGTAACTTAGCGTAGCTTGACTACGAAGTTTATCGTACATTATTAACCAGGAATTTACGAGGGTCATAAGTTTATAGTAAACGATTGTATATAGTTAGAGAAGGATATAAATAGGAATTCAGTCATTTTAACAGATTATAGAAAATATAGTGTAAATAGATGCAACACGTTACGCACGAATCGCAATCCCGATATTATTTACTCCCTTGCAGTGCTATAATTTAGCAGAATGGATATAACCAGTGACTGAGTTCGTATTTATGGCGATCCTAATTTATATATGCGTTTTTGCATCTTTAAATTTCCTACAAACATTCACAGCCTACATTTACTTGTTACAAATTTACTACTTACAAACCAATGCTTGTCTGAAGCATATAATATCTTTAAATTATAGCTTATAATCACTGCTACGCTTTACAGAAGCGATACAATAATTCTAGAATATAAATAGAATAGAGTTCTAGAATAACAGATAAATAATAACAATGAGAGAAATATTTCTTTACTTATGTTTATAAAAATTTGAATTTCTTTAAAGATCCACAATCTAGTAATAAACTACTTGCTCAATAGTATGCGCATGCGCATTAGGAAAATAACAGAGCGTCGCTGTGTATCCTCCATATATAAAATTTACGATTGGATGTTAGTCGTCGTTGTTCTTTGATCGTACATACTGAAGTTTGGCATGAAAACGTAGAATTTCTGGCAGGCGGCGTGGAAGCAAATTCTTCCGTACGATTCCAATGTGGAAACAAGCCGATCAGTCGGAGATAAAGCGCCATTCATTTCCCCGCGAATTTCGATGCGACCGCCACCTATGCAGAGGTCGATAACTCTTCTGCTCGGAATCCGCCGGCTATTCGTCTTTCATTTGGTTACCCCTGCGTTACAACTGCTACATTCGTAATTATCGCATCGTTAATCTTGTTGGACACGCGGGGGATTTTCAATGACTTTGAATTAGTATGTTCAATCGGAAAGACAAGTCGGAGAAGCCGAACATTCTTCCCAGTATCAATTGAGATTAATCGCTACACTTCTTGCGTCTACTAAATTTTGTCAAATGAGGTTAGTTTTAATTGAAGCTTGTAAAACAGGCATCCAGTTGTTTCAATGACTAATTCGGAAGTACGGTGATTTATGTGGAAATGTTTACATATACTCAAATATTACATGTAATACGATTCTTTATCGGAACAAAGAATCCTGTTTTGATTGCGTCATAAGTTAGAAATTATACGCGTGTTAAATTGAAATTATTTAAGAAATATCGAATAATTATAGATAGTGAAGTGCAACATACATTTTACTTTTGCATAGGATCTCGTAAAAACTGCAGCACCATTTTGTGCACTATTGCATGAACGATCATTTCATATCTGTTATTTACTCTGTGTTTAATTAAGTATGAGTAAATACACTATTCGATAATCAAATACTTTGTGCATTATTTAGTTTATATTTAATTAAGTAGTAGATACACTATTGTATAATTAAGTATTTTGTGCATTATTTACTTTATACCTATATTATTACATAATAAGTATTTTATCCGCTATTCGCTTTCCACTTAATTAAGTACAAAGACATAGACAGTTATTTAGAGTTGTCTTCAATGAAAAAGTCAACAAATCAGAGGATTCGCATTGCAAGAAAAAAAAGGGATTAAATCATGGTCATAAATCTAGAGATAAATAGCCTCTAGGCGCCTATCTGGACTCTCCATCTCGCTCATGATCGATTTGCATATTTTTCAATAAAATAAAGGACGCTCGGTGGGTGTTCCGTCGCAGTATCTTTGTCCAGATTAAATCTGTTTCACGCGATAGAATCGATCAACCGATCATTGACATGATCATTAACCAAGATTCTCGGCTGTGGTACAAAACTTTCGTCCGAGTTCCGCCATCGAAATATCTCTTCCTCGAGCCTCCCTGAAACAAGTTGAAGAATAGAAGTTGAAGACAAGCAGATATATCCATTCACTTGTGTAACACGTTCCTCATAGAACGAAGATGACTACCGAGTGGCAGGTTCAACGTAATCCGGATTAAGGAATTCTGAAACACCGAAAGCGTTTTAACGCTTCGGTCCTCTTATTCGGGTGAGGACTTCTGAGTTTACCTCTGCCGATTTTATCGCTCTGTCACCCATTCAACGATCCCAAATTATCGATCAATCAGTGGTATTAACTTCGAAATAGGAGTGCGAAGATTTAACTATAATCGATTGGCCGCTTCTCTGTGTCGTTCTTGATTCGTATCTATTGGAACTTTGTAGTTTATAGCAGTTTGTATATTTTTCTATATATCGAATATGTACGAGAGAAAACGTTTAAATTATGTAATTCGAACAGAATTCGAGGCTTAAAACTTTTGAAAATCTTGATAGGTTTTGAGTCTTGAATGCCTTGATAACGATCCAGATTTGAAGCGACTCGGAAGTGTTTCAGATCTCATCGCTATACACACTCGCGTTACAGCAAAACCATGAAGGTTATTTTCGTATCCTCAAAAAGATACAGATACTATAGAAACTATATATAACCGTCAACAACCCACGGTGAATATTTCCTTAAAATTACATGATCGGTAGAATCGCCATGAAGAGCATGGGGTGAGAGTGGCAGGTAAAGAGAAACAAAAGGTAGACGCGGTTAGCTTGACCATGGAGGAGGAAGCAAGAGCAAAGAAAGAGGCGAGCAAAGTTTGTAAACAGAGGCGGTGTGTACACGGTAGGCTGCATCCCCATTATTTTAGGCCGAAGAAATTCTTTCCTATCTACTTATGGAATCAGCTGCCGGTAAAGTCCCTTCTTCTCTTCGGCGCTTACTCGACGCGCTCACCTGCCGAGCGGACTGGATCTAGAGACCAGAGAAACTGTGAGAGCAGCAACAGGCTTCCCTTGGTGTGCTTGGGAAAATCCTCTCTCTGCCTGCCGACAAGCTGACCAACCGATTTTCAATTTGCTCTCTCTACATCCACGGAGATTCATCTGCGATGGGAAGCTTGCCTTCCTGCCTTTTCGACTGCATGCAGAGTAAATCCTGAAGTAGCCTTCTCTGTTGGCTAGTCTTCTCCGTTCAAAGGATCTCCCCTTCTGAGATAATAACGTGCCCATCTAATTCTGGATCTCACGAAAGTTTCTGGCGCAAGTTAGGCTTTTGTAGTGGGATTTATGGCGCCAGATAATTCTGCGAATAATTCGTATGTAACGAGAGGTATTATCTTTGGTTGAAGTTTTGCATTTTATTTCAATCTTTAATTGGTATCATTGGTAACCGTGAATGTGTAGGATTACTTAATTTTGGTGTATTTAATAAGTTAATGTAATTAATATCGGTGACGCTACATGGAAATAAGATACTTATCTGAAGTTACTGAAAGATATATGTCTTATTAATCATTGAAAGACGTAGCTGACCACTAATAAAAATGACTTTTGCAACTAGTAGCCGGTCGTCACAGCGTTAAAATATAAAAATAGAGTGAAAGCGAAGGTCAGTTGTAGGTTAAACGTTTCTTCCGATATAGGTACACAATTTAGTTCTCGACTCGAGTAGTAATTGAACTGTATGAACATGAACAGCAGGCGTTATGTCCTGTTAGCTAGAGATTGTTCCCCTTTTTCTTTGTTTTTCACAACACGGTCTAATAATATTGTCTCGCGTTTCTAACGCGACGGCGAGCGCAATCGGATCGCATCTCTGACCAGAATAGAAGCCGAAATCTCAGATCTCTTGGCTCGGCTTTTAGTCGGCTTTCCACTGGTCACCTCGTGTCTTTTGCTCTTTCTATTCATTTTCCGTCCTTTTCTAATTCGCCGCGAAGATATACGGCCAACGTTTACGCGTGTCCCGTGCCGAGACGCCACACTGATGATCATTGGAGACGCGGCACTACGTCTCACGCCCTCGAAATTCCTCTCTGTCTTATAGGCTTGTAATCAAATAGATCGTGGAAAAAGTCACCGACGATTGTTGACAATCGCGCAAACGAAGAATGCTCAACACTATGCTCGTTGACTGTATAGAATTACCTTATGTATGTTACAATAAAGTCTCTATGAGGAAAGACGAGATAGAAAACAAAGCCGAATAAGAAGTAATCATTTGCGTATGCGTAAACATTTTGTAGACTGTATATCGTTCATCGTAGAAATTAATAACGTCTTTTAACAAGCCACATATACACGGTGTTCATATACGGTAAGCATGGTATAATAAAAAATAAAATATGTATCAAGGATATATAATAGGATTTTTTCATTCCGCTGTTTTATTGTTCCTCATAATTGTTTAAAAAGTTATCCAGTTAACAAGAAAGAGGGACCGACTAATGAACAAAAAAGAACTAGATGCGTAATATTACAATATAGTATGTACAAGACATTTATTACCTTAACCTTAATAATTGATCATAAAAAGAGATATAAAATTCAGATAGATATGTACGTACTTTCTTATGATACTCTATGACTTTATAGTGAACTCTTGTCCATCATCCTTATTAGATCGACAAATCTAAAATCATCCCTAATGAGCTGCTCTTCAACACGTTCGACATATGGACGTATTTCAACATCGTGCATATATCCATAGTTCGTCGTAATCCATTTTATCGCCGCATATTCGAGCGTCGTTTTTCATTGAGCAAACGATATCGAATAAAAGAGATACGATTCTATAGATGGTGGTCGATGATTGCGAGTGGGTGGCGCTGTCACGCTAGACATCTCGCGCGCACATATTTCGAAAAACTCTAGGAGATATATTATAAACAAAAGTCACAACGTTCACGATATCGATAGACCGATCATATCTGTCAGTAACCACTCGAACAGCATCGCCGTTTCATTCTTACATATATAGACAGTGAAAGAAAGAAAGAGCCGAGGGCTATTCTGTCGGATTAGCATAATTCGTAATTTAATTTCCCGATAAATTTCCTATGGCGTTATTCGCTAGCCGGCCAAAATGAGATGGTATCGGCTTGCGCGATTCCACTAATTCGCGTCTAAGTTTATATCGCTCGGGAGAGAGCAGCACGGGGTCGAGATAGCATCTCCCTTCTTTCTCGCCCTCTTTGTCGCACCTACTTCGTGGCTTTCTTCGTTCCCCCTTCGTTGAATCTTTTTCTCTCGTGGGCCGCCTCGTAAAATCGGATTATATCGGCTCTGTCGCCCCTGCGTTGTCGCACACTTTATTCGAGCCACCACACGGTATCGCCCCGTCGCAAACGAGCGGGGTCAGGGTTCGTGGCGAGCGGTACACACGGTAATCACACGTTCTTCTTTAATAAATTCTAACCGCGCGATTCTTCTCGATGGGAGCAGTGCGCATGCGTGTTAAGGACTGATGGACAGCGCTGCATATGGCATGTGGCTACGTCACATGGTACATATTTCATAGGTATATGTAATTTGACACTAACCTATTTTTCTTTTTTATTCACCGATTATTTTTCTTCTTTTCCGTTTCTGTTTCTAGCGCATTTACTACCATGATTTATCAGTATAGATCAAGTTTAGATCTCTGTACTTTGGTAAAATATATTTCCTTTTCTTTTTATTGAAAAAAACTTTCGTAAGAGATTTATCATAACGATATATTATAACAGAATTTTCCAACATTGTATAGTATTAGAAAGTAGTATAACTGGATATTTACATACGAAAGTACACAGTGAGATGAAGCTCTTTTTTTCGGCTTCCTCTTAGATACACGAGTTGCAACTATTTAAGAAGGTTAGAATTTGAACACACGCTTTGATGTTCGGAATAGCCAGCAGCGTTGCAATGTCTAATGGTAGCTGGAAATTTATCTTTCGAAGGTTGTACATATATTAATTTCGTTCTTTGAACATTATATAGATTACATTGCCATAAGACATAAGGCATGGTTAAGTTTCATTTTCGAGATTGCATCTGCATTTAGGGCTGTTGGTAACACCGATACGAGCGAGAGCAGCTGCTAAATGATAGTGATCTGCACTACTTCTATTTACAGTTACAATAAATCCGCGAGATAATTGATAATACAATATGCTTTCATTATAAGTATCTATATAATAATTGTCCGAGGTTATCTTTTTTAACCTACGTATATATGTCAGAATCTTTTTATACCAATTTCCTAACTAATGTTATTTACTCTTTATTTGACGAAATTGAATATTTGTAGTAATACGAATATTCTCGTGAGTTATGTTACGTTACTATGATCATCCTCCACGTTTCTTTTAACTGTTTAATATTCATGGTCTTTAACGTCAAAAGTGGTTGAATTATTAGGGAATTCTGCGGTCAGGAGGTGACCTTAAGAACAACGCCAGGGACGTTGTTCCTCGTAAGATAGAATCTTCTTCACGATGGGATCCATGGAACCCATTCTCAGCCATTTCTGTTTCTGGAAACTGAACGAATCGATCTCGTTGACTTCGCTCGAGCAATGGAGAGGAGAAGCCCGGTTACGGAATTTCCAAGTGAAGCTTATTTACGAACTGGCCGATTAATAAAACGAGCCGCGCCTTCGATCATTATCTCAGCGCCGTTTAAAACGGCGAGACCATGCTGATGCCATAAAATCGCGCGCCACGGTTTTTCGGCCCGTTTCGATGTTATTCACTAGCGTGTCACATTTTTCGTACGAGAAAATGATTAAAAATAACGACAGTAAAAATTATCCGGCCATCGTCGTCCTCCGCGGAATCGACGATCGTTATCAGTGATGATACGAAATTATCTTTGAATTATTGCCTCGATATTGGGAAATAATTGGACGTGTTACTAATTCTAACGAACTGTGCCTGTATAATGATACATATACTACGTGTACTGTACAAGGTGATTCATTAATTTGTGTATGTAACTTTTTGTTAATTTAAAATGTGTTTTTCAACGAGAGTGTCACTTATAATTTCAGAATACCACTGCTCGTTTCCTTCTGGATAATTCTCTATTCTGTAAAATTAGTGTCACGTATAATTTATTATATCGTATTTACTGGTTGTTGCCCGATGATTTAGAAATCGGACTTGGTTTTATATAATTTATAAACATAAAACCAAACGAAAACTAAACTCCTGTATATCTATAGACACCGTCCATTCTTCATTCTTCATTTATATATACCTATCTATACATACATCTATATACAGTGCCTACCTGCTCTATATTTTCTAATTTGTATCTTATTTCCCAATAATTGCACTTTTCCTCGCCGTTAATTCCAACATATTATCGTTGTACTTACTTTTTTCCTGCAACCTATTTTGCAATCATTTACAATAACGCCAAACATGTACGGCATAAAAAAAAAGCCCGATGACTGTGGATAATCGCAATAAAATAATAAACGGTAATAAAATCAAAGATCTGAAAAGTCAAGAGAAAAGCTGTTGGATGGAATGGCGAAGAGAAGCGAGAGATCTCGCGGTAATAGGTTTAGTTGTCGCGAGAAACTCGTCCGCCAAATAAATGTCCCGGGCACGCGATGAGTCACAAATCCTAATGAAAATAATAATGCCCGAAAGATTCCGTTCTCTTAGGCAGGCAACGCGCGGCGTGCAACGCGGATAAATTTACTGCGCGATCTCGACTCGGATAAGGCATACCTGGGGACACCTCGTCTGGGGTTATAGACCCAGGCATGCAACGGGTGGCACGGAAAGTACCGGTGGAAACAAGCTGATCCCCTTGTCCTTGCCTCGGAACTACGTCGTTCCACGTGTGGGATCTGTTGCATCGCGTCTCGTGGAAATAATTCTTGTCCTCGGACGACGAGAACCGACTCCCCTGCAACCGGCACCGAACGACCAACCAGATTTTCACCTGCCGAACGGATTTATCGTTCGCCTCGTCTCGGAAGAATTAGTCGAGGGATATAGGGACCTATATGTTTCTTTTTTGTTTCGTTGGAATCTTCCTTGATCTTTTTTAGCACGCTTCTGTATGAGACGATAATTTCTATTACCGTTTAACGATGTGTAAGAAAATAAATAGCGTTACTGTATAAGTGAATTTCTATTTACGATGATACGTTAGACTCTTATACAGTGGAATCTTTCTTTGGGGTATTTTCATCTTTTGTAGCGTGATTTTGCATGAGACAATCATTTCTATATCGTTTAATAATATGTTGGATTTCGGTCCCATAGAATCTTCCTTGGCCTTGTTCTTTGGGATTCTTTTATCCGTTTTGTTGTGATACTGTACGAGCGAGTTTCCATAGAGCTTAACGACATGTTAGACACTTATCCAATGAAATCTTCGTTGATCTTTTATCGTGATATGTATAGGACGATAATTTCCAGAGTTTAACGTTATGCTAGACTCTTAATCTAACGAAACCACTGACTTTCCTTGTTTTACTTTTGAGTTTAACGTTATGTCACATTCCAATCTAACGAAATCATCGTTGTCCTTCCACCCTTTGGCTTTTTACTATCCCTTCTTCTGATACTTTATGAGCCGATAATTTCTATATGATTTAACCATATATAAATATATATAAAAGTCCGAAATCACAATAAAAAGACACGCGACGAAGCGTGTCATTCGTAAATAGGAATTTTATTCAGCTCTAAATACTCGCTACCCGCAAAGATACTCAAGGAAGTCAATCCTCAGAGATCGAATAATTCCGGATATTATAAAAGTAAAATGATACCCGAAAGCGCGCAAAGCCGCGTTGTAACGCGTGTATCCTGTCGATAAAAGATACGATACAAAATCCAAGCATCCATAAATTTAAATTTCATTTCATTTAACTGAAATGCCGTGAACGCGGTTCCCGTGGAAGTCGGTCGTGGAAGATCAAGAGGGTCGCCGATATCACAAAAGTGAAAGGTTACACGAAAGTGTGTAAAACGGGATGCCCGTTATCAGAGTTCGGTAGCTGGGAAGGGAGGCGGGGCCGAACTGAACGAACGCGAGAGGGACCGGTTCTCGAAAACACCCCGTAGACAAGTGTCGTGGCACTTGCGCCTGGAGAGACAGTGCCGTATCGCGGCGGCCACGTCTAAACGACTTGTAAAACAAGCGCTTAACGATTGCTCGTACCTGGATATAGAGAGTGTCTTAGTCAAGCATGACGAGGAGGTAACCGAACGTTCAAGAGAGAAAGAGGTTGAAGCGCGAGGCCGCAAGGATCCCGAAGTGGTCCCACGTGCTTCGTGGCTTCAAGGAGGTCCAGCCTGCTAAATTGAGTTTACGATACGTCCAGAGCGAGTTCACTCCTCTCTTCCTCTCTCTTCCTCCCGCTTTATATTCCTATTCTGTTGTCAGTTTTACTCGTTCCTCCTTGTTCTCGGTGATGTTCCACCCTTAATTCACGTTGCTACAGCCAGAAAAGGAAGCAGTACCCTCTTCACCGGTATTTTACGAATCGAAGATGGTATTATCTTAGCAGGCATTATTCCGTGCAGCCCTTATCCTCTTCCGCTTCTCGGGATACCGAGGATCATTGGTCGACTGTTTTGTCAGTAATTATATTGGAACTGTTGCCGGTTGTGAGAAGAAGAGTTTAGTATCGCGGCGTAGCGCAGTGCTGCGGAGGTACCGCCCGAGGCAAACGAGAGGAGAGCGGTAAAGATTCGCCTAGCATCGACTTGCAATATTAATTGGATATCTAAGCGGCTGTGGGTATTGTTCGCGTTAACTAGGAGAAATTTGTTGGATAGATAACGAACGAAATCTATGGAGGATCTGTGTGGTTTCTGCCGTTTTCTAATCTGTTCTTGCATTGTTAGGAGCACTGTGTGTTCATATTTTTGAGGGAACATTGGGAATGGGATTGCATCGGAATCTTTGCAGAACTTAAAAGTGGAATGGTTGTTTCGCGATTTTATATAGTTGTAGTTTGTTCCTGATGAAAATCGTGACTGGTAAGATCCCTCGATTGGACTTCCTCATTAGATAGACGTACTATAATGTCGAAAGTTACGTACAAGTTGTAAGTTGTAAATTGGTTTTCTCTAAATTTATGATTATACATCGAATATCGGTTGATTGTTTGTCTTAATATCGGTCGACTATTGACTTGTAATTTATAAAATTTACTTGCACGCAACTTGGTTTGTTCAATTATTAAACTGTTGTTCAAGCGCAAAATTGCATCAAAAATAAGCTTGTACGTCATCGATCTTCTCTAACAAGCCAACCATCTTCTTATCTGTTACAGCGGCCAACGGGAGGACAAAACTCACGGCGGAGGTTTAGGTGATTCGAGCAGCGAAAGTGGTGATGAAACGAAGAGGCAGGCGGTCAATCAGCAACCGCCGCAACAACCATCATCCTGCGCTGTAGCTGCGCAGCAGCAGCAACCGATGATGGAACATCAACAGGCGTCGAGCATGTATCAGCTTCCTCCTCCTGTCTCGGTTTCCAGTCCTCATTCGTACCACCAAGGCCATGGCTCGACCTTGAGCCATCCTCACACGCCGACGCACCATATACAACACCACGATACCGGAAGCGAGAGCGGAGACGACAAACGGAACCTTCATCATCAGCTGCAACATCATCTCCAGGTCGGTGCTCACGGTACTCACGGCTTGGTACATCCCACGGCGACCTTGCCACCGCCGCCACCCAGCTGCGCCCAGCAGAAGAGCCAGTTGGACTATATGCAGTACTATAGTCCACAGGTATAGTGAACTGTTTTGTGTGGTTTTGCTACTTTCCATCTTTTTTTTTTTTTTTATTTCTTTTCTTGGCAGAAGGAAGAGGGACTGATCTTAATCGATTAAGGATCAAGCAATAGTTTATCACAATGTTGTCATAAATATTCAAGTTACTTTCAATTTCATGGGATCGTAGGATAGACATCAGTGTTTGGCAAGAATTTTTAGATCATGACCTCGACTACAATCTTAAATGATTAGTATGATTAAAAGGATTAGTGGATTAATAGTTCACAAGTACAGTGAACTGTTTTCATCTTCTTTTTATTTCTTTTCTTGGCAGAAGGAAGAGGGACTGATCTTAACTGATTAAGGATCAAGCAATAGTTTATCACAATGTTGTCATAAATATTTAAGTTACTTTCAATTTCATGGGATCGTAGGATAGACATCAGTGTTTGGCAAGAATTTTTAGATCATGACCTCGATACACGTTATTATATTTCACTGCAATTTTAAAGGATTGATATGATTAAAAGGATTAATGGATTAGTAGCTCGCAGGTACAGTGAACTGTCTTGTGAGGTTTTGCTATTTTTCATCTTTTTTCTTTAGTTCTCTTTTTTGGCAGAGGAAAAAGGATAACTGATTAAGGGTGTATTCTAGTCTACGAATTTGAAAAAATTGAAAAATTTTTGTTCATATTTCCAAAGTTTAGACATTCAAGGATATGCCCTTAAAAGGATTTTTCAAAATTTCAATTATTTTATGAGTTACAGTTATTTTTGTGACGCGGCATCTGCTCCGGACCGACCGGAACAAACGAATAGTAGACGGTAGACTCTGCTCGAGTACCTACATATGAATACCCTCATAAAATCTTTATCGTACTTTATCCCTTTTGATGTATTTTTAATTCAATAATTCAATTGGAACGATGTTTGGGTTCTGAAAGCCAAAATAATAACGAATCGTTAAACTCTTTAATATGGAAGCACATCCACGCACGAACACAGACAATTCAAATTTCCACTTTTCTCGCAGTATGTATTTTTAATGAAGGTTAAAATTTTATTAAAATTAATATTAAAAATCTCAAGTGTCGTGGGAATCACGATTGGCCCAGAAGCTCGTGCGTTCGCAATCAGGCGAGACGAAGTTCGAATCGAGCACTCTGAACTCCGAGCTTCAGAGGCATCAAAGGAAGCCAGAACTGCTCGTCTCCATGAAAGAACTTCGGAGAATGAGCAGTTTGAAGTAGAGGAAGGTTTCTTGTATAGAGCAGGAATCGCCGATTAAAAATATGTAAATATGCTGTACCATTCTATGAGTAGAATTGCCGGAAACTTGTCTCAAAACTTTAAACGCGTTTTTCTCGAAACTACTTTTTTCGAGTTGGCGTGCACGATATCTCGAGTTCCAGTGAACCGATTTGTTTGAAATTTGGTGTGAATGTTCTTTATACATTCCTCTATCGCCTGAAACACGCTCAGACCAAAATTCTTAATTTTACTATTTTTAAATAATTCGGAATTGGCAGAAAAACATGCCCAAAAGGAAACTTTTTCTTCAAACGGCCGCCATTTTGTGAAAAAATATTTTTTTGACTTTTTCAAGGTTCAGGCTATAGCCGCATCTATACTAATTAAGAATCCATACGGCTTTTTTGCTTCAGATGACTAGAAGGGTTGAAATCATGCACGCCAGGACACCCTTTTTTTGGACCCCTCACTTTGCCAGCTTATAACTTCCTGAATTTTGAGTTTTCCTTTTCGGTTAATTTTTTATGTAATCTTAAAATATCAATAAACAAATGATAAAAAAATGGATAATAAAAATATTTTTTGTTCCGCTTGTACAGAGCTTCAAAATCCGCCCGAAATTCATGCCTCTAGACTAGAATACCCCCTTAAAGAACAAGCAATGGTTACAGATATTT
This sequence comes from Bombus terrestris, assembly GCF_910591885.1. Lineage (NCBI taxonomy): Eukaryota > Metazoa > Arthropoda > Insecta > Hymenoptera > Apidae > Bombus > Bombus terrestris. The sequence continues at coordinate 8,142,196 of NC_063273.1, forward strand.
AAGTTTCTTTCAATTGTTGAATAGATAACGGTATTTCTCAATTATTTTTTTGTTCATGATCTAAAGGCATATTTGCATATTCCACTAAAACCAAAGAGTTAATAGGATTAGTTTTTGGAAAGTAATTGGGCGTTGGTATTTGAAATTCTTGCTCTGTTAATTAAGTGGACTGTAGTATTTGGTGGACTGAGAATTACAGTGTACATTAAAGTGTAGAAGCTTGAGATTAATCGAGCGTTGCAACTTTCGTAAGAAGAACATTCATTCATTTAGTTTTGTCCAAATCATTAATTATGCGGTTAATTAAGTTATGATTATCACTTAGCATATATGCTTTCATAAGTTTAAAGTTATTAAAGTTTTTACGATAACAAATGCAAAGCACGCGTCGTATAGCGTAAGAATATCAGGTAAGGTGAAAGATTGCTTGAAATTTATGAAGAGTCTTGAATAAATTTTTGTGTTTATAACCAACTAAGTGTAATGGTTTGCGCGATGGGTGATAAGTATGATAATTCTAACTCCGCTTTAGTAGTTCATAGCTAACTTTTTTAAGCATCCGTAACAAAAACTAACTAGAGGAAAATTAATGATTCTTAATTCGATGGTTGGGAACGCATCTAAGCTGTAGATCTACAGGTAACGATCACTCTCTATAATCTCCTTAAACTCGATTACTTACTTGCTCAAGATACTCAAATGGTAGCCAATTCTTTTCCCTTTATTCATACTAAATATAATAATAATAAATATAATAATAAATAATTAAATATTTTCTTCTGATCTACCAATCAATTCCGGACCAAGAAATATATATCAAAGATCATCAAACGTTATTATGAAAATATTCCAGGGTCCTCTTGCATAATTAAACAAATATGATTAATGAAATTTCAGAAATCACTTAATCATTAAATTTTCTCCTACAACAGCAAGTTTCAGGAATACGCCAAATGAAATTTTACAGCTTTCAAATCATCTGATTATCCCATTGCAAGTAAATTTATAAACTCTATAATCTACAACTTTATAATATTGCAATATTATTACTATTATTATTACATTATTAATTAATAAACTATTGCGCAAGAAGACTCAGACGATAAGCCGCCAGCAAAACATCGCAAAAGTATTTCAAATGCCGCGAAGAACAAAGTTCACAAGCTCTTGCATCGATGAACCATGTCTATCCTTTCTTGTTCCAGGATTACCTGATCACACCGACCTCGGCGGATCTGCAGAAGTCGCTTCCTCATACAGCCACGTCGATGCAGATGGGTGCTATAGCTCCTTCCATGGGTGGCCTGAGCCCAATGGGTCCGTCGACGATGCTGCCGAACACGATGCAAAGCGTGAACACGATGAACACTATGTCGATGAACGGCATGGGGATGGGAGCGTATCAGGGCATGGGTTCCATGGGGATGTCTACGTCACATGGTAGTTATCACAGCGGCCTGGTATTAGGCGATTATCACTCATTGTGACCCTGGGCCCCGAGCAGCCAGGGCAAGAGAAACCAAGAGAAAACTTAAAGAAACAGAAGATACGAAACCTATAAGAGAAAAAGAAAAAAAGAAAAAAAAGGAAACTGAGAAAGAAGCTAGTTTTCGCGATTCGTAAACGAATCTGCCAACGAAATTATATCTGTGAGATAGTGGGAGACGAACCGTATTATTTTCGAGACAGCTGGGCCGATTCGTCCAGTTTCTGCTCGATGAAGAATCCACAGTATACCACGTTAGGTAATTAAGAAGAACATTTTCTTTTTTGCCATGTTAGATCGAAGGCGTCGTGGCAAAGCGCGCGAAAAATATGTCGACGAGAAATCGACGAGACCAACCGTCTGCGTATAGTCGAGCATCGTAATGTACGTACTAGTTGTATACATTGTCAGGGAACATCGGTTGCGATTTTTTCGTGGCGTCGAACCGGAGATAGGATGAACGGTGAGATCGCGTACCGCGGAAGCGGATGTGCCCGATCTCGCTGAAGCTTCTCGTTCTAGGGACGAGTTGCAGAAAGCTTTAGGGACATTTGCGGAACGTTGGAGTTCGGATAAATATCGAAGCAAAGAGAAATATCTCGTACCTCTGACCGAAGCGACCACATCATGCCTCGACTTTTTAATCGCCGCATATACACACACACACACACACATATACACAGACACGCTCGAGAAACGATCTTTCCGACAAACTAACCGGCAACAAGAGAGAAAGATTTTCACCTGTGGTATTACGCGCAATACATGTTTTTCGCACACAGATACAGGATACACGAACGACGCCCATTTGGTTCTCCCAATTCTTTTGGGGACGAACGATATATATAGTATATATATATATATATAACGCATACGATTATTACGAATAGTAGCCGTGAGAACAGGAGGAAAATCGAGGCAGCGGGGGAACGCTTCCGGCGTGAAAATAGCAAAAGACATATTAGCATTTTTCTTTTTCTTTCTTTATCCCATATCGCCCTGCGACGCCAGACAAGGCCAACGTTTTTCTTGTTTTTACAACACAGCTTCCAGAAACAACGCAAACACGTGTCGTATCTTATTTTAGTTCTCTTTTCTCCCGCGAATCCAACGATTATCATTATTCCCATTATTATTCCCCGTTTTAATCTCGTAGCGTACCGCCCGTACCTAGGTCCTGAGAAGTAAGAGGAGCACACTCATACGTTATTTACGGTTACCAGTAGTTGGTTAGAACCGTGCAAGCCTCAACCTGCTGCCGGAATCTTTCTGGACCTTGGCGAACGTCGTGTTACGAGCCTCTCGGCATTTTCTCATGCCTCTCATATGTGGACAATTATGAAATACTGGTTCATTTTCTATGTTGCCTGGGAGAAGGGAAAGACACACAGTGTTTGATATGTGTGTAACAGTATTCGGTCGTGTTTTGTGGTCATTTTTGTCGAAGAATATAAAATATCTAGTAATCGTTTAAGTTGGAGAAAATTATCGGTAAAGTTCTTAACGAAATAGTTCGTGGCTTTGAAAGAAATTTCGATAAATTTACGGAGATGTTACGCGGTAAAACTTAAACAGTCTTTGAAGCATAATTCTTCGACCAGAGGATAAACATTTAATATCTGCAACGGGATCATATTTGAAGAGAAATTATTTCGGATAATATGCAAGTTATAACATAGACAAAATATTTCAATAATCTAGAAGGTATAATTTTATATAAACAAATGTTTGATATTCGGAGAAACAATTTTACGTTAACGTTAACGATACTGTTTAGTACCAGTTATTTTCTTCATTAGGTAATAAAGGCAGAACAAGCGAGAATAAATAAGCACGATGAGCGTCGATGGTCCAGGAGCACCGCTCCCCCTTCCTTTATGGGAGGAGAACGATGTTATTTGGAAGATTCAACACCAGCGTGCAGGCAAGATCCCTGAGAGTGATCTCTGAGGCGTGTACGGATCTTAGCCACCCCCCGCTAATTAATTAACGTCACTATAACGAACCACACACGCTCTTCACACACCGATCCTCTCACACCGTACGCTTCTGTGTTTGTCCTGTGTACATATGTAGATAATATACACTCACACGGTTTATACACACTTTCATACACAGCCACTCATACACGTGTACACTGCTGGCCATTGTTAGAATATTCGAAGGAACGGAATCGCTGAGAAGTTTATTTGATAAATGTCACTTTCCCGAAGCTTGTTAATTTTCGCCGCGAAAATATGTACACGATCGTTATTTAATTTTTCGTACTTTAATCTCGATACTTACGGCCAGCAGAGTAGATACACATTTACACGAGCGTTCGAAAGAAGATTAAGTTAATCTCGTCTATAACGGGCGAGTACCGGGTGTTTGCGAATCAGGCTCGAGTCACGATTCAATTTCATTCTCTGATACGCGATTATTCGAAAAGCCTGTCTTTATTTACGGCTCGCAGCATCCTCTTCTTTGTATCAATTCGCGATCTTGCTGCTCGTTCGTGCACAACGCTGTTCAACGCTAAGTGTATGTAGACGCGATCATATATGTAGATCGAGAATACAGAGGAAGAACACGATAAGTCACATTTACTGTTTCTCACGGAAAAATACCGATAATGCTAAACGCAATATCATTATCAATACAACTACATGTAGTTAAGCGATAGAAGAGATACGAGTAATTGATGAATCATTTAACTTTGAGGTGTACAAATTTTTACCGACTTCCAAACGTAAATACACAAGCAATTACGTAAAGACGCAATAAATAAGGATATTATTTTGTAGAACGGAAGTACAGCATAAACGCAAAATTGCGATTATTCCTATAGCGCAGAGAAATACGTATAAACGTTCAATTTACACGTAATCCTCTAACGAAGTGCAATCTCGATTAATATCTTAATATCGCTCGTCGATAATGATCTTGCTATACTATATCAGACAATTTTTATTTCCTCGCGTACTCGTGACGATATTTAGATTGTTAATCATAAAGTGACGTTAAAATCAATAAAACAAGAAAAGTGTACTTATCGTGTTTTTCATTTAACGTGATCGTCCAAGTGAGCAAGAGAAAGAGAAGACACAGCGAGGATGAAACGTTCGTTCGGTTTTACCGGTTTCGAAGATACCTCTTCATTAGGCCAGTGAAAAATGATGAAATTTTAATTGCTTCACGCGTGTCAGGCTGGTTATAGGCGGCTAGGACCGTGCATTAGATAGAAACGGTATGCAAATTAGCGTGACCAAGGCAAAAGCGAGCGGTAGGCGGAGCAGCTGCTTCCTGCCAGCCAATTGCCGAGTGCCAATCTTTTCATCGCAAATAGAATCAGCAACACCTTTACAGAACACCGCTCTTGTCTCTGTGTCTCGCTCTTTTGCCTCCGCTGTACTCTCACGTTATGAATTGCATCGTTGACAGAAATTAGTAGCAGTTTCTGGATAGTTGGATATGCGTTTCAATTAAAGTAGCCAGTTCCTCGAAATAAGGGCAAATTTTGTTATTCTCGTGTTGTTCGGAGTAATTGAAATGTAGGATACATCCGGTGATTGTTTTAATTTAGTTATGCGTATTCGAGGATAATTGTTGGATCTGTATTTAACTAATCGCGTGATAGATCGTCTTGGATATTAATTGCGGATTAATTGTGGTATAGATGACAACGTGTTTTTTTATTTCAGATGAACGTGGGGGTAAAATCAAATTTTACTGACGCGTTATCGTTTGTCTAGAAATTTCGAGAAGTAATCGGCATCAAGATAAATCGGGACCTTTCTATTTTGAAATAGAGATTAGAGAAATAGTTACGTAGAAACACGGTTGAAGCTTAAACCACGATTCAGCTCGTTCTTTAAAACCTACTTCAAGCATGTTACACTTTCTAATCATTTCTATAATTTCTAGAGATAACGATGGAATTTTTAAAATACATCTAGGAAAATTGAGTTATTTCTAATTCTTGAACAATTATTGTACTCGAAGAACGCAGCCCGAGAAACCAAACGAGAGGACGAGCCTCGAATATTCATTTCTTCCTCGAAAACACCCGGTATAAAATAAAAAAACACTGTCGTAGATAGCGTAAGTTAGAGCGTAACTTATCATTTATTATCCGCAGTTCGCAGTCTGTACATAAAGAGAGTGAGAAGAGCGAAAAACCTACAAGTACGAGAGAGAGAGAGAGAACGAGATTGAATGGAGAGTGATAGAATGTGTGAAAGGTATAAGATAATGAGCGAGGAAATATCTGTAAACACACGGTATATAGCTAGATGGAAGAATAGGAGAGAAGAGAAAATGCGAGGTGTGTGTATCATAGAGGTGACAAAATTTAAACACTATAGAGGAGAAAGAAAAGGGAAAAGAGGTAAAAAGTATGAGTTTTATCGGTTCTCTATTTAAGGGACATCTCTCGTGCAGATGTCCGGAATGTATATCCCGTTGGTCGCGACATTGCCTTGTAAGATTCTTATCTAGGATGCTGAGCAGGGGAAAGGATTTTTCCCTGTTAGAAAGAGTCCTCGGGACGAAACAGGGTAAGCAAAAGAAAGGGAACGAGGAACGACAGGGAAAAAGAAAAGGAGGCTAGACGAAGAAACGTTTTTGTATCATCTGTTGGCAAATCTGTTTAGAACATCCAAACTCCTTGTTTCAAATTTGTTCTATTTACGTGTTTACAAATTGAGGGCAAACTGAAATACTTTATCATTCTCTTTGTACCATCATCTTGGTCTTCCTTCATCAGTTTAAAATATTTAGTCATTAGTCACAGTGTATAATACATTGTGTAATTTTATACAAAAGATGAGACACAGAAGGAGATTTAAATATTTTAACTTATCCTGAAAAAAAAAGAACGATAGATAGGACATTTTAATTATATCAGGAGGGTAGCTTGTTTCTCGACTATTATGTTATATGCTATTGGTAATACAGAACATTCGCGTCACCCGGTATACGATATACGAGAACACCGCGACTGTTCGAGGATCTAGTTCTACTTTGAGTCTGATCATTTTATTTCATTTTTGTTTTGTTTTTATTTATTTTGTTCACTCTTTTTAATTGGATCTATTGGATACGTACTCTAGACATGTTTAATGAAATTTGTGTACTGTTTTTTTTTTTTTTTTTTTTAATAGTTTTATTTTCTATCGACTTTTTACGAATATTGGAGTGAAAATAGAGATTAAACTTTGTTTTTACGCGTTTTATATCAAATTAATTGAACGCGGAGCTACCTTCAATTTCGAAATCGATAACCGTGTTATGTCTATGTCTTAACGAGTCTTTTTTACTGCTTTTAGCATGTGTGCGTCGATCATGTTTCACCTTTCTTTTTATAACAGACGTGAAATTTATTACGATCATGGAAGATAACGTTATAATAATATAATTGAAATTTTATACCTTTCGTTGCAAGCTATAAAATTAAGATATATATAATCATCAGGTATACATGTGAAATCAAGCTGTGTTACCAGAAGTATAAAATCAGCATCATAGAATCATGAAATATATACAGTATCAATGAAACGAAGATCTATAGTCATCGAAAGTATAAGATCAAGATATAGAATCAAAAATATAATATTGAGATATAGAATCTTCAGATACGTGAAATCAATAACGATAACATATAGAATCATGAAACGTAATGTCGAAAAATAAGGATCGTTTCTTTAGATTTTTGCATAATTTGATTTAGTTCTCGCACAAAATGTTTCGAGGCAAACTAACGACAGTGAAGAACAGTCTGTCGCTGTGTTATATCCTCGGTTATATCGACATCCGTTCTCTTTCGAGATTTCTATAGTCCAACAAGGAGCCAAACTGTCTTCGATTCACGCACAATCTACGCTTTGTACGGCACAGTATACGACGTCGTTCAGGGTGCACACCACTCACGATACATTCCGAAAATGCACACAAGCGCGGATTCAGGCAAAGGATTTCTTTTTTTTTTATTTTCTTCTTTTTTTTTTTTAATTTTTCTAAGGAAACCATTTCTGGGCAAACGTTTGTTTGAACTTTGCGAGCGAATAAGCTTTCGGTTTTTATTTGATGATCAATCGCTGGTTTCGTTATAAATGTAGATCAGATTTCCAATCGACTTCCTTTCTTTTCTTTTTTTTTTTTTCTTTTATCTTCGTAACAACCAGCGTTGCTTTAAAAGTCGTACGTTATACTTTTAACCCTGTTATTATACACCTGTTTGGATGATTTTAGACCTGATCGTGTTTTTGTATCGTTTTGTGCCGTTTCTTCATTTTGGGCATATTAACGAATCGTTAAGCTAAAATGAGTAATTTTTCGTTTCAATTTTATATTCTATTTTTTTAACACCGTGTGGAACGTGAAGAGGGTCAAAGAATCGGAAGCTCTTGAATCTGTTTCTGTTCGTTGAATCAAGTGGAAGACAAGAATTCAGTGATAGTAGAGCAGTGTCTATTTCTTCACCTTATTTCTGTAGGATCAATTTTTTTTTTTCTTTCTTATTTAAAGGAGAAAATATTTTTTTTATTTCTCATCTTTCTCACTTTTATCCTTGGTTTTAATTGGCAAATCAGAGTTTCGTCTTGGTTTTATATTCGTTAATGTGTAATAGCTTTTAACGTATACGTTACCGAAGATTCGGAGCATGTGATCGTTCATTTATCAGGCTCGTTTCGACGTTCAGGCGGAGTTGGCTCTTTTAACTTTTAGAGATGTTTTGTCACTTTACCGGGCCAAGGCTGCCGATAAATCTTCCTAGGGTATAATTAGACAAGAATCACTTGTCGCGCGGATCATCTTCTCCCAGAACGCTAGGACTTTGCAGCCAGCAACAAACAAGTCAGCAATAAAAGAATCTTCAGGAATCGTCGTTTTATATCTGATATATCGCGAGCAATTCTCGAAGACGATTAGAAGAAACAGTTTGTAAATGAAACGCCACAAATTGTATCCGATCACGCGATTGGCCTTGAAAAGTCCAACGCTGTTAACGATATTAAGATCTCCAAATATCGGAAATATTAATCGCATTGAGAATATTCAAAATTTTGTGAGAATCTGAAAATAGAAGGGATATTGATTCAAATCTCTCGGCTTGTGAAATTAGATTCAGCAAATAATCGAGATTGCCGACAATACTAAAGATATTCTTCAAAAACTGTCAGATGAAGAGAATCTCTAAACGTTTCGTTTCCGATATCGCAAATATTTTGAAAAAGTCTAGAAATCGAAGAATACGCGAAAATTACCAAGCGTAACAGCAGACACCAAGGAAACAAAACTCTCACGAATCGAAACAATATTTAAATCACAATGTTTCGCCCAAGGAATCGATCCAATCTTCAGTCGGATCAATCGGTTTCCTCAGTCTTAGCACAAATCTCTCTTGGATCGGTAATTCACAAAGGGGAACTGTACAGTGGACAAAAGTGCTGATAAATACACGCATAGCAGTGGTATTGTACCGTTTTTCGTTCGCAGAAAATGTTTTGCGCAAGGACGATTATTAATAACCGACAGTTCTTCCCAGCAGTTCTCATTCGTGTATTTTAGCGGACAAGCTTAACGTTGCACAACTAACTAAGACAAATCGCTAAGAGTGAGAGAATGAGAGAAAGGAGAAGCTGAGAAATAAGAGAAATGAGAGAACGAAGAGGAGAGAATGGCTTGTGTATATGTAGGTGTACGCGTGAATGAAAACGGATGTGGAAAGGGTAGCACGAATAGACAAGTAAGAAGAGATCACACGATGTACGATCGAACTGTAATCGAAGTAAAAGTTGATGTTATTTAAAGTAATAAAAGGAAAATATTATATATATATATGTATATAATATATATTATATATTATATTTTATATATATATTATATATATATATATATATATATTATATATACAACACGTGGGTAACGATAACTCCCTTACACGATGTATTATCCTGTAAAACTTCTGCGCTAATTAAATGTTAAATTAAATTCGTTATCGAGCATTGATTTATTTTTTTTTTCAGACGAATAAGTGGCTTTTTTTTTTTTAATGAAATTTACGGCGAACGGGAAGATGAATATTTTAAACCTTTGAAGATCGAATATAGCTATACGTAATTGCTGGGGTAAAAGCTGGATAAAATCAACTAGGAGATGCATACATAGGTATTTTTATACTTTTGCGTATATAGATTATATTTTCTGTTGGATTTTTCTGTTGCTATTTTTTGAGACTTGTATTTTCGAGATTTATGTAGTAATAGAAACTATTAAATTTAGTCGATAGAAATGGTGTAATTCCGGTGAACGAAGATTAATGTACAGAGTACACGTGTATTTAATACTGGATGCAAATATCTAAAGCAAAGATCACTTGTTTAGTTTGTAAATCAAGATACCTATTGGTAAGGTATTCTCCTCATAAGAATAGAGAAACGCCACGGTGTAATGATTCGAACGACTGATAATTATTTGAATAGTTTACATTTAAGGCACGTGCAATTTTCAATTAATAATATACGAGATGTAATGATATGAACGGAAGCGTGTTCACTGCTTCAATGAAGGATCGTATGTGTTAAAACAATGTCAAGGGACTTTTACTTGGCTTTTATATCGAAACAGAAACGAGGTGAAGTGTAGAAGGTTTATCGTTCGAATAATTATGAGTGGTAGTGTACATATGTATATACTACTAACAAATTAATTAAATAAACAAGTATATATGGTAAACCATAGTTTTCTTGAAGAACTTCAGAAATATAAAATCTTTCATACTTGTTATTGTTGTAACTTTCTGAAAGTTAGAAATCTCGAAGAATATATTAAGAGCAATGAAGAATTTATTGAGAAATTGTTCTTCTCAAACGAATACGATTGAAGGGTGGATTGTCAAAGGAAGTCTCGATGGCGAAAGTTTCCCAGGAGGAAGAGAGCGAGAAAGAGAGCAGGAGGAAGTGGGAACCTCTTGTTTAGTGAAAACTACCTGCAAAGAGCTTTGGAAGATCGTCGAACGATACGTACCAGTAATTATTTCAAAACGAGCGTCGGTCCAGTTCTATTAGTTGTATCAGTGATCGCCGATGACAGATAAGGTCGGTCTATTCTTTGTGCCGATATTTACCGGTAACGTTGTTCGATGGGGACCTTCGTCTATCTTCGAGATCGCCGTCGATCCTGAAAAAGAGCATCTGGCTCTGTTTCCACGTGACCCCGATTTCTTTGTGCCCTGCTACAACTTCTCTTGTTTGTCGTACACCGGCGATCCAGATTCTGGGAATCTATCGAAACTGACAGTGCAAACAGCGATGGGGGAGCGAAAACTTTTTGGAGAAGAGGAAGCACTTTTTTTAGTGCTTTTGCAATCCATGGATAGTTTTTTTTTAATTTCTTTAAAGATGTTACAGTATAACATCTGAAGTTTTGACTTTGTGGGTTCCTCAGTGAAGTGTATGTTTCATTGTGTCGTTTCTACACTATTTATATTTCTTGCCATATTACTTTTCTCAAGGATGTGTTTTGATAGTTGTGCAAAGATCATATATGCTTTACAGTAAAGTCAATGTTTTATTGATATTTATTTTTATTATATTACTTTTTGTACTTTAATAATTGACAAATTTTCACAGTAAACTTTTCTTCATTGCTTCACATATAATAATAATATTACTTTACTTTATTGTACATTAGACTTTACACGTCTATCACAAGGAGGTTCTTTGATACAACGTATTGATTCACTTAGTGTACCTTTCCTTATCTTAGGGATAGTTGTTCTAATCATATGACATACATTAAACATAATTTACGTAATAATGATATAACATATACATGCGTGGATCTAACTACAATACTAATATACTATGTGCTATAATATCATAATATTTAATCGCACTTATATTATTGTTCAGTGTTTACTCCTTATTTTCACTGTTTTCAAATCATTCTTCATGTATTATGTAGATCTTCAGCTATCACCTTTTCTCATTATCACTGCCTCAGATATGTGCTCACATATATCGCCCTCAACACGTTTCTTCCTTTCTCATCTTTTAACAGTTTCTTCCTAGATGGTGTTTAGCTTTTGGAATTCTTTGAAACGGTTTTAAGAGGTTCTAAAAAGCATCGAAAGATCCTTTAATCGGCTCCCTGGGACTGTGTCGGGCACGCTCTCGAGCATTCTCTCCCCGATTTCGCCCCTTCTCTTCCACGACTGGTCTTTTCTTCGATCCGTCAGCGGGGCGGAATAAGAGCAGTCGACGCATGCTCATCGGCCTGTTATAATTTCGGTTCTATTAGCCTCGTAGTGGGACCCCATAAGCCCCGAAGGGATTTTCAAGAGATCGTAAAGTTAAGCTTAGACCCCACAGAGGTATATACCACCGTGCCTCTTCTTGTCTCTCTGTGTGCTGTATGTATGTAGGTGTGTATCCAAGTACCTGGATCCTGCCCTATGCACTGAATCTATCACTGGATACTCGGCAGAAGGTCTTGAAATGGATAAACAGATAGTTGGTGACGCGTGTAGGGTTACAGAGGATAATTTGATAATTGCAAGTTAGGGTGTGATGATTGTTCAGGGAGTTGAGCTTTGGCCATTGGGAATTGATGCAGAAAGTAGAGTGAAAAGCGTTGATACTATTAGAGACTAGTGGTTTATAGTAGCATGTGTAATATACAATAATATGTACATGTGATAGATAATCAATTTATAATGGTATCAATATTACATTGACAAATTGGTAAGATATTTAACAACTCTCCATAGTGAGTAATATTAATTTTAAAGGCCATAACAACATTAGTATGTTTTTAAGTTGTAGTTATTAGAAATTGCATACACAGATTGTTGCAATTGACTCAGAATGAAATGAAATAGCAGTCTGGGAAGGCAAAAGGTATCGGTAGTTTGTAGAGGTAGTGGTTGGTGAGCTGCATAAAAGGGCAAAACTGTCTGTGAAGAGGGTCCGTTCAGGAGTACATCGTCAAGTAGCATCTTGACACTGCGGTTCACAATGGCTACTTGTTAGCTCGACGCGTCAACAGAGAAAGGGAAACGACACGGGGATCCGAGTTCTGCTTTTCACCGACCAAATACACTTGTCCCGAGTATGCGAACTTTTCAATATCTTTCAAGAGCTACTTTCCAATCCATCGAGATCTTCCCATAAAAATTTGAACTATAAAAGCAGAAAATCTGTAAAATTTAACTTCCAATTATATCACACGTGTATATAATTTCCTTTTTCTTTCTGATTTACTTTTTTTAATCGAAAAAATACTCGTATCACTTTTCCACTCGTGTAACCCACATAATTCGCTCGAAACGTATACACGTACACATTTGCCCAGCTGTTGCAATTACACCGACCAATTTCCCGCCACTTTCTTCTCTTTTTCTTCTCCAGTAAAACACGTTGAAACTTTCACACAAGACCTGAAATACGACACACGAAATACAAAAGTAGATGCGTTAAACATACGGAGCACGTACCTATTATATTTTTCTGCAGAAAATCGTGAAGAAATTTGGAAAATTTGAAAGAGGGGTCGAGAGAAGAGAGAAGAATCTTTTTACAGGCGTGTAAATGGCGAACGCTGTCGGCATAAAGCGGATAATAAGTTTGACGGCGTTACAATACAATCATTACGCGTCGATAATGACGGCGCATTCAAGCACGAACGACCAAGGTGAATCGCAATGTACCACCGGCCCCCATACGCCGCATCTGTCCGCTAACAATAGCTTGAACGTTGCGCTACCCTGCGAATCGTTACGCCAAAATTAACGATGCTCTCTTCTCTATGGTGTTTCTCATCAAAATTACATCCAGTATACGCGTCCATCGATGAGGATTGCCCCTGATATTCGATCGGATCGATTGGTGCTATTGCAGATCTGACGATAATTCCGGATATGTTCTTATAGATAGATATGTTCTTTGATTTAACGATGGAAGTTTGAAGATACAAAGATACAAAGATGTGAAATAGGTGAGTAGGATATGTAGCATACTGGGAGAGTTTGTAACAGTGAATGAAGATTTTTAGAAAACATCCTTGTTCCATTTTGATAGAGTTTAGATTGTGGGAGATTTTCCAGGCTGTTGGGAAAATCTCTGATATTAATATATATCGTTTCCTCTCTTTTCTTCAAGGTGTAATAAAAGAAGAATTCTCGAATTTACCAAAAAGAAGATCTCGAAGGTAGAAGGAGGAAAAAGCTCAAAGAATTCGCAAATTCTCTTCTTGTTTGAATGTTGCAAGCAAGTAAATCTCATAATTGGATTGCAGGTTTTCGTGTGAATTCACATTTTCATCGACATAACTAAGAAGACAGAGAATTGCTTCACCTATTGAACATTAAGACAAACTATCCCATTTTCAATGCTTTATACATAGTACGAATACTTCAGCGTATCATGTGCGTTTTATACGTCTTTCCAGCTTCAACCTTCTCATAAATGCAACAGGATTTGTACTCGTAATCGATTCATTGACATGCCAACATCGTAAAATGTCATAAAAATCGCATAAAGCAGAACTTAACGACAAAACCATGGAGATTTAGAATCTTAATAAATAAATCATATTAAGATCGCCGTAAGTGGCAATGCGCGTCGATCAGTGCCCATCGATATTCCATGGACGTTATCCGGTTGAGGGGGGCGGCGAACGTGCTTAGGTCGGCGTTTACCTGGACATCGGCGTAAATTACGAGATACAAAGGGGGTAACGTCGTCTCCTGGCACGGCGCTGCTTAGACGAGCGGCGCACCGCTTTCGAGGTGGGAGAGAACGATTTCGAAGGGGGGAATATTTATGGGCAGACCGGCTGAAATTAATTTATGCAGCCGCATAGGCTGCCACGTAATTTATTCGCGGTGCTCGCGACGATCAGTCACTCTCTTCACTGGCTTTTGTGTGTAAGGAAATCCTTGCCCATTAGAAACGGCCACGAACACCCTTACTCCACCTATATATTCCTCTCAGCCCTCTGCGATACCTCTTCTTCTTTCTACATCCAGTACTCGTTAATATACACAACCCTGAAGAAGATCTGGAATTATCTTAGGTATATGTAGATGATTATATGGATTCTATCGAGACGAGAGAATTTTTTTCTTGGATAAATCTGCTGTATATTTCGAAGGATTGGAGAAATTAGTTTGCAAATTTTGTGTCACATGTCTTGTGTATGTTATATCATAAATTTTGTGGATCTCTTCTACGAGGAAGATAGATTTGTTTGAGGACTTTTCCATTAGTGAAATTCGCGCAGGGTTAAGGTGAATTAGAAATGTTGTTCAAATAGGTGAGTTTTGTTCCCTTTTTTATGATAAATGGTTAGCTGTGGTTCGACAGAACAGTTTTACGCAGCCTTCTTGTAAAAGTCATCATCTGGGATTTATGTAGGTATCAGTGGATTTTGAATCAATATACAAAGGTTTGTTAGGACGTTTAGCTTTCTTGCGATAAAAATATCAGAGAAACCTTGTATTTCCTAAATAAAAAATTAGTCTCTGGAGGATAGCACTTGTGACCGAAATTTTTCTGTACAACGATTTTCTTTAATCTTTATTCTCCTCTAATCGCTTTTCGAAAGTTTCTAGATATCTGCAGATAAGTATAAATATAAATCCTACTCGCAGAACTTTAGAAATTTCTTTAAATTGACAGAGATCAATCCAGAACAACGAAGACTAGCTGAAAACACTCCGATCTCGTTAATTTACACATACGACATTCTCAAGCATCGAAATATCCAAACAACGCCAAATCTCTCAAATTTCCTCTAATTAACCAAATACTCTATTAGTCTCTAACAACACCTACAAAAGACTCCAAATCTCTTTTCAGCATCTAATCTCTCCAAAGACAGCTTTTTATACAGTCGACAAAAACCCACGAGTTCGCAATCGGTCACGAAAGAAAACACGGTTACGGGAGCGCGAAGAGCGCGGAAAAAGAAGAGTGGAGCGAGAAGAAAGAAGAAGAAGAAGAAGAACTGGAGGATCTTGGTGCGGGATCTGCGGTGCACCCGCGTTATGATTTGTGGGGGCCCAGATCCTTGATCCTGTCTGCCTGGAAGAGGCACCCACGCTTTCCAGGAACCGCGTCCACCTCGTGTGGACGTAGCCTTCCCTCGTCCCTCGGTGGAAGAACGAACGAAAAGAGGAGGTGGAAGAACCGACCTCATGGAGCGTGGTGGGGCGAGCGTTTCGAGATCAGCCGACCCGATTACAACGAGGGTGTAATGGACGGACTAATTTGTGAAATTTAAATTCCGTCCCCGACGTTTTAACCGCGAGCCAAGTCCCAGAGCGGTCCTCGAGGTTCCAGATAAATCGCGACCACCTCCACCTCCACTTTTGTAAAAACCTGCGACTTCATAGAATATCCAGAAGATCCAACCGGGAATCTTTCTGGAAAATCGTAGGTGGGCAGGTTTGAAGATGTTGGTCTCTTGGTGTTGTTTTTGGTGGTAGATGGTAGAGGTGTGTTGGTTATCTAGATTCGCGTCTCGAGCCGATCGTCGTCTTTACCCTTTGCCCGGCAATTTGTCAGATCGCTTAATTCCGACTATCAACTGGTCCTTTTGTTTTTTCGACCTCTTGGAGCGGGAACAAGGGTTGCAGAAGCATCGACGTTGGGTTGGGTTGTAGATGGTTTTTAAGGAAAGTAGACAGTGGAGGTGAAAATACGGAAGGAATGGAACGATATGGAAAGAGAATTTTTCTGCATTAATCATTTCTGAGTCGTTAAGATACACTGGATACGCGTTTGGTACAGAAAAATTATGCATCGTATCATCTCTTGACGACGAATCATAGTGAATATATAGATGGATATTACAAGTTGAATAATCGTCAGCTGTGGAAAATAGAAATGATAGGAGAAAGGAAATTTAAGTTAGTTTTAATTCGTCTGTTAACATCCAAATGAAACGAAGATATAACTAGACAACAGGTTAAATAAAGAAAGTATAGAAGTAACGTCTGTAATCTGGCACAAGCAAATTCTCAAAAGCTACAAACCCAAATGGCCCACTTTCCACAAAAGAAAAGAATATAAAAATGGAACAAGAGTAAAGATAGTGCTAGTGAGGAGGGACGTTAGAGAAGGGACACGCGTGATCGTGGCCCTCGGTACACGCAGTTATGGGCACGCTTAAAGGGCCCGACTGCGTGTGGGTCCGCGGATACGAGGACGTGTGGATGTCCAGGCGGAGCCCTGGCCCCGTTCGTAACCCGACACCAACAGCTCTGGGCCCCTCTCCAGCGCCAACATCCACCGTACAGAGTGAGACAGAATGTACGACAGGCCCCACTTGGTCCGTTCGTTCATTCGTTCAACGCGATCCTCACGACCCAAAACTAAATCATAACCGTATTATGCGGCCCGACAATAGGACCGCTCGCTATACACCGAGAAGCCGCCTCTAATCCGCCACTCCGTCGACGTCTTGCTCCCGATGCTCCCATCTCTTCTTTTATCTCTTTCTCTCGTTCTCTCCTTCTCTTTTCAACGTTCTATACTACTTCCCTTCCTGGTGTTCCCTTCTGTTCTTCAACGTCTCGTTTGCGTTCATTTTCTTTGATCCTCTTGTTCTTTGGAGTAAAGTAGCATTGTCTTATCGTTCGGCATTTACATACGTAAAACTTTGACATTTAATGGTCACGTTGGGTTTTTTTTTTATTGGACGTTTCAAGGAATATTGAAATCGAAGCTCCGATTTTCTGGTTTTGGAATTTTACCAATGATAAATTTTCAAAGCGAAAATATTTCGTCGCGTTGATGATGCTTATCGCTTATTAAAAAGTGATATTCATCGTCGATAATGGTCATTGGTAACCAAAAGAAATTCCGTCGCCTGTAATGATAACTGGTAATAAAACACAATTCTTTGCACCGCTACTGATCATCGGTAATTATATTTTTACCAATAAGACTACTAGTAGAATATATCGTTGCCAATTATTTACTCGTAACCAAAGACAATTTTCGTCATCGATGATTTTTTGATATTTATTTTAGTGTGCGAGCAAAGTTATTCGCACCGAGAAGAAACCCTTCATACTGTATTCCACAGGTGATCGAATCCTGTTGACAAAAATAGCGTCAGCTTTCGATTCCAAGCAAAGATACCCATTTACAATCTTTTCATAACTTACAGGACATCTGTCCCTTCATCCTCATCGTACTCTAAAATCTTCAAACTGGAAGATCCTCGAACAGAAAAAGAGAAAGCGTAAATAACGTACATACGTTCCTATACGTGTAATTTTCTGCATGGAGAAAATGAACGGTTAGCGACGATCTTCCTACATTATCGGCTTTTTCAACGGTTAATGATTAGAGGAGAGAAGAACAGCTGGGAGAATTTTTCTAGGGTTCAAATAAAAATAGCCTGTCACCTTTCGCCACAATGTGTCCTTTTCTTGCACGACGCGGGTGCACGTTCCGCGAACTCGCGAATTATGAATATGATTATCTCGGACGGGCTCTTGACGGGAAGCCAGACCTGTCCCAGAGGTGTCACCTTACATCCTCCCTCTCTTCCATAGTGTCGACGTTCCTGGGCCCCCTCGTGTTGCTCTCCCGTTCTGACTTGGCGCGTGACGTCGCCTCTCGTAACCGAATCTCGCGAATAATTGCACCTCGACAGGTCTCTCTGCTTTTCTTTCGATCGGCCACAAATTATTGGGAAAATAAAGAATAAGGCAGGAGAAATTTCATTTCCGGAAAGTGACGAGAGATCGTTCCATCTGACGTTATATCTTTGAATTTTGTAAAAATGCGGGAAATTTTACGATTTGAGCCGAATGTCATTTTTCCAAAGATAGTATCGAATATTTAAAGCAATATAAATTTTTGCTTTTAGTGGCTTAGCCTACTATTAGCAGTTAGTAATTTTGTAGTTATACAGTTTCTTAGTGGAGTATCTCGTTTGGACGAAAATTAATTGTAAGAGCTACAGAGAGCCTTGCGAAGCTTGCACAGAATTTTTATAATATTTAATTTCCATTCAATTAGCATCGCCTCTCGCGAAATCTCCATTCCTTTGCACCTAACAGCTATCTTATCCTTGGTCACGATCATCCCGGTTAATATGTAAAAATGTAAATGGTCCAGACGGTCCAGCAATAATCTCTCGGTGGTCTTGCGGTCGAAAAACTTTAAACTTCCCAGAACGGTTGTCCTCGATCCCCCGAATTCACCGAAAACCAACCAACGATACCTGTAAATGGCATCGGTGTAAAAGCAAATTTGAAATCTGTCAAGAGCAGATATCTGATCAAAATTACCCAAGTAAACTTTATATACATTGTACGTACAACAAATTTTAAAATACGTAAGAAATTGCCAATAGTAAGAACACATTATAACTTCGTCTAATAACTAAAAAAAAGAAGATACATTCCTATAAAATCCTTAAAAATAAAATTAAAAACTCAAGCAGATATTCAGATATACTTGCAGAACCAATATCGTGCCTATAAATTTAAATCAAACCAGCAAAGAACTTCAATTAAAAAAAAAAAAAAAATTCGAACGTTCTACTAAATTTCTCTAATCGCACAAGTACAATTATTTATCCTCTATGGTTACAGCACTAATATCGTGTACATTTTGCGCATTTAAACCAGACGTATTGTCTCGTATTATACATACATAACGCGTTATAGCTAGGGATGAAAGGGAAGAGTTGCAGCGGAATGGCAAGGAAGAGGAAGGGGTGAAGAAGGAAGGGGGATGCAGATGGGCCGTCAGCCTCTTTTCCGCAGGGGCCCGCAATAAATTTAACGGACCAACGAGGGGGGCAGGGCCGGTTCGCAAGCGGCGATAACGATCGAACGAGCGTCAGAGAAGTGCTAAGTAACTACCGATCGTATCGAAGATAGAACCGTTTGGCTGCAGGCGTTTATCGAACTATGTACGCCGTCTGCTTCCATATCCCGCCATCTTTCATAGTCATAGAAATTCCCTCTTCTCTCTGCCTTCCGTTCTATACGGTTTTCACTATTATATACGTCGTCAGAAATTGTCACCGACACCACAATAGACGACACGATGGCCGCCTAGTGGGAATAGCTCGTAGCACGTGTTTGACGTTTATGAATCGAATTTCTCCTTGGACTGACACGCGACAGAGATACGGCGGTAATGTGCGCCCATCGACCGCCATGGGACCGATCTAATGCCTACCCGATGGTGCGATATGTCAGCGGACCCGTAAACTGTTTCAACGACCGGAGATCCGGTCCGTGGAAAACTGTGACTATGTCGTCGATGAATGTGTATACGTTTAACAGGGTGATTAGGCAGATTTTGGAAGGTTTGCCTGGTGTTGGAATTGTAGTAGCGGATAAAGACAAATTTCTAAGGTAAGAGATATTATGAAACAATACTGTAACTCTATAAAATGGTACTGTACACTTCTCAAGATAATGAATCATTACTGTGTAATGATATGTTTGGGTTTGGATTTTTATGAGAGTTGCTTTCTTCGTCGATATTGCAACGACAGATAAAGGAAAATTTATAAGATAAGAGATACGAAGGAATTGCTCTTAATTTGGTTTCTTGCTCAATCAATTGTTAATAATGATTTCTTAATATCACTTTAATAGTTCTACAGCTCTAGCATGCGTAACTTGGATTATTAAAATAACATTTCAAACAATTTTTCTTTACAAACGAAATTAAAAATTGGTTCAGAGAGACGATAAAAATATACGTAACATTAAAATAGAAATTTAAAAAGAAGAATTCTATATAAATGGTTGAGAGCGTCAGGCGCAAAAAGTACGATTCTCCTAATTCCCCATACCGTTGTATACCTACAACGTGCTGCATCTACCCCTAATTTCGTTCATCGCCCCATAGAAATTCCCCTTGAATCTCTAGCCCACCAAACATATGTCGGAGATCTCGTCCCCTTTTCGGTACAATGACACCATGGAATTTCGTGCAGACGATTGGTTAGTCGTTCGTCCAATGAAACACGCTGGCAGAACTTTATGGGGGTTGACACGCGTCCTGTTTTCCCTGGGGTGGATTTCATGGGATTAGGCGGCGGCAACGTAAACGTAACGTCATTATGATAACTTGTTTCTCTTCTTCGTTCCCTCCACTCTTTTTTTACAGAAGGATTATGTTGGATTACAGGATACGACTTTGCCACTTTTTTCTAGCTTCTCGTAAAACGTTAAACGTAGCATAATAAGCGTACATTGAGGGTACTGTGGAAATAGTGTTTTTCTTTTAATATTAATGGTGTTACTTGAAATTCAATGGAAAGTTCGTAATTTTTGAAGTTGTATTTTTAAGATTTACATAATGAAATGTTAGTGTACGCAGAGGTAAGAGAGTATGCCAGTTATAGTGTCAGGTGAGCGACTATGGAGTTGATCGTTGGCTGCTTGTAATTCTAGACAGGAATTAAGCGGTGCAGCGGACAGCCACAGCTTCACCGTTGCAAGCGGTACTGTGGAAAGGACAACTTTGTAATATGATTACGGCCAGAGAGATTCAATATCGAAATTAGGAAAACTGAATTTTTAACCGTCCTAATATCTTCATCCGTGACAAACTATCGTAGCGAATAAGAACATCAGTGAATACTGGTTCTTATAAAAAAAAAACACATTTTCAAAGGAAAATGGAGCGAATGCAACATTTTAAAACAAAAAGTCACATTACAAGACCTGCAATAATCCAATATTTAAAATTAACGAAGAAGTATACTCCATTCATTTTACTTACTATTCACCACTGAAATACCATATTTTCTATGTTTTCGCTTATCGTTGAACGGAAGTTAAGCGATTGTACAAAAATAACTGTACTTGTGATTCTATAACTCCAGGCCACAGTAATTGTGCAATACGACTAATATCCTGTTTAAAAAATTGAAATATATTAAAACAGAAATTAGACACATTATGTCTTTTCCTGGGAAAAGACAAGCACGAACAAGCGTCGTTATTGTTACGAGTCATTTAATTATCAAAGAAGTACTTTCCATCCATCTCAATTGCCATGCACCGCTAAAAGAGCAAATTCCAAAGGAAGAATGAAAGAAAGTCAACGTCTTGAAAAAGGCGTTCACGCTGTGAGTCTGGTGTACGCACGAACAGCTGGAATCTCCTCCAGTCACCAGCGGGATCCATTCAGAATCACCAACGCGACAGCTGAAGGACGTTGTTTTCCTACGACAAATTACGCGCGCGTTCGCCGCTTTCGACGCGCGGCGTCAACGCGTGTGCGTGTGATCCTCCCGTGTTGTCTACACACACCAACACACACGTACGCACACCATAACGCTGACCTACCCCACTGAGAATCGTGTTTCAATACAGAAACCGAAAACCATATCATTACGTTGAAGCTCGTAGCAAACTTTCGTAGCAAATGCGCGCGCGCAATCGACTAACCTTTGCGAGGGCCAGTTAGCGCGTTTCACAGGTGTGTGTTAATACACGTGATAATCAAGTACGCGTGCCACTAAGAAAACATTTTTCTGTAGTAAGTTTTTCTTTGATTCATCGATACGGTGATTTTATTCTTTAATCGTGTGGTACTGGATGGATTTATTGTGATTTGGAGTAAGAATGACGAAGAGTTTGCATGCGTATGTATAGTGTAAATCGACTTTCTGCTTTAGAGGTTATGTTTATCGAATCTTATTAGGAATTAGGAATCTTTTTAATTATAAATGGATTTGTTGTGATTTTGGGTAAGATCGATGGAATGTTTGGAGTAAGAATGACGGAGAATTTGAATGCGTACGTATAGTGTAAGTCAACTTTGTGTTTTAGAGTTTATGTTTACCGAGTCTTATAAAAAATTGTGCGTATTAATTTTGCATGGGTTTATTGTGATTTTAGGTAAGATCGATGGAGTGTTTGGAGTAAGAATGACGGAGAGTTTAGATGCGTACATATAGCGTAAGTTGACTTTGTATTTTAGAAGTTGTGCTTATTGAATCTTACTAAGAATTGATGTAATTAATTTCGAATGGGTTTATTGTGATTCAGATAAGATCGAAGGGGTGTTTGGATGCGTGCATATGATGTAAATTGACTCTGCATCTTGGAGGTTATGTCGATTGAAGTTAGTAGTTTATCGGCCTCTGATCGTCTTCAAAAAATCACGTTTCGTGCTCGTAACCAACAATTGCACAATACGATTTCGCGGTTTCATTGCGGTGCTTACAGGTTGAGGATTTTTCAAAGAAGTTGCGCTATACTCCTTCTACTCTTACTCGACATATAAGTACCATATGTAGGTCACTCTATTCTATGCAGTTTTATCATAGAAAATATTGAAATTTTTCAAGGTTTAACAATATAATTCTATTTATAGATATATAACGAGGAATACCAAATCATTTAAAATCATTCTACCATATATGTCCTTCATTCAAGAATTCTATTCTATTTTCTATTAGGAAGCATGTTAAATTAACAGTGTTCCGGATAAACTATCATTAACAAACAAATATTATGTTTCTTTACTGTGAGGCTTACAACGGTTCCAGATTAGTTCAGATATCCATAATTTTTATTATAAGGATTATAATGTCGATTAATGGAAATAGTTACAAATCGGTTCAGGGTGAACAGTCTTCATCAACTAGGATGCCATAGTGCGTAACTCTCTAACATAAAAATTATAATATTAGTTGATTGACGAAAACAATTCCAAATCGGTTAGGCCCGAGAAACGAGGAACGAACAATTGGCGAATGCGGGGCAAAATTGACCACGTTGGTTACATAATGGGCCTCCTCGAGCTTCGTCAAATGGTGGGCAGTACGAGTATTTAGATGAGTTGACTCCAATTGGCGTACGTACCGTGAGAATCCAGTATCTAGCGCGTGGACCGTGTGTGAACCAGTCAGTCGAGGAAGAAAAATGGGTGAACTAATCATGCAAATTGGGTACAAAGTTACGTAATTCTGTTCTATCTCTATCCACCCGTCCGTTGGAATCTCGAACATCAGACGTCCACTAATAGTCGCTTGCATTTGCAGCAATTAACTATTTCTTCATCGAAATTAGATTGACGTTGACTCGCAAATATTTTGTAATTGAAATATTGTTTTTGGTATCTGTACTGGCTTCACTGCTAGTTCCTTGTCCCACTTCTGAAACTAGATTAATTGATTCCACCACTAGGTAATCAGTCTAATTATTCGAGCGTTATAACTTTCTTGAAGCTGTTAATATTTAATCGAGCAATTAGAGAATTAAATTCGGCAAGAGATATAGCTATTTCTGTACATATTACAGGAGAAATCCACTTCTGATTTTGCGGTATATATAAACTTAGAAATATTAAGGAATCAAATCCTTGCAAATTCTCAAACTTAAATAAATTAACGTCTTTAAATGGATTCAATAAGTTAAAAACTATTAAACCAGGTTAATTTTATTCGTAGGATAACACAATCACTAGCTTCAGTTCCATCGGAAACTATAGCTAGGGGTCAGATTCTGATTAGATTTAAGCTAAATATTATCCAGCTTTCAACTTTAACTTTTACAGCCAAGCAATTGATGCTGCTGTATTGAGTTTGATTCGAATTACTTTTCACGACCCAAATTTTTGTTATTCATAACGAATACCTTAGAAGTTAAAAGCAAAAATAGTCTGCTACACTGAACAAATTTATACTTGTTATACAAGAACAAGAAAAAGGATTTGGTTCAGGCTTGAAATCGTATTCGCATTGACGCAATATTCATTTCTCAATTAAAATTTTGGAAGCGACGACCATCCTAAAACTCTTATGCAAAGATGCGCTGGATGTGTAACGTCGAAAAATGCTGGAAAAATCAGACAGACGTGTAGGACCGTGGTCTGGCTCACGGGGCAGATTTGAGTGAGGAACGGAAGAGGAGGTTCGGAACGATTATGCAGCACGACACGGTGCCCAACAAGGAGAGACAAGGAGATGGAGAGAAAAAGAGAAGGAGTGCACGATGCACACGCTGCGAGCAATGTGCGAGGCTTCGCGCGGCCGTCAATTACGATTAATTAGAGCGGAGACTGACAGCGGACGCAGCGACGGCTACTTAATACTTTAACTTGTCCCCAACCCTCCACCCGTTCACTTCCTCCGTCGTCGTCGACGGTGACGAATCGACCGAGAGCTCCGTTCGTTTCGTTCATCGTAAACTATCGTGTATATATCCCTTTTTGCCTTTTTCTCCTCGATGTTCCCTCCATTCACGAAACGTGAGATCTCTGTTACGTCCTTGTTCGCGGCAGGGAAAAAGTCACCATCCAGGAAATTCAAGCTTCTGGCTTGGGGCCACGCGTGCTCTCGTAATAGGGCAGTTTGTTCCTTGTAAAATCATTCCTTTCCTTTTCTTGAAATTCTATTTCCATTGCGTTCTTTCGGTTGTAAGAAAAAGTCTAAGGGAATAAAATACGGGGCTCATTACATAAATAGATAGATAGATAGTTTTATTTCAGCCTGGCGGCCTTGAAACAAGACTTGGATTACAATTCCTCAGTTTATTGCAGTATTTAAAAGGCTAAAATACACGTAGAATACTCTTTGTTCGTTAACGATCGCAGAAAGATGCAATTGCAGCTTTTTAACGTTGGAAAATGTCTCGGGCTTGAACAAGATATGAAAAATTTCTCACCGGAATGCAGGATCTTCTTAATGTGCTCTTGAAACATTAGCAATCCCCTTTTTCGCTAAAATTATAAAGATAATACAGCAATATGAAAATTCCAGCATCGCAACAGTGTTAAATTCGCTTCGATATTTGTATTGTATGAAATGAATTTTAAGAATGTTTTTGGTATTGTTTTTTGTACCAGGTATAAATAATTGGAAGGTTTGTGGTACTCGAAATTAAAATCTAATTTTGGAGATTGGTTTATTAGTGTCCTGATAGGAATATTTTTTGCTATAGGATTGACTTTTTAGAGAGTGAGAGATACTTCATGCCAATGAATTAGTACTTTTTGGCTATAAAAGTAGATGTTGATACAATGGAAGATCACTCATCTGAATCTAATTGTTGCGTTAGACATTGAACATAGGAGAATAATTTTATTATATTATATAAGAGTTCACGTTCATATTAGTAGATTCAATCAGCAGGTGTTTAGTTACTCGAGTATTAAATAAAATCTTGTTCCAGTAAAACGAATTCTACTTTATACACGTAATCTAAATCTACTCTTACTAATTAATACTTATCTATGAAATGTAGAATTCATATTTACAGTTACGGGATAACGTGTAAAAGTAGTTATCGAAATGAAATATTAACACCATAAGATAAACTATCAAAGCACCCCAATCTGTCGTTATATTGACGAAGGAAGTGAGAATTAATGACAATTAGTTAGTAGAAACATCAGAGTCTCTCGACTTTGAGCATTCAACAAGTCGAATCTAATAACAAGTTGTCGGTGTACACACTTCGTAACAACCGTAATTAATTATATAATATCGTGATCTACGTTAGAAAGAGAGAACTCGCTGCATTATTAAACAGCAACAATTAAAACGAAGAATTAATTCAGAATATTGCGGATGCGCCGTTTCACGGTTTCAGGCATACGTTCGTTACGCATCGCATCGACTTTATATTAATAAGTATGATGTTCTGCTCGTTTGTAAGACGTAAAATCATTAATCAAAGCTACAATTATATACACGTTGGCACCATTTTATAAGTTAGCCACCGTAGCGAGAAAACTATTTATTTTTCCAATACCGTAGCAACAACACGGCTTCATATTGAGATTATATTTTATCAGGTGTTTCATTACGAAAAAGAAAACATTACAAACATATGAAAATTTATTTATAGCCATTCACGAAGGTCTTCGTACACCTTATTCCTTCATATACCTTCGTATACGAAGGCCATTTTCATTCACTGTATGGTATAGTGCTGGTTATCTTATCACGTAACCGATATGTTCAGAAATTTATTTAAATTTAGCAAGAAAAGATAACGAAAATTTTGTTTAAATAAAAATGACGCTTTTATCAGATTCGCTGAGGCTTTTACGATTGACCGTATACGGTAACCTTTCTTATTTTTCTTATGCTAACAA
The DNA here is from genome assembly GCF_910591885.1 of Bombus terrestris. Lineage (NCBI taxonomy): Eukaryota > Metazoa > Arthropoda > Insecta > Hymenoptera > Apidae > Bombus > Bombus terrestris. The sequence goes on from NC_063273.1 coordinate 8,168,767, forward strand.
TAGGAAAAACAATTTTATCATTATTAGTATGTTGCTGTAATTGTGTCGATGAAATAGAAAATGATCAATAACAATTCAATTGATTTAACAATCTAATTTTCACATTATCGGCATCGCCGTTATGTCAGTGAAGTAGCAACATCTATTAAGTATGAATTGGTTACGTAGCCAATAGCAATGTAGCCAATTTAATAATTTAATATCGACAAACAATAGTCCTTTGAAGTAATCACAAGCGGAAGCTTTGATCGGAAGTTGTGGAAGTAGGGAAAGAAGAAGGAGGGCGAAAACGTATTTGAATGATTGCGCTCGTTGTCGGTCTCCTTCGCTAATTGAGCCATTGTCTAGGTCCGGTTAGGCACGTCTAAAAGCCTAATGGCCGTTTCCTAGAGACGCGCCAGTCCGAATACAGAACGAATTAGAATAATTCGTTCCGTCTGGCTGCGTCACTAGATCGCGCAACGACGTTCGTCGCCGGTTAGACGAAACCTGTCTTCTCTTTTCCTCCATTTGCTAAGAATCAATGGTTCTGCTTTAATTTTTACTAACCTAACCTATCCTTTTTTTATTCCTTTTCTCATCAAGTACACGGAGTTTTAAAAGGTTATTCTGGGTGGAATTTAGCTTAAACATAACCTAGACTTGTCAATTGCAAAGAATCGGTGATTAATTTCGATTAAAGCAAACCTAACCTAAACCTAAAGCAATCATAATCGGAGGCTAAGCTCAAATCTGATGTAAATTTAATTCGAGTTTGTTCAAACTTAATCCAAACTTGTCCTCTTTTTCTCTTGAAATTGCAGAGAATCGATGGTTAATTTTGACTAAAGCAAACCTAACCTAAAGCTAAAGCAATCATAATCCAAACCTAAGCTCAAAGCTGATGTAGACCTAATTGAAATTTGTTCTCTTGCTACTCTGGTTGCTAAGAATCAGTGCTTCCGCTTTAATTTCGACGCTTAACCTCCATTTCGCCGGCGTGCACCACGTGTATTACGTATTTTTTGTAAACATAACTTTTATCCGGCCACGCGGATGTTTTCCATTAAAACGAATCGCATAGCGAAAACTTTTTATTGTTCGCCGGTTCTTCCTGTTTCGACGTATTCGAACGTATTTTATACGACAAAAAACAGCATCCAGCAGGTAAATATCTTTCGAATCTCGCCATGGAAACGATCAATAAAAACAAAATTTGTCGTAATAATTGATGCTTCGATAGATTGTGTGTTTCCAATACAAATAAACATTATACATACATAGTGTCTTCCTTCATATTATATATATATATTTACCTTCATTACTCGTGTTGCGGTCCTAGATTCAATATCAATATAAAATGATATTTATTATTAATTTATATTAATATAAAATTGCTTTTAATATATCTTAGGAAAATATTAATCTAACACTGAAACGAGAAATCTGTCATATTTTCATAATATTAAGAAATTTTTTAACAGTAAAAATACACGATTGGATCAGAAAGGATGGAAACAATGTGTTTCTTTTGTTCGTTATTCTATGAAATAATAGTAACCTTCTTCATTTTATCTTATTTTCTACACAACTTATCGCAACTGCCTACCACACTAATAACGCTAAAAGTAACTAAAAACTTCGTTCTCGTCCATTATAATACCAAACAAGCAAGAAAATGTTAATCGATAAAAGTTGTTGGAACCGTTCTTGGAAAAGTCCTCGGCGAGGAACGGGTCTCCCTTTTAATTTTTAATTTCATTACGGATTCTCGAGCAGCCCCATAATGGCCTCGATACGCCATAGGCCATCTGCCACGATCTCGAAGGATCTGTATCTACATACCGATCGAATATAATCGATCAGGATCGATCAGCGGAACATCATCTAGCTGACTGGTCGTCGAACGATCGGCCGGTTTCGCTCGTAAGCCGTGTAATCATGCTACGATCGAATTTACATGGCAAATTGCGCGAATCAGCGGATCGAACGTTTTCTTCCTGTTATCCAGCCGGAACAACGGCGGATTCATTTCTGTAAACACTAACCTCCGCGTTTACGGAAACGTTCGACTGTTGCTAAAGCGGAGAAACTGTTTCAATAAAACGAAAAATCAATGAAAAAATCTTCACTCACACCTTTATCATCTTCAGTCTGTCATTCGTGTTCTACGGCTTAATCCTGCTGCACTTTTCTAAATCATTTTTTAGCCCAATTTTATTTTTCTAACGTGAAAAGTATCTCGAGTTTGAGCAAAATACCAACGTAATTCTTATTGCTAATATATACATGATTTCTTGTTTTGATTCTATGTTAAACATCTTCCTAAAACAGATCCTCTTTATCTCTTGAAATAATGCGGACGGAGTTAAAAAGGTTTGATCTTCCTAGGAAGACCAGATATAATTATGATGCAAAAGGGAGAACGGTTGAGGGGGGGGGGGGGGGGCAGTGTTGCGTTTCGTGATCGTGATTGCTGAATAAGATTTTTTCCAGGGAGAGCCGGAGGTGGGAATCTTACGGGCGTTGCGATAAGGCACACATTAATTGAAGAACAACATCCGGCATGGAGCCGGTGGCCGACGTCGTGACATCATTGTCTACGACAGAACGAAAATGGAATTAAACGAAGCACCATCGGCCTGAGCCGATTCAAAGCAAAGGGTAATTTTAGAGTGATAGCATTAGCGAGAATTTCTCGCTGGTATCGACCATTTCAAAAGAAGTCGATCAAATGTTCAACCCACTTTTTCCTCGATTGTTTAGTAATCAAATGGACAACGTTCCCTATCGCATATTTTAAATTCTTAATCTTTCACGAACGAAGAACAGTTTATAGGTGTTAATGGAAATATGAAATGAAAGAGTAGAGAGTTTCATTCGAAAGTAGGCTTATTCTAGTATAATATTCTTTCTCAAGTCTTCTTTCGTCGTTCAGCGGCCAAATAAAAACTAATATGTAGGAAACGATCTCTGTTATATATATCTTTAATTTTTAATAACGAAAAACCGTTGCTTTGAACGAACGAATATTCTTTTTTAAGTTTTATTTTATCGTTTAATGATCAAATTGGAATTAACGTCTATGTAGTATGTATAAAGAATGTTCATTGGATGTAATGGAAACATCAATTTAGAGTGAGTATCGCTCAATCATAATTTGAAATAATTTAATAATTTCTATTCCACGTGAATAGAATTATGGCATATAGTACGGTGAATAATGAAAATTTGAAAGATCAAATTCATCGCTCAAATTGATCCTAGTTACTGTTATTTTGCCAACGATCGATTATAAGCCAATGGAGCTTGTCCACCTGTCGTGTTCGATGAGAACGCAATTCTGACCCGGCGGCGGAACTAATAGCTTCGACGAAGGACTACTCGTAACAGTCTGCGCGTTTAATTAGATAGAAGGAATATTATAACGAGGTGAACACGCGTTTATATGTGTACATGAGTCACATACTATAAGTAGTAGACAGCATAGCACTAATAGATAGTATCGCACTGCAGTAGTTAGTATAGTAGATAGCATCATATTGCAAAATTCGACGATTTATTAAGAAAATGAAAGATAGATTACAACTACCAGACATCGTAAATTTCAATCGATTATCGAAATTATCATCCGAACACAATTAATCTGAACTATTATAATAATCGAAGAAGTTCAGAATACAACCAAAATGGACTTCCATGTTTTATTATAAAAAAGAAAAAAAATAAATATAACGTTACTTACAAGTACCAGGATCAAAAGAATCTTTAATTTCGCTTGTTCCAATTTCCGCTAGTCGCCAAATCTTGCACCAGCTTCCATCAAAATACGATAAACAGAACCCGACACCGAAGAAATTCATAGCACACCAATGAAAATATCTGTAAAACTAATGGAATCAGTCGCAAGTAAAAAATCTACTAATATACCAATCTCTTGCATCCCACGAATAAATTTTGAAGCCAAGAACGAGTACGCAAAACATATTTTCCTCCAGCGAATACTGCCCCTAAATGTTCCGTGCAAGAAACGTAATGGCCAAACGCGTGGCAAAAAGACGTAAACGTGCAAATGGCGAGAGAGAGACAAGAATAGAAGTATCTGGAGCGAGCACCAGGTCTGAGTGCTCCGTTTTACGATCTTCCTTTGGCCGACAGGAGCCACACGATCGGTAGTCGGAGGATCCGGGGTTAAAGAAGGGAAAAAATATGAGGGAAGTCGATGACGATAAAGAAGAGAAGAAGAGGTGGAGTAGAGTAGAGGCTTGCTAGAACGAATGGCTGTGCCAAATTAACCATGATTTATGAACACGGCTGGCCAATATTCCATTCTATTAACATCGCATTATCCGTCCGTCAAATTACACGCCAACGACCCAGTTTTTCAGGAGCCGGTCCTGGCACAAAGTAATCTTTGCATTCATGGCTTCGTTATCTCGAGATCATTTGCTTTCTGCGAGTACGTTGTTATTTCATTGATTTTTTAATAGGTATATTATTTTATCATACATATTATTCTGTCATGTATTATTAATGATTGATTATTCATATTGATTATCCTTGTTGTAATTTTATTTGTTTATTTTATCTTTGTCAGTTTGGAGAAGTTATTAAGATTGTTTAAGATTTTCTTTACACGTATAACAAGTTCGAATGTTAAGTATTTATGTATGATTTTTGTACTTCAGCTTCTCTTAACAAACGAATATTTAACTAGGTCAGTATTAACCAGATAATTAGATTTGTTATGCAGTTTAACTATTCTTTTCGCTCTAATCAATAATATTTCAGAAACTGCTCGTTGCAGTGAAAGAAATACCGAATCTTTGCGTAGCCAAATAAACCAAAAATAATCCAGGGGTTTAAAACGAAGCGAAAAAGAATGTTTTTTTTTTTATTAATACAACGTATTTTCCAAATAACTATCGCATAGCATTTGCCAACAAAAATAACATATTTCATGAACGTTTTGGTCGTATCAGTTCGCAAACGATAAACGACGCCTACGATCACGATAACAAAGGTTTACGATTTTATTTCGAAATGAATATTTTCGAGGAAAAATTTTTATGCGAAGGTGAAAATCAAATTTCATTGATTGTGATTGTATTTACGGAGCTCTGTTTCTATTACATATATTCAAACCTCGTTTGTTTCTTAAATAAATTGTTCATAAGCAAAGTTTGCAAATTTGACATTACATTCATTTCTTATCAATCGTTTCAGTTTAACATTTTGCACGATCATCTACCAACGAATAATATTAGTAAATTGGCGAATCACAATTTTCAACTTTTGCAATTTATCAGATTTATCTGTAAAATCCCATTTATTTCGTTTTCAAACATCCATAGTTATTAATAATATTAAGAGTACAGACAAGGTCGTCTGTATTAATACCTCGTGAGTATTTAGTATAGTCCTTCGTTAATAATATTAATATTAATTCTGCAACAGGATCCTGGTAAAATAAATTAAGTAGTTAAGGTGTTATGGAACCTCGGAGAGATGTCTAAATAAATAAGGTAAATCTAACATTTTCTTTCACCTACAAATATTTGATAAAGAATCAAGATTTTTATAGAAATCTTCAAGCAACATCTTAACTCTGTGTTCATATTTTTCTAATTATATAAAATTACAAAATGGCAGAATGGCACAATATTATCTGACTGCGTATCCAGCAGAATCTTATTTGCTTGCACCAAACGGCAAATGTGATTGGATGGTAAAAGATACAAAATTTTTGTGCGAACTTATACAGAAATATACTATCTTCAACGTAGCATACAATTTTTCCATAATTTTGAAAAATAGGAAAAATAAGAAAACGACGTCTTTCTTAAGATTAAAATTTTATTTTCCGCTGAAGGAAATCGACTTTAAACATTTATAAAAATTAAGGTATAACTAAAATTGTACGCTATCTACTAGATAATATTACACAGAATACCGTACAAAAATTTCAAGTTAATCGGATGAAGAGTTTCGGGTATCTACTGGGTGGAAAGTCGAAAAGCAAAATTTCGAGAACGCGTTTAAAGTTTGAAGTTAATCGTCCGGCTAAAATATAAGAATATACTCATATTCGTCGTTATAACTTCGCAGTTTCTTAAAATTTTCAAATACTCTTTTATCATAGTATTCTATGCGTATGAAACTTAAAAAAAAAAGCAAAAAGAAATATTTCGATACTTTGAGGTCGACATGGTTGCATATCATCTCAAAATACGAATTAGAATATAGACTAAATTTGCTTGACGCACGAACGGCATAATTATCAAGCGAAACCACACCGAAATTTTCCAGTTTTCCTTTCCGGTTACCGTTCCAAGGTGTACAGGTATCCGATGTAGCACGATCGATCACCGATCGACACTTTATAGCCTGGGATAGGCATGGTGTACAATGTTGCACTCTATTGGTTGGCTACATATCGCAACGTTATACGTAGATGCGGCGAGCATCGAGTTGCAGGCTGCAATGCGTGCACACGTTTAATTAATTCGCTCGTACGCGCGCCGTGCGAGTCTCATTCCCTGGCATAGTTGGACGAAATTTTCCCAAACGAGCGAACAATTACTTATTTCACGTTTTGAACCAGGAAAATTGTCGGTGTTAATTGCTGACATACTATACAGAGGATGATCGATCGTTCAGATTAAGATCAAGGATGATATAATTGATGTAATAACAACGAGTCAATTTCAACGATTAATTGGAATTCGGACGATTTTAATATTTATGAAGTAGCCACGATCGATTTCTGCGTGGCGTTCTAACACCATGGGAGAATTATCGATGGTGCGTGAGGTAACACTGATGATATTCCTTCTCTGTATGTTAAAAAGTTAAAGGATGGTAGCGTAAATAACGAGACTTAATATCAGGAAATACCTGTTCGCAAGATTGCTGATAACTGTAATTATTCCGTATGAAACGTAGGAAAGTACCATATTACACTGCAAGACTAAGACGTAACCGAGAAAATGACTATGAAATAATTAATGATAAGTAGGAAATACCAAGAACTAAATGCGAATCTTCTTGGAGTTATTTCTCTATCAAGTTGCAGAGAAAGCTAAATTTCTAACGAAACAGCTGAGCTTCGTCTGTCAATAAAACCTTGTAAATTCTTCAATAACCGAAATCTAGATTATATTGTATTCTTGATAGGATATTAGGAGAATGATTTATTACATAGCTTTACGATATGTATATGTCCTTCCGGTAAAACATCAAATATGTCAATTAAACAGAAAGATCTATATCACATTGAACAGCAAATAAACAAGTAAATAGGAAAGAGTAAAAAGTTATTAAAACGCTCTTATTATACGTATTCGATGATATAACGATTCTATAAAGACACGATTTCTCCAAATTTCTTCCTAGATACTGTGAGCTTCCTTTGACTCAACGGATCCCTAAAATTTACTCATCAGCTCACAAAACCCTTCCAAACACCCGGAGGTAACGTGGGTGGAGGACAATAATATCCACGTGCACGAAGGTGAGCACACGAAGCAAGCAAGAAAATAAACAAATGAGTAAGAAAGAAAGAAAGAAAGAAGAGGCGGTTGGACAAGGCGCATCGCGTACGCGCGCGTAGCTCGTGTCCGGTCAGCCGTTAAGAAGGAAGCTTCAGGCCGATGTCGAAGATAAGGCCGGGGACGTGTCCCTCTGTGCGTGGCATTCTCCCGGAGAAATGGTACCGAAGTTCGGGGACCAACGAGTGTGCCAGGCCCTCACGTAATCCACGGATACGTCGCGACGAATTTGTACGTCTGCCCAATGAGCCAGAAGCCACCCTGCGTTAGCCTCGTTTCGCGTTCACCGTTCTTCTCCTCTTTTCGGGCCGTTCCACCGTACGTACCTCGCCTGCTGCTTATATACCTATATGTATACGAGTATATATATATATATATATTCTTTTACACATATCATATATATACATCTTTTATATAGATTTATATGTGTATGTGTGTATGTATGTAGGAGGAGAAGCCACGAAACTGGGCCCATCTTCATTCAAAATGGCTACCGTCTCCACGTCGGTGGACAACCGATGTAAACTACAAGCGCTCCTCTCGAACACAAACTGCCTCGTCGATCCCTCGTCGATCGCGTCGCCGGTTTTTTCGATTTCTTCAAAGTGGCAACGCTTGCTTTTCGGGAAGACGGCGATAGATCTTGAGCATAGGATGATAGAGAGAGAGAGACAGACACACAGAGAGAGATATTTCTTTGATCGGGTTTGGCTTGGTTGAGTTGGTTGGGTTTGTTAGCATTGATAGAGATTGGAGCTTTTAGAAGTCTTTCATTTAACGTTTTTTTGTAACGTACGTTGAGTGGACTTTAGTGGGTTTTTTAATAGGAAATGTACTAATACTAGAGTTACTTTAATATATATCTCAGTATGTGATACCCAGATCATTAGAATTCGACCAATAATATATGTACTTAATCACACTTCTGGCCTACAAGTGAATATTAATATTAGCAAAAACACTTGCATGTTTTTAGTAATTTGAAAAAAAAACTCAATGTACCGTCAAAAAACTCAGTCGTGTGGACAGTCATTGACTGACTTGGTAGTTTTAGTGTCACGGATAACTTCTTATAAGAAGCGGCAAACCGCTTTATATTTCCTTCATTAAAAGAATCCCACTTTCGTATTATCAGAATTATCACCCTCTAATCTCCATTTCCCAATACAAAAGAACATATATCAATGTTACTAAAAGGTATCTCTAAAAGTAGTCACCTTACCTCCGCACTAGCCCAATTATATCAAACCATTAAAACCTCGAATCAAATCATTCATCTCCTTATCTAAACCTCCTAATACCATCCCTGAAAAACCAACCAACCTGTCAAGCCACCAAACAACCTCACATCCCTCAATCCTCTACCAAAGTCAGTTTCGGATAAGCTTTCCATGTATAATACTCGCATGGAACAACATCAAAATTACAGGTACCATTGGTAGCATCATAACGTCCGCGAACGATCGGAAAATCTGTCTATCGTTAAGAGGGGGGTAGTACGGGGCGAGTAGAACGAAACGGTTCGAAAGGAGGAGTGACGAAGAGGAGTAGTGGACTGCTGAGAGAGGGAGAGAGAAAGGAGAGCACGGAGCTCGTGTTTCCGGCCGGGTGAACAACAATGCCCGCAGACAAATGAGCATCCCGCCTCCATTGTTCGCTTCATCGGCACGGCGCAGCCTCTCTCTCCCCTGTTACCCACCCTGGTTCCGCTTACGCCCCTCTCCCTCCCCAATGTCCTCCTCTCCTCGATCCCTCTTGCTGTCTCTCCCTTTACCCCGATGATCGAAGGTTCCACGTCCTCGTCCTCGTCATCGTCCTCGTCCTCGTTCTCGTTCTCGTTCTCCTCATCGTCGTCATCGTCTTCGCCATCCTCCTCATCGTCGTCGAACAGCCATAGCTGGGGGGTCCTCGATCAACCTGATGCGGGCCAACACCGATTAAACATCTCTGCTTCGTCGAATCTCCGTTAACGGGTATCCCCTCTCTGTGTCCTCGTGAAGAGGTAGGGTTCCCCATGGTGCTACTCTCTTTTGTCCAGAGTTCTACCGTGGTTCTTCTCTATTTTTACCCTCATTGTCTCCTCCGTGTGCGCTCGATGAAAATAACGCACGCCGATGTCCGGATGGAGGCGACGCGGATCTTGTCGATAGCCTCCAACATTTTGCTCACTTTCTGTATCTTCCTGGCCGTCTCTGCCTTGCCTTTTTTCATTGTTTGTCAGGTTCAACGTTCAACCCTCTTGCGTTATTGAACTGTATAATATTACCAGTAGACTGCGGATGTCTAATTCATGTTCTTGTGGGTAGAATCGTAGAAACGAAATCTATTTTATTAGATTCTCTCGTAATAACGAATTTGATAATAAAACTGAATTTCGTAAGTTACAAGTTATTTAATTATTCTATTTGACAATCAAAACTGTAAAATTTTGAAAAAAAGAGTTCTATCGTCGAGAACTTATAACTTGCTATTTTCAGTGGTCAGAGGCACGAGGGATCTGTTAAATTTTTCAGTTTCGTCTACTTTCTCTTTTTGTTTCCTATTTGTAGTTTCTATAGCTTTTCTCCTTTCTTTCCGAATCGTTTGTTTGGTTATTTTGTATTGTTGTTGTGCATGTTTATTTAGCTAGCGAGCAACGTTGCATGTTAAAAGCGGATACGGGAGCTGAGAATTTGAATAAGTATCGAAGAAATTTATTTTCCCGTCTGCTTCAGGTTTTCGTTGTTTTACTTTCATGTTCTAGTACGAAGGACTACGAGGCGTGAAATCGAAGGCTATCGGTAAAATGTGCTTCATTTGCGTTTAAAGGCTTGCTTTGAAGATTGAAAAAGTCATTTACTGCTGTAATTGACTTGAATACTTACGATTTGCATTTCAAGTTGGACAATCTTTTCATTCCTCTGGCAACAAAACTATTTAAACTGCTGCTACTTCCTAAATTTTTCAGTTCTTTCCACTTTGTTTGCAAAATTATTTTATTTTGTTTTTGTGAGCCGTATTAACCTCCATTTCCATCATTTTTAACTGACCTAGAAATTAAAAAAAAAAATTGTCCAATTTTGCGGTAAATAAAATAAAAGATTAACGACATGTAGGAATAAATAGAGAAAGAAGATCGATTAAAGGTGAGAAATTGTACGAAAGGTTGAACGATCATTAATGTTAACTATTTATTGAAGAGGAACGAGGCATTTCATCGCGAAATTAATCGACTACAACGGCTAACTTTTATTATTAGTTAGATAAAATCAAGAGATCGTTGTTGTTCAATTGAATAAGCTGCGTGTTTATTAGACATGTGTCTATTAAAACACAACACCTGAATAAATCGAATCGTATGGATGTAAATTAATTATGATTGTATTTTGATTAACATTACGATACAGTTTGTATAATAACGTGAGAATGAAAATGCCGCAACGAGATTCCCTTAATAAATTTGGTTATAATATCCGTTCATTTCCGGCTGTAACGGTATACACTGTGAAACCTTATTTAAACAATTAAAATAGGTCTGCTCATAAAAATGACATCGCTATTCGCAAAGAATTCCCATTATATCCAAAAACTGACGTTGTTTCCGCACTTTCTCAAGTGTTACAAGTGTCACATAACGCTTTATTATTTTTACTTCACACTTTTCCTTCCTAAGTACTTATCATGGTGCACATATTTTCATGGAATTAATATTCTTTATAACATTTGAAAGCGAAGACTATTTTCAAATTTCTAACCTCATTTTTTAATAGATATAAGAGTTTTAAATTTTCTAAAGTACTATTCACTATATTCTAAACTTATCCATAAAAATTCATATTTTTGGGACCTAAAAAATACAGTCGTATAGTAAGTGAAAAGAGTCGCAGCTATTAACTAGTAGATGGTAATATACAAATTAGATACTTTTTTTGGTTATGTTTATCGATGGGGCGGTGCGCGGTCATCCGGTACGAGTTTTTGGATGCACGATGAACTAACAATAAGAAGGTAACGCGGGAGGCTCGGAGGGCCAGATGTTGTGCAAGGATTCAGCATCCTCGAGCCCATTCATGGCTCCCGTAGCAGAGCACCTTACTCGAACCGAACAACGTCGACCTTCTGCACCACAGAAATTCGATGCTGCTCGGAACCTCGGCCAGTGTGTAATATCTTGCTCATATATATTCTATCTTGTTCCAATTTCCAAATCTATCGGACAGTCGGAAACGAACGAAGTTCTCCGCGTATGTGATGCATTATTGATATCTTTAATCAAGATTTCTCTGCGATTTGGTTATTCACATGTTACATATGGCGATCAATTCGAATTATTAAGGTTAAAAACGAAAGCATGTATCGACAGTTTGATTTTCTTCTATCTGAAATATGAACGTTAAGGGTGATATTTATATATATTGAAGGAGTGTGGAAGATTTCTTCCCTGTTGATGCGGTGCTCGTTTTATTATCTGATCTTCTGTCAAAAGCTTCCATGTCATTTAACAGGTCGTCGTATGTCTCTTCCACTGCGTCACAAATTTCTGAACTCCTGTTTGAAACAGGTAAGATAACAATCTTTGATTTTAATCAGGCTTTCGTCGTTTGTGCTTACCTGTAATTAGCATGGTAGTGACAAAGTTTACACTCTTCACTCGCTGCAAGTGCTGCTTTGTCTAGTCCATGTTCTTTGAAGATTTTTAACTGACTGTACCATTTTCTTTTACATTTGAAAGATTCTCGATCTTCTTTCTTTACCAACTTTTTATCTGCAAATTTTCATTACATTTGTATTTTAGAGATTACATTTCGACAATTATAGTTAAATATGTATGGAAAATTGAAATGGTTCAACAGCCATACTTAATCTTTCACATTTTTAACATTCTTGGCTATCATTTATATTTTACCAACCAATTCGCCAAAAAGATAAAACAATGTGTACCTAACAATTTTTACAACTGTTTACAATTTTTACAACAATTTTTACCTGATATTATTCGGTAAGGTTCAAACGGTCTCGTTTCTGTCATAAACTTCCAAAAATTCTTCACTTTGATTTGCTGGCTATAACTTATCTTTTTATCAAATGTCAATTCTATACAAATCTTCGTGTTTTGTGTCATATTTAAATATTCCGCCGATTTTTCTCATAGGTAAATACGTCACTTCCTTTTAAGAAATATTACTAGCTGCATGTGGACATGTGAATGGGATATCTAGTAACACTTAATGTTACCATTGCAGCTAAGTCGATAATATAAACTTGTAACCAAAAATACCAAATTTCCAAGCTCGTGTACTTTTTATATTTACAGATATTATATTATATTAAACATTTTAATAATAATTTATCAATAATACAAACATGAAAGATCGTATTGCCAATAACTAATATTACCATACTATGGTAAAACAGAACAAGAGCGGCAGCTTTTAAAAAAATGTAGTTTCGACATTTCGCAAGTAAAAGCGCGTCCTCAAAAAATATCATTCGTTGGAAGGTTCAATCGACGAAAAATTGATAATTAGATACTTGGATGAAATATGATCGAGCGTGTAGGTGCAGTTTCGCGTGGGTTGAAAATTAAGAGAAAAGGAAAAATAAATTAACCGTACGAGCGCGATGATGTCATTGCCCCGACAGGTTATGAGCAGTGCGCGCCGAGGATGTCAAGATGGCTGCCACGTACATCTGATCGGAGGTGTGTGCGCTCGGGAAATTTGACGCCGAACTGTGATAAAAGGGGCTGTCTTTTTCGAGTTGCTGACATGGTGACAGTGCGAAGTTAGTCGGTCTGTATCCATGAGCACCACTTTGTACACCCTCGATGATAGTTTTTGCCGTCGCGGCCGCCGGCGGCTCGCATTGAACCATGTTCAGCAAAAAACTTCACGTAGACGTCAAAAAGTCAACACTGAAGATTCAGGATGTTAAAAAGGATAGCGCGACTCGGTTCAAGCATCTTAAAATTGTACTAGGTGAGCCTACGTTTCATTACTGTAACCGTTCTTTCTTATTGCTGTATGAATCAGCTAACGTTAATTCGTTGTGAAAATTAATCATGAACGAGGAGTTGCCAGTTAATGAATACGACGATAGTTAAAGGAGAGGGGCGGCAATTTTGTTAGTATTTGCCGCCTACACACCAGTACCGAGATGGTTTTAATGCTGTCGTAGAACTTCTGGAATTTTTCCTCCCGAAAATAATGTCAAATAATTTTTCATTTTTCTCCTTCTTATTTTGTACAGCTTTTGCTACCAACTGTTGTAACATCTTTGCTCTTTTTTTAATAATGTGATTTGTTCTCTTTAATTTTGTATGTTATAAAAGTAAAAATTAAATAAATAATTTTGAATAAATGTATTGATTATTGTATATTTTAAAATGATATCAGAGAAGGTTTATATAATTTCATGTTTTAAAATATATTAATAAATCATTGAAGATTATTAAATCTTACTGTATAATATTTTTTAAAAAGAAAATAATTTAGCTTGTATGTAGTTATAATGTGATGGTGCTGTGTTAAGTAGTAGTATCTAATCACCAAACCGCATGACCACAGTAACCAACCTATCGTGGCCTCCAATTTTAGCTAATGTTACATTATTATTATACATAGATAATATTATGTGCTTAAATGTATAATCATCAACCAATAAAAACTTCTGTAGGTTGTTTATGAGTTAGGACGTTATTGAGAATACATAAATGATTATTAGAAAAAGAATTATACAAGTTGACATCAAGAACAGTGCTATTATTTTTTTTATTTCTTATACACATAATTCCCTATTTTTAAAATGTAATTTTGCATTTATTCTGTGATAAAAATAAATATTTACTCCAACTTGCAGAAAATATAAATGCTTTCTATTATATTTTTATGTAATTTGTATAATTTAATTTTTTTTATTGAATAAAATAGAACTATATAACATTTTATAATTTTACAATTGTACTTATATCAAGAAGAATGATATTGACAGTGGTGATATGAGAACATAGAAGGAAAAAGGTTCTACTATATAAGTGTAAATGTACAAGACCAGTGGTGATGTAATAGAGGTTCACAGCTCTCCCTATAAACTATAAACCAAACCTCTTGTGAAAGAAAAGTAGCTGTAATTTCTGATCTTTAGCTACAATAATTATTTATTAAGGATAATTGCCTTCTAGCATTTCTAAATTTATTGTTGTTGTAAATTTTATAATTAGTATCGTAAAAAAAATTTTTAAGGAAACTCTTTGTTCACTTTTTAATACAAAATAATGATTTTTTTAGTAAATTAAAAAATTATGTAATAATAATTAATATATACTTTACTATATATTAATTATTACTATTATTATTTTATAGAAAATGTGGATACTGATGAAGCAAAGGGGTTTTTTGAAGGCAACTTCAGTCATGTCTATTTTATTCTGTATGATTGTTTTGTATCAGCTGAAACAAATCTGCGACAACGAGGTAAAAATATTTGCTGTTCCATGTATACTATATTTCATATTTTAACAATATACATCATAACTGCCTTGCATTGTAACGTAGATGTGACTGCAATTTCTGTCGACCAAATCATATAGTTTTATTTATAAAACTATAACTGTATTAAAAATATTAACTCATAATTATGTGTAATATCTGCAAAATGCTAATATTATCATTATTTTACTATTTGCTTGTTTTTCTATTTTGCTGCCAGAACTTTCCTTCCACATTGGTGAGTAATAGACAGATGACAGAGTGTATATTCCTTGCATGTTGCAGTCTGCGTTCCATTAATCTGACCATTACATCTAATCTTACACAAGTATAATATCATTGTAATTGGTATATACACAAGGGCTCTATAGAACTAATGCTTTCTTCTTTCTCTTTTTTTTTTCATCCATGAAATATTAAGCAAATGTTAGCTGGCCGAATATTGTACATTTAATAAATATTTCGTTTATAGTGCATAAAGCACACAGAGAGGAATTGGAACAGGTGTTGCAACTCTTGGAAAAAGTCTTAACACTTCTCCCTGAGCTTCTTAATAGAAGATGGCAATGTCATAGTCTAGCAAGGATTTTACAAAAGCTTTTACATCCTGGTAATAGTTGGAAACTCAGAAGAGAAGCTATAAGGTAAACATATACTTAGTGATGTTATGTAAGAAGTTTTGTGCTTTTATATAGTGTGTATTAAATTGGTTTTAGATACTTTATTTTGTGGTATCAAGCACTTGGTGAAAATGCTCCTGATCACATTCACCAAATGTTTGCAAGCTTGATACCAGGATTTCCACCGCAACAACCATCTCCTTATAAGTCTGAACGTAAGATAGATGGAAAGAAAGATAAACTTGTCAAAGTTATTGGTTGTGATGATAAAGATAAGAAGGAATTTTATGATACACAGTTGTCACAAAGTACTTTTCATGATAATGGTTCAAATCAGTGTCCTGTCACTCCAGTTGACAGTGGACCTATTTTACCCCCACAAAGTGGGGAAAAGCCTCTTGATAATGAGACTGTTCGATTTTTAGAAGCATTACTTGAATTTATGGTTACTCAGGTATATTTACATATTTTGAAACAATGCAACTTGATATTACCAAAAAATGTACTAAGAAAACTATTATTTATTTCGTTTACAGGTTGTAAAGATAGAATGGAGAGATAAATCTTCAAGACAGCACAAGACTTTTCAATTTTTATTAGAACGTTTTAAAACTACGTATCTTCGTCATATTTGTCCTGAGTTTGATGAAAATTTTTCGTTGTACAAACCGAATTTGGAGTTGCCTACGATGCGAAAACCAACGAATCAGAGTCAGGATAATTATGTATTATGTAAAGTTGCTTTGATTAAGTGGATCGCTAGTTTTACCCATATTGCTAGAAAAGATGCTCGTGTCGCACATCTTTCGCATAGGTATTTTGTTACAAATAGTTTAGTATTTTTTATGAACATTATAATGATTTTAGATAAATTATGGCTAAAAAAATTTCTATTTTAGCACAACTCCAAATGAAGAAAATACGGAACCAGAGCTTCGTCGAGTTTCCGTTACACAAAATAGTGCTGACTCAACTTTATTATCTCCCGAATCAACTGTGTCTCAACAAGAGAATCAAAATCAAGAAGATAGTAGTGTTTCAGCAGTTACTCTTGTTAGGGATGTTTTGTATGGAAACAGGGATAACGTAAATTTCGTACACGAGCTATACAGACAAGCATTTTTGTTAGACTTTAATCATGCTGGCGCTATAAGAAAAGCTATAGCTGTTTATAAAGATTGGATCCAAATGAATGTAAAGTTTTAATTTATAATTTTTTAACACTATAATAATATGGCCAGTGATATTTACTTATTTTTATATTCTTAATTAGGAATTACCACCATTCATGTTAGAACCATTGGATAGTCATAAGGAAAGGGATTTCGAAGAATATCCGAAAAAAGATCTAAATGATATCGATAAAAGTCCTTCGGAAAGTTATCGTCAAACAAGATTGAGAAATGATTCTTACCTCGGTGCTATACACAGAGAAAATTTATTTATAAGAGCAGGGCTACAAAATGTTTTGCAAGTGTTCATTACACAAGCTTCCAACGTCTTCTTCTTAGAGAATTCTGGACCGAATGCATCTTTATCATTACTGGAAGAACAGACCGATAGTTGCAAAAGAGTTTTGAATGTATATCGATATGTTGTAATGAATTCTCGATTAGAACCCGGTACTTGGGAACAGTTGCTTAGGTAAATACCTTCAAAATCATAGTTTTCTTTTTAGGTAACAACATTTTATTTCGCAAATTTGTAATATTAATTTTATTGTATACATATTTGCTAGAGTATTACTACAAATAACATCACTTGTTTTAAATGAAAAATCTTCTCGGCGCAAGATTCAAGAAAGCATTGGCGGTAAACTTGCTCCTGCCATATTTCAGACTTTAATCGTTACATGGATTAAAGCTAATTTAAATGTTGTTATTTCTACACAATTATGGGATCAGTTCCTGGAAGTGTTGACATCTTTAACACAGTGGGAAGAGTTAATTCGAGAATGGGCGGTAAGTTAAGTTAAAAGTCGTGTTCTGCATACATATTATGAGAAATTTAACATTTATATTATTTAATATTTTATTATTACTTTATAGAAAACACTGGATACTTTAACAAGGGTGCTTGCCAGGCATGTGTATAATTTGGATTTAAATGATTTGCCATTAGATAGATTGAGTGAACAAAAAACTAAAAAGCGTCGTGGTGTTGGAAGCCGGGCTGCTTCAACCGGAAGTGTTCAACCACCACGCAAAGGAAGTGTCGATCAAGATAATAATACCGTATCTAAAGAAAATGTTTCAGGTAAGAAATTTTTATATGATTTCTTATTTCTAACATTTAATTTATCATTTCGAAAGAAACTAAATATTTATTGTTAACAGACCACCCGATGCGAGATTTAAGGAAGGTACGACCACTTCCTCGTAGTGCAAGCGATAACACGATATACAATGGAAAAGCACGTACAAAACTTCATAGAAATCGCACACATACTGTACACAGTGGTATACCTGGTAAGTGTGGCCTGCCAAATATCGAGTCTCAAGGTTCTTCCTCTTAAATTTTAGTTGGATAATCTTTCTCATTTGGTAGTGCCATCTATGTTGCTGATAATACGTGCAATTTATTTATAACTTTGTCTCTTACTTTTTTGCTTTGTCGCTGACACTTAGTTAAAAATAACTACTCTGGCGTCGACCAGACACTTGTCTCTCTTCATACATCTCTTTTTATTCTTTTAATACGCCTCTCATTCGCAATATCCTTTTTATTCGTGCTTTCTCCTAATTTTAGACGATAAAGCTCTATTTAAATTGATCCGGTATAAACAATTCTCTTAGTGGTTGTGGCTTATTTGTGTATTAAGTGTAAACAAATTTCCACACGCGCAGTACTCCCCCTATCGATAGAGCAAGATATGGCACGACTACTGTCAAACGGTACTACTTCGTCGTCGACAACTGGTCGGAAAATGTTACCGAACAGGCGTGCTAAATCTTTGGATAGCATTGTAATAGTCGATAGCGAACCACCATCACCACGTTGTCCTTCTCCAACACCGAGCAGCGGAGTCGACAGTAACAAAGACAGTCCGATACAGATAGAAAACATTGACGGCAGTAGTATCGGTAAGTATATCGTTTGCTGCTGTTTAACATTTGCATCAAGATATGAGAACATCATTTTTAATTGCATAACAACGTGTGATCATTCTTATGATTTAAAATTATTTCTTATGTTTGTTTTTTTTTATTTATCGCACAGAAAATCATAAATATAGAACTAACAATGGAATATTTTATTACTTTAATAATGATAATAATAATAATGCATTATTCCATCCAACGTGCTTTGCTTATCTTTTTGTAAATTAACGAAACTACGTATACGAGAAATAGCTTCTTTTTATAAGACAGAATTTGATATACTTCTGAAATAAATCTAGCAGTATATTGCATATTTCCATACGTTCTTAATACGTTTCTGTTTAGTTACTAATAAATTTTGAGTTTCGTTTCAATCGACGAGAAAACTTCTCAAAAGTATTTTAACTTTATTAAGAGTTTGTTTCATGTAATTCTGTGATCACGAATAATTAGTAATTATAGTAATTTTGTGATTGTATCATCAATTTGCAGATACGAATGATGCATCAGAAAGGAGATCTGTTATGGCAGGTGGTGGAGTTCGCGGATGGTTACCCGACGTTGCGGTCGTATTATGGCGTCGTATGTTATCAGCATTAGGGGATGTAAATAATATTCAAGACCCTACCCTTCATGGACAAGTTATGGATTACCTTGTTCAGCTTACACAAACACTTCTGAAAGTATGATGTTTTCTATTTTGTCATAATAATAATATGTCTTACATTGCATTATTACACGTTATTAACATTTCGTATATCGTTTAGATTCGCTTGAATCAAGGTGTGTCTGGTGACAACCAAGCGACTCCTCCAGCTCCAGAACTTATACCTCCACTTACAGTCATTGCTCCATGGTGTTTCAAGGTCAATATTAATTTGTTAATTTGATATTATGTTTACATTACTATTATTAATGTAATTATTTTCTAGGCAATACAACTTCCTAGTCAATATGAAGTTGGCAAATTGGCAGCATACCGTTTGATCTGTCTTCTAACAGTTCAACCACAAGATATTAATTTGCCAAAACAGCATTTAACTCTTTTTTATCGTGCGGTTCATAGCGGTATCGTTAGTAATGATAACAAAGTGTTACATGTATTGGTCAAGTATACTGGTCCTAGGTTGTTCAGTTTGAATCTTCCTGGATCTAGTCTTTTAATCTTGGATTATATTCATGCTGCTAATGTAATATTGAGCAATCAGGATATTCAGGTATTACAAAGATTTCACGGTAATTTATTAATAGCATTATTAAATTGTACATTATAAACTAAATTGTAAATTATAGGCACCAAGAACTGAGGCTGTTTCGATTATCGGATCGTTACTATCTTTACCAGCTACTACAGTTAAATTACCTGTATTGCAACCTACTGCGAACGATATCGTAACCATGACATGTCCAGATGCAAAGGTATCAAAATGTAACAGTTATTTATTTGACGGTAATTTATCGAAAATACCTTAATAAAAATTGTTTTATTCTAGGAACATATAATTATGATACTTTTGAGAAGTTGTAGACGCGAACCAACCGGCATTGCAAGATGCGTAGCTGTTTCCAGTATTGCTATGTTTGTATACAGAGAATTGTGCTACAAAAATCAACATCCACGAATCCCAGAAGCTGTTACGGTTCTTCTTTTAGCACTTAAAGTAAGTTTGTCGAATTCATTGTGGGTAAACAATTTTAAATCAAAAATAATTCCTGTGTTAATTTTCTTTGACGTGTAAGATAGTCTGCATGCTATAAAATATATGTAACTATCTTATAGTTATTTAATATTTCTTTATTTGGGTTATAGTTTTTAGTTAAGTAGTAAACACAGTGTAATGTATTGTTAAACGTAGTAGATATGTAATAATAGTAGTGAGAAATTCAGTGTCTCTTTCACTAAGTCTGATTGACAGCGGATGCAGGGAGCAGAACGTCGCAGAGCTGGTATCTGTTATCCACTAATGGATCAGGTAGTTTTTCTTAGATCAACTAACTTTTTGGACTCCTCATTACGTGTTGTTACAGTATTTACCTGTTGACTGATGTCTTCGTGTCTGTTTAAGGGTGTCATCGCCATTGCATGGTGTATTGCACGGTTGTGTGTGTAAAACGTCTAGTGATATTTCGATGTTTTTAATCTTATTATATCTTACATATTACAGTGGTTCATAGATGTGGGTTAAATATTTTGCTTTCTTCTTTCCCCGAAATTTGTCAACCCATGGAAAGATAATACTTAGAATCTTTAAGAAAAAAGATTAGATTTTTATAATAAATTAAATCAACTTGGGGGAAGGGAATCCTAACATCAAAGAACGACAACTATCCTATTTTATATGTTACCGATTAACTGTTCCATGCTATCCCTATAAAACTAATTAGAATGAAATCATAGATAAAGATTAAAATACAATATAAATACGATATTTTAGTTAACAATTTTTCTTTCTTATCTTATAGGCCACTCATGCTACTGTTGCTCAAGTGGCATGCGATTCTCTTTTGTTGTTATGTGATAAAGCAGATATTCTGCTAGAGCTGTATCCAAATGTGCCATGTAAAATAATTCAAGTAAGTTTTGCCATCAAATTAAAATTTACTATATTTTGAAGTTTGATTGGTATATAAATAATCATTTTACTCGTATACTTTAGATTTTATCGGAAACACTTGGATATATGAGCACTCGAGAAAGACGCGGTCCTTTGACAATATCAATGTTATTTTGTTTGGGCGAATGGGCTATGCACCTTGGTCCTTCCGTTCTATTACGCGTTTTTCAAGGAAAACCTTTGTTAATGACTTTATTTACGGTTAGTAACATTATCAACAATTTTTTTTTAACATAAATTGAAATATTCATGATAAACATATAACATCAAAACATACTAAAAATATTGCAGGTTTTGGATAACATAGTACAAGATACAATCGATAAAGATGTATCACAAACAAATAAAAGTCATGAGGATGAAGATGATGATTTTGATCCTGATATTACTTTAGATAACTTAGCTGACGATATTTGCGCAAAATCACCCCGTCGAGGCAATACTCAATCCGTTCAGTTAGCAGCAAAGATGGTAGGATATCATTGAAATATTTTTTCTTATAGACTTAAATTTAAATTTCAATATTTCTTCTTAGGTAATGATGCATTTAATAAATCATTTGGGACATTTTCCAATGGGTATTGGAGCTGCACGTTTATCTTCGTTAGTTGTTGAATTAGATGATGTACCAGGAATCGATGGGGATGAGCTATCTTCTGCAATTTTTCATGCACCAAATATACAATTGTTGATGTTGTCAAATTCCGTAATAATGTCACTTGTTGAATTGGCAGCATTAGATGCACCCGGCGGAGGTGTTACAGCTGGATTAACAACAGCGCCATCATTAGTCAGGGTATTATTGCGAGATTTAGCAGGGAAAGCATCCTGGGATAGCTCTATTTTATACAGTCAACCGTTTGTTGAAGACGATGTGCCGATTGCATTTACAAAACATGGTAATAAAATTATTCGTTAATATTTCAATTTTATTATATATTAAATATTTTTAGTTATAATATTCATTAACATTTTTAGTTGAATGGAAAGCAAAAGTACATGGAGACGATTTGAGCAGTGTTATAACATCTCAAACATGTACACCTCGACATACGATAAGACATCGTGAGCCACATATATTGCCTACATTTGCAAATGCCGCAAGTGATATGGACAATTTAGATGATGTAATACTTTAGTACTTTAAAACATTAATCTGTATCATTAATACTCATTTTATATTAACTTTATATTTTTATTTTTAGCTCTTACAATACATAGGACATACAAGTCCGGAAGTATTAACTAATCCAGAAATTGCACTTA
The DNA here is from genome assembly GCF_910591885.1 of Bombus terrestris. NCBI lineage: Eukaryota > Metazoa > Arthropoda > Insecta > Hymenoptera > Apidae > Bombus > Bombus terrestris. Next base: position 8,191,364 of record NC_063273.1, read on the forward strand.
ATGCGCCTGCTAATCCACCACAAGGTCAATATCTTGAGAGTGAAACCATTGCCACAATTCTCAACCAGAGAAACGCTGAGCAAGAGCATATCAATAATTGGAGTCAGCACATTAGGTATGCTATATTAAAAGATATAATATTAAATTTATTCATATCATTGGAATATCTTTTCCAGCATGTGTGCGTCAGCAATAAGCCCACCATCGTGTCGTCCACCTCCAGCACCGTTTCATCACTGCCGTCTTTTGTTTTCGCACTTGGGTTTATCCGGTTGGGAACAACGTAGAAAATTGCATTTATTATCCAAAAACGAAAAACTTTTACGCGAATTACGAAATCTCGATAGTCAACGATCTAGAGAAACGCATAAAATAGCCGTAATTTATGTCAGTCAGGGACAAGAAGACAAAAACTCCATATTAAGTAATGTCACTGCTAGCAAAGAATATGAAAGCTTTATTGCTAGATTGGCTTGGGAGGTCGAACTTGAATCACATACAGGCTTTCTTGGAGGTCTTGTACCTGGAAAAGCATCTGGTGTTACAGCACCTTATTTTGCAACATCTTTCACTGAAATCCTTTTTCATGTAGCAACAAGAATGCCTTCTGATAGTCCCGAAAGTTTGTTGCAAAAAGTAAGTGTTAATTATTCACGAAAAAAGTATATTAAGATGAGAGACTTAAAGTAAAATTATTTCAGACACGGCATCTCGGTAACGATGAGATTCACATAGTTTGGTCAGAACATTGGAGAGATTATCGTCGGGATATTATACCAACTGAATTTTGTGATGTTTTAATAGTAATTTATCCGTTACATAATAAATTATATAGAATCCAAATTTCTCGAAAACCAGAAATTCCGTTCTTTGGACCCTTGTTTGATGAGTGTATCGTTGAAGATAAAGTTTTACCTGGGTTAGTGAGGACAACAGCATTGGCAGCAAGTAGGGCAAAACGATCAACACTTACATTATATCAACATTAGTAAGTGTACCATTCTGATTATTTCTGTTTAATAATTGTACTTCTTGATTAATACGAAATACTTTAGTTATGAAGAGAGAGCGAGGTCTATCGATACTGTTATGAGGAATCACAAGGAAGCTACTACATTTGAAGAATTTACAGCCAATGTATATTCACCAGTACAGCCGCCAAGTCCGTTTAGTGGGACTTCTTCAGTATCTGGTTAGTTTGTATATGTTAGTAAGAAAAGAACAAAATCTTTTTTAACTTTTTACCATTTTCTTCTTTGATTTCAAAATAGTTGCAATTAAATTCTGTACATAGTTCTTGTTTTATAGCAATTATGAAATGGATTATTTTTATTCGTTTTCCATAGAAGCTGTGAGCGACCCATAGAAATTAAACTATTTTTAATAGATTTTGCACAAGTTTAGGTATCAGTTATTATTATTATTTTTATCGATATCACACTATCAGGATCTACAACAAGCGTGCAATCCACAGCATCGTCAAACCTCGCAGCAGCGCTTATAGATTCACATCAGGGCCGATCGGGACTGCGAAGTTCTTCGGCAGCGAGCAGTGATAACCGCGCGAATAGAGGTGACTAATTCAGTCCACTAACCCCCACCCACCTTGTAACACCACCCAACAAGGTAGTATTATAATTTATTTATTTTTTTCTTTGCTGTTTTTCCAATGTTTTTTCGTCTCTATAAAGTGTATCCTGTTTATTTCTCTCTTTTGATAGATTACCTGGTAGTGAATTTATATGTTATAATATGTTGATAATTATGCAAACTTATACACCATTTTTAAGTTTCATCCAGTGAATTCCAATCTATCTTTACTTACATAAAAAAATAATAGTAAATTTATATAGACACTTTTATGATTTATGATGACATTACACATTTTGCCTAACATTTACAAAAAAGTATATATATATATACACACACCTTCTTTCCTCTAAAAAAAAAAAGAAACGAGGCTGAAGATAAATATATTCCAACTATTATTTATTTAATATTCACGTGTCTCTTAACTATATTTTTGTTTAACAGTCTTACACAATCTATTCAGAGGTAAAATCTCCTTTTTACATGCATATTAGACATAGCTCAAGACATACTTTAAAACATTCATGTCATATTACATGTCATTTTATTAATGGTGCTTTATAGATTGAAAATATTGTACAATACTATGCATATACTTTTCTAAATAAATGATACATAGTAAACTTTTTTCTTAAATTTTTTTTGTATTATAGTTGTTAATATTAATGAATACAAATTTATAAAAGCATCTATAACTTGAAATAGTTTTAAGACAATATATGTATGTATAGTATTGCACATTGCAAGTAGTTGTCTGCAACTCATATAGTTGTAAATAAATGTGCCTATTTGTAAATGTAGGCAGTCATGTCTCTATCACAACTTAAAAGTTAAATGTAAAATATGTCACTTTATAAAAATAATGCAAACAATTCAACACTTAAATTTTCTAACTTCATTTTATAAAATTTTGTTTACATATAAATAAAAAATAAAAATAGAATTTTTTTACATAATTCTATATGCATAATTAGCATAGACTAATTTTTAATTATATATTACTTTTTTTTTAGCAAATTGCACGTAAATTTTTGCCATTAATACATATGCATACATGACAAAGACTGTCATTGCAATTATTATAATACATGTATTTATTTCCTACATGATTTCTAATTGAAAGTGCACAACTCCAATCAAAACAACTTTTTAAATTTTATTTCCAGTTTCTGATGGAAGCAGGGTATGGTTTAGTAATGATACTCCAGAAAGCACAGCACTTCATGGAATATCTCCCAGACCCGTAAAAAAGATGTCGTTCAAAACTGGACCGAAACAGAGAGCAAACACTCAACCCACGCCTCCAGATAGTCCAAGATATAAATAAGAAGTTTTGTACTAATACCATAAAGAAAAAAACATTTTTTGCACAAATGGTTGTTTGGGCATATCCTAGATATTATTATCTAAAAGAATTCTTTAAGATGCTATATGTTACAATAACATAAAATAACTAGCCCACAATTTCTGTGCATTGAAAGGTAGTAGATGCATAAGCGATGTAATGGTAGATTCAATGATCCACCATCTTTAAAATGAAGAAAACAATTTTTAAACAGTGGGCGTCAAATATCCGATTAGTCTTAGCGTTTTCTGTTTTCCGTCCTTAGGTTTAATTTTTATATTAAATGTACAGATCGTTGTTTATTTGTTGCAACGTGAATATTAATTTATTGGAACGTAAATATATGAGAAGATTTAACGGATCATAGGTAATACAATAGTAACTAAATATTTGTTATATACACTAGAGTCACATGACAGCTATTTTCATTGTACAGTACTTTCTTAAGATCAGTTTATCCTTGTACTTGAATAGGTAAGCTTAAATAATTAATATCGATTAAAGCTTCTATCTTAATTTATTTCAAAGATAATGAGCTCCTCGATGTTATATATATATACATGCCTTCATAAAAAGAATTATTTTATTTCTTGTAATGTAATGAGGTGATAAAAGGACGAACATGATTACCATAATCACAGGACGCGTCTATATGAGTGTTGAAATAAGAATCAAATGTTATTTTTTAACAGCAAAGTTTTACTAATCAATGTCATGTCTCTTAGATACTGTAATAAGTTATAACTTCATTCGTTTGATGTTGGTCCGATTTCGGCTTGCATTGTCGAAGGACAATAATTTAATGGAGTCTTTTAAAAAATCTGTTCATTCGTTACATTCCATACAAATAATCGTTTCTATATGGTATTCATTGTCCATAATTTGAATGAAATTTTCAATATGTCTCCATGGATGGTTAAAGCATTCCACATACGTTTTGTGTAATCAAATTTGACAACCAGAGCTCTTCTTGTAACACATCAAACACACAAGAGAATTGTCTAAGATGAATGAAACGTAGAATGAAAATTCACATGAATAGTTTTTGTTGTCATACCATAGGTACACATACTTGGTGCTTTACAATACGTAAAATAGAAGTATTTTAAATACTGTGTCAAAACGTGTTATTTCTGAGTAACAATAATAAAACTGAAAGAATATTTGAAAAGATAAAACAGAAGAGAATTGAAATGAAATGAAATTGAGAAAAGTATTGGAAGTATACAGAGCAAAAGCAGAATGTGAATTTGTTTGCTTCAGAAAGAATTCATCTTGTACACAGTGATAATAATCAAAGTATTAATACCATTCGTCGCAATTGAATATATAAACGGAATTTTAGGAGAGAAATTATATTATATTGTGGTGAATATATTCAATATGGTATTCAGGTGTTGAGATTGTAATAAATATACATTTCGAGTTTTTTGACCATTTTGAGGATTATCAGAAGAATCGCATTCGAATGTGTAGGTATTTAGCAACGAAGTTGTAGGTAAATAATAATTACCGATACGCAGACCATGGCCAAAGCAGCATTATTTTTTCACTAATTTATAACGAAGTAGATTGAGAGAAGAAAAGCAGTGTGTATATGTATTGTACATAAATTGTTAAGTACGTGAATGACGTTGGAGTCATTGAACGGGAAAATTATTCTCTGCGAAACATTGTATCGCTATATTATTGAACGAAAAAGAATGAAAAATATTGGTCTATATATATGTGCGTATTATACATATATATACATACATACAAAGAAGAGGGAAAAAATGAACTTATTACAGTCTTGCGTAAGAATGCTTTTACAAATCGTATTTAAACATTGTACTTAATTAACTATCTTTATTAGTATCATTATAACAATCGCTCGCTATTATTTATGTTACAAATATACAAATTGCTGTTAACATTATTAGCACAGCACCAAACTATTTTTCTTACTGGATAATTACGCTTGTAACATCTTCAGAATTAAATTTAACAATGATAAGCTGTGAGAATCATTGAAAAGAGTCATTGAAACATTTCCATAAGAGATAACAATGCGAATGGTTGTTCTGTTAGTAACATTGAGAGCTTGAATTTATATTACTAAAAACAAGTTATTTTGATCTTTCCAATTTGTTTGTTACTTTTTCTTTTTACAAATTGACGATCAAATCTAAGTCTATGTGTATAAAAAAAGAAAAAAATACTAAAAAACATTTAAAGATATTTAATTGTTTACGCAAGATAATCTGCATTATACCAATTTTACCGCATCTCTTTACTTGTATGAGAGTGTCTTACACTTTATTTTTCAACTATTTAAAAATGGAGGATATGTACAAAAGGTACGAGTTTACAATTCGTCACTTCTATATCGATGTAAAACAGAGTTAATATATATATATCTATATATATACATACAATTATTATTTTATACAACATTGAGAGGAATACTATATGTTACTCTCTGATTCAAACCTTTTGCCAAAAAATAGAATCGCGTAGATACTTTCTTGTTCATGTGAATTAAACAGCGAAGGAAAAAAAAAAATTGCAATTATTTCGAATTATTAGTCTAACGGGGACATCGTTGAGGTATTTATGGCAACTAGAATTTTGTAGCGCCATTTTGCGGCTCCTCGAGTAACGAATAGAATTTCTGAAATTTTTCATAAAATTACGATGCTGTACAATCCTGTATTATGAAATTGCAATTCTGTAAGAACGTTTATAGAATTTGTAGCAATATAGGACAGGTAGTAATTGAGTAGAGAAAAAATGAAATTATGTATTTGCATTCATATGAACACGTTAGGCAATCTTTTTTTTCTCGTAGAAACGTCATTCGGAATTGTCTTAATGCGTTATTCCCCTGTAACTGAAATTCGTTATCCAAAGATTTCTCTGACATCGTACTGATTGTACACATTTCTGCGATGGAATGTACATTTTATTGCACAATAAAATTATGATGATTGATTTCAAGGAATTCCACATAATTTCATGAAAAAAGTTTGATAATTATTTATAAAACAGATTATTTCAAGAATTCAATGATTTTGAGATATAGTGTCAATCAAATCTAATTTAATCTCTTATGTAAACCAAACATAACTCTAATTTATCCCAAATCTTCGAAATACGAAATATAATACAAATATTTTATAGGTTCATATATAAAACAATACAATTTTTTAATATATGAAATGTATATATATTGTAGGTTATATATATAATATATATACACAAAATTACTGACGATTTTAATCTTAAAAATATATCTCAACATTTATTTAGGTGAATGGTTTTGTAAGTAATTATCAAAAATTTGACAATTTAATTTTTAATGATATCAAGTTTGAAATTAAGAAAGAATTTAAATTTTGTAACTACGCTCTTTTTAGTTCCAAATGCCTGACAATAGAGGGCAATTAGTGAATCATTTCGTAAAATGGCTGCCATCAGGTGTAGGATTTATTTATAAAGTGAAAAATTATTGAAGTCATTCATTTTCAAGTAATCAAAAATTATCTTCGTGCTTTCCGATGATAAAGTCCTATGAATAATTCTCGAGATGCATAATAGTTAAGTATTTTTATATCGGCGAAATTTTCCGAATGTAGTCGTAATCACTATTGTGTGACGAGACTTAAACTAAGTGCGGAAGTATAAAAAAAGAGCGTATGTGACGCTGTCAAAGGTACTTATGTCAATTTGTCCATAACTATAAGCGTTGATGAATGTCTGAGAGTGATATTTACGACTCGGCGGACGAATATACAAGCCTAATGGACGGTCACGTCGCGGAATCTCGCACGGACGATTTGGGCTTGGTCACTGGTCGAAAAAGGCGTTCTCGCATTAGTAACGAAGAGGTATTTTATTTTATTATGTAGTACTTATACAGGTTGAGTTATCTACATAGATAACTTAAAAGAACTTAAAAAATATATATTGTATAATATGTATGAATTATAGGTTGAAAATGGTGTTCCTGAAGTCCATGTTCAGACACCAGGTATATCGAATAATGCAAGTTCAGGTAGGAGAGGTACATCAGGCAATAGTGGCCAGGGTAGATCTAGAAATTATAGAGATGAAGAGGAAGAGGAATTAAAGTATGGAGCAGCACATGTCATTAAATTATTTGTGCCTGTATCCCTTTGTATGTTAGTTGTAGTTGCCACAATTAGTTCTATAAACTTCTATACAACCAAAGGAATGTATTTGTAAGTATACTTTGAAGTCTTTTGTATATTGTTTGTATAAGATGATAGTTGTGTTTTATGATTGTATTATTGTTTTCAGAGTATACACTCCGTTTCATGAAGACAGTGCTGACACAAGTACCAAGGCTTGGCAAGCAGTTGCTAACTCCTTGATACTCATGAGTGTCATTGTATTTATGACTGTGATACTTATTGTCCTATACAAATACAAATTTTACAAAGTAATCCATGGATGGTTGATAATAAGTTCCTTATTGTTGTTATCTATGTTTTCCATGTTATATTGCGAGTGAGTATTGTCATTTTACTAATTACTTTTTGTGGTCTTAACATTTAAAAAAAATATCTTTTGTAGGCAAGTATTAAAAGCATACAACATTCCAATGGATTTGTTTACATTAGGCTTAGTTTTGTGGAATTTTGGAGTAGTTGGAATGATATGTATACATTGGCAAGGTCCCTTGCAATTACAACAAGCATATCTTATTTTTATTTCTGCTTTAATGGCGCTTGTTTTTATCAAATATTTGCCAGAATGGACAGCATGGGTTGTACTAGGTGTTATCAGCATTTGGGGTAAAATAGATTTATTATTAAAAAGTACAAACGCGTTGCAGATGAAATACATGTAAGTTTTTATATTTTTCCATCCAGATTTAATTGCCGTGTTAACACCAAAAGGACCTCTAAGAATACTTGTTGAGACCGCACAAGAGCGAAATGAGTCTATTTTTCCTGCATTGATTTATTCTTCTACAATTATGTACACAGCCACAATGACTTACGCTGGTTATGTACAAACCGCAACGATGACTACTAGCGACAATGCTACTGGTGACAGCACGACATACACAATGCGTGATCAAGCAGATAATCAAAACAATCCTGCATCGGGAGATGCAGAAGAGAGTGGGTTTACTCCTGAATGGATAGATACACATGGTAGCAAATAAACTACTAATGTACTACCTATTCAGTTATTGTAACTTGATGTAATATTTTATTATCAGGTGATCGAGGAGCGAGGCGAGCGCAAGAAGTACGTGAAAACACTTTATCCCTAACAGAAAGATCAAGGCAACAAGATAATCGCGTTGCGCGTGAATCACAAGGGCAGCAAATTGCAATTACCGAAGAAGAACGAGGTGTGAAATTAGGTCTTGGTGATTTTATATTCTACAGTGTTTTAGTTGGGAAAGCTTCCAGTTATGGCGATTGGAACACCACGTTGGCTTGTTTCGTTGCTATTCTTATTGTACGTGTTTTTGTAATTTATATTTTATATTAAAATAGTAAAAGTTTTATTGCGAACATTTTTATTTCCAGGGGCTTTGCTTGACGCTATTGTTACTGGCTATATTCAAGAAGGCATTGCCCGCATTACCAATCTCTGTTACGTTTGGTTTAACATTTTATTTCGCCACAAGGGTAATTGTTGCGCCGTTTGCGGATAATTTAGCGAGCGAGCAAGTGTTCATTTAACTGTAGGTATGATAAGCATAATATTCATAATTTATTACAAAAAGATAGTGCCTATTCATATATTGATCGTTTAGCTTTTGTATTTCGTTTAAATTCGTCGTTCGTAATTTGTCATTTACAAACTTATACCACGGATATATTAATCGTCTCATGACATGGTACAAATCAAGATGAAAATGTACATTATAGGAAACTGGATGAACCAGTATTTTTTAATAATAAGTATTCGTTGAACAATCACATCGGATAGAAATCTAGTGTCTCAAAAAAATGCTCAAGATATAAATTTACATTTGTAAAACGAGTAACAAAAATAATAAATAATGATTGTATTTATCTGACATCCATTGCACGTTAAGTGTAAAACACATTTAAAGCCCTTAATAACGGTTTTTCATGTTTTTTATTACAATTTGTAGATTATTTTTCTATTTTATAGGTTATAAGGTTATTAATTAGAAATAATCGAGCTATGACAAATTTATTGTGTGTCTTTACATTTAGAGAACATAGATCGCATAGATCGAGTATAAAAAAGCGGTTGATGATGGTTTTTTTTTCTCCATGCTTTTCCTCGGAAACTGTATGAAACATGAGGTATAATGTTTGTCTAAATAATTTGCTAAAATGTACAGACCTCGCGGCTACAAATTACTAGTACCACTAGCCGTCTAGGACAATTCCTCGGGGTTTGAAGTCCGTTTATACACAGCCATGGAATACGTATCGCTTATCAGTCACGAACTTGATTATCCACTTCAATGACAATACGTATTGCTATAAGTTTCATTCGATACTAAACAACATGGGTTTAAGTATAAGCTTCATAACATTCTTTTTACTTATTAGAGAATTCAAGGCAAAATGATCTGGCCATGTAATGGAGAGATGCGATTTTTTTTTTTTATTATCATAATAATAGAGAATTCTTGGGCTTGAAAAGCATATATATTTTCTTTCTTTCTTTTTATCGAGAAGCAGTTCTATAAATATAGCGGATAAACATTTTGCCGAGAATAATCGATAATATCAAAGTTAGCATTTACTAACAATTCTCTCATTGCCATAAGCATTGCGTAACGATTTCAAGTCAACTTTAACATCGCTGTTCCTTTTTCTTTTTTCTTTACAAACTTTGCCGCGAAACGCAGTGTATACATATACAATATATATTATATATAAATTCCCGAAACCGGAAGAACTTCAACAGCGATATGATATCATTTGCACTTCGTAAAATTATAATTTAATAAGTTTATAACTACGTGTTAAGAGGAAGTTCGATATTTTTTTCTTTTTCTTTTTTTTTTTTTTTTGCTTCTTTTAAAGTCCAGTCAATTTTCAGTCCTGACGATGTGTAAAAGACGCTGTTCGACGAAAAAATAAACGCGGTCATTTATGAAATCTAATTATTATCACGAGTATAAACGCCCGATTATGGTCACCGTGGTTGTGCGCACAACAAATTATTCTTTATATCGTGCGTATCTTGTAACAATACTGGTTCTAGCTATACATTTTACTAGTGATAGACGCGATTTCAGATTCAATGAAATCAACAATGTCGTTTGAGAAACAAGAAAGGTACACTTGGAAAATTGCAAAAATTTTAACGGGAGAAAAACATTAGGAAAATATTCGTAACCCGTAACAAGTAATAAAATCGTGTAATTTCATAAACGTTAAGTCTAATGTATGATTTTCTTGTCGAGAATAGCTAAAATTTCGTATCGAGTATAGCTTCGAGACACATCAGATCTTTGTTTCCCATTAAATAGAAATTTCACAATATCTTTTACTAATGCTAAGAACAAAACAAATATTAAATATGCGATATATACATATATCAGTCTTATAAACAATAAACTTTTGGAAACGTATTTTGGCAAATACATAATAATCATTGCAAAAAGTGGTAACTATACTTTGCTAATATTTTTCCCACTTTAGCTTTTCTCCAGTTCATCGATATAAAAAATACATAACAAATTATAAATATCTATTATGCGTCCACTCGAATTTGTTCATTCTTCTATTTTCAGAGAATCGTGTATGGTCTTTTTTCTTTAATTATTTAACTTGTTCCGTATTTGCTGCTTTCGAACGTTCCACGTCTGAAGAACGAACTAAATTCCAGCAACGATTGCTTATCTATGTTACTTAAGTTGCCGTTGTACTTGTAGAGAGGTTCACAGTGCGGCAATTCTGAGCAGACTTGAATCAACCGTCGTAAATATTCCTCTAGTCGTTTTCTACGTTGCCGTGCCACAACTTCATACCTTGGAAAAACTTGTCGAGGTGGGAAGCGTATTGCCGCTACCTGTATATAATTGAAGTATATAAAACTATCAAAAAATTGATAAAAGTTCCTTCTTCCCATATTTCTAATATTTTTAATCTTTTGCAAACGGCTATGATACATATTATAATAATATAAAAGGACTATAATTAAATTCGTGAGAAATAAGATTTTTGGATATTAAAATTAATTGTGTAGCGGCATTGGACAGCAAACTATGACTGGACAATGATAGAGCAGTGGTTAGTGCCGTTGGTTAGGAACAGTCGAGACCCCGGTTCAAATCCCGGTACCCGTAGTCCTATTTTTCTTTCAAGATTATTAACTGAGAAGGAGGCAACCCGAACGGAAGACACAAAATCCTATACGGGACCTACCCATCTCTGTCTATACAGCAGCACCACCTGTCACGCTACTATCATACCTCAATTGTAATAGTTTTGATAACCATAGGTATTATATTTGTGGCGGCATTCAAAAGCAACTATCACAGGACGACGGCAGCGCAATGATTAGCGCCTTTGCTTACGAACGTTCGGGACCCGGGTTTTCAAACCCGGCGCCCGTAGTCCGACTTTCTTTTTACGATTCTTAAATGAGAAGAAAAAGCAGCGGTACCTCCCATCGCAATCTATACCAGCAGTAACACTATCACCCACAACTATCATACCTCAAATTGGTGATCCCGACGTGATCGATAGCGAAAAGAGGTGACCATGATAGCGCTACCGAGACTTCATCACTGTAAATCTAAGACTGTGGAAACTGGATCTACCGCTACAACGAACACGAAACGGCCCTTCCGTCTTCAGCGAACCTCGACGCTTCATCTCTGATCGACACAAGCAGGTGATAAGATACGAGACGATGACTGAGTCAGGAGTGATGCAGCCAACGCAAAATCCATGGGCATATCATCTCTGCACATCATATTAAAAAAGAACGAAGGCCTACGACCGTACGCTAAAACGCCCGCACCGTACCGACAGATCCACCGCCACACGAAAACTTCGCGCAACATCTGCACGGATTTGACAACAAGCGGCCGACGCCTTACCCCGCATCGAAACGACAAATCCGCAGATGCCAAATTCTTGCAACTGCACACGGAAAAACAACCGAGGTCATACGACCATATGCACAACACAAAGAAGAAATGTTATCACTGATAAGGGGTTACTGTGGCGGCACTCGACAGCAACTATCGTCGAACGACGATAGCGCAATGGTTAGCGCGCTTGGTTACGAACGTTCGGTATTCGGGTTTTAAAATCCCGGCGCCCGTATTTTCCGATTTTTCTTTCCATGATTCTTAAATGAGAAGAGAAAGCAGCAGTACCTCCCAGCAATCTACACCAGTAGTACCTCCTAGCAATCTACACCAGCAGTACCTCCTAGCAATCTACACCAGCAGTAACACTATCACCCAGAACTATTACACCTTACTACTATATACCCTATATATATATCTATACCTATATATACCTTATACCATATTACTATCTAAAGAAAAGCAGCAAGATATGAAGGGAAAGCCATAGAATCAAAAAAGGAACTAGTAAAGAAGGGGAAAGAGAAAGAAGGGACTAGAAGAGGTGAGAAATGGAGGGACACAAATGGAAGCAAGAGAAGAGCAAGAAAGGATGACAGTAAACCAAATTATAGAAGAAAGAAGAAAGAGAGATGCAGAAGAAAGGGGGAAAAGGATAAGGGAATCCAAATATAACATACATTACAGAAAAATCGCCAAAGAAGTTACTAAAATACTTAGAAGGGAGGATGCAGTGGAAAGGCAGAAAAATATTAGCAAGATTCAGATGTGGAAACGAGACCAAAGCAAGGGAATACTGGAAAGAAGAGGGGAAAAAAGATGCAGACTATGTAAAAGGAAAGAAGAAGACCTGAGGCAGGACTAACAGAAGGAGTAACAGAACTAAAAGCAATAATGGAGAAGAGAGGGGCAATACAAAACGGGGAGGAACGACAATAAGGAAGCACAGCAAGGAGGCAAAAACCCAAAAGTTGCCATAGTTTTTAGAGACAGAATAATTAAGAGAGTGCAATATAATAGAGTGGATAAGAGGGGAGGTATATATATAAAAAGCCTATTATATATTATATATATTACCTATATATAAGATATATAGGTAAAAAAGATGTAAAACCGAAAGCTCGTCCAAAGCCGAAAGGCACGGACTAAACAATAATAAATAAAAATAAAAATATATTACTATTTGTTATTTGAGAAAAAAATTTTGAGAAAATTTTATCAATTATAATTATTTAATGTTAACAAATTTCGAATATACAGAAAATTAATAAAAGGAATACAAAAACTCTACTTACCTTGCTACCATACTTTTGTCTCATACAAATATACAATTCTCGAAATCTTCTGTATCTACGTAAAAGCGTCCAGCTATCGTCCTGCGCTACGACGCGTACCTCGTATTCGTAGTGACTGGACGTACCAGCTCCACGTATTACGTAGGAAGGTATACTAACGATCATGTTAATCACATTGTCGTAGTCTGCGTCGTTTGCTATCAAAGATGGCAAAGACCTCGTGATTGTCAGGGAATATGGACTACTCAAACGATCACCTCGATTTTGACTCTAAAACAAAGGCCAAATATCATAACAAATGATCTTCATATTTTCATTATTGGAAGATAATTTTTAGTTGTCTTCCAATTTATATTACATCATGCATATTATAAATTACCGTTAAATATACTGTTGAATATCCTCTTCCCGCTGATATTCGAGGTACTACCGACTCTGACAAGTTCTCCTCGCCATTGATATTAGGCCTGTGGTTCCTGAGAATTGGAGATCGCGTTGTGGCCACAGCCAGCAACGTGGCTGAACTAGTCGTGGACTCTACATCACGGCACGATATTGTTTCTACTGTTTGTGCAGGATCATTCGTATCACCAACTGCCAATCTATCATCACATTGTGATTGTTGTTTGAGATTCTTTCGTTCGTCTTCTAAAAGTGATATTTCTAATTCAATTTGCTGCTTTTGAAGATCTTGTAAGATCGCAATTTGTCTATTCAGATCTTCTTTCGAGGGTGTGCTGGCCTCTAGGCACCTCATCACCATCATTCGTTGACGAGCGATTCTTTGGTTCAATCGTTTCATCGCTGGGTTCTGCTGCACAGGTGACTCCAGCGAATCTTCAGGAATATCCTCCTCCGCAATAGAATTCGTTGGAGACTTTGATTCTGTTTTCTCACTGTTAACACTGCCATTGCACTTTTCTGACTTGATGATCGTATCTATCGAAGACTTTCTATTTAAGTTCAATAAACTTCTGCTTTCTACTTCACACAATTTAGCTCTATCATTCTCTAAGTGGACTTCAGGGGAAGATTTTTGTTGCTTGTTAGGTTCTCTTTGTTTATCACTTGGTAATGTCTGAGATTCTTTTGTTTCCGAATTTTCAAACAGAATTCTAGGTTCAGGCGAATCAGCCGCAGCTGTATGAAAAGTATCTGCTGTATCTATAGAACTTGGAATATTTTGTGGCAGTAAACTCAAGGCAGAAGCTATCTGAAGTTTTCTATTGCATCCCTGCAACGATTCAATATCTCCATTGTGAAGAACTTCGTCGCCGCTCAAGGAACAATCACCTGGTGAAGCAGGCAACGCACGCTTCAAGTTTAATGAAAGACTTTGTTTTCTTCTCAGGATCTCCTGCAACTGCTCCTGGCTCCGCTTCGCCAGCAACAACTTCTTCTCTGTGTTTCCTTCTTCTTGAAACTAGAAACATATATATTTAATATTTAATGAGAATAAGAAAAGTAAGTTAACTTTTAGTTGTAAACAGTATCCTAACCTCGAGATTAAACATATGCTTTTGCTTTTTAGCTATCTCCATCAATTCCTCTTCCATCTTGTCTACCTTGCTCTGGTGCTCATTGAGGGATTTCACTTTGTTCTGTAGCTCAGTCTCCAATACAGCCAATTCTTTCTTCTGGAAGGTAGATTTTTAGAGTTGGATTTTATTTCTTGATTCTTTTATAATGTTCTCTTGATTATAGGAACTAGCTAATTCTTGTTTTTGATTTTTCTATGAACCATATTTTTCTTATTAAATTCATATATACAAAATTTAATGATATAAAGATACATAGAATGCATATTTAGTAGATGAAACATGTTTCCATATATTTAATTTTTTTAGCTGTGTTCATAAAAATACGAATTTGCATAAATATGCACAGTCTAGTGGTTAGGTAAATAAAAAATTAAATCATAATTAAAGAGATAGATTAAAGAGATTAAAGAGATTAGTTCACAAAAACATGAAGTCCTTGCTTTAAAAAAGAGTTATGGCTTGACCTAGTTCCTAGAATTAATCCAGTCATTAAGATTATAGTTAAACTTGAGAAAGGATGGTTTTAGAATCACTTACATGATGATTAACAAGCTCTCTCACCGCGTCAACGCATTTATCATCGTTCAAGCTCGACCAGGATTCTGGCAAGCTGCCATCACTACCAGCACCGTCGTCCGTCTGAAATGGTACATTTTTTTCTGAACTGAAAAACTGCGAACCTTCGTTTCTATGTTAATACTTTATTAGAGTATTATTAAGAAAGGAATAAAGAGAATTAACAAAGCAATAATAAAAAAAGAAAAATAAATAAAGACAAGATGCAGGGTCATATATGTTACATGCGATTACATTTTTTTAAATTTATTTTTTCTCTCGTTTATTTTAATAGTTCGTGCCATCAAAATACAGACTATATGTGCCGCATGTTACACCGATTTTTTCTTTTCTGTCTAGACTCTTACCTTCTCCCACCATTGATGAAATCTTTGAGCGCGCTCGTGATTGCTCATGAACTCTTGAAACTGACGATGCTTGGACTGCAATGTCGTGCGCAGAGAGGCAACTTCCCTACATAAATTTTCTACCTAGTACCACACACACACAGATATCGATGCATTAACAAAAAAGATAACTGAAAAAAATATAGTTTAGATGCGAGCTCCATTCTTTTTCTTCCTTTCCTTTTATTTAATTCCCATTAATTTCATTTTTTATTATATATATATATATTTATATTTATATATATATAAATTGTACGTTTAAAAGGAAAATAAACTTTTAAACTTACATTTGAAGTGATAATAACGAAAAATGATCGTTTTACAAGTCACCATGTACACAGATACTCTGCTATCAGTTACGAGAGAAGAATGATGTAGAATGGATAAAAATAAAAACAAAAGCATGCCATCTGTTTATGCATCAATGATAATACGGGGCTACGTGACGTTATTGCAGAGGTCAGTTCATACTAGATTTATTGAAAGATCCAATTAAATGTAAAATGAAAAAGAAAAAGAATTAATGGTAAAAGAAGAAGAAAACAGAAACGATGAGATAATCGCGATAAATACATTACCTTATAAAATTCGGTTAATTAGGTCTTTAAATCCCACATCAGCACTGGACAAATTGTACGTGCGGACGTATCCCAACAAAATTGTTAACAAGATACACTGGGTTTGTTAATCGGGAGCGTTAATTCTCTTGATTGTATACATATAATGCTTAATAGAATATATATGAAAGATAAAATACAGATAGTAGAAGTGTGCGTGCAAAATATCATATCGTGGAAGATCGAAGGCCAATTTTTGTAAGAAAAATTTATTAATCAACAGTATTCGTATATATATATATATATATTATATATATGTATGTATATAATAAACAGTTCTTTTTTCTTTCTCGCATAACAAACCCATATATACACACGTTTCTACAAAAGACAAGCCCAGATATGTACATAACAGTTCTTTTTTTTTCTTTTACTCTGTTCATTGTAACAGTCGTCTACAAGATACTTAACATATAACATTCCACGGAATGCCATATTTGTCCGGCAAAATCGTGTCAACACTGGCACTTTTATCGTATTCAGACAGTTTATCATCATTTAAGCTTCTCTATCTAATTTTCGCCATTAAAAAAATAAGCGTTAAGATTATAGTCTGCGTGATATTAGGCGCGATTCGTATTAAAAACCCGTAATAGAACCTACGTAAAGACGAACAAGTATTATACAAAAAGAATAGGAAACATTTCTTTTATACATTAAAAAAACGATTAAATTATATAATATCGGACAAATATTGTCCCGTTAACAATGTAATTGTACATTAGTTACATTATATTACAATTCAGTAGAAAATATAGACGCCGATCGTTGCGTTGAAGCACCTTAAGCTTTTTTTTTAAATAAATTTCTATATCTACAGTTAAACTAAAGTGAAAAAATGTGATCATCGTCAATGTTGATGATATAGCTCATTCTTTCTACACCTGAACACCATTTGATATCCAAGTACACTTGTGAACACTTGATGAAGAACATAAACGTGATTTAACGAGAACATGGTCCCTAATACTATTACACACATTTTCTGGGGTCACATGTTTAACGGGCAAATGTGCGAGTTGATGATGATGTTGCCAGACAAGCAAATAAGAACACAGAGAGCAATAAGGACGAGGAAGAATTGATAGATGATCGAGATTACGTTCGGATCTGGAGACGGCGAATCCGAGTCACTTACTTGCGTCATTTCGTCCCGTCGCTCTTGCTCCAGGATGTGACGTCTCGTGCGTAACTCGCGTTGCCGAGATTCCAGAGCCGCTATGGCGTCAGCCCATTCTTTCCATTGGGCACCCCATTCGCGTTCCAATTCGCGCTGCGCTCCTTCTAGAGCCTCTCTTCTCGCGGCCCATCTTTCTTCTCGTTCTTCCTGTTCCCTCTATGCAAATTAAAATGAAAAATTTGTATTATTTATTTTAGCTCAAAGCTTTCCTTTAACATTCCATTTGCACTAATTTAAATATCTTTATGTGTAGGATATTAATAATAATATAACTACAGTACTAGAAATAATATTCTATGATTATTAAATTATTAATTATAGTAATAAACTATAATGGATTTAATTGGCATGAAAACTAATATCGTATAAAGTTAATTAGTTAATTCACGAACCTTGAAGTCTTCTTTTTCTTTGATAAGGGCTGCTTTTTGTTGTTCCAGTTCTTCAAGCGTTCGGAGATCTTCGCTCGAATTTAAAAGGTTATCGCTAGAGGACGAAGCATGCAAATCCGAGACACTCCAACTCAAGAGAGACAATCTTGAAAGATTGACGACCGTGGATTGTAAATTACCGTTACTCGTTCCACCTTCCTTTCTTAGTTTCGCCGCTTCAGCTGGATCGTTATATCGGAACATATTGTTCCGGCCAAGAAGAATAATACAGCCTTGTGACAGCCGCGTTGGCTTATCTACTTGAGCGGTGTTGATCCAGCAGTGAGGAGAAAGGGGATGAAGAGTTGCAACCCCACTGTCTAGCTCCACCACACAGTGTTCTGGCTCGACATCCGCACCAGTCAATACAATATCCTATTTATTAAGTAACACATATTATATAATTCATAAAATATGTGTATATATATATATATATATATATATATATATATTCCCGTAGTTTAACTAGTATTCAGATTCAACAAATCTTAATTTTTATTGGGATAAATAAATGAAATGATTACCTGTGTGGTTGGTGCTTCTTCCGTTCCCACTAACGTTCGACCCTCTTTCAGATGATAAAGTGTAACACCAGTGCTAAGAAGGTCATCATCGATACCCACTAAATGCGGCATCTCTGAATCTAGAACTACGCCAACGCCGCTTTTTCGAAGACCTAACGCTTTCTGCTCTTGGAGAATCTGCTGCGTTTCTCGCCACTTTTCCGTCCATTCTTCCGTTAATACTTTCTCCTGCTCCTGTTTCTCATGAATCTGAGCTAACAATACTTGCGGTGGCCTTTCAATGTTCTGCAATGAACAGGTAGGATTTCACTTTTTAAACGAATTTTTTCTTAATTGGTAAAGGAGAAAGTGTATATCTTTTTTAGGACTTACCATATAAGAGACTTCAATATGATACTTCAATTTTTCTATCTCTGCTCTCAGTTCCCTGATCAATTTCACGTTCGGATCTTCGTTAATAGTGGGTTTATTAATAATATTTTTTGCCCTGTTGGCATATCTGAGCGTACTAAGTGTCTCGCCGTAATTACAATCGGCCGGACTAATAGTGGCTATCATAATCGTCTTCGAGTTACCTCCAAGCGAGTCCTTCAATAACCATGTCAATACGCTGTCTCGATAAGGTATGAAGACACCACGCTTAGAAGACGAAGACATGTCACCTGTCGAACTAGCTTCCGAAAGGGCTGATATTACAGACCCTAGTGTTACGAGTGATTTATTGATATGTGCACCTTCCTTCAGTCGTTGACCTGTCGCGCCCGTTGCATTCGCACGTTCGCTAAACAAACGTAGGTAAACAAATGTGAACTCAACTTTTGCTACATCTACCTTAAATTTATCTTAGATATCTATATTTCTTAATGATTTTAAGAATGTGAGCAGAAGGTTTAAAGTGATTACTTCATTCAACTTAAAGTACATTATGCAGAGATTTGTAAGAGAATTACTCAAGATATTACCGAGTGTTGCCATTTTAAAAATGTGATTTAATAATAAAAATACGATAAATTTGTATAATAATGGAATAGAACTCAACTAACTATCTTGCGGGTAAACATCTCTTTGTTTTCAAAGGAAACCTTGACTTCAATATTGGTATTCCTTTATTCGGTAAAATCTCTTCACAAAATATTCTTTAATTCGTTATTACATTTATACATTCTTTAAACAAGGCTTTTCCTATTCCAATAGAAATAATTTTTATGAAATCTTCAGTCGTTTATCAAGTTTCAATTACAATAGGAAGTAAAAGAAAAAGAAGTATTAAAAACTCAGTAATGTTTTGTACGAACTTTCTGCTCACATCTTGCGTGTTAGTCCAAAAAACAAAAATTATCCTCAAGACACACGTCTCGATACCTTCCAGCCAAGTCGACAAGGTGCACTTTCGAAACCGTTTCCGATGGCATATTGCCTTCGGATAGTCCAGCCTGCACGAACGTAATCGTAAAAATCGCGTGGCTTCTGCTGCTCACGTCATTCATATTTGTGCTTGCTGTTGTTCTGTGGGCGTTACCTCTCACCATGCATTCCTACAAGCGCGGGAACAACTCTTTATTTTAAAACTACCTCTGCCACAAGTGTGTTGTGAGTGCGGAACGAGCAGGAAGCAAGAACGGGTTCATTTACCTGAATGTCTGAATAATCATACACAAGGTGACTCGATAAATCTTGTACATAAGGCCCTTTTTTAGGGTGTTCACGTACTCTGAGAGAATGAGACTGCGACTGGTCTAGTCTCAATAGATCCCTCACCCTTTCATTGTGGATCTCTAAGAACGATACCTCAGTTCTATAAGACGCTCCGCTCTCTTTACCAGCTGCCATTCTGGCAAACAGCGTCTTACAAATCCGTGGTATCAGTCCCTGTGCTTCCTGAAATTGAAAATTATAAAATTATTAGATGTTAAAGGTAAGGATTCTTTTCTAGGTAAAGAAATACAATACAAGGCGAAGAAAAATCATAGAAATCAACTGGCCAGTGAAAGTACGAACCAATGTTTCGCAATAAGGTAATGAGTTTCTGCATTGATGATAAGTGAACTACGTGATCGAGCGATCTAGAAGCATCGGAGCGTATTAAATTCATTAAAAGTATGGTAACTTTTGTATCTCTACGATTTTTTTCTCTATGGATAAAATTTTATGAAAAATGGACTAAATGCTTAAAACAATTAGGGAATTACATTCAATAATAATTTTACGGAATTATTCAAATATCAAACTAATATTAGGGAATTATCCACATACCAAACTAAATTTGCAGAATTACTCAAATATTACACTAAATCTAGGATGTCCGAATATCAAACATAAAGATAAAATTTACTGAGCAAAATGGAATATTGTAGAAGATCAAAGAAGAGTAATCTTTTACAAAAGGATAAAGGTGAAATGATCATGCTGGCAAACTAAACGATTAAAATATTACCGGCGTGCCCATCATAGTGAAGGTCTTTCCAGACCCTGTTTGGCCGTAAGCGAAAACGCAGGCATTATAGCCCTCGAAGGCACTTTCGATTACATCCGTGCCAAGATCGTAAAAGACCTAAAATAGAAAAAGGATCAGCTATTTGTTTCTGATATGATAGTAACTAACAAGCATCAACGTTTAGGATAAATGAAAATCTTCTTATCGAATTTAAAAATAGCATCAGACACGCCTTATGTGTACTTAACTGTACACATTGATAGGGGGAATTTTGATAGTGATTTACTTAAAAGAGTTTTAACGGGTCACCAGAGGAATCAAGATGATCGATAAGTATTAAACAAATACGCGTGTTTTGATTAATTCTACAAATGATAAAAGCGAAATATTTTTTTTATTTACACGATGTATCATTATTCATTACACACGCGATAAAAGACAAGTCAGACTTATCAATTATCGCGGTGACAAAATAATTTGTAATTATTTAGACATGATCCTTAAAATTTTGAAAAATGTGAAGTCTTTAATTAGAATCTATTCTCTTACGACAATGGTTGCTATACCGGTGCACGCATGCCGGTCTTCTATTTTAATTCTGATCGTGGCTCACCGTCAAAACATTGCCCAATGTGGGATATTGCCCGATGCGAATCAATCGATGGCGATAATTTTTTATTGAGAACAAAGTTAACTCCAAAGAGAACGAGCTTATTTAATTAAAAATAATTTAATTCTCGTTACAAATGAAATAAAAATTACTTAACATATTGTTCATAATAATTAATGGCTCGTATATTTAAATGAATACACATAATTATTTTCTCTATTTCTCTATTTCTAATGCATTGTTGGATTCAATGATTTATTTAATCTGTATCGTACGTATTATTAATTTCGAATTGATAGATTGATGATACGCTTTGAAAAACGAAGTAATATATACCTCTTCTTGGGATGCATAATTATCATCATTTGCGTCGCATGACCAATAAGAGTGATCAAACGTGAAATCTTTATATTTCTCCCTATCAATTTCCCTACAGCTTCCTGGCGTCTGGAAATAACAACAATAAAATAATAAAGTCAATAATTATTCCATTTTATTAAAAAAATGTTTATCGATTCAGATCTATTGGTCCAAATCCATTGGATCCTTCGTTGACAAACGAAAACTCCTTTTATTGATCGAGCTGTATGCATCATAGACTTCCCTTTAAGATTAAAATATAAAGTTCAAGGCACAGTTTCTATACCTCGTCTGTGGTTCAATAACCTTAATGTTTAGTCATTTTATTGAAAAAGATAAGTCAAATAAATTTTTCAAAGTTCCCAACAATTTCTGAAGATACAAATTTTCACGTGTCCCGTGTGAATTATTTCTTTAATATTGAATTTAATATTGGATTATAATTGATTGGTCATATTAAAGGAAAGGAATATTGGATAGATTGACACGGGTCAAAAGCCTGTACGATGATTGATACCGAAGAAGCGCATCATTCACAAGTGGCTGGCAAACAGCAAGCTGTTATATCACGTGCATTCGTAAGACTGCATGCCACATAACTATAATCGTATACTATCAAGGGGCACTCCGTACATTATGCAACACAAAGCGAATAGCAAGCAATTAAAAAATAAAACTCTTTTATGTTTGTCCATCATGAAACCTGCAATAGACAAAAAAGTGCTAAAGGTGAGGAGTGATTATTGTTCTAGGATCGTGATCAACGCGCTCGATGCCGTAAGAAATTTGAAGTTCGTCCTTGAGGAAACGTTAAAGCGTTTGAATCATCACGTTCGACTTGTTGAGGTCATCGATTTCGTTGTACTTTGTGAATTCATTATTCTTTGTTTCAGTACTTTAAATAGGAAATCAAATTAGAAATATTCCTAACAAAGGATATCATATGTTATTATATTTTATAATACGATTATATTTTATAATGTTGTTATAAATTATAAAATGTAACATTATAAAATATATGTACTTTATTTATATTTTAACTAAGGGAAGATCATACAGAAAATAAATGTGATCTTTTATTGGATAAAATACAATCGATATGTCAGCGATTGTTCAAATATCTAGTACAATACGAAGATATAGTAAGTATTTAGCATAATATTTCACTAAAATAATAATAATAATAATTTTCCACAAAATAATTATGGTATCTTCGTAATCTATTTGTTAAAATGAATCGGCTGATATATATAATATTTTAAATTCGTGAAACGTGGATTCGCTAGCATATTTAAAATTATTCTTGTAAAGAAGAGTTTTATTTATTTAACTGTTTGTTTCAATTAACAACATACATATATCTATAGCCAACAGCGTTATGCGTGCCATAAAATGCATCATGATCGCTATAATGTTGCATGCACTAGATTTTCATAAACCTGTCTTGTCACATTATCAGCGATAAAATGGGAAATCTGTTTTATGATAATTAACATGATATAAAGGTAAGCGGTAGCCATAAATTACGTAAAAGTTATTTCCTTTTGTAACAAGGTACAGGAGTGGTCCTAGAGCGATAAAAGGAATTGTACGAGAATATAAAACTCGTATTTTTAACATTGAATCATTCCAGAGAGAAAAAGGAATCAGAAACTAAAGATTCATGACTAGCTGGATAGTTAGGCGTTTATGGAAAACTTAAAAGTGTAAAATGCACATAATACACAAATGTTAATGGACAAAATAAATCTTTGCGTAGGCTTCATATTTGTATTCATATTAATATGAATTTGCACAAACATTTACGACCTACTCATAACAAGTGAACAAAATAGAAATTTCTATTAATATCGTACACAAACCAAATTTACCCCAAAGCATTAATGAGGACGATATAATTAGCTCTAAGACCTATATATTGGTCATACAGAGACGAACAAAAGTTCACTTACGCGCAACGTCTGTCAACTCTATATAGAAATATATATCAGGCTTTAATTTTAAATATTATATGATACTGCATACATAAAAATTATTATAATTATAATATTTTGATAAAAACAAAAATCAAATTTTCATCCCGATGAAAGTTAATATCAATTTTGTCAAAAAACACATTACATATTTTCAATAATTCCAAAAACCTATAATTTGTGATTTTGATAGATTTGGTAGCTGTTAATTCTTAATTGCGATATAATTGGTTAGTTTTGTGATTAGTGTCGTGGGACGGAAATCGAGTAGTCCGGGATTGGTCCAGCAACGATTTTCGCACTTTCTCCGATCAGATGACGTGCCGTTCGCTATCTTGCTCTCACTAGCTCGGCCAAAGATTTCGCTCGGCAAGCGTGGATATCAATGATGTAATGTTAGAATAACAAATAGTCTCCGTATGGTAAAAAAAATTCTGTACGTCTACGAACAATATATGTCGCGGTCATTGTGACGTTAATGGGTCAATAGCCGAGGTTCGGTCGACCAGAAATTATGACACGATTTGAGCTCCAAGCGTTTTAACGGCGTGGCGGTCAACGGTAGTTCGGGACGCAAAAAAAATCGCTCTACAGTCTAGAAATCTTTTTAGAAAGTTTGCCCGTGCGATCATTAAGGACGAACTGCATAAGGATTGGCTTAGGGAACTGCAACAGGAGTCGCTTGTTGCGGATTATACATGGAAACTGCATAAGAACGTATATAACATACAATGCTGGGACTTGTAAAATGACCAACTTTTCAATTTCTTATAGAAATTCTACAAAGTTACGTTATATTTTTGAAGTATAAACAAATTCTCATACTTTAGTCATTTGTAGTCCTAGTCTGGTGTGTTAACCTTACTACAATCTTTATTTTAATAAGCAAAAGAATTTGTGTCGTTTTAGGAAAACTTTAGTATAAGATTAGGAATCAGACTTCAGACATTTTTGAAGAATAACATAACCACGAATAGTTGAAAATAATTTGGAGATCGCAACAAGGTTAACCTTAATAAGAGATACCTAATATTTTTTACAACTAATTCTTTTAAATGTTAGGAAATACCTTAGTATTGGAAATCCGTGTTTTCTTGCCATCCATTTGTACAATCATTTTGGCATTCATCGCCAGCTCCCTGGAATACAAAGTTGACAGATTCACATCTTTATCCATAGAACTGAGCACTTGATATTTTCATTAATGTTGTTACAAATAATATAACGCGAAAAGAAAAAAAAGATAGTCAATAGGGAAAAACATTTGGATAACAATAACATTAGAGGGAATGACAGCAGGTGGCAGAATCTTGTCGCCCAGTCGTCAGTCGCACCGTGGGTCGATCGAAACCATATGATTGATCGTCCCATGGAACGCGTTACGTTCGAAGGTCGAACGTTAGCGAATTGTATTGCAAAAACATCTTTTGGGAGAACTTTGTCGTCTAAATCATAAATAGCAGGCCTTGATTCGCTGCTTGGTCAATTGTAAAAACTGGGATCTTAAAAACAGGTATTGAATAAAATTTATGACGAAGAATGTATCCGTACTAGAGAACGTACAGTTCGTATATCAAACACATAACAATGAAAACACATAAAATACACGTCAAACACAGATTATCACTAGTTGCACGCACCTTTTGTTAAAAGGTCGAACTCTTACGGCTACCTTTACTGAAGCCATGGTTATAACAAACGCGTAGATTTTGACCAGAAATGTTGATCTACCGCGATATATTTCGTCACTCTTATGCTTTCTCAACGCGCGTTACGCGAACATGAAGTGCTTAGCGATGTTGCGTATACAAGACATCGTCGACGAATGCCGCCGTACTACGAAACGTCGTCGTCGTCGTCGACCCTCGCACGCAATGAACAACATCATCCTCAACACGGTCTCCACAGGCAGACGACTGGCTGGCAGGCCGCTGTTAAGCCGAGACAAAAACTTGCGTTCCTGCGCATGCGCGTACACATTGGGGATCCCTAATTTCAAGTGAACCGCACGTTTGCTCGTTATTCGTGACGGCGCGGATGGAAAAATGCAGGCGGAAACGTAAACAGAAAAGAGACAGAAGAGGAAAAGAGGACAAGATAATACGAAGAAAGATAAAGTGAATCAGAAATACGAAACTGTAGAGAAAGAAAGGGAGACGGTCGAACAGGTTTTATATTTCCCTTCTATGGAATGTGACGTCAGTATGGGATCGGTATGGTAGAAGCCAGTGGTGGAGAGTGAACGGAGAAGGCGAGCCACCCACGCTGCAAATAGAGAGAGCTAAATCAAACGCTTTTGCGGTTTCTTTAAGCGCGTAACGGCGGTTATACAGAGAATTCATGTCTTTTTATTATCCAGCTGGAGATTACATATCATCGGTGGGCACAGATTCAGGACAAGAGTAGGATACTGTAGGCACCTGCCCACTGCCCACGATTGTAAATAGTAAATATGCCATAGGCGGCGCTAGTGTTTCTTGGAAATACTTCAACGTATGTGTATATTATTGTATAAAATATACACATAGCAGTGACACGTAGGTGTCCGAGATTTTGCCTCGTTAATTGACTGTTTCTATTCCCACCGGTTCCTCGAACTATCCAAATAGCTTTGTGTTACGTATCTATATAGCTCTGTGTATTGAAGATGTTTTCTTTAAGATTATTGAATGATTATTGTTGATTCGTGTTTTAACGAACTATTGTTCTGATAAAAATACATGCATTGGACCAATTAGGTCCTAACTGTATGTGTATAGTTTCTTAAGGTGTTTCATTCATCACAACATGCATTACTGTAACCATAGTCTATATCTTATGTAATAGTATATTGATGTTAGGATTTCGAAACTTCATGTTATATATTTGTATGTCACTCTTGTTCATTGAACAAAAGTGATACAGTAATGTTCTTCTAATTAACCATAGAATGGTTTATTTGACCATTAAATTTCTCAGTCGCATTTCAAGATACGAACACCTAACATGCTAACACATTAGTATACATAACACTTCCATTTATAAATATTAAAACACTTCTAAATTATTGCAAATATACATATGAAGTATACTTCAAATGAACCTCTTTAATCTAATTTGAATATTTAAACTTATCTCAGACAACTATATACAGTTAGTAGATATTTATAAAAACAATAATTAGTATTAATTTTTATACATAAAAAAGCATTAATTGAACGTAAATGAAAATTGATTCTGCAGAAACACCTAACTTTATTTAGGCTTACTCACTACAAGTTAACGAAACAAGTCAATTAACGAAACAAAATCATGCGCAGGTAACTGTTATATACAGGTCATATATCAGGTATATCGCAGGTATGTATACAAGTAAGATTGCAGGTCAACGGACTTTTCGAAACTTGGTACAACTTCGCAAAAGAAAAAATCGTTTTGTTTCCGAGCGAGTGAGAGAGTATTCATCGCATGTTGACCTGCAGTGTCGATTTAACTACCTGTCTGAAAACGGGTCCAGCAACTCTCTCGCAGAACGTAATTTGTCTCGTGCAGAATCACCGATCTGCAACAGCCGTGCCGATATAAACAAATTTCCTTT
Source organism: Bombus terrestris (assembly GCF_910591885.1). Lineage (NCBI taxonomy): Eukaryota > Metazoa > Arthropoda > Insecta > Hymenoptera > Apidae > Bombus > Bombus terrestris. The sequence goes on from NC_063273.1 coordinate 8,218,858, forward strand.
TTCCCTTCTTAGTTGTTCACCATTCTAAATTCGGAGCTTGTTGCTTTCCCAAATGCATATAGGTAGTTAAATCATTGATAGTTTTTGGTGGACGCGTGTAAACGAACTCGATTTATTGTTAACGGCATGCGTGATTCTATAAATACATTTTATTCCTAGACTGTACAATTCGCGTGTAATTACATACACAAATCAAATTAATTTTTTAAGGAATGAATAAATTAGAAAATAAGAATTTCTCTGTTATCTAGATTTTAGATACTATTAGATACATATTATTAGATACAAAAAATGTATTATTTTAATTTTCCTAATGTTGTACAGTTAAAGAGATACAACTTTTCCAAGATCTTTTAAGAATCTTTTTAAGTTTTTTAAGTTGTATTTTGACAATTGATTTAATTCTAAAGTAAGTAATCAGATACCAAGGTAATCATTTCCATATTTCTTTTATTAGAAGAAAGCTTCAAACTTATACACCTTTTATATTTATATACTTATATAGTTATGTATGTACTTATGTTAGGTAATATACATTAAGGGTAAGTGTTTAAAATAATATTTTTCTAGAAAATGTTAGGAGTTGTATTAAAGATTTTAAGGTCATATTTAACGATGGGTACAATTGAATTCTCTTGCGGTAATTATAAAACCGGCACTTGATATCAAGGAACGTGGTCTGATCATAAAACGGGAACCTTGAAAAGACGAGTTATAGTTATATGATATGCTCTGTGCATAATGATTCATAGCCGATTGGACTGACGTAACCGTGCCTATGTACATGTTACGGGACTACTGACTGCTACAGAAAAACGTGTCAATCCTCTGATACTGTTTAGGCAAAGACACTTCCCGTGAAGCCAAATATGGCGTCATACGGTCGTCACTTGTCCATTCTTGCTCTTCTCGTATCATTGTTATTCATACAACTCGATATCATTTAAGAATGACAAAAAATGTACGTAGATAAATTCAGAACGATATATCGGAGAATTTACCGTTGTTCCATGCGTTGCAAGGGTGATTAATAAAAATCTGTTATCACTATGTTACAACGCCAACAGCATTCTAGAAGATTAAACTGTAATTCTACAATATACTTAATAAGTACAACATACTTAGATGTACACTTAGTTACAACCGTAATTTAATCGAGTCTCACAAGAAACATATGTATCGATTTTGGAATATTGAACGAATTCGTTTGAGCATATATTTCATTGATACATTTTTAGAATCTGTATTACTCATACTTACTTTTGTATAAACTTTAGTCGAATCTAAGAAAAGCCACGTTGCCATTCATAACGTTTAAACTGAGAACTAAAAATATTCATAGAGAATTCTAGTGAATTTCAATATTTGGTGTTATGTAATGAATAAGATTGTATCATCATTTTGGTCATTGTCTATTTTACCATTTTCATAGTTTTTAATTGGAAAACTGTACTGTATCATTTTTATTTATTGTTATAACTTAGACCTTTGTGATTCATGCATCTTATTTACACTATATTATTATAACCTAGACTCTATGATATTTTATGTTAACCCTTATATACTATATAAACTATATTAAAAATATTAGCACAGACGAGATACAGACATGACATGTAATATTTGTTCGTGTCCCATGTTTTGGGGCTCACCTAACCCCTTTTCATTCTTGTGTTACATGTCACGTACGACGTTACCAATTCAATATAGTAGCGATTTTAATTAAAACTAAAGTCTACAATGAAATTACAAATAAAATATAGAAAGGATAGTTATGGTATAATCGCAAACGAACTATAAAATGTTATACTTGGATACATTTCTGCCTCAGAAAATCGTAATATAATTTATGGATAAGTCAAACAGACAAATTACGCCCAATAAAAAGAGAAATAGATCAACTAAAACTTGCTTCTGTGGATAAATATCGATCAAATGCTTTCGCAAATATACTAATACCAACGTTTACATCTTCCAATGTCCTACGATGTCTTATGGTTGTTGTTAATAGCTTATTCGTTGCCTTATACGTATGTATGTGTGCGTGTAAATAAAAAATTGTGTACTCGTACATATATGTAATGTAATTTTTCAAATAGTAATATTCCGAAATAATAATAATACTGGTATCGTTTTTTAAGTAATAATATTTAGGAAACATTATTCCAATTACGTCATAAATTAATACTACCTAGCTATAAGATATCTATATAACTATGAAATCTTGTATTTTACTATAATACAGTATATAGTTTAGTAAGAATCGAGTAAATTACGTAGATTTCAAATTTTTTTCATGAATTATAGAATTTTGTGTGAAAATAAGAATCGAAAGAATGCAGTATCAGAGTACTAATAGAACATAATACGTACCTGAGTCGTTTGCGCCCTGGTGGCAGAGATAGGAATTAAAAATTGAATTCATATCATTTCGCATGTTGTCATATCGAAAAGTGGAAACTGCAGAAATATCGTCATAAATGTGGAAAATGTAGCATACATCGATATGTTATTGATTTAAAATGGTTAGAATCTTATTTATTTATTATATTAATTTGTTTCATTTTATATTTATATCAATTTGTTGTTTTTCAATGTGGATAAACAGTTATTAATTTTCAATCAAAGCCAGTTACATCAAAAAGCATAAATCACCATTGGTGTTACATCTGGTGACTCTTTGCATAAATCAGAATCCATCCGTCTGTCAAGACGGTCACCTGTGCAAATATAATTAGTCGGACCGTAATAATCCTAAGGAACCGTCATAGAACTAAGCATTTTTATTTTATTGTTAAGGTTCTTAATTGTTATAAAATATTTTCAAGTCCAGACGTTCCTTATGGTTATTATTCAGACAGGCAGAAAATGGAAAGGTCGGGCTTTTTTCATGTTCAATGGCCATTTCTACCTGTAAGCGACCGTTAGTGGGATGACCAACAACTTTCAATAGTTTTCCTCTGCGACAGTGTCACGTCGGTTATTGTTGCAGGATATTTCGTCCACCAGATTACTGTTTCTGAGCGGGTGGTCTTTTTGAGCATGTGACAACAGCATCGTTACCGAATTTCACTGGTTTTTTATCTGTTGACCAGTTGATATCTTGATTAGTTTTTCATAGATTAGATCAGTCACCATCTTTTGATTGGTTTTCCGTTCATTGATCAGTCATCAGTTTTAACTTGCTATTTAAACGTCGCTGAGAATGCATCTACACGCACCACGCGTAACTATTTACATCTACGAAGTTGTTGGAATAAAGTGCATGTTTTAATTTGTTAACCAAGTGTTATCATCAGTCCAACTCTATTATCTTAACCGAAATAGGGAATCGACCAATTCGTGGCGTCAATTATCAAATAGTAACGGAAATTTACGACTCGCGATTGTGTCTCTCCGCGAACGGTTGAACAATTCGAATGAAATTCTTTTCTGTTTTACTCTTTTCGATCATTTTCCTTTCCTTCTTTCCTCTTGATAATTCCTTTCTTATCTCGATTTTACTTTTTTTTTCATTTTCTGTCCTTTCTTCCCTTTTCTTGTATATATCGAACTATAAATTAACGAGCGAACGAGCAACGATTACAATTTCCAAGCTATACATATACTTTATATTTCCTTGCATATATTTCCTGTTATTTCCAAATTTTGTCAGCGATTTTGCTTCGATTTCGTGGTAATAATAATTTTGCGATATTTTATTTTAAATTTTGTTCGCCTAAATTACAGTTAGCTTACGCCTGTTTACTTTCTATACGTATATCCGCGTTTCAATCTAAAGTATTATTTTTTTCACCTCGGATATAATTGTAAACATATCCTTTCCTCGACAATTCTTGCTTGTGTACGATCAACTTGTCGACGAGTCTTCCCTCACTTCTTGCCAACCGATTTTCACTAAGCAAATTGTTGTTCGGGGGTCATTTTGCTGATGAAAAATAAATGGGTAGATGGATGGATGGATAGATGGGTCTTTTTGTATACATATTATATTACTCCGTGACAGATGTCCTTTTCCTACTACATCACCCAACTCACTCTTTTGTTAACTTCATTCAGTTAAGGTACGTTGGTACCTCCGGTAACTCTCTACGGTCGAGGCGTTCACCAGCTGTGCACATATAATTCAGCGAGTCGCAATAATCCTAATAAACGGTGATAAAGCAAAGCTTTTGCATTTACGGTTAAGGCTGGCAAGCGGCTTAAGACATCTTTGATTTAAAAGGTTCCTTATGGTTATTTAGTTTGGTCAAAATAAACATTTCAAATAACAAAAATTCCGACAGAGCTAAATTTTGGCAGAGACCTTGGGTACACTAGTAGAAATAAAGTGCCAAAAATCCCCATTGATTCCATGGGTGCTAAAACTGTTATTCAAGGTCAAATTCAAAATTTTCGGATTTTTAAAATTTTTCTTGAAAACGGTAAGTTTTGTCGAAAATATAGCCCAGACAAAAATTGTAGATCATAAAATTATCTATAAAAATGTTCCTCATACTTTTTTTCCTAAAAATCATCATCCCTAAGATATCGCCATTCTAAAAGTTGAAGGAGTTACATTCTACATGATATGCACACTTTTCCACACCACCTATGAGGTAGTGTACTTGGCGCTTTTTTTTAATACTAGGTTTACGGGCGTTTCGTATATACCTATCTCTACGGGACCCGTCAAATTGACGGGTAGACGAAAATACGCATTTTTCATTAAAAAATCGATTTATTCAAATTAAGTCTGAAAGGAACAATATTAGACTTCACTTATAAATAAATTATTAATAAATAAAAAGTCTTTTTTTAAATTATCACTAAAAGATAACAATAACATTAACACTAGGTTTACGGGACCCGCCAATTTGACGGATTTTGAACTTCGAAATGAAATATCTCAAAAACCATAGCATGAATTTTAACCATTTTGCATCGTAAATTAATCATTTCATCTAAAGAATTTATGCACAAAATTATTTTTTCCTAGGCTTTCTAATTTTTGAAATCTCTACGTAGTATATCTATCTGTACGGGACCCGTCAAATTGACGGGTAAACGAAAATACGCATTTTTCATTAAAAAATCGACTTATTCAAATTAAGTCTGAAAGGAACAATATTAGGCTTCACGTTTAAATAAATTATTAATAAATAAAAATTTTTTTTTAAATCATCACTAAAAAAAATAACAATAACGTTAACGGTACAGGGTGATCATATCTATTGAGCACATTTTTTGCAAATATACTGAATGTTGTTTGTGCATTTTCCGCATACGATCTTTTTGCAATATAAACAATAATTATTACTGCTATTTTTTTTTTTGCAATAATCTACTTGGCAACTTTTTCGCATTTCTGACGTTGAAGGTGACAGAAATGAAGCGTCTGATCTTTGGCAAATGTTGTAAAAAAAATAGAAGTAATAATTATTGTTTATACCGCAAAAAGATCGTATGCGGAAAATGCACAAACAATATTCAGTATATTTGCAAAAAATGTGCTCAATAGATATGATTACTCTGTACCGTTAACGTTATTGTTATTTTTTTAGTGATAATTTAAAAAAAGACTTTTTATTTATTAATAATTTATTTACACGTGAAGCCTAATATTGTTCCTTTCAGACTTAATTTGAATAAATCGATTTTTTAATGAAAAATGCGTATTTTCGTTTACCCGTCAATTTGAGGGGTCTCGTACAGATAGATATACTACGTACAGATTTCAAAAATTACAAAGCCTAGGAAAAAATAATTTTGTGCATAAATTCTTTAGATGAAATGATTAATTTACGATGCAAAATGGTTAAAATTCATGCTATGGTTTTTGAGATATTTCATTTCGAAGTTCAAAATCCGTCAAATTGGCGGGTCCCGTAAACCTAGTGTTAATGTTATTGTTATTTTTTTAGTGATAATTTAAAAAAAAGACTTTTTATTTATTAATAATTTATTTACACGTGAAGCCTAATATTGTTCCTTTCAGACTTAATTTGAATAAATCGATTTTTTAATGAAAAATGCGTATTTTCGTTTACCCGTCAATTTGGCGGGTCCCGTAAAGATAAGTATATACGAAACGCCCGTAAACCTAGTGTTAATTATTGCATTACTTTGATATAATTTGTTCTTTTTATACATTTGTTTTAATATTTTAGTTTTCTTTTGTGCAAATTATAATTATTCGTTTTCGTGGAAAGCTTCGAAAAATTAGAAGGATACTTTTCGATTGATACGTATTTATTTAGCCCACTACTATATTGGGCAAAACACGTCTTCTTTATTAGTGTTGCGAGAGATTAACTACGGTTTGAATTAGAATTACGGAAAAGTTTCGCGACATTTTATTAGTGTGGCGAGAGACTGGTCACGGTTTGAACTAAAGTTGTGAAACAATGATAATCGTGTTTATTTTAATGTTGCGAATTACGACATGGCGATTTCGTTTAGCAATTTTGATTATAAATTGTTAGATTAGCAATTTTGATTATAGATTGTTACTCTTACAGAGTAATATTAGATCATCCCATAAGTTCGTGTCGACTTTTGTGTATACATTTCATGTGTCGATTTATAAACATACAGCGATAAGGGATCAGTGCACTTGAAAAATGGGAAGAAGTTGTACAACAAAAGGGGGATTACATTTTTTCATGAAACTGAAAGATATGTAAACAATCTTAACATATATAACCGCTTGAAAAACGGAACGAACTTATGGGATGACCTAATACATATTAAAGCTTTTCTTATTTCTTCTAAAGTTCCTTCTCTCATTTAAAGTTGGATCTAGAAATGTTAACGTTTCATTAATTTTGTACTATTGCTGTCTGTAGCAGCACAATATTTGAAGTAGCATTTTCTTTATGTATAGATATTTATTTTATTTTTGTTTTAAAAATTAGTATTGCGGCCTTTCATCGCGATTGTTCTAATTAGTTTCCTAGTTAGAGTTGTGTTAAGGGTGTGTCCTAAAATTGGAATGTTCTAAAACAGCGTCTTTTTGTGATTTTTTTTAGAAGGGAAAGAAAGAAATGAAGTTATTGAATTTTGAGATATGGTTTTATATATATTTAAAAAATACAACAAAATTTTTTTTAAAATAAATAAAAAAGTTATAACAGATTTCTAAGCCTATTTCATGGGCTGCAGTTTTTAATCGGCGTAAAAGATCCACCTCGTAATTCTTGACTGAAACGAAAAACCAAAAAAGGATTAAATTATTATACATTCTTCTTCTCGATGAACTAACAGTTCGTCAAAAAGTTTATTTATATAATTGTTATAGTACCTTGAAGTTTCTTTTTTCTTTTTAAAAAAACACATCTTTCCTTTAAATCTGCCAAAATTTTTAATTTCACACTATTTTCTGCCTTTTTTTAGTTCATGTACATAATCATCATGTACATAAATATTTCCCGCATCTTAAACAAATTTTCGCAATTTTGTAACCTTTACTTGAATACCAATTTGTTACTTGACAAGATTTTTGTAGTACTTGTTGATAGCTTTATTGCATGGTTTTTTCCCGCGATTCTTTATATAAAAGTAATATATGCACTAGGTTTATAACAATTTTGTAAATTCTCTGTAAATTGGTCCCATACTATAGATACCATTGCAAATTTATTGGTTCGTAAACGTTGGCTTCTTTCGCCCATCTTATCAAATCGTATAAACCTCATAATTTCGGCAGTCATTCCTCCTCATCGTTTTTGAAAAAAATACAGGTCTCCAAATTTTATTCCACAAATATTATACATCTAAATGTTTTGCCTGATATGCACCGCGGTCATATAGCAGAGCAATAAATGGATCTAGTTTTGTTGCATTTAGCTCCTTCTTAATCCCCAATACTCTAAATGCTTCTTCTTCGGTACATTTTATTATATGATTCCTTATACGGTGATCAATGATAAGACAAAATGCCGTCTTTACTTATCCTTTCATTATATGCCGTTTAGCATATCCCTAAAAATATCATGAACTGATGCCCTGTCAGGTTTTAGTTAAGATTTTTATTAAATAAAATGTCATTTGGCTGTTCAGAAATAAATGAGAAATGAATAATGATTTCAATGGGTTCTTTTTTTATCTTAGTATTTCATTCAATTTAAGGTCAAAATTAAATTTAAATTCAAGTTTTTAAAATTAGATTGATATCTTTTTTTTCTAATACGTCTTTCTTTCAGCTTTCCCTTTTTAAAGTACTAATCCAATAAATATGTATGTTCTAGAATTATTAACTTTAGGAACCATAAGATACTCATACGGAATTTTTAATAATATCGAACGAATATGGCCAAAAAGACATGGATTAAAGAAAATAATTAAAGAAAAGAGATAATATAATCTATAAGAAAAGAGGCAAATACGAATAAACGATGCTCGAGCATCCTTTTCCTCATAGAAAATTCTACTAATCTTTTTATAATTTAAATTTGTTTCAGAGTCTATCGTGAGGTTGATGAAAAAACATATTCCACACAGTGCTCTATATACAATTTCCCATTACTTCCTTTTACGATATTTACATTTTTATATAAGATTCCAATAAATAAATTTTTAAATTTTTCTAAAAAATAAAATAAAATAAAAATATAAATAATAAAGGAAAATAAAATACCCATTTTATAAAATATTTCTCCTCCTGTTCCTTTATTATATTTATGTATTTGTATGGGTTCGTAGATAATGTTGGTACCTAGGTACAGACTTTTTTTAAATAGATGGGATGATTTCAATGTCTTGATTGCTTTCAATGCTTGTAGATAGATAGAGTATTTTTAAAATGATATTGTTACGTCGCGTAAGGTTGTCCGTGCGACGTCCTTGATTGATCGGCCGTCAAGGGTCCGCTTGCCGTTATGCAGACCCTCAATAAACCTAAGCAACTAACATAAACAGAATCTTCTTAACTTAAACTGCATCTTAACTTAAACTAATCCTGCAAGTATTTTCGGCTTATGGATGGTCCTTAAAGCAGTCCTTAGGTTTATTTCACGTTCTTACAAATTATGGAGAAAGCGGATACCTGTCTAACGGAAAAGCAGGTTTTTCCACGAACAATGACACCCATGAGCCATGTTGGCAGGAGACTTCCTCCTCCTATCTTCAGTTGTTAACGTTGGCTATAACCAATGGGCATCGCGGATCGTTACCCTCACTTTCCTAATGAAAAGTGTGAACAACGAATCCGCGTTCTTAGTTCAGAAGGCACACCAACATCGAGCTTTCCTCCGTAATAACACGAGAACGGACTTCATTTCTTCTACTACACCAAGATAGTCAACTACTTCTTCTACTATACTAAGATGGTCAACTCAACTGTTTCTACGACAATTAGTTCAGTCAATACTCCGGCACCAAGTCGACAGCTGCCAAGTCATCAACGGAACAATCAACATTTCGGATGGCTTCTACTACATTCGAGCAACATCAACTATAAGTATCTACTTATACTTAATCTCACCTTTTTTTTTTTTTGCACGTGGAGAAATCCTCATGGGCACTCAGCTGCTGCTAATAATCAGCAAAAGCAGAGTAGTATCGGACTCTTACCGACTAGAACTCCACGATGACCATCCTACGCGTATGACAGGAGTGCTTCAGGGACCTCTTACGAATTATGTTTCCGTTGCACTCTTGATCAAACCAGTTCTAAAAATTCCTCTAACTGTTGAGTTTAGCGCTAAGGGGGCCATTTCCCCTAGTCACGGCTCGTTGGGACGACTGTGGGGCAGCTCCGGGTCGCCTGACCACCATCCCCCTCCATCGAGTTATCCTACAAGGGTGAGAGTTTCTCTTTCTCTCCCTTTCTGCCCGCTCCTTTGCGAGCATAACTCGTTCGCAGAAGAGGCGGACCGCTCAGCATCGCTTCTACGATCGCCGAACGGGTCAATCTTTCGCCTATGACGAGACGCAGAGTGTAGCGGGATAGCTTCCACGCCGGACAAAACTCCAGCGTGCGCTGCACCGTGTCCTTGTCTTCCCTGCAGTGGTGACAGATCTCCGTCGTCTCCCGTCCGATTTTTATCAGGTACTCGCCGAACACGCCATGTCCTGTGAGCACCTGGGTCATGCTGTAGGTGAGCGGGAGGCCGCGGCGGTTTCTCCATGTTTCCCAATTTGGGAGGACCTCCTCCGCGCCTCGATGTTCGCCTCCCTCGTTTGTCAGCTGGGATCGCCACTGGTCCCACGCGTCCTTCTCGACGGTTCCTAGGTCGTTTGGGGCCGCCTGCTCGGCCGAATCCTCTCTCGGCTCTAGCGCTCTCATGTGGATGTATCTACTCTTGAGCACCAACGCCCGAAGCTACCACGGGGAGATGCGGCCAGAACGGTCGCCGACCCGTGGGACACCGTTCGGTATCCTCTGACGATACTGATGGCAGTTATCCTGTGCAACCTCCTGAGGAGTAGGATGCTGCGACGACTCGCCATCAGATGCATACCCATTTGTCGTCGAGGTAGGCGCGGATCAGCCGAATGAGGTAGCTGGGAGCCTCGAAATGTTCCAGGGCCGCCACTATTCTATCCAACAACACGATGTCCAGAGACACCGCCAACTCCACGCCGTCCCGGTAAACCACGTCCTCCGTGAGTGCCCGCACGCATCTGACAGCGTCAATCGTCGAGCGTCCCTTCCGGAAGCCGTACTGGCTTTCGTGCCAACCCGGTAGCCATCCCGATATGTGTCGCTTCAGACGGGCAGCAACTACCCTCTTGAGGAGCTTGCCGACCTCGTCCAGCACGCATATCGGCTGGTACGCCGACAGCGAAGTCGTCCTGGTCGCCTCCCATAACTCTTCCACCATGACTTCCCAGTCGTCCGTCCACTCCACCGTCCAAGTTGTTTCCCGCGATTGTTCTGCCGCAGTGTCCTCTTGCGGAGGGAAAGAGCATCCCGATGATCTGCAGCAGCAGCGCCGGTGCCATCTTCGTTGTTGCCAGGGCGCCCTTCGCGAGAAGTTTTCGTGTCACTATCCTGTATAGCCTTCCCCATGAGTCGGACTCGACTGCTTCGACTAGTTCAGACCAGGCACGGTCCTTCGCGATCTTGATCTCCTTTTGTAGCGAGCGCCGTAGCACTCGGTACGCTCGGTAGCGCAGGGAGACTTCTTCCTCATCACGTCGTCGCCAGTGGCGGACCCTCTGGTACCATCTTCGGGCCCGGACATATCTCGCCCTCAGGGAGTCCACCAATACACGGATACTTGATCTCATCTACAGATCAGCCAACGTTTCTCTATCAGGTCTTCATCCGTCAAACAATCGTCTACGACATTTATATCACACGTAACGGCGTAACCTCTTTATTGTATTAAGTTGTTGGAAATATAGAATTTATAACCTGTTAATCGCAGTGTTATACCACATCAATCATCCCTATTATCCCAAAAGAAATAAAGGGATCGACCTGTTCGTGGTGTCGATTATTATAATCGTAACGGAAATTTACGACTCCCGTTGACACGCTTCCTCGCGATCGCGTCTCCCCGCTACTAATTGAAAATACAAATATTTTCACATATACACTACTGGATATAAGTATTAAGACACTTATATATAAACATTTAATATTAATCAAATACCTTTGACTGCATTTATTTTTTAATTAACTTATTGTAAATGTGTTATTTTATTCGTATTATATGTGCCTTATAATGTAAAATACCAAATAAAGTAAAGCTTGTTAACCTTTCTCGGAATGTAACTAATAGGTACACTAATACTTGCGACTAGTAAAGTATGTGCAAGATATCATTTTACTTAATAGGACATTGGTTACTACTGCTAAAAGGTACAAGTTTAGCTATTCACATCGGTTTTTTTAAAGTTGTTTTGATATTTCTTTTCACAACGATCAAAGAATTGAACATTTTGCAAACTCGCATTAAAAGGAGAATTTTCTAATAATTTTTTAAAACAAAATTAGTAAATTTTTACATAAAAGGAAGGGTGGATGGGATCGTGGATGAGGACTACTCGTAGCAAACCCTTCGCGGTGAGATCCGAGCAATCAGTATTATTTCATATATACTTATTAATCGCATTACTATACGTGATACAATTATTAATTATTATATAACAAATAATACCAGCTAATTGGCTGTAATCGCGATTTTATTTAACTTTATTAAATAGTTTCATTGAATTTTGTATGAATAAGAATGGCATAGGTTTTTATCTTGTAGTTCTTTTTGGGTAAAATATGTTCAAAAATTTAAAAACTTGTTATCGTATTTCTTGAAGTTTATCTTACAATATAAAACACTTCATTTAATTTTGTGTTAGGATGAACAATTATTACATATATTCATATTTTAATTACAAAATATCATCGCATGGAGTGGCTTAAGAAACATTCTGATCTTTTCTGAAGTCGATATGCAAGAACGTAAGACACAAAGTCCCATGTAATGTCATGTCTATCCTATCCTTGGTCAGTGATATTAGGGAAGCCGGAAAAGTTGCACTTAATCGAACAGAAGTAGTTGGATTAGTAACATACGGTAGAAAATACAGATTGATATATACAATACATTTTTGTATTTACAAAATACAAAAATGATTGAATTTTTATTTGTCAAAGTATATGTAGCGGCGCAGGAGTCAAAGGACGACGCGAATTGAGAGTGACTCATGTTGTTGTTTTGCCGCGGAGCATTGACACAGCCTTGACGCATGAAACATAACGACAAATAAACTCCGGGCAAAACAATGTCGCCGTTACATGCAACCGTCGAATAAAGACGAATTTGAATTTTCCGATTGTCCCCCGACCAGTCTAAATAAACACGAGCGACAATATCACACAATATCGTACAGCATCTACACAGTATCTCTGAGTATTTCCGAGTACATATCGAATATCGAACAGTACCTACAATATTTCTGAGTATCACGAGTATATACCGAGTTACACGACAAGCATCAACCCCTTAACCTACGATTTACGTTCGAGAATTTTGGGCCGAAAACATAAACAAGCTCGCGCAGCCTTCGAGCCATTCGCACGATTTATGTAGTACGTACTACAGGCTATGCCCGTAATATTTACGTTTGGTCCGATCATCTACTACGGGCTATACCGTAATATTAACGAATATTTATCCGCGATTTTATTTTGCGATTTATACTTTGTACTAACGACTCATGTATACAGGCTGTACATTAATTTATTATTTTAAATATATTTGACGATTTTAACAACGAGCGATCTCGTTTTTTAAGCCTCACGTACTAACTATCCTTTACTCACATAAACCTCTATATATATATCCACGTATAAAGTATATATATAACCCAATCCAGGTATAATCCATGTATAAAGTATGTATCCAATTATTGATTACTCATTTTATCAAAATACTTTTGAAAATTTATTTTCGACTACCTCGATAAAGTAGAGGACGAATACTGTATCTGAATATGTGCTGCCACGTAGCTTTCTGCCGAACTAACAGCTGTGATATCACCGATAATGTAGGGAAGTGACTTTCGATCGTCAAAGCAGTGCAGGAGGACAGGCCTGGGACACAGCATGGTGGCGCGGCGAGTCAGGGTTAGTTCATTTGAAAAACGAAGCCGAGGTATCAGTCGGGTGGCAACTGTCGAGCATGTGTGTCGTCCCTCGTGCTTGTTTAGTTGTGTCTTAAATTGCACACAGAACACCAATTGCATGTACACCCTAGTACATGAACGAACGACAGACAGTTCGCGAACATGTGATTTTGACAGAGAATACGTTTCGTCGACGCTCGTTACCACGTGCGTGAAAAGTGAAGGTTTTCCTTGCCGGATATATCGTTACCCTGTAGCAGCTTCGTTCGAGGGGGTGGAGAATAATGTTCTGAGCCGTGAACCACGCACATCATGGTTGCTAAGCACTTCACACAGGGTAAGTTTTCTAACCGTCCTTTTCAACCACACGTTTTATTTCTAGTATATAGCTACGTTTCCTGCGAATTTTCGATCTGATAAAGCAGAATAATACAAGTCTCGGAATCGTTGCGTACCCTAGAGGTAAAAACGTGCACACGTAATGTCCATGGTGCACCAATACGGTGCATGGTGGGTGGTGCAACTCTATAATAGTAATAATAATAATAATAGGAATAATGGTACACTTGTAAGGTCGTATTACATGATAGATCACACTTCTTCCACGATAGAGATCAAAGAAATTAGAAGAGATCAGGTATTACAGTTTTGCGTGTAAACATGTAAACTTTAATAGAATCGTATCTTTTGATTTTTCGACAAGAATCGCAAAAGTTCGATGTTTTATCAACAAAACACCGTTTTTTATCACAAAACTTCAAATGTAGACTGATATCGGAAGATTTTTGTTCTGTTCAACCGAATTTTATCTAAATATTATATACGCACACACATACATACATACAAATATTATATATATACATATTTATATACGAATTACAACATAACATATAAAACAAAGTTCGAACAAAATTCGTTCAAATTATGTGGGCAAGAAATACACATATGAATATATTTTTCTACATGATATAGACATGTATACACTAGTAAGAACAGAGTCAAATCGCTTGTCTATTACTGTGATACTTTTATAGTTCGTGACACGGTTCTGTGACATTTTTATACAACTAAGAATACTCAAACACCTTTTCCTTGTTTTTCATGCATTATTCAAAAGGTGTTCGGTGAAAGTGAAATCTCGGTAATTTATAATCATAAATTGTGGTATTTTTAAGGAATAAATTTGTAGACAGGAAATTTGTATGTTATAATATAATTATATGTGAATATAGCTACTAACTAGATATGAGGTTCCAAAGTAGTTTATAGTTTGATCACGTTTTTAAGTAAAGCTTGTCAAGTCTGGGTGGAGTAGCATTGACCGATTGTTCTCGGGGATAAGCTCTGGAGCTTGCGTGAGGCCGATGTCAAGTTCGTGGTGGCTTTTAAACCGTTCGTTCGATGTCCCATCGATCGACACTTGGCGTAATCTTACTCGCGCGTGCCCTTCTGAACACGCATGTTTTTCTGCATGAAATTGAGGGGACGAAAGCAAAGAGAAAAAATTGGCTGAACACCATTCTGCAACCATTCCCAAGATGGTTGACTGTAACGTATTTTTAATGCTATAACTACAACATTGTAGTTGTCAATATAATGAATTCGTTATTTTTCATAGAAATTTTATAGATTCGCTTTCATTTTAATTTATCTGGTACAAATTTTATACCTTGGTACTTCTACTGTCAGGATACAGTTGCCAATAATAATTTTCTAGATTTTTATAATATATGTAATAGGTTTTATTCAAATGAATACTCTTTATTTAATTTTAAACTATAGGCGGTAAATTCTACGATATTTATAGACATTGAAATTGACAGTTCTTTATATTCAGAATATTTTTAATGAAATTTAAATTTCATTATGATTTTTTATTACTATCATAGAATCTCGTCTTTGATTATACATTTTATTTTATCTCATTTATATATAGAGGTAGTAAAAATACATTCAATGAAGTGAAATGAAGTGAATGGAAGTCTAATTTTATTTCTATCGTTCGTGATTGGTAATCCATTTGTACTGGTATTCCACAACCCTTTTAATTTACATTGCGATATTTGTTCGCTTCTTACACGCAATAATCTTCAACATAATTCTGGTTTACCTTTAGCATCTGTTTGTCACACACGGTAGGTGTAAATGTCACTAGTAATTTTTCACGGAAGCTCGATTAACGAAGGAGGCGTTCTACAGTATGCGATGATTCTTCCGCTCTAAATCCATCAGGCCTTGCTTCTTCTATATGCTATGTACACCTGCAGTGCAGTGATACGTCCAGGGATTTCCATCTTCCACGTCGTTTCTTTTGAATTCTTCCATCGTGCAGGTCGATAAAGGTTGCACGTTCCTCTGCACTTTCGAATCAGCCTTCCTACTTGTTACTTCCGTTACTCAATTTCACGGAAACTGAGTTTCGATGTCACTAAATTAGTCTCTATATAATTTTAGTACCTACTTAGTTTTATAGAACTTATAATCTATACTAATTTAAAATAAAAATATTGTCATCTGTTTGTGCGGTAGCATTTCATTACACATTTCTCAATCAGGAAAGTCTGTCAATTTTTGTTCCTATAAGTTTCATAAAATTCATAATTTATAATATAAAATTAAAGTATCGTTACGTGGTCAAATTTCAATACACGTTTGTTAAATATGAGGAATTGCACACGCAATTTTTTAATTTATCTTATTATTTTTTACCTTATATTAACTACTAGAAGTAATACTTACAATTGGTAAAAATAAATATTATTTTTATCATGTACCTAGAACAAAGGAATGCCAGATGTTAAGAGTATGTTTCTTCCTAACGAAAGATCACTGAGATCGTTGGGGGCTCGTAAAATGTTTCACATAAAAACGACCTTTTTTTTGTGACACGCGATCCAGTTCTGTGCAGAGCAGGCAATACAATCTCGCCGTTCGTACACAATCAGCATTCACGGCAGTTTGGTGTGTACAATATATGTGTATATTAGCGAGGGCCTGAGTTATCATGTCGCGTATGATAAAACCACTTACGGGACACATACACGTGTGCATACATGTTACTTCCGATTGAGGATACAATGCCTCTAGTGAGTCGAGACCAAGGGAAATTAATACTATGTTACACTAGTTGTACATTTCTTTATCTCAAGTACTCTAGAGAATTAAGAAATTCTAGAGAACTAAAAAAATTCTTTTATTTATAGAAAAGATGAGGTAATTTAATTGTAAATCGGATTGAAAACGTAAATAATTTGTATTGTCTTGTATCTGTAGATAGTGAATGAAAAAAATTCTTTCGTAGAACAATACAAGTTGGAACTGAAATCCGCCTCCTTAATAATCTCGAGTTGTAAAATGAAAAACCGCGAGAAGCGAAACTCGAACGAATATCCAGGCAAAACTCCTCTCGTATTTTATGAGCATTGGAAGTCGCAGGACGACTAATTGGATGATGGCATTTGCTTTGTACGCGCGACGCATTTTTATTAGAATACTTGTTTAAGCGTATTTTACCAAAATACCTAAAATAGAGATTCATCCTTTGTCTCAACTTGTTCTATTCATACATTTAATTCTAGCTGGTTAACTGTGTACATTTACACATTCATAGTATATTCTTAACCTCTCACAATTCTTCTATTAATAAAATATTGAAATGTAAGACATAACGTATACAGTAAGAGACTGAAACATTAATAGAGTTGAAATGTAGAAATAAAAAGAGCAGTATTTTCTATATTATTAAATATGTACATTCAAATATATGTAACTGTACTTACAGTAATAAATGTAATTAGATTTTGTTTATATTTATCGCTATAGTTGTGTGTAATATACAATTAAATATATTTGTATATACATATTTAATAACATAGAAATAAAATTTCATTCCTACTGTACGAATGCTTTTGTTTCTCACTGTATCTAAAAATCCTCCATCCGAGGAATGAATATCAAATTCTGGATTTAAGTCAAACCTTTTGTTACATAAGTAATCTGTCTTTATTAAATCGTAACTGCAGTTGATGTCACGAGCGTGACATAATATTAAAAGGTTGGGGGTTAATTGATAAAGAATCAGTTGACTATGATACTTGATGATGATGGTTGCAACGCATTCTTCTAAGAAACCAACTTCACGTACTATGTGTGTCATCGAACTAATAGTTACGATCGATCAAACAGAGAGATCTCTTTGGTGAGATTAACAGGAGATATCTCGTATAGATTTCCCCCAGCGTTTCTAATAGCTTAGGAGCAATAATTCCTAGAATACGTAGGTTCTCCGAAATTCGATCAACAGTGATTCAAATATGTAGTCCGTCTGAGAAACTTTTACAGTGTGCACAGGTATATCGTGGACATCTTGAACGAGTGAGTCACGACAACATCTTGGTAAAAGCAGGTTTCCTCGGAATTTCGTGCTCTCCCAATGAATCACCGGATATGAACGTCAAAATATATATTTTACTCGAAAACGCAAAATCAGAATCCTTCAAAATGTATTGACGTTTAGTGTTGAAATATTTAATACAACCTTGTATTTGTTTGATTTTAGTTGTAGAAAGCAAAAAGATTATGGAACATTCTTTGATATGATTTTTCGATTATACACAATTATGATTTATGTTGTAAAATTTTGTATATGAGGCCTTTTTCTTTAGAGTAATAGTTTTGCAATCATTCTAGAACAATGTTTATTTAACAAATACAATAACCAATTTGGTTAATGAATCACATGAAATGGAACTTAGAGATTTATTTTACTTATTAAATATTGCATCGAGTACCACATTTTTGATATTATATACATTTTTGCATTAAAAATCTAATCTATTAATCATCATGAATCTTTTATATCAGTTTCACAATCATCTTAAGTCGCAACATCTTTTTATAATAACCAAATAATCTATGATACTCGTATATAAAAAGAAAACATTTTTAGTTGAATAAAGAAAATACATTAGACATTATACAATTGAATCGCAAAATTCAATGCTATATCCTTTGTTTCGATCAAATCGATTTTAAGAATAATTGAAATCCCGTGGTATATCACAATTAATAATGAGATTAATTTTACATTGCTTGGCAACGATAGTGACAACTAAAAAAATTTCAAATTTGCTTTCATCGAATAGAAGTTGTTGAATGCATACTATGTTTCTATTTTTATCATGTAAAACAATATATTTATAATTCCATCAGTTTTGCGTCAGAGAGCTAAATTATTACGTATGCCGCTATCAACCTGGCCTTAGTTTTTCAACAACACCGGCTCATCTTCAATCGTTTTGTGACGCTGCAAGCGGAAGGCTGCTTTCACGAATAGTGGCTTATCTTGTCTTAAGTCAGCCTTATAATGTCGTTGAAATGACTCATTTGACATTTTTTGAGCTGTACCTCTATCGATGCCAAGTAGCGATATATAGAAAGTAAGAAGTATACGTTCGATAAGACCGAACGTTTTTCGGCCAGGTTAATATACCACCGATGTTCTGAATATGATAATGCAGTAAGTTAATTATTTCCTCCCGTTGTTGCGTGTCATCGACCTTCCTGGGAACTCCTCGAGAACTATACTGTTGGATCGTTGCACGAAAGTTTTGGCCTCGATCGACAGTATGAAGTTCCTTGAAGGTGGCGCACCGTAAAAGGGAGACACACAGCGGGAAGGACAAACGGAGAAACGAAAGAAGAAAATTAAATAAGCCTGGCTCCTACGGAGAAACGTACATATGTGATGAAGGAAACTGCAATTACCAAACGAATTCGATCGTTTCTAATTGAATATAAAAAGGACATATCTTGTGAAGTTGCTCGTTAAAATCGTCTTGTATCTCCGGATAATAACATCGCATAGCTCTTGAAAGCAATTTCGTTTGTTCGATTTTATTACGTTCTCCTTTCGATTTTTATATGTACAGTTGTAAGTAGCTCGTAAAATCGTTCCTTGAAACTTGTACACGATTTCATTGCAAATGTTTTTATTTATGTTAGTAGCAGTATGTTTATCGATATGTATCGCTTACATGACGGACGCCATGTTTGTTTCGTAATGTAGAGTTCGTTTACAGTGATACGCGAGAACAAGGATTCTACGAAACTCAATACATTTTACGATTTATAAGAAAGAAATATAATAATCTATTTCTCATTCTCGTTATATTCTCGTTTCAGAAAATCTATATTCTTCAATTATATTTATTTTGTTGACTTTATTCTTTTCCAGTTTTGTAATCAAAGCAATTGAGTAAAAGATGATCGTAGCTTCTAAATTTCATTCGTTATTCGACGTAGATAGGAGCGAGATGAATAATTATGCTAGACTGATAAATATGCCACCCTCTCCGTGTCCTTCCTTCTACATTAGAATATTCTAGCCGCGTATTACGTCTCCCTTTCCCGTAAATTATATTCGTGCTCATTTCCACCGTACGACACTACTACCATAATGCATATTAGATCAATCTTTTCTGCGTCACGTGAACCACAACGTGCTTGAATTTCAATTTTATTCCTTTTTTATGTCTATCAGACACTAAATCATCCAATGGAATCTCTAAGGACTACCTTCATAAGACAACTACTACTGTCAGATAACCTACAATTACAGAATTTATTAATAATATCTACATATATAACCGTGATAAATCATAATATCAATAAATTGAATCATGCAGTATAATTCCTCTGATATTGAGTTCTTGTAAAGGCAAATAAGAAAAAGGCAAATAGTAGATTTATCAGTTCTCCACTGATATGGATTAAATGTATCTTGCATGGTAAATTACTGCACTTGCAGCGACCATGAAAGATGCGAACTCGGTGTACTGGTTAAACGGCTAGCGAAAAATTCATCAATCTTAGCACCTGCACAAGTGTCTCCAGATCTTATCTTGGCATCGTTCGTGTTTTACCTAAATCACTGACAGAGTCTGGGTTAACTAATCCAGTCAAATGACACGCGATCGAATGACAATCACGCGCGCCATCTACGAAGACAGTCACGTACGACCATGAATCGTTTCTGGCTGCATTCCTATTTAAATAGTATGGCCAGAGGACCTTCGTCAACTCCGGGAAACGGATGGCAGTTCTGATAAGGAATCGCCGTTTCCAAAGCGCGAGAAAGGAAATATAGGAGAGCGAAGGAGCACAAGCGATTTATTTCATGGAAATAAACGGGACAAACGTTAGTCGGACTACCATTCGCGAGCCATAGAAATTTAATACAAGACCGTTGCAATGATCCTCGAGTTCGCGCGAGGGTCGTTACGTCAAGCGATACTCTTTTCTTGCAAACACGGCTTAATCTCGGAAACGTCGACTGGGTCGACCGCTTTATGAGTGGGATTACGTTTAAATCCGAGCTGTGTATATCGTGTAGATTCTCATTTGCTTTTTTCAAACTTTCTTGCGTCAAAAGTGAATCGCTTTTTATGAAATGTTAAGTTTTCGGCAGTTTTTATTTTGTGATATTATACGGTTCTTTTTATATAATTATGTAAGATCAAAATATCAAAGTATATACTTTTTGTCATTTTTATTTGTAGCATTTTATTCTATTTGTCTTATCGTTTGGTATACATATAAGCTTATAATAAATGATCTTATAATTTGTTAGAAGTTTCTTACTTTTAAAAGTCTCAAGTTTCATCAGAAGTGAAAAATATATTTCCTAAGTGGCAAAGAGAAAAATTGTCAGAAATTGTCAAGCGGGTCTCAAACTGCGGGATGAAGTATCAAATTTCGCGATAGTTAGCGAGACGGTCCATAAAGAGTCACGTGATATACGACCTTGGGGAAATAGGACCATGGCAGCTGACGTGCAGGTGCAACATATTCGCAGGTGCATATGTGCTGCTGCTGCTGTTACTGCTGCTGCTGCTGCTGCTGCGGCACCTGCGTACCGCGAGCACGTGGTTCGCCGCGATGATTGGAGATGATGCTCTGACCGGATGAGACTAGATTTTCTTTTTGATTTCTTAAAAACATATCTGATCAAATTGAAAGAAGTATTTAAAAATGTAACAGTATTTCATATTCTTCATAAATACGTATTAACAATAATTCTTTCTTATTTTTCTAAACCTTAAGAAATATTCCAATCGTAGAAAAATAAATATGTCCAACTACGATGAATATGCGATGTGAGTAATACTTCTAACTAAAGAACATAATTCTTTCTTTTTTTCTTAAACTAAACAAATTTTCTAACTATAGAAAAATATATATCTCTAATTATGACGTGAATATATGATGTGAATAAAGATTTTAAATCATGGAAAAATACGATTCGATGGAAAACGAATCGAGGAACATAGAAAGATTAATGAATACTGCAATGAACAGAAATGCAGAAGCGTTCAATTATACTCGACTGTCGCAGTGTAAAGGTTAATTCCATCGTTTCCGCAGTGTTTCCCCGGCGATAAACCGCAGCGGGGTGAAAAGGAAAAAAACCTCGCGAATGTACATAGGTTATATACAAAGGATTGGTTAATGAACCGGGGAAAGAAGACAAACCGCAGCAGTTACATCAGAGATCACCGCGTTTGGGGTAAGCACTGTGTGCGCGATCCCTCACTCGGTTCGTCATCGTGAGGGCACGTTAATTAAATTGTGATTGCGATCAAACAGCTGGAATCTTTCCTTGAAACCCCGTAACACTGATTCCATTGAATTCTTCGAACAGAATTACGCGAGGAAATATGTACGTACGTGTATCACATGTGTATTATGTACGTTTTAATTAATGCTAACGGGTTTGAAATAGAGATTTCTTTGGATATTAAAGCGGATAGAAGACTAGGAAAATTATTATACATAGTTGAGAAAATATTATTTTTTTTATATTTAAAATATTTTTCTGTATTATTTTTTCTTTAATTAAAAAATTTATTATTTCATTGAGGAGTACAATTCCTTGTGATAATAAAATTTAACCCATTAGTCATAATGTGTTAATTATTATGAAGGGAAATATTGGGAAATATTTGATAATGTACTAAACATTATAAAATGTGTATCTTATAGATAGCCTATAACAAAATAAATAATAGAATAAGTTAGAAAATCACGTATGTAGTCATGTTTGTGTTTGATCCAATATTATAGTGGCTTTTCTATGAACACGTTGAGTCGCGTTGAAAATTGACCACTGCTGGCACCAAGGAATCGTCACGTACAATATTGTCCGAACAGAACAACAGGTGGTCAGAGAATTTACCAGGTTTCCATATTGCGCTCCTTCCAAACGAACGAGATCAGTGTTAAGTGGTCGACCGAGCTCGGATGACCGACAGCTTGGAAAAGCTAACATGACGTCATTGGATTGAGTTCTTAAATATAAAGGAAATTTTCTTTCTTTGTTTGTTTCAGGCTCCAGCCCTGAGTTGGGTGTCCCGGATATGACAGTCATCAGTGACATCGATGAAACGGGAATTAATCGAAATCTCCAAGTCCGGTATAAGAGGGACCAGATATATGTATCCTTTGATCGAACTTTAATTAATTAAAATTAATTCTTATACCTAGGTATTATTACTACTACTAAGTATTATATCAGGTAAGAATTATCTTATTGTTTTCTATCTTAAACATATCTTAATTGGTTTTATTTTTACATTTTTTTTATACACAAATGCATATTTCTTTATACCGTAAATTTTTCAAAAAATTCGTATACATCTTTAATTTAGAAATTTCTTAGATAGGATATTTTCTAGTACTTTTTTATGATGTTAAATCAGCGATTAAATTAGAAATTGATTCGAGTACGATTGCAACATCTTCCATATGAATATGATCTCATAAAAATGCTAGACCACGTGTGAACCGTCTTGTTCTGTTCGTCCGAGAGTTTCGCAAAAAACAGTGAACGGACGTCCGTTCATTTCGTAATTCGTACGTTAGTATGCCCTGGAGTTAGAATTCTTCGCACATTCCTACGTATAACTCTCTCTCGAGTTCCTTCTGCTCCTCCTCTTTCTCAACATTACTGCGGCATTGGAACTAAGGTATTTCATATTGAAATTTTTAACAATTTTTGCCCCCTAAGTGAAAGGACGTTTGTAGCTGGTGAAATGCTAGCACATTAAAAAATAATGTTAAATTTTTTAGAATAATGCTAGAGTGCAATGTTAGATACTTTAGGACTGTGTTAAAGTGTAATATTAAATTTATTAAGGTCAAGAGTAAAAATTTAAATACTATTCGTATTAATATAAATATTGAGGAACTAAGTCAAACTTCCAAAAATATTGTTAAAGAATAATTTCAAATCTACAATTTTTTACTATAGATCAATCTCATAAACTCTTCCAGATTCATCAAAATTCCGGCATATCTGAAACTTCCAATACTCCTTCTCAATTACCAATACAAATTTTCCAACTACCCGTACTTTTCCCCAGACCCTTAAGTTCCTTTCGATCCGCCAAAATTCCTAAACATCTCGAACTTGCTAAACTTCTCGACGAAATAAACTACGTATACCTACTTCTAGAGTTTCCATATCTCTCGGAAGTTCTCGAACCAAAAGAAACTGAAAAAAGCTGCAAATCTATAAAGATGTAAAAAGTCCAAAACAAAGCTATCTCTGTCACATCTCTATCCCAGCAAACAGAGAACCAGTATTAGGAAAGGGAATTAAAAGCGGAGAAACCGAGTGCAATAGAGTATGAAATAGCGAGAAGAAGAAAGAAAGCGATGAAGAAAACGGAAGAAACGGGGGTAGTTTAAAGAAGAGAGGAACTATACGTATGAATTTTGCAGGGGTGGGGCGTTGCTCCCGGGTTGGTTCGTTGCCATGACGACAACCCCAGTCAGCTGGTGAACCACCCCAGGGCCAGACCCATTCATCCTCTGGTTTCACCGACCCAACGACCGACACCGACCCGACCCACTGTAGTTTCTTGTCGTGCTTCAATCCACCCCTCACCCTTCTTTCGATTATCCTACGTTCGTGATCTATGGCTAGAGGACGAAAAGACGTCCAAATGATCATCCGTGCCTTTTATTACGAGTATGGCTCGATATTCTCATAGGCACACGCATAATATCGACTCGCCTTCGAGCTGGAAATATCGAGGGAAGTTTAGGAGTCTGGCAAGTCCGCGGTGACTCTTTTGTTGATATCTTAATTGGATTGGTTTTTCCTCTTAATTGGTTTACCAATGAATAGAAAGAAAAATAGTTGATTCGCTGATTTTTATTAGTTTCGTTGGTTGAACTGGTGGAAGTATTGTATTACTTTCTTGCAGATATTGGACAGGGTGAGGAGGTTTGTTGAAGAGGGTATTGAACTTAGGAAGAGATAGCTAATTCATTGGTTTTCATTAGTTGGATTGGAGACAGTATTGTATTATGTTTTTGGGGATATTGGAGGTGGTGAGGTTTATGTCGGAGAGGACACTTATTTCCGTAGTAGGGAAGAATAATTATGTAACTATAATTACTTTTTATTGTTTTGGTTCCTTAGTCGAATTGATAGGAGTAACGTATTGTACTTTTGGAGACATTACAGAAGTTTTGGGTTTCTGTCAAAGCTTACAGAATTATAATAAATTTGTAAAACCAGAGCAAATGAAAGTAACGGTTAAGATGAATTATCTAATTGCTATCCATATGAAACACAGACGTGCATACGTTTGAACGTTAGTTTGAACGTTAAGGGATTAATTGTTAGATTTCTATATAAATTTTTCTAAAATTAAATATCTACGAATCGTCATGTCTACGAATTTACCATCGTTAAACTCAAATTAAATTAAGAACACTTCTGTCGTAAAACACTAGGATATCCGTGATGTTACTCTGAATTCGAAAGGAACGTGCAATCGATTTTCCAACACGAATAGACGATGATAAGTCGTTAACGAAGCCAGCACGATTCGCCTAACCAGTAGCGGCATAGTTTTTGCTCTTCTCGGTTCGGTATGGATCAAACACCGGAATTCAAACGCGTGATGCGTCCGCTTCGATGATTTAGGTCGTCGTTGGAACGCACTCGTTAGTGGACACTTCCTCGTACATTACGACGATGAACGTCGCAGAACGCGACGTGTGGGACGCATAGACGTCAAATTGGCCACGAAATCAACGATGACAAAGCTTTTACTAAAGAAAATGTTCTCTTCTTCGTAAGTTCTTCCTTTTCATTTTTCATCGCGACATTCGATAATCGATGGAATAATATCGTTGTTGTTAATAATTTATAGACTACGGCCGTTTATGTAAATTTGTATTCCTAACTCTGTTACATTCTTTACATTAACTTCGTTTACATTTTCAATTTGATTTTCGTATCGTCTCAATCCAGAAGAAGAATCGAGAAAAATAATTACAGCTGAATATTTTTGTACATATCAAAATTGTAAATTACGTTATAGATTCTTCGGTTTCTTCCGTTCTCTGATATTAAATTAGCGTATTCAATTAAAATGTAGGCTCGAATAATTTCAGTGTACAGTCACAGATCGTCCAGCCTCCGCAGGAAGTTTAATTATAGGTTGATTGCAGTGAACGAATAAAACCGTATATTCAATGACCAAACACTGAACATACTACATATCAATCAATCCACGCGTAATTAGTATAAGTAACTAACCACGTCCTGTGATTTCCACTATCAATTCCAAACAACACGTATCGTTGATTACTTTAAATTCAACTAGAAACAATTAGTGTCATCCGACAACGCTACACTTCAAATTTCTAGATATTTTTCATATTCTGATGCTTTTAGATTGATTAAAATGTGTGTCTGGGTTGTTTTCATAAATCCAAGCAATTGTACACGAGAAACCACTATATAAAAAGCTAAATTGAAACATCAACTGTTAACTTCTGATTGGATTTATCTCTCGTATGTCACTGAACTTTTAGATAACATCTGATACTGGATTTTGTAACTAATTAAAAGTTTTCTAAAAGAACATTTCTACAAAAACACACAATTAAAAATATCTGGAAAATAAAAATTCTTTATAAAAAATACGAAATAACATAAAAATGCGGAATTTCTTATAGATAGCTTTTGATAAAAGATCTTGCCGATCGTACAATGCATCAGAATTTCCTTTAAACTATCAACCGTATCGCCTAGCGTCTAGTTAATAGAACTAGCCGTGGTGTATCCTGGTTCCTCCCAAAGGGCCCGATCGATAGATCGCAGGTTGATTAAATAGCTGCACTACGAACCGCTCGCCTTTGCGAGTGCTATTTCGATCGAGGAAGATACCTTTCAGTAGCACAGATAAAGTACAGTAGCCTTTGCGATATAGATAAACCGTAAAATCGGTCAGATATATCAAAGTTATATATATATATTCCAATATTAGAGCGAACAAAGTGATCGAAAAAGTTGCATAATAAGTTTAATAACTTTCTTACTTCTTTAAAATTTTTCTTATCTTAAGAAATCCAATAATTTGGACAGATTCGTATAGTAAGAATAGTAATTTTCACGATATAATATGGTTGTAACATCTCGCATCAAATGTTAAAGATTACGCGTTTGAATATTGAGATGGACTAATTAACAATTTGAAAAATCGAAGTTCTTAGCCATAATAAGCGTTTAACCATAGTAACTGCAACACGGGTAGAACTATTAAAATCTGCAATTTTTCGTGATTAAACGGCAATCTGTGTGAAAAAGTAGCCAACTTGATACACCTTTCAATAGTAATGTATTTACGTCAGCGTCGATATTAAACTGCGAGATTGCACATTATTACCGGGTGAAATAATACGTCGACGATAAAACGCCGTGAGGCGTTCACTTTTCGACAAAATGATGGCCCTTGTGCCAAGAATCGTGCGCAGCAGCGGGCGTTCCTCTCGCTGGAAACGGAACACCACGGAAATCGTCGTTTTTGCACGATGATGTAATCGAGAAATCACGCGGACGTTAAAGAAACCGGCGATGTTCCTTCGAATTTCTATGCCGGACAGATCCTACTCCATTTCCGTGCTTCCATAGATCGTTCAACGAGATTTCCACTTGGTTGCGATTGAAATCGAAGTTCGCTGTAGAATGCTTTTTGGTTAATGGATACCCTTTTCCTTCATAATATCCGTGAAAAGCGAAAGAATGCTGTTTCCATTCTTTTGGTTATTTACGCTATTTAGCAATTGGTTATTGGTTAAATTTTAGGCGAATAAGAGATCGATCAGACGTTTGGAAGTGTTAACACTGATTTTGGAAAATTATTTGCGATCAGAGGATCTGAAGGATGTAGAGTAGGATAAATTATTTTATAGAAATTAGATATTAAGGAATAGTAACAAACTCGCTGAGGGATAGACGAGAAAATTTCTATTGTTTTCTGCTATTACGTATACATATTTATTTATTGCTACATTTTAATCACACTATTTCACACATCTAATCACACACCTGTATTCCATATACACATTTTTCATTGTTATAATTCTGCAGAAAAATGTTAAAGCTGTATTAATAAAGTCAGAACATATAGTCATAGAAATATCACGATAAATATAAAATCGTAATCGAAACATTAGAAAATAACATATACATTTCTAGAACATTATTTTCTTCATTTACTTCTACATTACTGCACCATAGTTTATTTATACGAAACATTAGATGAGCCAAGAAAACCTGCAATCGATTATTGTTATAACGAATACGAATAAAAAAGAAGCTTTAGTGTAGTGCACAACTTAGCTATTATTAGTTGCAATTTCGTGATATAGGCAAATTATATCATGCTTCCAATTATCTCGTTCTTCCAACAACGATCGAACGAATATAATCAATCCCATTTAAGCGAATCTCTTTCGCCTTCATTACGGAAACGTTTGTGCCGTGACGGCCGATCGAATCTCGTTAAAGTACGACGGCCAGGACTAATTACACGAAACCGGTACAGTTTTACCAAGCAACGGGTTCCCAGCCTTTTGTCACGGTTAATTTCGTTAAGAAAATTGAAAGTTCCGAGGCGAACCGACAGCAACGACGATCCGTGTCTTTCGCCGCCTATCTCGTCGCGGTGAAAACATCGATAGCATACAAATAAGAGGCTCAACTGCGGAGATCCGACGTTGACGTCCTCGCGAGCCTCTAGCTTCTGCCTCCTTTGTACTTTGTCACGTGAATTTAGCTGGAAAATAATGGAGTTTTCATAGTAGGAAATAATAAATAATTATGATACAGCAGGAAATAATTTTAGGAGCTAGAATTTTAATAGGAAATAGCGATTAAAGTGTAGTAATGAAAAATTTGAGTAATAGGAAATAATTTTAAATAATTTTAGAAGTAGGCACATTAATAATAGGAAATAAATAAAAAGTTGGAGATAGTGATATAATAATAAATAACTTTATCGAAAGAAAATTATTTAATGAGATCTTTCCGTTTGCCATATATATTATACAAGAAACTTAAAAAGAAAACTTAGATAAGGTTGCGATAAAAAAATTTTCTGTAAATATTGAACAGAAATCAGAGTGGATAGATAACAAGATACAAACATTAGCAAAAAACAAACAATTTTCTTTAAAAGCTATTTCTCGAATAGTTTGACTATACATTTTATGTATTAACTTGTATGTGAACGTGGTTGTATCGAGCTGCACGTGTACATGCACAAAATTAAAACCCACTGGTGGTCGAGGCGCAGGGTAAACGAGATAACCGTGGGTGGAGACTAGGGAAAGAAGACGATGAATGATGCTCGATCAGATAACCGGAGTTGCATAAGGGACGCGCGAGGGGATTCTCAGCTTCCGGTTTCGACGTTGTCGCCCGGACTAGGGTTAATCCGATATCGCGAAAGAGAAACTAGCCTGTGGAAAAGGAGCGTTGGGTAGCTCGTATGAGAGGTAGGTAGATAATGGGTGCCCATGAAATGTAGTCGGTGAAGAGACCAAAAGAGTTGCTCGCTCTTAACCCGTGTTTTTTCCCCACGTTTGAACGAATCGAGCTTTCATCCAAATATTATCGACGCTTACGTGACGTCACACAAATCATATTTCTCGATATCTTCCCGTCTGTGTGTAACGTCTACTTCTTTGCTGGTATTTGAAAAAAAGTTTCACCGCGTGACATATACCGGAAGTTTACGATAAAGATTGAATGAATGGACTAGAAAGGAAACCAGTGGAATGTAATCATAAACGAGATTAGGTTTTTTTTCTATTTAACATTTAGATTAACATTTACTTAACATTTATTTCTTCTGATCAAATTTGTTGTAAAAATTAATACAAAAATTGTTTGCGATGTAGATAAGAAGGACAATTTGGATTTTTATTATTTGTATTACTGGTTGATATATTTATTTCATTTTTTATTAATTAATATAGTTTCATTGGGAGAATTTTACAGTTTGTAATTTCTATGACACAGTTGTTATTGATATTTTCCAATATCAGTATTGTTAATTGAAACGTAGATTATGTTCAAATATAAATAATTATTGGTGTATTAGTATAATTAATAATTTCATATTGCTATAGAAATATTTCTTCAGATTATATTTACGGATGTGTCTTTAATCAGTTAATTGAGTTCCACGTGTATACATGTGAATCCAAAACTGTATACTCGTCGTGTGAAATAAAAAATTACCATTCACTGTAAAAACTCGAAATTTTAGTAAAAAGTAATATAAATGACATTTAGTAGTATGTTTCCTTTATACTCCCAGTAAACCTATAATATATTTTACAAAAAAAAAATTTGATTATTTGATTATTCTCTTTAGTATATCGGTTATACCTACAATGTATTGCTTTTTATAAATTGAGTTGATTATTTTCTCCAATGCATCCCTATTTGTGTACTTTACTGCGTATATCGGCTATTACCCGAATTGTTTTGTGTAATTTGCTTTATTATTTGTTTTGGCAATCTTTAAGTTTTTAATAACAATGCCTTTTTCAACAATAAATTATTAATTTTTATCGAATAAAAATGTAATCTTTCCTCGTTTTGCTTTCTTCGTAAAATTTTTAATACCAGCATTTGCCCTGCGTTCGACGTGTATACTCGTCATTGCTTGATTTTAGCTACGCGACAGATCGTAACAGATTTTTGAAATGAAACTCCGCGGTATTTAACAGGTTAAATACCTAAAAAACATGTATACTTGAAACATATACGCCTCGATACCGATTGCACGATCTTTCTACGCTTCTTCCTTCGACTATACACGTGTACATGAGGCGAATAGGTTTGCGAGGCGGAGGGTGGTTCGCTCTCATTAACCTCTCGTTGGCGAAGCGCTCTTAGCCGGCTGCTTCAATTGCTTTTGTCGAGGACGAAGCTCGGCCACCTTTTAGTGGCGCGTTCCGAAACCCTCGACGAAGCCATGGAACGAAATAGAGATGGAATACACAAGACCGGATATGCGGCAACCTCTCGAGAAAACCCTGTGTCCCGTGTTTGCTGAAACTGTCAATGCGAAACCGAACTGGGCCACGAAAAAAAAACCAACCAACCAAGTCTATCCCCACGTGTAAAAATCTTTATACCGCCCAATTTAACTCGGTTGATGATAGCTTAATATCAAAAAATATAGAAGCTCGTGAACCTTACGTTTATCAAAAATTAGCATTAAATTATAATAGTGAAATTTCGCAAAAACCTTTCCATTTTATGAAATTAACAGAATTATAGATTTACAATGGTATATTTTTTTGGAAGTTTGATTTTTATAAACTTTTGCATAATTTAGCAGATTTTTGCACTCTATAAAGTTTTACACACTTTTGGGGATTTTAATTTTGCCAAGTATATGAATGAAAGTTTGTTTCTTCTTTTATGTTATATATACATATTTTCATCTTTCATTTTAATTTTCTTGTAAAAAGAAATTCGTTTTTAATATTCGATATAATAAGAAGTAATAGAAACACATTTTTCCTTGTGATTTTGTAAACAGAATATAACACTCTAAATTCATGATCCGTTTGATTGAAAGTAAATTCACATATAGTTTAATCAATTAACAACTTATCGAGTATTGGAAGTATTGGAAAGGTTAATGAAATTTCTTATATCAACGATGCATTGAAACAATGCTCTTGGTTATCGTCCATATCGATTGAAAATCTCACGCTCGTTTATATCAAGATTTCTGCAGCTAGAAAAAGGGATGGAGATTGATCCTTTTCCAGACCAGCCTTCTTTCAGGTCACTCGGTTCGCCGGTGTGTATGGGGGTTACGTTTTATTGAAAATTTCATGCTCTTCTTGTCCGGTGCGCGCGCGCAAAATTGTCCTTCCCGGGTTTCTGGGTCAGCCATCCTGTTTGCAACGTTTGTCTGTTGACCCTCGAACCGGATACTGACCGTCATTAGGTGGTGCAGTGGAAATGCGGGAAATGTTGAGAAGCGAGGTCGAGTGGTGACGATGTCCGAAACGGAAATGCTGTACTTTGTGATTAGAGTTACTGCAGGCGGCTGCTTCTTCTAGATTATCTTATTTCTTGGAAATTTATCATTTTAATACTAGTTTCTCAGATTTGTATTTGTATCTTTTCTTGTAGATTTTTGTCGTTTCTTTTTATTTTTAGTTTTGTAGTCTTTTCTTTCGTGCTTTCTTAAAGGGTTACTGCTCGAGATATTTATTTACATTTTTTGGTATATTTTCCAAGATTATTGTTACGGTGTCCTTTTGGATTATTATTTGTATACTTTCTTAAATGTTTTTGATTCGACAAGACTCTTTTTTTTATGCCCATCTTTGAATATCCTTTACATTATTTATTTTGATGACTTATTATAAAATTATTTTCTTTTCTGGGTAATATCATTACAGAATGATTCATTCATTTTTTGTCTACAAAATATTCTGTTATTCTCTCTAAGAATATGCAACGCTATCAATTCATTTCATTCATTATTAGCGTGAAATTCGAGCAGCAATGATTATTCCAATTAGGGAAAGACGCTTCAGAGGTTCGTTGCTCTGTCCACAAAAGCCTCGAACATCTGAAAGAATTCACCCGCCTCCAGACAAAGACGAAGATATAGAAAAAAAGTGAACGGATGATTACATTCCCATCTTTAGAAGCTACAGCGCTGGCTGCTTTTAGTACTTTTCTCACAGGCCACAGCCAAAGACAAATAAGCTGGTTTGACTATAGGAACGCAAAGGCTTCGATATAACGATTTCCTTATATTTCCTTGCGTCGCTGCATATCGAGCTTACTCTGTGACAATTCTAGCGTTAGATTTTGTCGAAACCATTCTTCCAACGATACACTGATCGATTCCAATTCAATGCGAGGAAATTCTTCTCCTGCTTCGTCGACATAACGTAGCGTTTCAACCGATCTCTCGAACGTGAAACGTCTTTGAAATTGTACAGTAAAAATCGCTCGCTACTCTCCCTGTGCACGTTAAATACGAAGTATTTTCCAGTGGAATTTCACGAATTCCTCTTTCGGAACGCTTATCTGTACGACGAAAGATTAGTATCGTCAACGACAATGGAAGGAAATGCGACTGCCCATAAGGAGTTTCCTGTGGATTACAAACAGAACCGTGTTTCCTGCTTTTCCAATGAGAGATTCTGATCCTGATACGTGGATTGCTTAATTTCTTTTTAATTATTTTAATCTATTCGTGGTTACGATCTTATTGTGATACGTTGCTTAAACTAATTAGCTTGTCTTCTGCTATAATTTGATTTTTATACTTACTTCTTGTGTATTTTTTTTCTAATGAAGAGCTCTCTCGGGTTAGAATAATCTGGTGTATATTAAAAGAACGTACTATGTATATAATTGTTTGCCTAAAACATGTCTTCAACCAATACACTACACGATAGGATTATGAGGAATCATGTTGGAATTAATATGAAAGTAGTGAAAGAAGATGAATGAAAATTGATGAAGATGCTTTCACAGTGGATAAAGTAGAATCTTATGAAATTTATAAAGATAGAAACAGATCTTACAAATTATATAAAGTCTTATAACAAATCAGGAATGATTTGTAACCAATACAGTAGCTTAGAATGTAATAAACGTAAAAAGTTTACATGTGTCAGAATTGACCCAACCTGTATACTGTTGTCTGAGAGTTAATATACAGTAGTTTTCGAAGAATTTTGTAACTTCCTCAGAAATAGAATAATCTAATAAAAGAATGGAATAATAAATCCATGGATATCCGTGGTATAAGCCAACAAGCAAACGACTCACATTTCTCTTTCCTTACGTTGGCCAAAAAGTAGAGGGTTGATGACGCCTTCTCCAGCAACCTCCTCCATATCAGGCGACATTACGTCTATTTTAGTCGACGACCTTTCTGTCCGCTGGCAAATATTTCTTTCTTTACTGCGACGTAAAGGTAACCTTCTACCTGCCGTTTACACAGGACTCAAGTTAGTCTGACGAAAGGTAGCTTCATCGATCGAACAGGAAAAATGAAAAGTGACGGGACAAAGACCATCCCCGTTTACTATTCCTTCAGTAACCTTCTTCGACATATCAAGGCAGCCATAAAAAGCCAGTCCATTAAGCACGTAAAAGCTTCTCTTGAAATCAAAATGAGCGTCTATTCGAAATAGAATGTACTGTTCGCAGAATAATGTTGTGGTAGTCAATCTTAAACCGACTACTTTGAACCACGCAGAAGCTAAATTGACCAAACCTATGATATATAGCTAATGATACATAATATCGTGTCAACTATCGATACATAATATTGTGTCAACTATATACAAAGTTTATAAGGTATCTTACACTTTGCCCATCCGATCGATTCAGACCATCCCTATAGATTCTTATTCTTCACCATTAACTCCAATAATTCTCCATTTTCTCAATCCGATACACGAGAACTACAGAAAGTTCAACCATCGATACACGAAGCTTAAAAAGTACCCTATATCTCTCCGTTTTAAATTATCCCCCAAATTCTATTTTTTACCGTGTCCATTACTTCTAATAACGCTTGATCTTTTCACATTGCGATAAGATTCAATTTTTCCAATCTTTTCGTATAAAATAGAAAAGCTAAAGGAAGCTCAGCTATCTCACGCTTGATCACTCTTTCAAATCATTCTCAGGTTTTTATTTTTCACCACGCCCATTGCTTCCGATAGACCTTGATTTTTGCAAACACCAACGAGTTTCAAGTTTTCCAAATTTTCTGTACGAAGCAGAGAAATTGCAGAAAACCACCGATACACACAGTTTAGAAAATACCTTACGCTTCTCCTCTGTTTCGTCTCAAACTTTAATTTCAAAACATTTCCATCGTCTTTCTTAACGTGCTTTCAGACTTTCCGCACAAAACACAGAAACTACAGAGGCTTGCACATTTAGATGGTTGCAAAGTGTAACCTAGCTTCACCACTAGTCCCAAAAACCAGTCGATGGGGGGTCAGCCTGCTGTTTTAAATGTTACAGAAGGGTATACGGTTATAGTACTTATATTATCCCCTTTCTCGCTGCTGGCATTCATCCGTGAGTCATCGGTTCGTACTCAACCCCCGGGTGTGACGTCATTTCGACGTCCTCCACCCCATCGAGATCTACCGTCGGAAGCGTGTCATCGTACGGTTATTATGCAAGGGAGGCCGAAAATCGTCAACCATTCTCTCGAGAATTCTTCCTCGATAAAACCACTGCTCTGGATAATCTTCTTCTCTATCGAATACGGATTGGTTTCAAGCAATAGAAAGGAGAATTGAAATGAGAGGGGATGAATCGGGTGGATAACGAATACCTAGACAGACAGAAGGAAAATGAGAGATTATAATTGTTATATAAATTAAAGGAAAAATTGTAGCACAAGGGTTGATATCATCTTTATGGCAATTTTATTTGAATTTGTTAATACATACACGTTTATTTTAATTTTTGGAACTGGTGGTAAGATAGGTTTCGTTTAACTGATTTTAGCTAGAAAATCGATTAATTAAAATTTTGCTGGTTACCGATGAACCATTATTGGTTATCAGTTAGTTTTTTCTTTCTCGGGTAACCATTATCGACAGTTAGCGAAAATTTTCTTTGGTTACTTTCGACCTTGACGATTTTTATAACGTTGTTTTCTTCTCTATCGAATACGCACGAATTTCAACGGATAGAGACGAGGATTAAAATAAAGAAGAATGGATCGAGTATTTCGATAACAGTTAGCCAGACAGAAGGAAGGAAGACAAATAAGTCTGTAGATGTACTACATAACAACGAGACTCGTTCGATAATTCGAGACATCGTTAAAATCTCTCTCTCTCTCTCTCTCTCTCTCTCTCTCTCTCTCTAACAATCGGTGAATGTACCATTTAGTTATCGTCGGGCCCTGCTTTTCTTTTGTCTTACGCTTTCGCTCTATCGTCGATCGAACCAGAGAGACGGAATGAATTACGTCCAGGAGGGTAGGAGTTCGGATCATGAGGAGGAACAGCGTCTGGCTGATTGCAGGGGCGGAGATCGCAAGTTTCCATTGAATCCGACTCTTCGGTTTTGATTTTTACATTTGGCTCGAATTAATTTCCTTTGTTTTCGGGTTTTTGTTTTTGGCATTCCTCCGTAATATATTTCGATCTCTGTGTAGTTATAGATATTATAATAAGAATATTCAAAGGTTCTAAAGGAATTATTACACTGTATGTCGCAACACTTTACAAATTTCCCTACTGCTCTTGTTATTAAAAGATCCTTTTTAGCAATCACTCTTAGGCTCTTACGATAATCCTAAACAGAGACAATGAAACGTCGGGAAATTCCCTCTTCACCTGAAACAGACATGAACTTCGTAAAACGGTTTAGTGTAATAAGAAAAAGAGAAATAGCTACACGCATTTACGTGGTTGCGCGTGACGTCACGTGCACAGAGTGTAGGTCTCCATTCAAAATGCATCTCGCATTATCATTCAAGGCGGTTCACGAGGTTGGGGAATGAGAAATAATGCCGTCGACACGGTTCCTTTCAGCTATGGGTAAACACACCTTCCACCCCCTCCTTTTTTCCTTTCCTTTCCTTTTCCTTTTCCTATCCCCTCCTCCATTCATTTGCATCTCTTGGTCGCACGGTGAGATTAATAGACGAACGACTTGCTTGAATGCATCAGCGATTTAACGAGTCGCTGCTTCGATAATTTTCCTTGACTTTAGCATATTATGATTCGACGACCAGACGTACACAGGATCCATACTGGTGGCTGTGAATCCGTACAAAGAAGTGGACTTCTACACGAACGTGAGTAAATTGGAACCGTTTCGCTTGATTATCTTTTAATGCACACTGCTTAAAACGAATACTAGATTCCTCTGACCTTTTCT
The DNA here is from genome assembly GCF_910591885.1 of Bombus terrestris. Classification (NCBI taxonomy): domain Eukaryota; kingdom Metazoa; phylum Arthropoda; class Insecta; order Hymenoptera; family Apidae; genus Bombus; species Bombus terrestris. The sequence goes on from NC_063273.1 coordinate 8,255,696, forward strand.
TTTTTTTTTTTTCTTTATTTGAATCGAGGCAATCGTTCGATTGGGAAGCATAGGGGTTATGAGTTGAAATTTTGCTCATTGTAATGGATTGGTAGTGAATGGAGGTAATTGGCGTTATCGAGAACGTGAATCATGGTACTGATAATAGTATAGAATGAGTCTTTCATCGTAATATATTTTTAGAGCGAGTATTGCAACATAAAAGTGATTTCTTTATATTTTTACATATTCTTTATCTTTCGACTAGCCAGAAATACCAAAATAACATTACAAGAAATTTGTATTTATATATTTTTGAAAGTTTATACTTTTGGACCGAAGAACTTGTCTTTCCCTTACTACGTTACATGTACTACAACTACTACGTTACATTAACTTTTCGAGTGCGTACTAAATTGTAAGAAAATTTGTAAAGAGGAAGCACCTTCTCTTCATATAAATATTTATAAAATTACATAAAGAATTATTCTTCTAAGAAACGTTCTAGTTTCTTATATTAATGTTTGATATATCTTTCTTAGAGAAAGTAATAGTTTTGGTATCCCGATATATTTTATAGAATATTAACTTTACTGTATATTATATAATATACTGTATAATATTAACTCTTACTAAAGAAGAACTTTTATAAGAATACGCGTTTTAAATATATCTCACGATGAAATTGTTACATACCCAAGGATTGCAGCTGAATTAAAACAACAAAGAGCGTGCCGCGGTTGCTGAAATGCGCAATTACTTACGCACTTCCGGCGTCAAATGTATGCAGGAAGTGCTGTCGAAGAATAGCAAATATTAAACACGGCGTCTGCCTCGAAGAACGGAGCAGACTGCACGTGCCTATCCCCTCTCCTTCGCAAGTAATAATTGGTTTCTCCTATCGTATACAATTAAGAATTTGGTCACGTGTATAATGAAAGATTCATTATTAAATTACTCCTGTGAAAGAACCGTTTAGAACGTTCAAAAATTATCAGAGTTATTACTGGTGGAGAGTTTTTTTTTTTTTTTTTTTTTTTTTTTTAATTATGAAATAATTCCAAAACTATCTTGAATAATTGCATAATAATGTTAAAGCAATTTGCCAGAAATATTACGAATGTTTCATTATTAAATGATTTCTGCGAAGAAGTTTTCAGAAACTTGAAAAATTTCCGAAATTATTAACGATACAATTTTTACCTCCTTATTATTAAACAGGAATCGCGTAATAATATCGCAAACAATACAATATAATTTTTATGCTAATGGTTCATTTCGAAGTTACGATATTACTTCCATTATGAGGATGAAACATGCTTGTTACGTTAAATAAGAACACAGGGGGAACTTGGTAATTTACAGTGAATTATATTTTAAAGTAACGCGATGTACGTTTTTACGTGGTTTATTTCATCAACGGGGAACAACAACGCGCAACAGAATGCCTTTAAGTAAATCCATATTTTAAATATAGCGTTATATCATTTCAAATAATCTTTTTTTTTCATTAACAATTTATTTATAAAGATTGCGTTTGTTAATTGCAATATAAAACTGAAATATATTTATTGCGATAATTAGGGATACATATTATGGAAGAAAGAATGGTAATTTATTGTGAAAGACGTGTTATAATAACGCGACGTACATTTTTATCAAATATATTTCGTCGACACAAGAGAATGCCGACGACAGGACGTCTTTATCGTATTGGAATTGCTAGGCCTCGGTTTGAAAACAGGAAACGGAAGCCACGACGTGCTTTCGTGGAGATATCGCGAAACGACCGATCAACTCTTGAAGGGTTTTGTAGGTCACGATACACTCCGTTGCCGACGAATCGATGAGTAATCCATTTATTTTTGCAGCTGCGAAAACACCAAACTCCCCTCATTTTTTATATTATATATTTCTGTAAACTGTAAATATCGCTAAAAGTAGTGACATAACAGAAAACAAATATTCCAAAAACTATTACATTCCTATTTCTTCTTTCATTTATTTCGTTGCAACGTATGAATTATTCATTCATTCCATTATTCATTTCACTATTAAACTTAATTGGACGATATATCTTTATCTTCCTATTGTTTCCTTCTTGATTATTGACGTTCAGCTTCCAGATATAAATATAGATACAAAGTTTATTTAATTGCAATTAAAACATATTTTTATTATGTATGAACACTGTAGATCCTATTTACGTGGCAGAGTTCTATGCATAACGTAAAATAAAATTCCCATCGACGGTGAAAGTTTCAAACCATTTTCCATTTTCATGCTGCAAAAATATTCTCCAGGCTGCCAATAAGATTACCCATATCGTTTTGCGTCATCTCCGAAAACACCTTCGAAAACACTTTTAGAGGCCATTTTAAAAGCATTTTCGCAAGCACAACGGCAAATTGTTTCCTATCTGGTCCAAGAGGCTGAAAGGCACGGTCCCTAGAGTCCTGGCGTGTTCTCAATAATCGTCTGGCGTTGCACTTTTCTCTTTTGCCCCTACGGTGTGCGTAGCTTTAATCTCTATTTCGAGGCGTGCAAGCATCGAGCTTAAAACCATCGGCGGCGTTAACGCGCGTATCAGCCTGGTTGAATTAGGGTGCAGGCTGCGCGCGAGGACTTATTTCGGGATCGAGTGGCAGCCACTTCGTACGTAAATACGGGTCGCCGACAGTGAAACAGTCCTCGAACGGCATTCGACCCTTCGACTGACGTGTGGCTTCGTCAAGGAAAAAAGTAAAAAATATGAAAGGGCTGGGCGATTAAATGGAATTAAAGCAATAAAGAAAAAGCCACGGCACAATAGAATTTGCTCCGAGCCAGCGGTTTAAACCTTTCCACCTGGTCAAGCTCGAACGACTTTTTTAATCTTATTTTTATCGCCGAATATAGAATTTCTCTTTTTCTGCATTCGAGTATAAATAAGGCTCATTTTTCTATCTTTTATTCGTTTTATATGCTCGTATATTTTTGTAAGCTTTAATCCGTTTTCGTTGTGTAACTTTTCTAGATTATTGTTATCATTTATTTAAAATATTTGACAAGTAGTTCGCTAAATAGATTCTTTTGGTTGTTATCTTTTTCTGTGCTAAATAATGGGCAAGATTTTTTGCTTATTTAATATCTCTTAATTTACTAGCTAATTTCCTTTGTTTGGTTGAAATAATTTTCTAGAGAGACTTAAAACAGTGTCTTTCTGTGCGCTTCAAGTTCGGCTGGTTTTTACAGACTGTCTGTACATGTAGGTAATAAGTTCACGGGAAAAACCGCTTTGATGCTGTAACCCGTGTCTCTACTTCGATCGCGTTCCTTTGACTTTATGAACTCGCGCTGCACATACCAAGCGAGTACCACGTTTCAAAAAGGTCTTGAAAAATGACTTTTCCCGGTAATACTCTCGGTAATGCGTAATAAAATCAAATATTTTGCCCATTAGCCGTCACGGCAATTTATGAAATAAAATATAAATTAGAAACTAAAAAATGTTATTTGTTTTATTATCGAACTGTTTTCCTACAATATAAGATAATTTATCAATATATCAATAAGTTGTGGCTTGTAATGTTTCGCTGATAGTAATAGTTCAATTGTATAAAAAGGTTCGTATGTCCTAATATCTATAGCGTTTCTAGAACCTAACAGGGCGTTGGCATCACTTATGAAGAAAGTTTCAAGTCACATATTGCTCAGAATATTCAATCGTTAAAGGCTATCGAGGCTGAAAGTTCACACTCGTATGTATCTCATTTTAATTATCGCTCCATAATGATAGCATACATTATGATCATGTTATGGAAATAATAATGTTTCCATGTAACACCGAGTACAATGCTAATGAGGACTGTTTTATCTCTTATTTATCTCTAAAATAAGCCATATATATTACGCATTTGTATGAAATTTTCATCACGATAGAATTATCGACATCTGATTTCTTTTGACGAAGTAGACTTCGTTACACTAGCACTAATAGAGTACAGTTTACTCAAGTAGGTTTCCTTAAAATTGAGCAGATAGGCTAATGATAGGTCTAATGATAGATTTGATGAATTATCTGTGAAATAAGAAACAGACATATTGAAATAAAATTTCACTTATAATAGAATTAACGAAAGCTGATTTCTTTTAACGACAGCTTCTGAACGTTAAACAATTTTTAATAAGAATTTGATAAGAAAAAAAGTAATCAAAAGAGAGAATACAAAGGATCATGAGAATAGATCGGTAATTTCGAAGGTCAGTCGGGGTACCAAAGGACCCCTGGCTGGCAAGAAGGAAAAGGGTGGCTCGCTGTGGTGCACGCCCCGTGTTATTGATCGGGCTGGAGCGCACATCGGATTCGGAGACTCGTCGTGGTTACCCTGGAGCCTTCGGAGCCTCGTCCTTTCCTCTCGTCGGCGACAATGCCCGGGTACACGTGTCGATCCTCATGAATCTATTACCGATTTCTGTTTGAAATTGAATGCGTGCATTGAAAATCGAACACCAATGTCATGCATCTAGAATAATCGTTCACTCATGAAAGATATGGAGAAAAAATGGGCAACGTCCATTCGATTGATTTTTATGGTGTATAGGGAATTTTTTTCCGTAAGAATTGCGACTATAGCATTATTTACCTTTCTTATGACTAGTTAGAGTGGTGATTTGTTGTTACAATCCAATTCGTTGAACCTTGCTCCTCCGAATATTGATTTAGTCTGTTGCTTTATTAATTGACCACGTCTATGCCCCGCCACTCTTAAAAGTTAAGCCTTGTTTTGGAAATTGACCACAGGCTTGAATCTTATCCTCACGAAAAAATAATTTACAAACTCGTAATATTGCTATATATGTATATTTGCCTTTATTTCTATTCTTCCTTCCTACAGAATATAAATTATAGTAATTGAAATTGAAAAGAGAGATTTTCCCTGGTAGGAAAGTTTTGCATGCTTAATAATTTATAATTTCCACAGTGTCCGCAATTTGCAAAACCTGCAGCTCATTGTTTTCCAATCGACAGGAATTATACCTATTAATCTACTTGTCATAATCGTTAACCTAACTCGTAGTAGGAACTTGTAAACACAGTTAGCAAGTCTCAACGGTCTCAGCATGTAAGGATAATTTTGTGGTAATCGAATATCAGTTCTGCTCGTGAAACGGTGTCATGCTCTGATTAATCGTCGACCATCGCGATAGATCCGATGTGGCTCTTGGACCAGCGTAATTTCCGCTGTCACTTACAAATCATAGTAAACTTGCATCATACTCGATTATGAAATAATAAAATTATTATATTATTTATCATTTTATTCTTCACGAATATCGCACTCTTATCCTGAAAAAAATCTTTTAAGGAATAATGGAACAATGGAACAATTTGGTTACAGCGATTCGTTCATAAAATAATGAAACGTGTGTTGTTCATTACAGTTAGAATGAACAGAAATCAAATTACATAATTGTAAAGTTGCAAGCAGGAAACATGAATTAAAATCTCAACATGTGGTCAGTTAGTGAAACAGGCTTAAAGGTCAGACAAATTTGAGATATGATGGTCAGTTAATAAATTGATTGGCCAGTACCGTACGTGCATAATAAGTGCACATGTATTGCCAATGTACGTCATGTAGATAATCCCATTATTTTATTCGCACTGTGTTGGATCTGTACATAATCATATGTATTGTAAGAATCTTAAACAAGTCTGAAATACTATAATCCTGTTCTCATCGGGCCTACATAGTCTAGAAATAGATGTTATATTTCAATAGTTATTAATATGGATAATTTTCAAGTATTTGGTCTTCTTAACTGCTCCTACTTAATTTTATTATTCAACGCTTATAATGTATTTCGAATAAACGAAGAAGTGCAGCTCGCGAAAAGGACAAACAATAAAGTTATCGAAAGATTACAGAAAATAAGATTTAAAATGCCATTATTCAAGAACAAACATGATAAATTATACGCAAATCGAAGGAAGAACGGTATTAACGGTATTTAGCATCACGTAATACCAGATTTCTCGGGTCAAAGAACGCTCTTTATCAGCCGCGTTTCTCCAGAAACAAAAGGAACTGGAGCATCTCGATATTCCCTCGTTTGCAGTATATGGCATGCCAGAGAGATGAAACATTTTTATCTCGTCGTTGCACATTCCGCATCACCCATAGCTTCTATATACATTCATGTATATCTTCCTCTGTTTCTCCCATAGTATTGCACGGACGATCGATCCGAGTATTTCGAAGTAATCAACCGTATTGGTTCACGTCAAAGACAATCATTCAGGTAACTGGACCACCAGTGTGTCGTCATTAACGATCAGTCAGGGCTGACCTGCTGCAGGTTGTTAGATCGCTCCATTTTCTTCCAGGGCTCCCTATTTTACGCCGTTTTACCAGCTGTGGTTTTGTTCGTTGGAGAAAACGAAGCGTCCCCCATTTCTCTGGAACCGTCTCATTCTTTCTTCCGAAGAATGGACTTTGCTCACCTGACCGATGACTCGTTAGGTTTCGTTAGGTTCCCATGCAAATAAGAAAGCGATGTATCGTCTGCTGTTGCCTTCGTAAAATTTTTACATTTGGCTATAATTCCAGTACCTGTAACTTGTGGCTGCATTTATCCATAATTTCAATACCTACAACCCTTTTACGTTTAAATACAGTTCTAATACTCGTAACTTTCATGCATCCAATTGTAGTTCCAGAGCCTATACAAATAACATTCTAATGTCACAAAAATAAACTCAATTCCTCTGTTACGCTTCAGTTATTAGTACCTATAACATTTCTACGTTTAATTAGAATTCTAGTATCTGTAATTCTTCAAATCGTATAAATAAAATTCTAATCATCCAGAGATGAACTCACCTCCTTTGTTACATTTTTATTCCATCAACGATATAGGTCCATACAACTCCTCGAATAACCTCTTCACGAGTTATTTATGACGTTATCAATGGACCAATCAACGTGCGTCAACAAACTTAGGGAAAATCCCTAGACTTTCCTCGTGTTATTCTCATCATCGATACAAGAGGAGCATCGAACACCTTTAATCGATTCTGTTGAACTTCGTGTGTATTATAACCTTAATTAACGACCCAGTAAAGGAACGAGCCATGGAAAACAGTCCCGTTTTTACCCTAGGTTCGACGTAACCTCGTTTTGCCATTCGTCTTTGCGCGCACGGTCGGACAACGACACCGACGAAGAAGAGGGGTCGTAAGTACGATCCCCGGTGCCGATGTCCTGACACGAGCCACAGCCTCTAGTCGGCGAACCGTGCGCTGATTTTGCAGTCGCAGCTGCAGGAATAAACGGGGACACGAGCTCTTCGCTCCCCCGTTACACTCTTGGAGTCAAAACATTCGCGATGCGCATAGCTGCTTCGCTTTCTGCGCCTTTCTTTCCTTCTTTCTTTTCTTATTATTATATACAGGCGTGGAACAGTCATTTTGTTTCACTCTAACTACAAAGAGAAGAACTTTTTTTAGAAGTTTGATGAGAGATTATGTATCGCTTTGAAACTCCCTGTACAGGAGTACGAACTACGTTATATGTTTGATGAAATATTCCGCAAATTGGGAAAACTGATGGATGGCAATCGTATTTCAAAAAATTTCATTTTCGGCGGCAGGTGTGCCGATTCCAACCAGCCAATATCGCAATAAAAGTTAGATAGTCCGGTAAGAGCTATCCAAACATCGTTTCAATAACAGCAGCATGCTGAAAATTGAAGCTCCCAAAATACAAAACAATCACCGATAAGAAAATATGTAGGAGAGCTTAAAAGTTCGTATATCCACGCATGCCAGATGGATTCCTTGAAAGGAGGAGATAAGATACGTCTATGCATTTTCCGTATGACAGCCACCTGGAATTCGTTGCACTCCGCTATTTTTACCGGAGGTCATTTATTTTCTCAAGAACTTAGGGCCCGCGGCGTAAGTTTATCTGCTGTGTAAACACGGCCAAAGATAATTCCTTTTCGAATATAGCCAATAACGATGTTCCTGAAATAATTTCTGTCGTCTAGGAAAATATTCTGTGGAACATATACAAGAAAAAGAAAACGAAGTTGAAAAAGAAGTGTTGAGAAAGCAAAAATTTTTAACGATTCTAACAGTAAAAGATGTATGGTATACGGAAGATTATATAAATTAGAATTAAAATATTGTAATAAACATTATTGCCTTATTGATAGAGCTTATAAACTGGTTTTCGTAATATATAGTATAATCTTCACTTTTACAATTTCAATATTTATTATAATCTAAATATCGAATGCAAAGAATTCAATGATTCGCGTAAATAGATTTTTGTGACTGACTGTATATATCCCCTATTTACGGAGGAGCTACATGTAACTACATGTAACTATATGTAAAGAGCCAATAACATACGAGCATGGCATCAGCCTCTTAATTAGATGTCTTCCAATATAATTCATACATCCTATCATAAAACTACAGTACTTAAAAAAAAAAAGGAAGAAAGGGAAGTAGCATAATTCAAGTAATAAAGGAGAAGAAACATATTTCTTCGTTCTGATGCGTCATAAAACGACGTGACTTTTATCTTAGCTAATTTTCGCAAAGATCAACATTTACGCAGCAATCCAATTACGTAAATTTCCCGGTGCACACAGTGGTGCTCGCACAATAATCTTTTCCCCTCTTTATGTTCATTCCCCGAAGTGGCGCATACATCTTTGAAACGCTCGGTAACACTGCAACCGAAATCTCGACGCGTCCTCCCTCTCCTGGCAGAAAGATAAAGTAAATTGCAAGGATCCGACGCGACACTCCAATTTAGATGGAATCCTCGAAACGTTGTAAACTCGGCCCTATCGTTAAGGTGCATATACCAGGTACACGTGTGTACATATGCAGCGGGGGCCATACGACCCAAGTGTTCTCGTCGGCGGTTTCATGGAAATGGATCAAGCGTTTCGATGAATTTTCACGAGCCGCCAAGGGTTAGTGGATTAACGCTCTCCCTGCGTTCGCAGTTGCGCAGAGGACGTGTCTGACACGAAACTGGGTTGCACTACTTCGTTCGACTGGCTGCAACCGCACGACCAGCTAAGGTGCTGTGTGCATAATGCATCGGTGCACAGGTCGAATCGAAACCCGTCTAACGAGCAAAGTTTCCCTTGTTAAAAAATTATAAAACACTTCCGGTCTTTTGTATAATGAATACATTACTTTTTTCTTTTGCTAAGTGAGGTTTCACGAAGCTGGCATTAATGTCGACGTCGGTAGAATATAGTTAACGCGAATGGTAATTTGGCCATTTTTAGATTTTTCGATTATAGACTAATATTAACTTAGAATGTAATCTCATTTTATAGCGACGATAAATATTAATAAACCACACAAAGTAAATTTAATATAAACTTGTATGTTAATGTAGAATTTTACTACCTTTTTGCTTTAGTAGTTAGCTTTTTACCTTGTTGTTTGGTAGTTATATTTTTTAATCTTTATTTAAAAAAAAGACGACATTTAGTATCATACATTAAATTTATAAATTGTATTTAAGAAGAAATTGTATTATAGTGGAAAACAGGGTTCTGTTTGAAAAAATAATGAATCTAGGCAGGAATCATATCCTGGAAGCGTTAAATAAAGTAGATTTCACGAGCACAGTAGGGAACATTTTACGGGCCACGTAAAGGCGAAGCGTTAATCTGCGATCCGTTTGAAATCGAACTATTGATGTACATACCTTTTAGAATCGTGATATGGTCTCCCAAGGGAACCAGCAAATGAAAGGGGCCGAATGGAACTCGGTCGTGGAATGTCCTATCAAATGACGTTTGCAATTAATCGGGTTACCAGGGTTGTCCGGAGCCCAGCTATCGCTCTTAATTCAAACCTTCTATTGGATCATCGGAATCTGTTTGTCGTGTCCGATGCGTTCCAAACGGTAATTAAGGCTAATGAACTATATCGCAGATTTTTTGCCATAAGGAAAGGACATTTATAATTAAAGTAATTGGAATTCAAGAAATTTCTGTACTGAAATTTTTTGTACGTTGATAAAATAATGACGACCGCGTTACGGATTTTTATGTAAATTTATATTTCTATGAGCAGAATTAAAGAAATATAAAAATATTGTAACTTGCATGTTGCGTATACTTCTGCAAATGAATTTTTGCCATAAATATCTGACGAATATAGAAGTATAAAATATTTGTCAAACGTAGCAAATTGCATTTTTTCGAAATTACACTGTTTGATTTTTATTCACTGTATCTTAACTAAAACTGTGACCGCAGCATTGATCTTTAAATAATCTTCCAACTTTAAAATTCACATCTTTCCGCCATTGTGACAAGTTCTCGTTTGAACATCGACTGTTACATACAGTACGTATGCATCCTTCGTGGATATGACATGTACATTTTAAGCTCAGATAGATAGTCTTATTGACAAGTCGACCAAAGTTCTTCTACACCGGAAATAGAGTTCCCTATATACGTCTTCCTTCCCCTACCTGATCACGCACCACCCCAAACTATTCCAACTGTCGTAATAACATTGTAAAACTAAAGATGGCATTGCTGTTTCTTCCAGACTCTATAAAAGTTTGCGCTCGCCATCCATATACAGATGCGCTAGTTACAATAAATAGTAACTAGAAGATAGTTCTAGATATAATCGATAGATCTAATCGATAGGTTTAACATGTCCTTTTGTTTTTATCCCTAGTCCATGTAAGAAAGTGCAATAAGGGATTTTCGGCTCAGAACGGTGCCATAGATTATTTCAAAGAATAAAATAATAGCTATTGTGATCCTACCTCTAAATACAGAAATAACAACATAACAGGTACAAAGTTAAAGTAATCCTTTCAAAAAAAATAATTATTTAATAAAAACGTATACAAATAAATTTATAAAATTTTGCTATTTGTAAAAATACAGGGCAGTCTATTCTCGGCATCTTTTTTTTACGAATAACACAGTTGATTCTGTTTTGTTGAAAACAATAAAATTTTTATTAGAAGAGGAAAGTTTAGTCTTCATTAAATCATATCGAAATTTTTGATTTGTAGGAGTACGTGAATCGATATCATGGCCAGAAGATGGGCTCCTTGGAGCCACACGTATTCGCGTTGGCGGAAGCAGCGTACAGGTCTCTCCAGGACACGGAGAGCAATCAATCCTGCGTGATATCGGGAGAAAGTGGCGCTGGCAAGACGGAAACCACGAAATTCATCTTGCAGTACCTTTGCTCGGTGACGAGCAATGTCGATACGTGGGTGGAACAACAAATTCTAGAGGCGAACACCATCCTCGAAGCTTTCGGTAATTAACTTATTCCCCTTAATAACTAGTTTCGTCCCCGTTGATTATATTTTCTAACAGTTTACGGCCTGTCCTTAATTTTCCTAGAATTTTTCGCCTGTCACGCCAACACGAAAGCTTTGTCTCTTATAGAAATAATTAAAAGCTTGTTACATCTCTCTTTTCTTTTTTTTTTCTTTTTAATAATAGAAAGTTACCTTATATTAAATTAGAACTAATTAATATTCCAGGATCTTTCTAAGATTTAAAAATAAGCAGTTACAAAATATCAATTACAAAATACAAACAACATTATAGAAGTTACAATTATTTATTAATCGAGGAGTTAATCTGAAGAAAAGGATCTGTGATGAATACACGTAAAGGTGTCAAGTGTGTTTTCTAATAAAATATTAGATGAATTATTATGGAATTTCCCAATTATTACGAATATTGCAAAATTAGAATTAACAATTCTGTCGCAATTTTCACTCTTAGAAACACTTTTCTCGAGAAATTTCTCAATCGTTGGTTATTAAATATTATTTCCAGTAATTAAGAGAAAATTACATGTTTTACTTTCTTTCAATTGGAAACTTTGAAAATGGTTTCAAATAGAAAGAACTGGAAGGGCTTCCGTCGGATTTCATTGAAAGCATAGATTTGTCGCGAAATTGTTTGGTGGATACTTTTCATAAAAGTCGCCGAAGAAAAGGCAAGCCTTTTTCTCTCGACGTTTTCTCTTGTTCCAAAGGCAACGCTCGAAAATAGAAACGGGAAGACTTTTATGAAATGGATCGATGAACGTTATTCCTAATGGCATTTAAAAATAAAGGGGATTCATTACTCGGAGTCAAGAGGCCGAGATCGAGTCAGGTGTTAAATGTAAAAGCGCGAGGGGTAAAAACTGGGTCACGAGAGGCAAGAGATTTAAGGGGGTATCATAAAAATTGTACCGTTTGCTTTTGTATCTCGGCAAAATGCGCTACCAAACACTGCAGGGATACCTGCTTCGTTGTGAAAATGTTTTCTGTCGTCTCGTTTTATTCTACCAATATTAAAAGACTAGACTCTCTCCTATAACTGTCTCATACTGATTTAAGATTTGCAAATAATTATTTTAGTATATATATTTCATGTTTATTTATTTTTTAAATTTCTTATCTTTTGTTCAATCGCTCTCCACAATGGGTATATGAAAATTGCCCTAAATTTGACATTTTATCAAATTTAGTATTTTGATACCACAAAATATGATTATCCTATATTTAATATTTTACAGAGTGTAATCATTCAAAACTATAGAATGTGATTATTCTAAATTTGATAATTTATAAAATTTAATATTTCGGAACTGCGGATTAAAATCATCCGAAATTTAATATGTTAAATAATTATCTTATAATTTCTTTATATATTCTAGTCTTTTTTTACTAGAAAATAATTATTTTCATTTTAAAAAAATATTGTACAGGGAACGCAAAGACAGTAAGGAACGACAACAGCTCCCGGTTTGGCAAGTTTATGCAGGTGTGCTTCGACAGTAAGTGGATGATCAAAGGCTGTATCATCCAAGATTACTTGCTTGAGCAGAGCCGTATAACTTTTCAAAGTAGCGGAGAAAGGAATTACCATGTGTTCTATCAGCTGGTCGAAGCTGGAACCAGAGACGAGGAATTCGCGGAACAATATAAACTGATGCCAGCAAGCCACTACAAGTATTTGAATCAGTCTGGTTGTGTGAAGATCGATGGAATCTCCGACTGCAAGAAACTCGACGCTCTTAGGCTTGCGTTTAACGTGCTACAGGTAATTAGTCGGTACACACAGGGTGGTATCATCAAAGGATATGATTTATTGGTGTTAATAGTCTGTACAAACAGTTCCATATAGATGAAATGTTAAGAATTTCTCTACTGAATTCTCTCAGAATAGAATTTATGTTCAGTCTGGCAGAAAATTATTTTTTATCCGTTATTAATGATAGAATATTTATTTATAATATGAGCAATAGAAAATTTATCATAACAGTCTAGAATTCTTTGTAAAGATTACCTTATGATGTTTTGTTCTATTAGTCAAACAAATAATTAGAACGATTATTTTTAAACAAAGTAAGCAGTTCAAATATTTATTAAATGTTTGTTTTCCGTTAAAATACATAATTAATACATCTTTTATTTTTATGACAATAATTATTTAATTTTCGTCTTTCTTATTATTACATTTATAACTGTATTATCGTCATTTTTTCTGATTGTTATAACAATTTAAATATTTGAATAATTAAGGAACATCCTAAAACCTTAAAATACGTGTAATAGATTGCCATATAATATTTCTTTTTGTTATTTCATTTCTTCTTCTTCCCTCTATAAATTGTTTCAATAACGAAGACTTATTTTATCCTAAGCCGCGATTCACTGGCACTTTCGTTTTTGTAGGTCGCGCCGGAAATGTGCGAGGGTATTTTCAGAGTCCTGTCTGCCATTCTTTGGTTGGGGAATTTGAGCTTCGAGGACGTGGATGGCGAAAGATGCGAACTAACTAAAGAAGACCTTGACATCGTTGGTACGGTTGCTCCTTTGCTCGGGCTGCAGGTTGAGGATCTCACCAAAGTGGTGCTTATACGACAGATAAACGTCCGCGGAAATATCACCGAGATACCATTGAAGGTTCAAGAAGCCCGTGAAAATAGGCATGCGATGGCAAAAGCATTGTACTCGAGAACGTTCGCCTGGTTAATCAATCATATAAACAATTGCACGAATCCTGGCCAGGATAGCTCGAGATTTCTTGGTGTTTTGGATATATTTGGCTTTGAGAACTTTGCCGTCAACAGTTTCGAGCAACTGTGTATCAATTACACGAACGAGAAGCTGCATAAGTTTTTCAATCACTACGTGTTCGCACTGGAACAAGAACTAGTAAGTCGTTTCTAAGCTTTCTTGTTTTCCTATATACTTAGTCAGCTGTGTGACACGATTAACTAGCGTGCCACATGATAGGGTGAGACATGATGGGTTTGTTACATAACCGTTAGGGTAACATCCATTGACATGTATTGACCTCGATATCAAAGGTGCAGTAAGATAATCAGTTGAATTCTTAGCTATTTTTTACCTGTAATATTTAACAATAAACTGAAGATATATTAGATGTAGGTGTCTGAGAACGTGAGTTTCTGTAGGGTTTAAAAAAATTAACTGGTTCCAAACTTCACTAGATGCCAGTTGTCTTTCTATATTAATTGAATTAAATACTTCTATATTTTTTCATGTAATAGACCACAAAGATATATTATATATGTTACCTAGTTTCAAGTTATTTATTCAAATGCATGTAATACATTGTCATTAACACTTCACCTGAATATAGTCGAGGGTTGATGATAAAAATAAACTGGTTGCAAAGTTGACTAGTTGACACTTGTCCTTCCATGTCGGCTGTCGTAACACGTGAAACGTTTTGAATTTCAGTATCGACAGGAAGAGATCCAATACTCCCATATCACCTTCACTGACAACACCATGTGCCTGGAATTAATCGAGAAACCTCCACGATGTGTTCTTAAATTACTGACCGAGCAGTGCCATATGCCGAAAGGCTCGGACCTAGCTTACCTGACCAATTTGCATGCAGAATTCGAGAATCATCCTTGCTACGTGAAAGGGGACGATCGACGAAAATGGGAGAAAGAATTTGGAGTGAAACACTACGCTGGATGCGTTACTTACGCAGTCGAAGGATTTGTCGATAAGAATCGAGATGTACAACAAGATGTGTTCTTCGATTTTATGTCTAGGAGCACAAATGAATTTGTTCAAGAAATTACAGTTTATCAGGATCTTTTGGGATGCACGGTAGCTCGTGCAAGTGGAAATGCAACTACCATGTCTCGTGGAACATCCAAGGGAAAACCAACCCTCTGTGATTCCTTCAGACATCAGTTGCAGGCTCTGGTTGATGTTCTTCAAGCTACCACACCCTGGTACGCTAGATGCATCAAGCCAAATATGCAAAAAGTGTCGAATCACTATGACGAGAAGCTGGTTCTGGACCAGTTGAAATATTTAGGCATGTTAGATATTATTAGAATAAGGAAGGAAGGCTTTCCTATACACATGCCTTTCCACGACTTTATAGCGAGATATCGTTGTTTGGATAAAGCACGTTTATCACGTTCTTATAACGAGAAAGAGGCTGTTAGGTGTTTAATCAGTAGTCAGGGTATCCCTGAAACTGAATGGCAAATAGGCAAAACTAAAGTGTTTTTAAGAAGCTATGTACACGAGCCACTGGAAGATTGTAGAAACCAAATGGTTACCAGTAACGCTATGATGATACAGAAAATATGGAGAGGCTACGTAGTTCGACGAGGTAAGTTATTTTCAATTTTAATTTTTCATAATATATTTCTTATCTTATTTTTGAACTAAAGAGAA
Organism: Bombus terrestris; assembly: GCF_910591885.1. Lineage (NCBI taxonomy): Eukaryota > Metazoa > Arthropoda > Insecta > Hymenoptera > Apidae > Bombus > Bombus terrestris. The sequence goes on from NC_063273.1 coordinate 8,271,415, forward strand.
TTTGAATTTTTCCAGAGTATAAACGCGTGAGAGACGCTGCATTGAAAGTGCAACATGCATACCGAGGCTGGAAACTGAGAATAATGTTCATCAGAAAACGAAGAGCAGCCATTGTGATACAGAGTCATCTGCGTGGCGTATTCGCAAGGGAGGTTGCGGCTGCTTTGAGAGAAATGAGACGAGTAGACGAAGAAATGAGGAAGAGGGAGAGATTGGAAGAGGAGAGAAGATTGATGGAGGATAAGAAGGCTCTGGAAGAAAGTCAAAGGTATAACGATATATTATCTTGAAACTGTATGATAAAAGGACGTCTATTCCAGTATACAAACTGCCGTGACGATCATATAGGACTGTTGTTCGTTTGTGTGTTAATAGTATGTCCATTTGTGTCCTTTATAGCGCACAGTACAATGGTATTGTCGGGATGGAACCCGGGTAAGTTCGTATGACGTGTCGGTAGTTCGAATGGCGAATTAAAAATCCTTACGGCATGATGAGAATTCACTAAGATTAATTGCTTTTAACATAGATGCAGCGTTTAGTACCACAAAATACACACACATACACCGGCATCTGGCTAATTTGTGCGCTTGAGAAATTAAAATACTTGCATTGAATTTTATATCAGTATTTTCATATATGTGCTACTCCATTTTACAGAAAAGCGCAAGAAGAGATCGCTGCATTGTCGCAGATGGCGGAGCAAATGAATTCTAAAATGGCTGCCTCAGATTTGCAGTCTGTAGACTTGGACAACCTATTTTCATTTTTATCTGACGTGCAATCGACGAAGGGTAATCAGATAATTGAAGAAATTGGTGAACAAATGGATGCATTGGTCGAAGACCTCGATGTGGAACTGGAGACTGTAATTCAGCAAGAAATGGAGTTAAATTCAAAGGCGGAATCTAAAGCAAATACTCCAAATGGGCAAGAAGCTACCTCGCCATTGCAACAATCATCACAGCAGCAGCAGCAACAGCAAAGGATACCCTGTCCAAACACTGGCAAACTCGGTCAGCCGAGTCTTCCAGAGCCCACTGAACCTCCTCCGCCTCCACCACCTCCTGCTACAGCTTTGACGATGAATGGTGGCGATTCTTCTATTGATAATGGAGAGCCTATCTACGAGTCTGTTTTACCTCGCGAAGAGAACAGTCCTAGCAGCCCAATTTTGGTCAATGGAAATTCTGGACCATTAGTTAACGGTGAATCCTGTGGTTCACCTCCACCTGCACCAAATAACAAAGTCATTAAAGAACCGATTGCTGGTAGCCCTCCATCGAGACCAGAATCTAGAAACTCAAATAGTCTCCATTTGTTACACCATAATCACCACCAACCGGTACCACAACAGCAACAGAATGGTCATGATCAACAACAACAGCAGGCGCAGCAATCTCAACAACCACCTGTGGAGAGAGAACAGAGACGCAAATGCAGAGTGGAGCGTAAACTTCAAGAACTAGAGGACAAAAAGGAGCCTGATAACGAAGTTACTTATCATGATATCGTAGAATTTGCGCAAAATTATTTCAATAGCCACGAAAGATCTCCTGAGGGTACAATCATGGCTACGCTCACTAGAAAATCACGTGGCAAGAGCGTAGAATTCATTCCAAAATACGAAATGGTTACCTACTATAAAGGTTCCACTATACCGAATTCTCACATTCATATGTACGACCCTGATAACGTTAATGTGGCATGTTCTGTCTTCAGGGTAAGTAATTATTTGTACAGATTATTTTCTTTGTTAATTAACATTGAAACTGATGTTTTTTTCTTAATCTTTAGGATCTTTGTAAGTATATAAGAGGAGAGATGAAACTAGATCAGGAAATTGCAACTATTCAAAGTATAATAGGTTATGGTATTGAGCGTGAAGAATTAAGAGATGAAATTTTCGTTCAATGTATGCGACAAGCAACTAACAATCCTAACCCAGAATGGGCTGAACGAGTCTGGTTATTGCTCTGTTTGGCTATAGTTGCTTTTCAACCTAGTAAATTACTGTACAAGTACTTCGTGTCTTTCTTGCGAAAGAATTTGGCTCTCGAGGGCAAACTACGGCAATACGTTCAGTGGTGTGTGGATAATTGTAAAAATATGAAAGTTTCCTGTAGACAACATCCACCGTCGACGGTAGAGATTGCGGCCATGAGGCGACTAGGCACGATAGTTTGTCGATTCTTCTTTTTGGATGGAAGAACTAAAGCAATCGATGTGCATCCAACGGATACTGCTTCCGATGCTGTTGCTAAGTTAGGTGAAAAATTGGGTCTCAGGTCTTTAGAAGGTTGGGCAATTTACCAAAGTAGACCGGATGGCGAGGAACATGTTCGAGCGCATGATTATCTATATGATGTTATAGCCGCTTGGGAAATGTAAATTTTCATTGATTACTATTATCGATTAATAAACTACGAATATTTATGCAGTTATGTCAAATTTCATTATACTTAATTTTACATTGATAACTTATCCTATTATATTTTACTTTTTTCAGGAAACAATGCAAATTAAACACAGCACAATCAACATTTTCAACACTTCGTCGTGGGAATAATGCTACTTTAGGGAGTGGCGATAATCGATTCGTTTTCAAAAGAAGGCTTTTCCGAAATACCCGAGAAATATCCCAAGATCCCGTCGAGGTGAACATGTTGTACGCTCAAGCTGTATATAACGTTGTGAAGGTAAACTAGAGGGAAAAAATCAAATCATTGATCTTATCTTGTTTCTTGTAAACGTCCTATTCTCTCTTTTGTCATTTTTTCAGTGCGACGATTTCCCGGTATCAGAAAAAGTCGCGCTCCAGTTGGCGGGCTTACAAGCGCAAGTCGCCTTGGGCGATCCCAAAGATAACGATCGGCTGGATTACTACAGTGAAGTGGATAGTTTTTTGCCTTATCGAATCAGCCGTGCCCGAGGCGACGATGTTTGGGTGCCAATCATAGCACAGGCACACAGACAGTATGGCGCCGGTCGCAAAGAATTGGCAGCCAAGGTGTTGTATTTATCTTGCGTGATGCAATACCCTCTCTACGGTACGACTATGTTCAACGTGACTTATCGTGGTTATTGGTCGTATGGCAATCAACTAATCTTGGGTATAAACTGCGATGGATTGATGCTGATCAAGCCGGATGATAAATTTGTCTTATCAGAGTATCGTTATCAGGATGTGGAAAGCATCATGTTAGACCCGAGTGACTCTTTTATAACACTGTCTCTTCTACGTCACAATCCCGACAGCTCGCACAAGTGTTTTGTTTTTGAAACGCCACAGAAGAACGAGATAGGTAGTCTGATCGTTAGTTACTGTCCAGCATTGGCAGGCTGGATCACGGAAAACGAGGTTCCTACTAAGAAGCTCAAGTGTATTACCAATGAAGATCGTATTAGGCTCTATCATAATTTAGTCAATTGCCGCAGAACACTAGTGGATGCGGAGATATTGAGAAAACCTCAAGATTCTGGTGGTGGTTTCCTAAGAAACACTTTGCGAAGATTGTCTAAGCACAAAATAGAGAAACTTAGGCAAGAACATGGTAGCGCGACTGATCATGGTGAAACCTATAAAGGATTTCCTTATGCCTATTGGGCATTCAGCAGACAAACTATACCTCAGAGTCTCTCAAAACTACCCGATCCGGATGAACAGATGGCTCTTAGTGTATTCCAATTAATTTTAACTTACGCTGGATTAGGACAAAACGGAGATACGGTTCGTAGGGTAGAAGATGAACACGTAAACTTGATACAAACCGTGATGGAACGTTGTATAAGAAAGGAGAATCTGTTAGGTGAACTGTATCTTCAATTGATTAAACAAACGACAGATCACCCTGATCCTAATAGTCGAGTCAATCTCAGGCATTGGGCGTTACTTTCTTTGGCCTGTTCAGTTATTCTACCTCCACAGAAAGTAATTCGAAAGTATCTGATAGCGCATTTGAAACGATGCGCTAGTGATTACGTTACGGAGGAAGGAAAATACGCCAGATTTGCTGAAAAGTGCCTTTACAAGACGCAGGGCACGAGAAGAAGACAATGGCCGCCGAGCAGGGAAGAAATAATGTGCACGATTAATCGCAGGCCTATTTATGCGAGATTCCATTTCATGGATGGACAATATCATGCTGTTGAATTTCATCCTTCAGCAACAGCTAGAGACGTTATGGAGATTATCAAGACTAAGATTGGTTTAGAAGAAACTGCCATGGGTAATCGAAGTTAAATTAAATTTGTTACTTCTTTTAATTGTTAAATGGCTTGTAAATATTTATAATTTAATTGGAATTTATAGGTTATGCCATTTATGAAGTCTTAGGACCGACCGAAAGAGCATTGATACCAGAAGAAAAGATTGCCGACGTGATGTCGAAATGGGAGCGTTACAGAACCGCGAACGCACAACAGAATCAATCGCAAAGAAAGCACGCACATCATTTCTTCTTATTTAAGAAACATTTGTTCCTTGATCAGTACATGAATCTCGATGATCCGGTGGAGAAAGAGTTACTTTATCATCAAGTACTGCATGATTTACGTGCTGATCGATTTCCTATCACTGAGAAAGAAGCTGTAAATAATTATTCTTTTTTTATTATCCGTTAAAATCCAATAAATTATGGTATAGATTATCTAAATTTATAATCTGTTTTTAGATGATGCTGACAGCGTTACAAGCGCAATTAGAACTCGGTGATTGTGAAGACGCTGTATCGGATCACGATTACCGAACTATATCAAGTCACTGCCTGCCACCAAGACTGGTTCCAAGTTTGTGCATTGAAGGAGTACTTCAACACCATCAATCACTACGAGGAATGACACCGCCCGAAGCGAAGAAGGCGTTCCTGAATTTAATTCAATCGTGGCCGCTTCACAGGGCCACGATATTCGATGTCATGCAATCATTTACTTCGAATTGGCCACGTGTTCTGTGGTTGGCCGTCGACCAGCAAGGTCTTCACCTTTTGGAGCATCGTTCCAGAAACACTCTCTGTACCTACGAATATAGCAGTATTCTCAGTTATAGTCCAGCTGTTAGTTGTTTGATGATTATCACTGGTACTGATAAGAAGCAGAGCAAAGTTATCCTTACGACATCTCAGGTAATTCTTTTTGTTTAAGAATTTATATTATAGTGCACAAATTTTATATTGAATAATAATTATTTTTTAGAATGTTAAAACATATTCTTCAACTGCGTAATTATTATTTACTGATATTAGCATCATTTCATTTGCAGGCACACCAAATTGCGAACTTAATTCGCGAATACATGGATGTTCTTCAATCACCACCGGAAGTACCGAAAAGAGAATCGGCAATTGCTCAACAAATAGCGCAGCAACCGATTCAACAACCATCGACAAATCTTACGGCTCCTGCCGGTGGTCGTAAATCTCGACCTGCTTCGGTATTACACAGAGGTGCTCCAGTGATACAATCGCAAGCTAGTTAAAAAGTTAGGTAACTTATTAGATGCGATACTTCTCCTCAACCTCATACCTTAATCTTTACCTCACACACACATATACACGTATATACATATATACATAATATATGTATATACATATATATATACACACACACATCTTTATTTCTTTATTATACTTATTTAATATACATTTAATTTAATTTTAACTATAATTTTAATTCATTTCAATTTACATAATTCTATATTACTTATTCGTTAATTCGTTTTTATATTCTTTTGATATCTCTATTCATTGCAAATCGAATTTATTATTTAATTAGTGTGAATTAAACAATATAGTTTCAGTATCAGGTTGTAGCGAGAAAATGTCTCTATAGTTATTAATGCTTTATCGGCAAGGCCTATCAGGCGACGAATAGTCTCGTCGCGACGAGACAGCACTAGCCTAGAAATACTTCTTTCTTCCAGTATTTATTCGATTAGCTTAGAGCTCGAGAGACATTACAACAAAATAGCTGCTGCCGCAGAGAGAGTAGATTAGCGAATGGATCAACAAATAACTGCCATTTTACGATTTACAAAAAAACAAGTAATTAGAAAGCTGTCGAAGACTTCTATTTCTATTTTGTCCGTCATTGTCGTTGCCTTTTTTACGAGCGATTGTCAATGTTTTTTATACAGTGTTTTTTGCAGAATAATATGACACAAGATTAAGAAAGTCGATGATTATCGAATCAATCATTAAATTTTAATGCGATCAATGGTATTACATTTTTGGCATATCATTTTTTGTATCGTTCGACGAAGGGTGATTGGACAGTTTTTATATCTATTTTAATTAATATCAGAAACGACCAATTTATTGATTTTATACTTTCAATTCTGTCTCTCTTGTTAATCACTCTATTCAACGATACAATAATATACAAGATTCCATAATATTGCAATCGATGTTAACGTTTCAAATGTTAATCTTGCGCAAAATTTAAATACGATTATATACGTATTATATTTAGACGCAATATTTCACGTAAAATTTTACTCGGCGTATATTAATTAATAATACAAAGATATCGTGGTGCCTCGTTAACTGACCACAGAGTTTGCTTCGTTAAATGGCCAATATTATGACTATCAGCTATCACACAGGTAAAATAAATAAATGTGTCAGATCATTTGTATCACATCAGATTTCAATAGAAATGAAAGATATTTGAGATTTCCTAAGAACATACCACTCTCATTAAGTAGCCAAACAAAATAACGTCTGGCCAATTAACGAAACATTACTGTATGAACGACATCTTGGAAAAGGATGATAAAGTCTCTTTGACTCGTATTTCAGAAGTATTCGAACAAGTTCGAAGATGAAAATCGAATGATAATCTAACATTCATTTTATAGACAATCTCTTCGTGCTATCATCCCTTTTCTCGTAAAGATTATAATTACGGAGTTAAAATCAAGTATAATGGAAGAAATCGTTTACGCGGAAGTTTAACGAAGAATCCGTGATTCCGGCACGATCGCATCGATCGGAAATTGCCACGAAATTGCGTCCAAAGAAATTTCTTTCTTTAATTCAAAAAAATCGCTCGATATCTTGACGTGTAAATATTAAATAAAGAAAAAAATGTTTAAACTTTAAACTAAAAACAATAACAACAGGTTTCAAGCAAAATTCTCCAGTGTTCAGTGATCACATTTCCACGTAAAATTAGATTTACAGCTCACTTATATACAGAAACGATATTATCTAATTGTAATTTAACCCTTTCAAAATAATTTTTAATAATATAGTGACGAGATTAATATAAAAAATCGAAACTTTTTCAGATCTCTACACTGTTTACAGTTTATAATGTAGAAATACTATTAGTTTTTCGCTAATACATATTACTCTTTTAATAACGAACAATGGTCATTGCTCGAGTAATAATTACGAAGTCCAGCACCACAGAAAAAAAGATATACACTTTTTACGGGACACAGTCAAGAAAGGGTTAATGTAAACATAAACGAGAAATTTCCTCCAAGAATCTTCTGTCGAACACTGGAGTTCTCAAAAAAAATATCCTGAGTTTATTTGGACCAAGATTTCGTCACGAAGACTCGAATTATTGTCAGATCCTTATTTACGCGTTAACTCTAGACATACACTCACAAAAGAATTCATAGATTTAAAATGATAAATGATAGACAAAAATTTCATTACGTACAATTAGATTTTTAAGTAGTGCATCACTTAGTACATGTGACTGCACTGGAAGTAGAGGTAGAAATAATTTTAGAGTTGAGAACCACCTTCATTCCTTCGAATTAAAATATTTTTTTAATATACATCAATCAACATGTTTCTTATTTTCCACAAAATAGATAGCAACGTACTTGTGTCTGAAGATTAATTAAAAAGATATCATAATTATAATGTAAAAAATTTTAAGGTTAAATTTACAATTTCACCGTAGCCATTTGATCAATTTTAATTTTGTATAGCAAAATTTTTTTCTATCGTCTACTGTTTTAAAGCTATAACTTTGTCCAGTTGTGAAGGAAAGCTGTAGTATAAAAAACAAAAGTAATTTCCCTCGATAAACGCGCCATCTAAAAATTGGCGGGAAAACCAATTACATTGCGATCAGACTCAATTACTTATTATAAAATATTGCAAAAACATTATGTAATGCGTATTTAAGGATCAACTACATAAATTATCGCAAACTGTGAAGGATCGAGAATTCGTCGTGACGAAACGAGAAGTTAGTGTATCCTCTATAATCTGTATTTATTCGAATTTCCTTTCCGGGAGTTTGGCTAAGATTCTACGAGTGCAGAGACAGACTGTGATCCGCTTTGGGTGTCCTTAGTCTTCGAGAGCTGTTTAACGAGTGAGACTTCGTGTTAACTAATTAAAAAAAAAGAGCAGGGAAGAAGGAAAAAGATAGAGAGAAGGTGAGCACGTGTGAGTGTGTGTGAGAGAGAGAGAGAAAGAATAAAAGATGATGCGAATGTGTGAAGAGAACATTACGAAACAAGGATGTGATTTTTGCGACGCATGCATGATACTTAAGAAAAAAAGAAGAAACGGGGAGAGAAGTACGCGACCCCTGTATGTGTAGCTTAAGCGAAATAAATTATTGTTTGATGATGTTATATTGAAATATTTAAGAACAATCGACACTGTATATACGTATATATAAATAGACACGCATAGACGATACGCACACCGCGAATTACACTCTCAGTTACACATGCAACACGACAGACTGTTGTAAAACTCGGAGAAAATACACGTACAAAGAGAAAGATGGGGAGAGTTACACGCCTACATGTGACGAGAATATACATACTATTATATAAATATAAATATATATATATATGAACATAAATATAAATATATATATATATATATATATAGATTATTAAATACTCGAGCTATGTATAAGGATACAATAAAAGAAAGCGAAGCTTTAATATTGCAAATAACAGGAATTTCTGTTTCTTCAAGAATAATTGTTTGATGAATGATTATTGAATTATTCAAATTATTAAAAATCAGATTAATTGAAATATTATAAAAATACAATGGGTAATATTTATACAATTACAACACAAATTGGCATTAAAAATATACATGAATTATATTGGATTGATAATTGAGCTTAATAAAATTTCAGATGTTTCAAAAGAGTTTCTTGAATAGGTTGTAATCTACACAATTAAAACTACTGTTTCTGATGTATATATACATTTTTTATTTATTTTGTATACAATAATCAGACAAGTAACAGTATTTGCTTCGGTTTACGATTGCCCGTGTATTTGCAACCGATAAACTCTCCGTTAATATATAGACATATATTTGCATTCGATCAGTTAAACGTATTTGATTTATGATTATGACAAGGCAAACACAGCAAGCACAAAGGCAATCGTTCATACATAAATATGTTTTTCTTTCAGATATGACAAATTATAATAATTATTATAAATTATAACAAATTAAATAGCTTTCAAAAATAAAAATTAGGACAAATGGAAAGGAAGAAAGTGATAAACATAAATCCTTACATTTAATAACGTTCTTATGTTTGCACGCACCATTTTCGGTCATTTAGTTTGTACCCATTAAAATTACTTTTTTGCCCTTTTGAGACCTTCTTCCCACGTTTCTAAACGCGTTAAATGTGCTGCAACATTGACGGAAATAATACGTTAACTCTCTTTAGACTGGAACTGGAATGGACGCATGTTTCAACAAAGTATGGCAGATGGAGCTGTCAAAAAATTTGTCTTTAAAAGACGCACTTCTACAGACATGTGTAAAAGTGGCCTTAAGATCGTTTGAACTTCTGCGCTTACATCTTATTTTTATCTTTGCCATAATGGATCAAAATCGAAGTTTCAATAATTTACAATACATATCTGTGTGTAAATTGTTTCATTAAAATTTTGGGCAATAAGTAATAAAATCCCTGTTCAATAGAGAATGATATTAAATCATTATTTACAAAAATACGATATCAAAATGGATGCATTTTGGCCAAGATAAAATCAATGTTGTAGCATATAAGAATTATATCAGTTTTTCTGTATTTTTTCTTTTACTATTATTTATGCAGTTCTATTTTTCCTGTAATATTTTTTGGCACCTGTAATGAAATTAAGAAACACTCCACGAATATTATGAATGAAAATATGTATTATTTAAACAGAAATTTTTAGAGAAAGGAGAAGGAAAATTTTCGCTATTGTATGGACTAAATTATAATGACAAAAATGAAATTATTTAATTTTGATTAAATAAAAGATCTTTTCCTGATCGATTTAGTTTTTATTTAATATTTTATTTTACTCCATTTTTGTCATTAAAATTATAGCGTTATTCATCGATTCCATAAGAATATAGGCATGTCTCAATACTAACTTTAAAAAATACATAATCAACAGGATGTGCAATTCTTATTTCTTCCATTATTTCTTTTGTCTCTTTTTGCCTCGTAAATCGTTCATTCACTCCTTCAAACTAATATTCGGCACGTGCACGCAACAGTGTTCATAATACGCAATCTTTTGAATCGCATCCGGTTTCCTAGTTCTCCCAACTATATCGTAAAAATACTTTCTTCGCGTCAAAAACAAAGATTCTCTTACCTGCATAGTTTCTCAACAAATACAAGATAGACTTGGCAGAATAACTTGGATACGTTTCATCGGGTGCTCGCAATATCAAACAGGTGTTATGATACTTGAAAATACTTTATAACGAAAAAGAAAAATAGAGGTACTTTTTGTTTTACACAGTTGTTAACCCTTTCCACTCGATCACAAAAAAGGAACCGTTTTAAACACGTTACGTAATAAGTTATGGATTTGTTAGTCGATCTTAAAACTAAAGCGTATCGACCTCAAAGTGTATAGGTTAGAAAAAAATTGTGGATGTTCTTTTATATCGATCGTGATTAATCAATTGTATCGGAAATATGAAAGTCCAGAAATTGTTAAGCTCAAAGTAAATTGGTCATTATAAGATCTAGTGAATGAAAGAAATTATTATGTAAGTTTCATTTCTACAAATTTCTCGATCTATGTCTATATGATGATCTTTCTTCAGGTTTAAAAAGAGAAGTATACGCTAGATGGGACTACTTATTTCAATGTCACCTTATACATGACGTAATTCTGATAGTTCAGCGTCGCTTTTTCGCAGCAAGACCTTCAATCGGTATTTCTGGAAATATTGGTCGAGGCCACGAAATATTTCCGGTCACTGCCAAGGACCGAAGGCCATACTTTGAGTAGTTGCAAGTTCATGATAATCGATTTTGTTGGAACAGCATCTGTTTGACATCGACCTCGAGTATAATCGCAATGATCAAGTATGTGTGTACGGTTAGAACTTAAGAAATTCCTTCATTACTATACCATACTTTTCACGAATATAATACATAAGAAGAACCAAAAAATTAACCAAACGAAATAAAACGATTTAAGAAAGAACAGGTTATACCGTAAACCGTAATAAATTTAATTCCTAATAACGTATCCTCCATTTATTACAGACTTAACCTGTCGTACTGTAGAAACTATTAAAAAATAAACATTCGATCGATATCGTTTCAAAATTACTTTTTATATTTCAATAATCCGATTTGATTACGTAACATACATCGAAAGAAACATCGAGTGCAAAGGGTTTTTGCTTATTATACTATATAGCCTCATATAGGACTCACTGTTTGTCACAAAACACCGAAAGCGTTTTTTCATACAACGTTGCCCTCTCGTCACGCGTCTCGTTCCTATTTTAGGATGAGAAGCAGATCTTTTTCAACGAGACTGGTAATGTATTTCTGACTCATTTGCACGAAATTAACAACTCAATTAATTTCAACAACACACACTTTCTTCATTGCGTTCAATTTTTTGCATACATATATATTGTACGTGTGTGTGTTTCTGCAATATTTCATCGTTTATAAGTGTGTCCACTTAAAACACCCCTCGATGTATATTAAAATATCCCGTCGAAATATTTTAATATATCGGAATACGCGTATTTTAAATGCCGGTCGGTAAATGTGTTTTCTACTACTTCTACGAAGAAGTGCTTACGAGATTCGTCTTGGGAATGCTTCGGTAAAGAAATAGAAAAGAAAACTAAAATCGAGGGAAATAGCGTAGGACTCGTGCAAACGCAAGTAAAATACATTCACAATCGTTCGAATTTACAATACGCACATAACGAATCATCAGCTACGGAGTAATAATCGCGTATAACGCCCGATGTATTTCTAGATCGAATCAAGGATCAATCGAAGATGTTAAGTATCGTTATACAAACAAGGAGAATTCCTACGGTAGCAACTACACTGAGTTTCCTTCTTTCTTTCTTTTATACAGCGAACCGTAAGGATCATTTGTAATATCGAAAAGATAATCGATCGATAAATGAAATATCTTTAATTACCACGGTAATACGGTCGAAATCGAGCTAACTTGATTACGCTAATCAGCAGTAGCAATTTTTGCACACGAAATTACCACTCCCCAAGCAACGAGTAACAAGTAACTCATATAGTGAAATCGTCGTATTACCGAGTTAAGTAAAATTATTTTTCAAAATTTATTTACCTAACAACTAATGCAAATATTCTAATTCCTCCTTGTTTCGATCGTAATTCCTTAACGATACCTCGATTCGAGTCACCAATACATCGACAGATATATATTAATATTCAGCACCAGATAATAACACTTCCGTAAATCACTATTAAGACTCACTACGATTAACGATATATAAATACAATCGAGAAATAAATAATGCTCATTTATAACGATCGCTAATACAGCTCTGTCCGCGCATGAGCAGGGAACGTCTTTTTAACGAGCTTTTAAACAGCAGGATGTATGCTTGCCAAGTATTTCTCGGTTCCGCTATTCGACTCTTCTGTATCGTATGTTCAAACGATCGATGAACGATCAGCTTAACAAACTTGTCGACGAAAAGACAACCATAAAACGAGTAACAAATATTTGTACAATGAACTTTATATGTAATTACAAAGCGGATATGTAAGATGCTCTATCGATAAGGAAGAACAATTCTCAATATACACGTAAAAAAGTTATTTATCAAAAGATAAAAAGATTCATAAATCTCAATCCACTTTGCAACTCATAAAGACGATACATAATTCTGGATGAAATTAATTTATAATTTGATTAGAAAACTGTTTCCAAAGCCGATTTCGCGAATTCCCTGCTCGCACGCTTTTCTATCACATTTATAAATTAGACTTCGGACTTTTCAGCTCGGCAACAATCACTGGTGTGTCTTCAACATGGAAATAGGCTTAAGTCAGATAGAATTAGCACGGTCAACAACGCAATAAATCTCATTAGAAAGAAACTGCGACTGGACGTGTAAAACTTCGATTCTCGATGAGTCGTCAACGTCTCGGAGATTGGCGTTTTCTTACCTTTTTTTTTTCTTTCAATCTTTTTCGTGTTCGTATATTTCGATTAGATAGATCGATTGCGGTTCTAATCAAAATAACAATGATTTTTCGCTCTGAAGCATCGATGCTGACAATCAAAACGCTTAACACTTTGTGCACTATCACGCGTTCATTTTTGCTGTTTCTTTTTTTAAACGATTTTAATTCCTTAAATGATATTTCTCTTTATGATAAAAATTAATATTACTTTGTAATGATAAACGATAGAATGGTTGGATGTCGATAATATTTGTAATAACAAGAGCAACGTGTGTTGTTAGTTCACAAGGTGTTAATTGCAACGTATTAATTAGACTTTCTATTCTTAATAACATTATTGTAAAACGTAACTTTTTAGGATTGAATTTGTGTACATTCCGGAATTCTATAGACTCTAACAGGAAAACTTACAGACGCTGATATATAAATTTTTTTTGTGCGAGGAGATACAACACGCGAAATAATGTTTGACCTATACGAGGTGTTCAATCCTCAATCACGCGCGTAAAATGTCCGACGAACGACCAGCTGGGGTACATATAAAAAAATAAATGTTTGTTCCCTAATTGTACGTTTAAGCAGCTTGTGTGCATCACATTGGGCGTTGGTCGATCTAACGCATCATTTCTTGCATTTGTGCGCGAATCGGGAATAAAGTAAAATACAAGATTCAATTCGAGTTGGAAGGAAAATAGTGTCGCTTTTCCAGTTTCAACGAAACACACATTAGCTTATGTGAAACACTGTACAAAAAGAAGCAATGCATCTTTCACATCCGTATCTTTTTTCCTTCTACCTACAGAAGATTCAAACTTAATAGTTATTTCATAGAAAAATCTATCTCTCACTAGAAAGTAAATCTATTTTTACAAGAGTCGAACAACAGAAAATGTTTGATGATAAATTCTCTAAAAAAAAAATCGCTTCTTCTCGCACAGTGTCACATGTACGATGCATCATTGTGCATTACAATGCACAATGTGCATACAACGAATACAATTCGTTTCACTATAATGTATGCGCATGTGTATCGTTACATTTATGTACATATCGCACGCACGCACGAACGCTTAGCTTTACAATGACATACAATATATTCTGAAGAAAAGTGAGCAAAATATTTCAAAAATGAAAAGAGAAGTAAAAAAAGAAGAGTTTTTGATTGTAAATATCGAAAAGTGGGGAAAGAGAGAGTTTTGATGGTCGGCGCGACGTATGAAAGTCGTGTGAAAAGGAAGGATAGCGATTCAGGTAACGAAAGGACACACTCAGAGAGCTTTCATAAATTCTACGATCGGTAACGACAATGATACGGTCAACATATACATATATGTAGGTACGTTCGCTATGAAAATTCAACGACACATTTGTTTTAATACAATTGTAACACAGGGATTGCTACTCCTTCACGCATCGAAATTCTCGATCCTGCCTTCGCTCGTTTCTTCCTCTTTTTCACTTTTTCTTCTTTTGCTTTCCAATCATACGGACGGCTACTTTCGTCAGAGGATAAAACTCTCTCGATTATGTATGTATCTTTTGAGGAAGTAAATTTATCTCCAGCCTTCGGCTGATTGCTCGTTCGTTTGTGAAAGCGGACCTTTTGTGCCACCGGGGGTTAACGAATTTATCTAAAAACGGACCTTCACACTGTCGAATATGTTCCTCGTGTGTTCGATGAAACAGTGTTAAGTAATTCAAACGCATAGACCATCTCTCATTTTCATTTTGCTTTGCGTGAACTGAAATGCCTACACCTTTGATCAAATTTAAGAATATTACATTCCCAAATATGTGATGTTACGTGAGTACGTGGCTCCACGCTTACACTTATGTACACGTAGAAAGTAAAGTTTTGTGAGGCGTTGAGAATTCGATCGAAGCGCTAATCGTTCACGGTTTACTCGAATAACATCTGTTACCGGCTGTCCCTTGGTACAATCAGAGAATCCGTTTCCTTTGCATTTCCAACGTAATTTCTATTCTGTCCCGTACCTAGAGTTATGTTCACACGATTTTATAGCTCTATTATTAATAGTAGTACTATTATTACAAAGTTATATCAGATATGACGATTGCTTAACACACACGAAAGAGGAGCCGGTGATTGATCGCGAGTTTCAAAAGGCTTTCACGAAGTATCTTGCTGTCATCCCATTTTTAGAATATCTTTACCCAACACTGTGCACAGACAATATCTAGTTTACGACATTACAGAGTTTATGATCTTGGTATCATCTTCTTTTTTGCAGATGCTTTCTTTCATATCTTTTTTTTATTCGTTTTGTTCATTTTTGTATGGCATTCCCGATATCTTTCAGACCCAGGATAAAATCCACGATGTTCGTTCGTTTTCAGCGACGTTGGTCCCTTTTTTTTTTTTTATTATTTTCTTTTTTGTTCTCCTTCCGTGATTTCTAGAAGGTCGTCATCGTTGCAGCAACCATCCCGCGTTCCCATGAACAGAAAAGCAAACCAAGATCGTTGAAACAGAAAGAAAAATGACGGATTTTAACATAGGTCTGAAGGAACATAAAGAATATGACGTATTCCTAATATGATACTTCCTATTTATGTAGTACGTATATATATTTATAAATATATACATTTCTATCCTTTTTTTGTTCGTATATATACACACACATATATATATATATATATATATATATATATATATATATATATATATATATGCGGGTATGTATGTCTTTATATATATATATATATATATATAAATAAATATATATATAATATATATAAATATATATAAATATATATAAATATATATAAATATATATAAATATATATATATACATATATATATATATATAATTTCTGTAAATTATATCCTAAAAAGGAAAGGGGTACCACGGTTGATAGTCACGTGTGACCCTACTTAGCGCTCTATATTGCAACAATATTTTAGTTTTCTTTTATCGTCTTAATTTATGCAACATATAATATATATATATTTATAATTTATATATATATGTATATATCACTTCATTCACTCTTTACGTATGTTAACTTGACACGTCAAAAAAATACGCGGTTTCACCTCCTGTTGGCTTATAATCTCGCGTATACATCGATAAATTAACGTCTTTCCTCGTTTTTTTTAACGAATATACGGCACGTGACATCCGGTGTATACGTGCGCACGCATACAATATTAAAACGAAGCGAGTGGAACGTTTCATCGATAACGCATAACTTTTTCTTTTTTTTTTCTCCCCCCCAATATCCCTTTTTCCCTATTTTAATACGATTGACTAGCGATTACAAAAATCTCACGGCAAAAATTGTTTATGGGGTTAGGTTAGAGTGTCGGCGCCTGACAAGAGTACTATCGTCTGCCACAGATTTATTTCTAACATGCTACTGTAAATTTTTTACTATATATATATAAGTATGTATATACTTATACATATTTACCATTATATTCTTTCTTTTTCTTTTTTCTTTTTTGTTCTTTTATGTACTCTGATTTTTGCTTATTTCATTCCCCTTTCTTTGTTTTTTTAGCCCAGCCGATTTTAAAATACATTGCTTATACGCCATGGAATCGATGACGATAGTTCTCTTCGATAATCGAAAGAAATATATATACAACGGAAATTATAATCTTAATAGTTACATACCCGTTAAATTGTGCAATGTGAATCGTTAAACTCTGTAATTTACACACACGTAAAGATACTCTGGCTTTTTTTTTCTCCTCTGTTACATGACGATAAAAAATATAAACAATTCATTATACGATATAAACTAGATCTTGCGAAGCACAATCATTAGAAAAGCTTACGCGTACTAAAACGAGGACCATATAAAGTGTAGAAATTAAGTAGAAAAAAAGTTATTCCGATTCGATCGCTGTAAATACAAAAAAAAAAAAGATAAAACCTAAGGACAGAAGGTTCCGATAAAAAATGTCTGAAAAAATTGATGTACTTAACGAGAAACTAAAAAAATATATATATATTTACTTTTCGCTAATTAGCTAGCAACCTTAACATTCAGCTATTAACGTGGCCTGGCCGCGTACGATATCTCAAGAATACTTGTATGATATTGAAAAACATAAATACTGCAAAACGATGTAACATTAGAATAAATGAAACGCCACACGTTCTCTTTAACCAAAAAAAAAAACATACAACGTTTAACTTAAAAAAAAAAATATTACATCTTTGTCAGCTCGATGATCGTTGCAACAATAACAACAGTATGAACAGTACGTTTCGATAATTTGTTTTTTCTTTCAAACACATTCTTTCTTCCCACACAATGAATGAGATTTCAACTTTGATCATTCGATAAATCTTTCAACGAATATTACTTTTTCATTTAAATCTCGACGGATCAGAATTCGTAACATTTTATGGTACGGTGTAATCGTACACCGGTGTACGATTGTAACGTACTTATAAATCATCAATGGCTTACTTTCTATACAATTAAAGTCGAAAGAAACCTTTGGATAATCGATTAACCCCGCTCGACATATCGATGTGTTTAGGACGGCAATCGTTGCATTCTCTCGTCTGATTCGCGCCATTTTCAACGACCATCGAGAATCTATCGTTCTGACAAAAACGATATATACAACCGAAAGAGATATATCGCGATATGACTATCGATAATACGACGCGGAGTGCTGAAAATCTTTCTAATGTACCGGACATAAGACTAAAAAGAAACTCGCTTTACTACGCCTAGACGATACAGTGTTTGTTTTCTTTCTTTTTTTTTGTTTTCTTTTTTTAGACGTACGGATATTTGTTACGCGGTAACTCTACACGTAACAATAGGTACATGGTATAGCAGTAATTTTTTGTTCGAATAACGCACGAAACCGTCTTTTTTTTAAGCGTAGGCCGGACTAACTCGTCTCTTTTGAATTTAAACATATCCTTTTCCGTAGCTCGATACATCGAGCCAGACACCTTTTCTCGGTATTCTCGTTCTGACTAGATTTACGATAAGTGCACGAACGCAGATGAATCAAGTACAGATCCTTGTCAATCGGACAGTTTTTTTTTTTAAGTTATCTTAAACACAATTCTCTTTCTTAGAAACAATAGAAATTCCTATTGGATCATTTATGAAATTTAATACATATTTAAAAACTAAGAATTAAATTCTAAAAAATTGATATTATGTATAATAAATAATAAATTTAATTTTTATGACAGTTTGCCAACGACAAGGATATAGCACTCTGAATTTAGTACATGAAGAACATTATCGATTCATCGGTCGATACATCAATAGGATACTATATTCACTGGTCAATAATTATTGCTATGCAAGCAAAAGCTGTAAAAAGATACGATCAGCTACATTTACATGCGAACGATCATTATTTCGTGTCAATGGCTGCGAGTACAACGTTGCTTTCATAAAAGCGACGTCGTACGTATATATATCTTACGATAGGTGATTTCTCCTTGTAATGGTAATATTCATCTCGTACATCATTAATTTCTAAGATCGTGCGATGAGTACACGACACGTGCCGTAACTTAGAACATCATTTTGTTCACAATTCGATTGTGTCGGTGCTGCGGCTCTCGAACTTCGAGTCCTGCACAGAATCGAAGCACGTAGAGGGCAGCACGTGGTTTAAGGGTACTCTACCAATGAATTTTTTTATTTGACATTTTTTGTTTTTAAATGAACCTAAATATCTACGGAGTCCATAAAAATGTACGAGTATGACACGACGACAATGATCACGACATTGAGTAACGCGTTTCTGGTCATACAATAAGCCATTTGAATACAATCTGGGGCTGAGTGTTTGTTGTCCAGTGGCTCATTGGTAGACAGTACGCTAAAATATTTTTTTCTGTTTTTCTTTTTTTTTTTTTAGTTTTGCTCTGCACTACTGCACGATTTCACCGCAGTTGTCCTTTTTTCTGAATTTATAATCACTAAAACATTTTATCGACTAATTGTTATGGTCTATCGTTACTATTTATCAATTAAACTTTTCTCATTAAAACTATCAACGACGATTGAAGTTTACACCAAAGATTGAAGTCGGACCGATATGAGATTGTGATTTATTCGCGATCTTACCCTCGTTAATTCGTTCTGCGAGGTTTCTACGGAAAATCTGAACGAAATCTTTGGTATAAACTCGACGGCACAAAACGGTGGACTACGTGCCCCAAATATTAGAGTATTTTCTGTTCACTTGTTAAAACACGAAAAATTTGTCTCTCATCTAGGTATTTCGAATTAATTTATCCTTATTAGCCGTTAGGACCGACAACGATATTTAACTCGATATAACATTCACTGGTTTCTTTCTTTCCTTTCTTCCTTTTTTTACGCATTTCAACGTTCTTATGGTACGGATAAGGCTCTCGACTATTTCATCACTTAACACTAAGGAGCTTGCAGCTTTTTCTAATTTAAGTACACGAGTTGTTGCTTCAAGCTTTTAAAGACACCTAACTAGAGACAACACGTACGAAGATTCCGGAAAGTGCATCGACATCGCTAGGTGGACTTCCTTACAATTTTCTTAATTCGCTTAGCGGTAACTTTACAAAGCATATACATATCTATGTATATATGCTCTGTCTATAACACTTTGTGAAAGACTCGACATACACAGTAACACCAGGGAATTTCACCAGAGACCATCGCTTTTATATATTCTCCGGTGTTCCTGATAGCGAGACTTTTTTTGTTCATTACAATTTTAGGCGTATGTTAAAATAAGTTAAATTTATACGTGTACATATACGTATATACCATTTTGTGTTAGCTTTGACGGAACAACCACCAGTGGAATCCGTCTGTGATCGTTTAAAATTCTATGTTAAGTATGAAACTGGCATGTCCACCTGGTCAGATCGTATCCTGCTCGATCTTCACCAAGCGAGCATGATTTCTTTTAGTGTTGTATGATTATTTTATTATTATTTTGTTTATTATTTATATCCTATCGGAGAAGCGCTGCGAGATGCTCCTCTGGATAAAGCTCGACGAAAAGTTTAGACCGTTCGAAGACACGAGATCTCGATTCGAACCGGAACATAACTTCTCGATTCTCTATGTAGTTACTTTATATGATGCTATTATGTATGCACAGGTTTTTATAGACTCGGCAATTATAATTACGCCTGCAGCTGGTACTTAGCTAAAAGTTAAGCCCAGCTTCTGTTTCAGTCTTGATCACTAGTGATTTGATACACTACGCTAAGACCTAAAAACTCGACTTACTAAGCAATAATCACAATAATTCGATCGTCCTGTTTTTGTCGGTATTCTTGTAGAAAAAAATAATTCTCGTGAATTACAATGAAAATTAAGTCCGTAAGTACGTAAGCGCTAAAAAAAATGCGTAATAAGTGCCAAGTCTTTATATATGGTTAACTAGGAGTCTGTAAATCAGGTAAAATTTTGTATACCTTAATGGAACTGAATTTCAGTGCAAAATTGACATGTCGATGAATTTCTTATCCTGCAGACTCGTGGTTTTTCCCGCGCGAGCACTTTTTTTTGTCATTAATGGAAAACTTTGTAGTTCCAGAGAGACATTCTACGAAATAAACTCTAAGAGGAAACGAAATATACGGTTAAGAGGTTACTGAAAAATTCGGTATTTGATTCGAATCTTTCTCGAGAATATCAATATCAACAGAAAAATAATAGATCGCCCAGCGACCTTTATCATCATGCCATCGAAAATGACTTTCTCTTTCTGTTTTGTATTTTTTGTACTAAGTTTCTTAACCGATACTTAATTTCCAAAGCACATGATCTTTCTGCTTATCAATGTTACAAATGAAATCTCTTACTGACGTTTCCTCTCAATCACATTTGTTTTTGTTTCAAGAAAACAAAGGAAATCAAGAATTTTGTCAAACTTTAAGAGACTTGGATCCAAACGCATTTCTTTTTTGTCGAACTGAGGCCACGCTTCCTTGTTAGCAATCAAATTCTTTGCGAAAATTACCACTTTTTTTTTTGTACGTGAAACAGACCGAAGTTTCTAGCTGATTTCCCAAATTCCTGCTGATCTCCACCACTTTTTTGTACAGCTTGAACGTTGCTTCCGATGATACGTAAAATTATCCCCGGTGGAGATAAAATACAAAGGAGACCCCGAGCAGCTTCAAAACGCCGATGTTCAGCTTTGCAGATTGGCATTCTCGCCAATTTTCCAAGCAAGAAGCGTTTAAGATGATATTAACATTGAACCCTCTTCATTTGCTTGCGTTCTTACTTCTTATTGTGCCCCAAACCTAGCAGGGTTGAAGTCTTTGTTGACGAAGGAGAAACCTTGGAATTCTTCTTGGTTTATATAGCTCACTTCATCTGGATCTTCTGGCGTCAACACTGGATCTTCTTTTGTAAACTCTGTATCGAAGTTCATTACATCCTTTTTGCTTTTCTGAAACACGCAATTATCGTGAAATATTTTTCAATTACTTTTTAACATATTATTAAAATTCAATATGAACTTACAGTTCTTGGCTTAATTGGTGGTCTTACTTTACGTGCTTCAAGTGCTTCCCAATCCATTTCTTGGAAAAATGGGTGAACCTTTATAGCGTTCTCACCACCATTAGCAGCCACACAACCTAATCTCTTAGCTGGATTTTTTGTCATAAATCCTTTTAAAATAGAAACTGCCTCTTTTGAGATCCAGATAGGGTAAAGCACATCGTCTCGTAGAATTGATTCGAATAAATCATCTTCATTATCTGCTTCAAAAGGCGGTTGACCAGCCATCATTTCGTACATTAAAACACCAAGTGCCCACCAATCAACACTAGCACCATAATGCAATTCTTGAAGAATTTCAGGTGCGATATAATCAGGTGTGCCACAAAATGTTGTTGTAACAGTCTTCCCTTCGATAATACCCTCCTTGCACATTCCAAAATCTGCTAATTTACAATGACCTTCTTGGTCGAGTATTATATTGTCTAACTTGAGATCTCGATAAATAATATGATGCTTGTGAAGAAACTGTAATGCAAGCGTAACTTCTGCTGCATAGAAGCGTGCTCTTGCTTCGTCAAATTTTCGAGCCCTTTGAATATGGAACATTAAATCACCTGAAAGAAGCAAAATATTTTTTATATTCAGATAGTAAAGAATGTCTTTCTATACGTTTTATTTCTAATTATATTTCAATTAATCCTAACCTCCATTCACATATTCCATAACAAAAAATAATCGGTCATTTGTTTGAAAACAACTGTGAATAGCTGTAAGGAAAGGATGTCTCGCTGCCAGTGTTAAAATCCTCTTTTCCGTCATTGTGCAATCTACATCGTCGTCTTGTATAATCACATCTTTTCTCAATATTTTCACAGCGTAAACTTCATCGGGATTAGATTTTCGTTCTACCAGCATCACCTTTCCGAAACTACCTTTACCAAGAACTTTTATGAAATTAAAGTCCTCAATACCAAATTTTCTAACTTCATTCTCACTAGCAGGTACTGCATTTTCAGTAGCGATAACAGATGTATCTTCTGTTTTTTGAATTGTCTGTGAATTATCCGTTGGTAATGTGTCTGTGACTGTTACTGTTGTAGGTGTTTGACCAGACTGACAAGTTGTTGTTCTATAATTAATCTTTGGAGTTTTTATCTGTTTGTCTGGTGATATATTCATTGTACTTAAAATCTCAGCCATAGCCTTAGTGTTAATGCCACAGTTATTTGCTACATTTTTCTGACACCTCTTATGAACATTTATATTACAAGCTGTATAAACAAACATCAGATTCAAGTATTACATATTCATGTAAATCATTTTATGTATAATAAATATGTTCTAATATATATTTACCTTCACACTGTAAACCTTGTCTAAATAAACCATACAACAGTGAACCGCAGTGGTCACAAAACGTAAATCTCTTGTAGTTGTGAACAACAAAACGGTGTGGCATATCTATACTGAAACGTGGACTTTCTGTATCTTGATTTGACTGAAAGACAATATCATTTAAAGATTAATTTAAAAAATTCAGTTTCTTGATATTTACAAAATACATATGATATTAAAAATAATACTAAAGATAATATATAATACAATATATAATAATATAAAGATAATACTCTGCAGTAAGATACACTCACCTCATCTCTCATGCCTGGGCATTTTGTGATAACCAACTTGTGACATCTTTTGTGAACTACACATGTGCAGACTGAAACATAATAAAACCTCATTGAATGCTTACATTTTTTGATACAAATAACTTTTAGCATAGCGTGACCCAAGCTGGCTGCA
Source organism: Bombus terrestris (assembly GCF_910591885.1). Classification (NCBI taxonomy): domain Eukaryota; kingdom Metazoa; phylum Arthropoda; class Insecta; order Hymenoptera; family Apidae; genus Bombus; species Bombus terrestris. Next base: position 8,295,139 of record NC_063273.1, read on the forward strand.
TGCGTGATTAGACGCACTGATTTGAAATGACAAGCACAAATAAAATTTGGTGGATGTTGTGATAGTCTTGCCATGGAAACAATGTAAGCTTGAACATTGAAGACAGAATATAAACTCTAAGGATATGGTAAAATGAAACCATTAGAACCTCCTGATGATTTGTTACAATTTACTTAGAAACATGCAATGAAATATATCCCCACTTATAACTATATTAAATCACAGCTAATATAATTTGCAATAAAAACTCCATTGATGTATTACGGACATTAAGTTTTATTTTCTGTTTCATTAAAGAAAGCATAGCATCAGATTTTCAACCATGGGCTAAATTAAACATTAAAACTTCAAAGTTTTCAAACTGGATTATGAATTTTTACTCCTAAATGCTTTGATTTTTTATAAAGAACTAAGTACACATACACACACCTAGATAAACATATGTTCACACAAAGGTAGAGCAAGCAAATATATAATTATAATATTTGTTAATAACGTGTATGTGTCTTCTCACCTTGACACTGATAGCCCTGCTTGCCCAAGCCCCTGAAATACAACAGACAAAACACATCACATCATCTCCTTGTATACCCTCATAAAACACATACGTATGCTTTCTTGGGCCATAAACCATAATTAGATGTTTATGCTAGTCTTTTAAGAATGATTAGGTAAGATTATTATTCAATTTTTATTTCTGTCTTAGATGTTTCTAGTACTTTCTTAAAAATAATTTATTATTATATTAGAGAACTTTTGTCTATAGACATAATGACATGTTAATTCATAAGAAATATCACCAAACAGTAGATATAGTATATGCTTGCAAAACCAATGCATGCAGCCTATTTCTTAGTTGAATGATCTATTCCAATAAAATACATAGAACATTATGTAACATTACTGTAAAGAGACAAGAAAAGAAAGAGTGTTTGAAAGCTTAAAAGTCAATATATCTAAGGTGTTAAATATTCACTTCCCTGCTGCAAATATTATGTGCTGGTAAATTAACTAAAAATTATTTCTTATATTGTATTGTCAAACTAGCTTAATTATTAAGAACATATATGTATATTGTACAAAATATACTTCGAAAAGCCATTTTCCTAATGATATCTTCTTAATGATGTTACAGTATATTCTAGAAAACCAAAAACCCAGGCATGCAACTTCAACACTTTTAAATTATCCAAAGAACCAAAATCCCATATTAATTTAGTGTGCATAAGTCTATTATATCTATGCAAGTTAGATCAAACTAATTTAATTTAACTGATCACCTTTTAAAATATACACACAAAATTAAGTACATAACACTTCATATTATAAAATGATTGAAATTAGTAAATGTTTTGAATTAGTGTTAGAATATGCTTGTGAATTAGAATTTAAGCAATGTTATCAATATACTTTTGTTAAAATACATACCATATGAATTCACGGCAGTGAGAACAGAAAGTTGGTTGCCTCAGAAAGGTAGCCATAAACTTGTGACCATTTGCTTGATGAACTTTGCGTCGCATAGCACCCCTACGCCGGTTAAAGCCCTGTCTTTCTTTGAATTCCCTCCTGGGTTCCTTCCCAGTGGTGATGCTTCCACCACCTCTGCCTCCGATTCCTTCTCCATCACCTGTACCACAGCCTCTTTGTTGATCTAAAATTTTATTATGGAAGTATACCTTACATGCATAATTCTTAGCCATTACCTGTTCCTTACCTTGATCATTCCATTTTAGGTCAATCCTAACCCTTAACTTTCCTTGAGGTTCAAGGTCAACCTAAAAAAAATTCAATTTCTGATGATAATTCACAATGATTATCACTGTTATTTAAGAGTATCGAAGCACAAAAGAGTTACTACACAATTAAAACATATAACAAATATAAATATCTTGATTCAAATCAAATTTTATTCAATATCATCATTGTTCAATATTACAAACAATTTATTAATGTAATACAAATATAACAATATTCTTTTAATTGAACTTTAATAGATCATATTTTATCAGTAACTATATGATTGAAACATTACTGAGATACATTACGCTTGGTATACACTTTTTCAACATTTTAAAGAAACCAAATTGAATTCTAATCATCACACATGTTTCAGGTCTAAGAAATACCTATTGTCTATCTTTCTTTGCTTTGGTTTCTATTGACACAATGTTATCAGACTACCTTGAATTGTTCTATAATGTCATAGTAAAAAGATATACATAGATTACACGTTGCTTTTCCACTACACATATCAACAACAAACATTGTAGTGTCAACACAAAATTAATGTGAACCGATTAATCAAAACTACCTACAAATTAGGGAATAAAATATAGAAACATGCATTCATAAGCATAAAAAGGTGAAAATAAAAGTAAATAAAGAACACTTTTTATTTTCTAACAAAAAATTTCTAACGAATATATCCACATGATGAAATAGAATAGCCTCCAAAATTGTAAGTACTAACCCAAAGATCTGCAGTTTTGTCATTCCTGCTGACAAGTTCCTCGAAAGGAATACTACAATTGGCGACGAAATAATCCGGCGGTAATGCCGCATCGTGGAAGACAGTCAGTCCGAGCATCACTGCATCCTGAACTTCATGGGTGAAACACTCGTTCCAAACCGGGTCGAACGTTTTCGGTTTAGTCGATGAACGATCAAGATGATTCTCGTCGACATCCAGCTGAACGTAGGGATCGAGTATAGGTTCATCCTGCCAAAACTTTCGTTGCTTGTCCGTCGCCCTTAGTCCAACTGCCTCACATATTTCGATCTTCACTGTCCCCGTGAACATCTCGGAATCAAATGATGATACTGACACCGAATATCAAGAAAAGGGAGGACAGAGGACGGACGAGACAGTCGACGAGGCTGTCACGCCTGTCGACGAGTTGACACTTCGAATTTCTGCGTGATCAGGTTATCCAGAATTCCTAGTCAACTATCCGACGTTAAGTAGATAGATAGTTAAGTAGCCGGACCACCGTTGTTGTAACCGACTGTATGTAGTAGTTCCTTTTAATTGGAAGCGATCGCTGTAAGGAAGGTTTGATATATATATATATATATATATGTATATATATACGGTATATCAAAATCTTCTTCAATAACTGAAATAATTTCACCAATAAGGTTCCCGCGATAAATACGACCTTCCGTAGGAAATGTATGGCGCACCGCTTTGAATATTCCGTCCGACGAGCCTTTGGCTCTCTCTTCTTTTCCCTCTCGCTTTTGCACGCGCACTCTCTTCTAACTATCCTTCTCTTTATCTCGCTTCCAAATTTCTTCCCCTTCTCTCTTTCTCCTCCTCCCTTTCCCTTTCCCTTCGTCACCGCCACCAGCACCGTGCAGTTATAAACACTCGGCTCTCTTTGCGTTCACACATAACAGACACGGAAACGGAAGCAGAATCGACGACGGCAGGAGCTCGTTGAAAACGGAGAGACGCAAAGGAGGTGGATGCAGGACGAGCGAACGAGAGGCGACGATGTTTATTGCGAGGCGCCCCGTCCGCGAGTGCAATGTCTGTCCTTGTATTCCCGATCTCCTGAGAGCCATTAAGCTCCTTTTTCTCTTCTTCGATTCCCTGCCCTTTTTCGCGTTTATATATTTCCACTTTTCGTTAACCACTGAACGAAGTTCTCGAACACGATTTTCAAAACACCAATCGAAGTTTCGTTCCACGATTTTGTTGAAAGAAAAAAAAAACGGCGTATCGTGGATAAAAGCACTCGTTTCCCGTCCCCGGACAGCCCCACCGACCCGAACCGCTCGATTGGTCACTCCGCGCTTCGTCTAAAGGGCGACTCGATCTCGGCCTCGAATGCCTTTCGGAATATTTCGTGCGTTTCCGTCGAAAGCTCAGGCTGCGTTTTCACCCACAATCTCGACCATCTATGCACTAAATTTGAGAATATATACACTCGATTCACCGACATCTTTTCGTACCAATATTGTATAAAGAATACTGAAGAGAATGAAATTAAACGAATCTATGTGGTTTTTAGTTTGTAAAGTATATTATACGCTGAGACTCAACTGTATGGAGAGCTTGCAGAACAAGTAGAAACACTAGAATGATGCGTAGTTATCTGATTGGCGGAGGTCTGGCTAAAAAAAGCGCGCTTCTACTTGCGGTACTGGTATCCAGCATTTACTGAAAGATTCAAAGCTATTTGGAAACTAAATCTTTTTGATCCACATATGTTCTAAATCAAAGAAATAATTGCTTCCATTTTATTACTATAAATTTTTATTGTGACCTTAAAAAATCTTCCTATACAGGTCAAGTTAGGAATGCAGATTTAGGGAAACAGATCTCTGATTGGGTAAACGGTTGGCCTCTAGCGTCCAAAGTAATGATCTAGACGTATTAATAACGACACACGAATAAAGGAATTTCCGATCTTTATTGAGCTATATAAATAAACGAACACAGTATGAGTCTAATATTTACACCCATGATATACATACATTTAACGCAACGATATCCTCGGCGTTTCGTTCTCGAGCCAGGACATTTTTGCGTTGGTGGCTTCGATAACTTCGAGGTGATACAGAGAGACCCGCGAGAAGATCAGATTGTTCTAAATAAAAACTATTATTTCTCGACGACCGACCGAATTCCATTTTTTTAATTTTTTAAAATAAAATTCGTATTGTGGTTACACGTTACATCCTATATTGTGGGATCGATATCGCATGATGTCCACAAAAAAGGAAGTACCGTTTGCAATTTATTCGGTCGACCGTCAATTCTGGCAGTCGCGATGTATCTCATATTCAAAGAATAAATATCTCATCGAAATATGAAGGGGATTACGTAGACGTGACTTGGATCATGACTATATTCGCGCACGGAATAAGAGCGATCTACGCGACGAACTCTTGATCTTTTCTATGTACCGACGACCACATCCGAGGTAGACGTACTCTCTTGCGCTTCGGCTATGTCCTTCTTCTTCTCTTCCTGTTCTACGCCCGATATCACATACACTGGTTGCTGGTACGCAAGGAAGTGCTGATCCGCAGCCAAATTTTTTGATGGATCTTTCATTTTCATCTAAAATAAATATATTTTTATCGCTATTAAGTATACTGAATTAGTAACTAATTACATAATAATTTTGTATTGCTAACTATTATTTAAATCTGTTATTCTTTAAGAAAAAATTCGTCATTGTGGAATTATTAGATATCTGCTTTCTAAAAAAATAATAAATAATAGTAGTAAATTACAACTACTTATTTAAATAAAATTGAGAGTGTACCTTTTTACGGTATAACATCAATAAAATCAGCAAACTGCTAATTATGAAAGCGCTTCCAGCAGCCAAAACCAAAGTAGCAGTTTGATAAACGGGTGTTTCCACTTCTGTGAGGATTTCTCGTTGTTCTAATGCTACAATTCTACTCTGCATAGCTATTGGGGGAGATCTGTGTGTGAAACGAGAGGTGGTTGCGTCCGCGAATGATCCCAACATGGATAATTTCTGTATTCTGGTTAATTCTTCCAGATGAAATGCTATGTCTACTTTGTTCGGTCCTATTACTTCGAAACTAAGTATGGCTGAGTCTTGATTGATTTCTACCCGCACGTCGTTCTTTATTCTGGCGCCTAGATCATGTAGTAGATCCTCTGCTTGTCTGGTTAGTGTAGCCTCGTCATCGCCGAGGAATCGACCGGGGAAACGTAGAGTTACTTCGACAGCTTCTACTGGAGTTGGCACTAAAGAAATTTACAAAAATTTATCAAATATTTATTTCAATGTATATTATTTATATTATCAAATTATATATATATATTATTGGATTGTGATTTTGTATGTATTTATAACATATTAAAAATATTAATTGAAATATATCTTTTTTTAATTTCATTCGTTAAAAAATATAAATTTGCATAAACATCCATACTCTACATATTATATAAATAATATTTGTATTATACATGTTAAATCAAGTTTTAGTTCTCATTGATCGACTATCATAAACTGACTCTACCTGAAATTGACAAAATGACTCAATACAAATATATGAAAGATATCGTATCTTACAGCAAATATTCGTTCCTTTCAGGAAAGGTTCTGAGCCAATGAGTTGATTGCCTGCCTCGTCAACACACCAGCATGTGTCCCCAGCACACTGCGTCGGCTCGAACCTGCCCTCACGATCGCAAATTGCTGGGACGTGGCCTTTATCCTTCATCGCCTGACATCTTGTGCCTAACACCATCCCGATTTGCTTTTCGTCAGTTTCTAAGTTAATTAGAGCGTTCTCCATGAACGCTTGAATTTCACGGTCGATTTCTTGAACTGCCGGCCCTCTGCCTCCCCGTCTTGCTTGCCTAAAGTTACACTTGGGCTCTGCTCCTCTGGTAAGCGAACCTTTCACAGGTTGACCCTTTCTGTTGACACACCAGCAAACACCAACATGCTCCAAACACTGTATAGATTCCCACATGCCATTTTCCGGGTCACACCTGGGCAAGAAAGTTGGTTGCTTCAGCCTTTGAGACGTTTTCAAGTTTTTCTCTCTAAGTCTTTCACATTGTGATAATACAGGGCACACGGTATCGCATACTAAGCGACTAGAGAAATCATTGTGACCCAGAGTACACTCGAATTTCCTCCTACATTCGTTATGTTCTGGGTCAAAGTACCATCTCTCAGTTTCATTTAAACCCATTCCTAAATTACAGGATACTTTTCGTGGTGGTTCAAAACAAACTTCGCGAGGTTTGGGACAGCATACAGCATATTCATCCAGAGGAGATAGTTCACATTTGTGTGTGGATGGACAATGTTGACCATGTGGTCCGCATATTGCTGGGGAACCATTTTGATCTAGTAAAGGAGACCCATTTGGACAAGGATTATCTTTCTTAGGCAAACAGACTGGTACAGGTGGACACGGTGGTACGCTACAGGCTACTTCGACCATTCTACAGGCCTCGTTTTCTCCCCGACAAGTCACGCTCTTGCAGGGATCTCGACAGGAACACATTGGACAACCACTATCAGGATCAAGTTCGAATCCATCGGCACAATCAAGCTTGCAATCGATCTCTGGACATCTGAGCGGCGTGTTACACTTTGGTACCACTCCCTCGAGAACACGAGTGCCTGCAGCCTCTCTGCCCTCCTTGTCCACGCACCAGCACATTCTATTGTGACACTGAACCGGCTCGAATGCTCCACTAGCATCGCATCTCGGGATATAAATCCTTCTGGCTGGTTCTCCTGACTCTCTGGCCGCATGTTCTGCCACTGCACGTGCATGTTGGCAAGCTGTGGCCATCACAGGAGCTACACACTGCGTCCCACAACCTGTAGAACAGCACTTCTGTGTGGCAGAACATTCTTGATCATTACTACATTGTAGTTCGCAACTCGATGAACTTGGTACCAGATACGGACACTGCCCTGGTTTCATGGCCAGACAAGCTGGAACAGCTGGACAGTGCTGTCCTGATCCACAATTCACGTCGACCATCGTACAGGTCTCATGTAGGCCACATGAGACATCTTTACAAGGATCGTGACAACGACATTGCTGACAACCAGTCGCATCTACTTCGTAGCCGTAAGGACATCTTAAATTGCAGGAGAAAGATCCACAGAGTTTGAGAAGGTCGTTTATCTCTTTACAATCAGTGCTACGATTCACGCCGCTTTTTAGGACAACTCCGCGGTCGTTTACGCAGGAACAGGTACCATTGTGACATTGTAACGGTTTGTAGCTACCATCTTTCTCACATTGTGGTGGTGGAATCGCTAAAGACATATCTTCCCTGGTTCCTTCCATGCGGTCGTTGAATTCCCTCAAATATTCACACACTGGAATAATTTAATAACATTATTTTGCATAAGTAGAATTAAAACTGAGAGGTATTAATTTTAGTTATTAAAAAATAGTATATGTAGGAACATTCAACGTGAAAATATCAGTATGCCAATGATTTAGATTTCTTTCAAGTTTTAAAGTTAGATTTTATATTTCTTTTAAGTTTTAGTGGACATCTTACTGGTTTGTGGTTTTGTGGAATTGGCTGACGTCATGCAGCACACCGATTGTCCAGCTTCCGGTACAACGGTGCATTTGTAGCCTTGTGGACAAGTTTCGTTCTCAGAACAGGTTACAGCGTTCCGTTCGTTATCGATAAGGGGAGTTCCATAGACACAAGGACTTTGATAAGTTTTCTTCGGTTTACATTCTGGTCTGGTTGGACAGAGAAAGTCTGGGCAACCATCTTCACGATGCAGAACGCATTGTTCTCCAACCGGACACGGAAAACTGAGGAAGAAAACAGTTAGAAGCATAAGATGTTGTTATGAAATGTACTATATTTAAGTGGATGTAATTGTACACTTACCCTTCACAAGGATTGTCGCATTCGCAAGTTGGACAACCGGAAGCATCGGTTTTAAATCCATATTGACAAACTTGGGCGCACTGTTGGGAAACACAAGACGCCGGAAGCGATCTTCCCTTCGTGATTGATTTGCAATCGACTTTATCTGCTGGTCCCATGGTTCCAGAGATTTTTCGACCGTTATTATCCACGCACCAGCAAACCAGACCGTTCCTCGAGCATTGTCTACCTTCGTATCCTCCATCTACAAATTTGAAAATATTAATAATTTTTATTTTATCAAAAGATTATAGAAACATAGCTATTTACGATCTTTATAATCGATGCTGTTAAAATAATTCAAAAGGGATACCCAAATTCTTACATTTAATACATTTTTAACTCCCAAAGCATATCGACAAATTAAAAATGTTATGGTACAATTGGTTTCCCAAAAATTCTCAAAAGTATAATACAGTAGAATCCCATTTCAATTACAAACATATTTGTGGAGAATGATTAGAAGTGTTGGTGTATCTATTGATGAGACCAGTGGATATTTGGTGTAGTCAAATATATTTAAAACTATTTGTAGTACAGAGTTCATCGTCGTTCGCTAAGTATCGCTTGTTATACGTATACACGGTAATGAGTACGTCCGCTCGATGATATTCGCTCTAAGATTGTTCGATACTCACTAACTGATAACTGATCTAAAGAAAGACTGATTCTCTTATCAATGAAAGTTTAAATTCAATTTCGGTTGACGGTTACACGTAGTGGCAATTGTTTTACCCGGAGTTTGTTTATCGCTACGTTTGGTAAGTCAAGACGGTGTCAATGTCTCAAGGCAAAACAACAGCATAAGTCGTTCTCGAATCTCATCGTCCTCTGACTCATATGCCGCTACATATTTATCTAACTAGGAATGCAAACTTATTATCTGAACGAGCAATAGTTAACACTGATACAATCAGTATATTATTATACATACAAACTGTTCGTCTATGTGCATAAACTGTTTACTTATCCATCAGCAGATCCAAACAAATATGATTCTGTCGTAGAGTGTTATCTTCCACCAAACAGTCTCTCTTTAATAACTAAGCCAAACCTAACTATTCGACTTAATCAAAGATTCCTATTCATCCTTAGATCCTCACCTTCCGTACACTGAGGAACATATCCACGGCCCTGCCTCTCAGAAATACTCAGCATCTCCGCCAGCACACGGTCTCTGTGGCAAACACCGAGCCCCTGTGGAACAGAGCAAGCTCCTCCTCCACATTTCTCGCTCTTGCAACATTTCTGCGGACCTGGACACTCTAAGTCATGCTGACAGGAATTGCCACAAATAGCTGGCTGCTCCAATGGACACGTCCCTGGTCTCTTTAGATTAATGTTGGATGGACAACAGACTCCGTATTCCTGCTTCGGTTCCACCAGGCAGCTATACATCGGCGGGCAGGTCGGTTTCCCTGGCGAGTCGCCACAGAGGAATGGCCTCGGCGAGTCCGTGATTTGCAGCGGTTCACCGGCTGGGCAAATCGTCGACAGTGACTTCGCTTTGCGGCAGCTGGGAATTGGCGGGCACGGTGGACGGGCGCATGTTACATCAATCAACTCGCACGTTTGACTGGTCCCCGGACAGGCGACCCCGCGGCAAGGATCTCGACACTCGCATTTAGCGCAGCCAGTTTTCGGCTCGATCTGCGAGTGGAAATAACTAGTCAACAGTTACTACGGAATATTGCATAAAGTCGAGATTTTGCTTCTCGTAAGAGGTCTTATGGGTAGTTGTATAGGAAGGGATTATTTTGGTACTTTCTTCTTTTGGTTGTATATCGTTGGTTATAAAGTAGGTGAAGGATGTGTATGCAATTAAGAATATTTATGCAACTTTATAAGTGGAACAAATGGATCCTAAAGAGGAATTTGTTCTACTTACAGTGAATTGTTATTTGTGTATATTATATGTATTCATCTGTATATTTCTGCACCTTTGAACTCATAAATATATGAGCATCCGTTATGCAGTTATTAAAGATAATTATACATGCTTCGTGTTCTTTACTTATATATCGTTGGTAATTAGCAATTATTTCTTAAATTTAATTTCTCGAAGTTGAATTACGCCAGTTTTTTAGAACAAGAATACGTGCTTATGTTTGTTAAAGAACTATAATTAAAGAATTCCGTTATACCACATACATCTTAACCGAAAATGTAGCCAATTAAAAGAAGATCAGATACATGAGAGCATTATATTTCTAGATTTTTAGATTTTTTGTTTTATTTGAAGATCTATAATATCTTATTTATCGTATTTCTTATGGCTATATCTTAACTGATATTTCAAGATATATTTGAAAGTTTACCTCAAAGCCTAATGGACAAAGCATTCGACAGCTATGTGCGGGACACTCGCGGGGATTGTCGCAATCGATCACATCCTTGGAGGATCCCCTGGTACCTGGAACTTCGGCACCGATTTCGTCCACGCACCAGCAGTTTTTCTCTCGCGGATCACATTGTATCCTCTCGAACTCGCCGGTCTCGTTGTTGCACTTTGGTATAAATTGCGACGGTCCACGTGGACCAAGGGCGCGCGATCTTCTCACGGCTGCCTGCGCCAGCTGTTCACATCCTGTCAGCTCGCCGATGACGCATTTCGTGCCGCAAGCTGTCTTGCAGCAACGTTCTCCCGACGCCTGACACTGGAAGTCATTCTCGCAATTTGGCGCCCTTGCGGGACACACGTTCTGCTCCTCGAAGGCTGGGCATCGACCTATTGCTTTCAACGATGGCTCTGTAATACAAGCAATATGTGTACTTTGTGTCAAATATGATATACTTGCTAATATAAATGTCAAAGTATATGTAGTTTATGATTAAAGTATAATCATTTCACTTCAATTATTATATTAACTGTAATAGTAGAAGCGCTAGAGATTTGATCATCATCTTTATTTTTTCTATATATTTTTTCTCACAGACTAAAGAAATTGAGTTCTAAAAAAGTTAGTCCATTCGTAGATAATTTAGGTATTTGGAAATTACAAATTTCTACATTCTATTAGAGCCTCCTTAAGTTCATTTTAAGCAGTGATCTAAAAATCTTTTATTTTTAATCGCTGCGACAAATCGATGAAGGAAAGAAAGAAGGAAGTTTGTATGTCAAAATTTACATTAGGAATTGATTCTTGGGAGGACTCAATTTCGGCGAATCTTCTCCTTCTCCTTCAAACTCTGCCGTCTCTTTTAATTAATACGCGGAAGAGATTATGGAGGAAAGAGAAATATTTCCCCGGCTCGGAATGTCTTCGAAACGGCATAAAAAACGGCACACCTCGACACAAATTTATTCGAGCGTAACGGAACGAACATTCGGCGGATCTTAGCAACGGAATCATCATCATTATCATCATCGTCGTACCACGCGAAGAACGGAGCCAGTTTTATAGGTCAGAACATCAAGGCGATCTCACGGACAGCTCGCGTATGGATCTCGCGGAACAGCGCCGCTTTCGTTCTCAAGCACCAGCGTTGAAGTGCAGCGCGACGATAATAATAATAAAAATAGCCGGAGTCGAGCTAACGGTTCCTCACATCCTACTGCCACACTTACTACTCGCCTAACGTGCTACGAACACGTTTCCATCGGCTTCCAGTAGCTTCCAGTTCTGTGCTTCGCTCACAGGCACGTACCTGACTATCGAATTAGGGCTACATACAGATACACTCACGAATATCATAAGTATATGAGTATATGTGGTCATAAGTATATACGTACGTATAAGAACATGACACTTAGCTGATTTGTATTATAACAGTACGTGAATTTTACGAAAGTGTGCAAATTAACGATGACTCATATAGTAATTAGAAACAGCACTTGCTATCTCTTTATCCATCAAGATATCATTTTAAATTACGTATTAAAAAACATTGCAATAATATATTTTAGACAGTCAATTATCTATTATATCCGTATATATTAATAAGTTTCGATGTTCAGTTGGATTATCTGTAATCAAATTAAACTTAATAAAATTCAATATATAGCATGTGTATGAAAGTTTTCTACAGTATGTGTTCAAATATTTTCACGAGTGTACGCGTATAATACCGTAGTAGTTAACAATTAAACTTTGCTATTAAAGTTCGTACACGACTCTCAATTATACCAAATGGGCGAAAAACATTGAAAGTTTTGAGTGGTTCTAATTCGGCGACTACAAACTTCATAGCAAGCCGTAGGCCGAACCACTGGACAGACAAAAAGGAACAGAGTGTAGAATGGCCACGGGATTCGAATGCAACGGAGACGACTGCTCGATTAACAGCAAGTGCCTCCGGTCACGCGACCCTTTTTCTCGTTAACTTGACCAAGAACTTGCGTATACACGTCGAACGTGCTTCACGGATCCTTTTTGCAGATAGCTGGGAACGTCTTGGGAGCCGTATTGGCCAAGTCGATGGTTGTTAAATCTTTCGAAGAGTGGGAAAAAGATCAGATAGTTTGAAAAGTTTGCTTCCGAAAATGTTACCCTAGGGCTGTTGAGGCTGGTTTACGTTGGAACAACCAGCAACAGTTGGAAGTGAGTTTCGAAGAGTTTTGAAGCATTTTGTAATACGAGATATATGTAGAGAACTTTTTTTTATCGACAAGTCTAAAGTTAGTAGAAAATCTGATGAATTGTAACTATAAAATAATTATGATTTAGAGAAATATCATGCTCGTATCAATATCAATACTAGACTTATTCGGTGTCTGATAATTTGCTAAAATATTAATTTTAATTATACTAGATCGTGATTTTATTAAACTTCATTATAATATCTATCCTAAAAAGATGCTACATCCTCAAAGTATGAAGTCATCGATCGTTCATGAGTCACTTTTATGACTCAGTATCTATTTCATTGTTTAGTTCAAAGATGAGAAATCTGGTTGAGTAAAACGATTTATAGAAGCCATACAGGGAAAGTATACGCACTATTACACTCGTCGAGCATATGGGATAGAAAGATACATGCGCTGCATGCCAATCGACTTTTTACTTTGACTCTCTATATACCACATACCACATTTTCACGCCGTTAAAGATTTCATAAAAGTCTAGTGAAATCTACGGCACATCCGATTACCCGAATTTCCGGTTCGTTGACCATCGTCCTCTTTCTTTACGCTCTATTATAATCATTTCGTTAATCCTCATCGCAACGAACTAGTTTCCCTATTACAACATTCTGATGATCGAATTCCGCGTTATACTATTTAGATCATTTTAGAAAACTGTAACAGATCAATTTTCAATTCGGAATTTCTGTATTCTATACTACATCGATTTAATTTATCGATTTATACTTGTTTATTAATAAATCCATTTTTTTCTAATTTGTTTAGACAGACGTATTTTGCCGTACAAAAACACAAAATTGTTCTACTTACAAAATTTATCTGCCTTTCATAGTCTTCAAGATATTTAAGGGACCATATTTTCGAGCTCAAACTTTCAAACTCTTTTTCCTTATGGAAAAATAATTAAAAAGCGCAAAATAAAATTAGATCACTCCCGGTTTAATTTCCGAGAAAATCGGGTTTAAAAATTGTTCTACTTACAAAATTTATCTGCCTTTCATAGTCTTCAAGATATTTAAGGGACCATATTTTCGAGCTCAAACTTTAAAAACACATATCTTAAATTAAGAAATTAGATTTCGAAATTTAATTAGATTAAATTTAAAATATACGTAAATTATTTAATGCACAAGCAGTGTACATCGACTTCTGAAGTCGTTCGTATAACTATAAACGGTAGTGTATGTGTCATTGACTCCTTTCACCACAGAGTGGTGTGCTACTCTGTGGTAGCACATCGCGCATCATAAAATTTTTAAATTACCATTTTCTACCCACATAGTTCTATTTTCCCCGAATGAAATTCTCTTTATCACAAGAATTAATTATCTATTCATGCAAAATTCACAAATAAACTCTCCCTACTTTATTTCATTCTCAATGAATTCACTCATCCAGCCTTTGTATTATACTATACATGCTGATACGACGTGATTCCTTTTTCCTTATGGAAAAATAATTAAAAAGCGCAAAATAAAATTAGATCACTCCCCGCTTAATTTACGAGAAAATCGGGTTTAAAAATTGATCGAATACACTTGAACATGATTAATTCCGGACTGGATAGAAGTAAATATCGGCAGGAGGTCATTCTACGTGTGTCCGAAAGAAAGAAATTTGAAAATTAATCATACGCGTGTGCTGGGCCGATTCTTAACGAAATATGTTGAAAATTTATTTTCTTGAAAATGAAGCCTTTGACGGAAAGATTGTTATTTCATATTATCGACTTATTTTCGCAAATAGAATGACCTCTTATCGATTATCTACTACTGTTCAATCCGGATTTAACCGTGTTTAATTATACTTGATAAATTCTTGAACTCGATTTTTTCGAAAACTGAGTCGAGAATGTAAAAATGTTTCCTTATTTTTTCCTTATTTTCGTACAACGAATCACGTCATGCCCGTTTTTACATGTTATTACGGCTATATATATATATATATATATGTAGTATAGAATTCAATGGAGAACAAAAATATCTCAGGAATCTCTGTGGACGCGTAAACGATGAAGAAACAAGGAAGGGATCGGCAAGAATGTCAAAGAGGCAGAGGAAATGAAGAAACGCATTCTGATCGGCGAAGAGGAAACGTGTTCATAAGAAAGGAAAGACGCAAAGGCGGTCACAAGCGACGAGGCGGAGGAATGCAGAGTAGAATGCACTTTAACGGTGCGAGAGATTCAATTTGTTATTTGTTGTAGTATGCAAATCGTTTCACCGGCCTGATATTTATCGAGACGAGAAACCGATATCCTGTTGTAACACATTGCGAATCGATCGAAGTCTTCACCACCGTTTAACGTCCACTGTCCACTAGCAATTTCACCTGCTAATTAACGTCTCGTTAAATGACATCGTTCATTTGCCTGGAGGACGTACCGTGGCTTACCGATGTATAATCCTCGACAAATAATTAACTCATCGATTAGGGGATCTCTCTCGTGTTTCGTCGAGATCTATATTCTATATTATATAGGTACCTTAACGTTGTGTAACTATGTCGTTAATACCGATTTTTATAGCCAGTAGCATCCGACAAATCAGTTTTAAAGTGATTTAACGCACTCTTAAAATATTAAGACGTAACCTAACGTTTTTTAGTTGCAATTTATATTATCGAATATATTATTTGGATCGCGTAGCATTGATTAATATTTCGTTGGACGAACATTCCGTTCGTCCTTAAAAAATACAAGAAGTATCTTACGACACGACGCGCGCGACGGTTGAATCTTTTATCTGAGCCAGGACGTTGTTCGATAAAATATAAAGCAGGATTTTAGATGCAACGTTACTTTAGAGAGAGCGTTGGTAACGTGAATACTAAAATATCCTCGACAATTTTGAAATGAATACGTCCATGAATCGTCATACATTACGAGTATTTCTACCTTTATCAATCTTACAATATTATTGTTTGTGCCATCTATCATGATTAAATAAAATACACTGGCTGACGATAGTATCATTTGCGTTATGCAAAATATTTTGAAATTTCATTAGCTCTGTAACGAGACACGATTGTTGCGATTATATTGGTAAAAGAGATCAATCTGGAAATGTATACACAAGTCATAAGTCACAAAGCATCAAACGCGTAATTAACGCTAAAGCTAGCCCCATTGAATATCGAGGTCTGTTGAACTAGTGGATAATTGACTGTTTAAAATAATTTCATGATTTTTACGATACGCCTGCAATAAATATCCGACAACTTCTGTACTTCAATTTAATCGTGACAATTGTATCATGTTTGTGAACAAGGGTTCGAATAGTTTCGCGAGCCTGTGTACAAAAACACGGAAATATCTCCAGTTGACGAGGTGTTTGAAGGAGGATAAAAAGGATTAAGCCTCTCCTAAGGATGGGCTTGGCTTTTTCCGGTGGTTTTTCGCAATACCAAGGAGGAATCTGTCGGTGAGAGGACGTCTCTCGAAATCCGATCACGTCTGTGGCGTAGCATTATATGTAGATGCACGCCCGTTTCAAGAGTTTGCCTTCCTTTTTTTAATTCTTTTTCTATCTCTTTCACAGCGTCACCCCGTGCACGTCGTCACCGCCTCGTTGGTCGAACGTGAACACAGCTACACAGGCCTCTATTGTTTGCTAATGGCCGCTCTTTCAATAATTCGGGACCAATCATTACAGGCGAACGAGCCGCGGGGCTAGGGCGGGGAAATCGCTGGAAGTAAAATAGAAGAAAAAAAAGGAGAAAAGGGGTTGGGGGGCAAAAATAAAATAAAAGACGTAAAAAAAAGGTAGACGTACCTGCTGTGACCGACGATGACAAAGATAGTAGCAGCCAGCAGGTCGATGACACCCACACAACGGCGCAGGCAAGCCCACCGTTGCAGAAATCACGGCGCATCCTCAGCGCATCAAGTGATTTTTTAATCGGCTCGCTATATCTGAAATTGTCCAGAGAGGAAAAATAGGATGAAACGATTTTAAACCGGTGATATGCGTTTGTCCGATAATTTTACGCGATCGCTCGATGTATAAAAAGACTGTACATACATAATACATACATATATGTACGTACGTATGTACGTACGTTTAGCAAATCTCGAGCGCTTGAATATTTTATTCACGGGTAATCGTATCTATCGATCTGATTACGCTTGAAAAATTGCTACTCGATAAAAGAAAAATTTCATGCATCTAAATTCAATTTGAAATTTGAAATTCATATGTAATTTCAGCACGGTGCATCTCTTTGTTATTCACGTTAATGTTTCAGTGAGTTTCAATAGAACGAAACGTGGAATATCCGACTGCTTTTATTATTGTATGTGGTTAACAAGGATTCAAGAATTATTATCGAATTGAGAGAGTGTTTAGGTATTTAAAATTTTAATTGATTTAAAATTTTGCTACTTATATTACCATTTAATAAACTAAAAAATAACCAGCTTTGTGTAAATGCATGAAAAATTGTTGATAAATTAAAAACAGACGAAGACAGTGATATAAAATTTACACTGCAATTCAGAAAACCATACGTTTTTTGTTATTTATACAACCGATTGACGAGCTACGATATGACAGGTTTTATATATGTATATTTCATCAAGTCCTCCGCTGATGGCCTATAATCAGAGTAATGCATATTGATTTTTTGAAGCTTCTTATTTAATTGGTTATTGAAGCAGTTTTTAATGGAGAAGCCTTGTGCCCCTTTTATCCAGATAAAATGGGAAAGACTATATAGTTCGATAATATTAATGATAATAAACGAGATTAAATTGAAAGGTAAGTACGCGCTAGACACGAATTTATTTTTCTATCGGGGTCAGAAAGCTGCCTGATCATAAGCAGAAAGCCAAAGGAGGCCGTTATCGGTCGAGAAAATAATTAATCGGATCTTCAAATATTTCGAGGAGAGAAAGTTGGAGCGCGTGACGGAATCAAGATCCAAGGAGTAACACATTTTCTGTTTCCTCTTTCCGCGTGGAACCGTTACTATTAAAGCACCTTAAAGTTACGTTTCGTCGTTTCCGGGGCCAATAAAGCTCGGGATTATAGATCCGTAATGGAAAAAGTTTCTTCTTAGAAGCCGGAGGAAAGTCGCTCTGCCAATTGAAAGCAACAACCGGACAGTTTTTCATTCTTCTTTGATACCTCTCCTCGTCGAAATTAAAGGGACGAAGAAGTTCGTACCCGCTGATGTGATCGAAATTTAGGTATATCTTGACTCGTATAGGAAAGAGTCAAGTGTTAAGAATGATTTTATTTTAGCACACTGATCTTATTAAATTCCGTTTTCTCACATTGTGATTGTGGAAGGAAATTCCAAAAACTTGTGTGTATATATATATGTTTAACGTTGCTTACAGCAGGGATAATTAGAAACGCAGCGCAATTAACAGTCTATAATTTCAGAGAGAATTTTGTAGATCTCAGCAATTGAAGGAAAGGTTCACCATTTTTCAGCTGAAGTTCAACAATTTCGTTATATCATTAGGCAGTTTAGTGGCTTTTTTCTTATAATTATAGTTTCTGCACTCTAGTATGATATGTTTAATAGACAATATCAGTTTGCATTGTTTGCAGATTTGCATTGAGGTTTATGGTTGTTGAGTAGATATGAACCAGTCAGTGCTGGGTGACTGATCCTAATTCTGCTAATTGACGATTGGATTGTTGGATTAATCATGTTTGGAAATATTTGCCATCCTGTATCTCCATCCGTTTGCTCCATATATTTCCATGCATCTTATAGCTAATGTTCCTATGGAATGCTATTTTATGAAAGTATTTAAATAGTTTCTTGTATCATTGCATGTGACGTAGTGGATAACTTTTTATGTTCTCTTGTATTAGCTGTTAGTTTTGCTGCTTTATCTGCTTGTTCGTTTCTTTGAATACCAATATATAGTGGTACTATATTTGTATTATTATATTACAGTGTCATATTACAGTGCTATTACAGTGTATTGTTACACTTCTCCCTTCACGATTACTGTAGGATATGTTTCTTTAATGTCTTGGATGAATGAGCTTGTGTGAATGAGAGTGATGGCACTTTTAGAGGCTTAAAATATTATAAAATATTTTCTAGGAGATCTATTAATGAATTGTAATGCATTTAAATGCTAGTAATTTACTCTTGAAAACAGGGCAGATATCATCCAGATAATATTATTGTTCAATACCTTATTGGTATTTCTGTCTCTCTAAAATGCAGAATCCCATAATATAAATTAACTAAAAGAAGCGTAATTTCTCTTGTTATCAGGAAAATTATCGCTATTATTGGGAACGTTTATAAAGTTAAATGAATTGTGTCTGTCTTCATTCCTACCATCTTCCTTGATTAAAAAAGTTTGACCTGTCGTTTCCATAACGGTATTATTAAGCCTGCCCTTAAAAAATTCACATTAAGCACGTCTTAATAAAACGATACTAAAGGAACTAAAAGAAATATGAAGCTAAGAAAACCTTTTTCCTTTCAAAGAACAAAAGAACAAATAACTTATTAGTACCAAACTAATTCTTCTGTATGCTTTCTTGTATATCAAAAACTGATTTTCCACTAATATTAAAAGGAAGAATACGAAAATATAATTTCTTCTTTCACCATATAAAACATAACGGTACATTTTCCAAACAGAAAGAAGATGGGATAATAACTGCAGTATTCAACAATAGAATGATCGCGGCGCAGCGGTCGCGGATTGCAATTAATTTTGCAGTTCAAGAACATCGACCCGATGTCGCTTTATCTTTGTCTCGCTGTTAATAGGCAGATGGAAAATAATCTTTAATTCTATAACCGGTTGCAAGTGGCACTCTTGGAAAACTGCATCTGCGGCGCGGGCAAAGCGACGAGGACGACGCGCTCGTGCAACTTAGGGATTCCCTTCTTTAAAAGGGAGAATAACAATGGAAGTTATGTCTCCTTATTCGTTATGCCGCGGAGAATATTCTAATGCGTTCCTCTCCGTTATTCATGAGCCCCAGAGTCAGCTTCGAGATCTACGAATTGTCGGCGACGTTTTCGTTTCTTTTCACCTTCCTTTGTTCCTCGTTACAACTTCGACGTCGGAGACGTTTCTTCGCCCGCCACCACCCTTCCACCCATTCCGCTCTGGTACACGGATATTTTCATTGTGGCCACCGTTCCAACAGGGCTAAAAAGATGATTAAAGGTAAAAAAAAGGGAGATTTGCCTTCCCCTTCCTGTTTCTCATTCCCACGCCCTCGCGGTATCTTCGATATTTTTCCTCGTAAAATTGTTAGAGTGAAACCTCAGGATGCTTGGTGGAAAATTTTAAACAGATTTCATGGATCTTTTAAACCTTTGATGATGTAATAAAATGACAAGAAATTTGGAATGAAAAAGTTTAGTTTAGAAAAGAGTTATTTCTTTGTCGTATCTGATGCAAAATAACGTATAACTTCGATTTTTTAATTTTTTTAAACGGACCAGAGTTTTCTAAAATTTACGAAACTGAATTTATAATTTTGACCGATTGACTGGCTTCAACTAACATTATGGTCTCTTTCGTTCGCGACTTTTGTAAACCTAATTTTCCTATATCTCTAAAAATAATGCAAATACTCAAAATGATCAAAGTTATTGGCCATGCTATATATTTCCTTTGCAGAGTCGATATAATCGTCGATTCGAATTATATTAGATATTAAGAAATATGTAAATCAAAGCAGCCTCTAGTAGCTTGTTCTTCCAGCTTTTTTTCCACTTTCAACGTGTCTTTCACGTTGTTTGCGCACGTTTTGTTAAATATTCTCAAATCTTGGGGCAGTCTCTTACATCAATTCCCCATCCTTCCTTCGGTGTGTTTTGCTTTAATCTCAAATTTAAACGAGCCACTCACTTTTAATAACGATACGGAACTTCGTATTTTTCATGAAAATTCAATTTAAGTCTATGGGAGAACTTCCAAGCTTCTCTTAGAAGTGTTCGTCTCCCTTTTTCTTCGTCTTCATCTTCTTCGCGATATTAAATGCACATCGATTGTTTCATTTAGGAAATGCAAATAAGAACCACAAGCCAGAAACCACATAACAGGTAGATTATAAACGTTTATGCAAATTTATGCTTTTTACGAGCACCGAAAACGATAAAAAAAAATACTGCGATATATTATTATGAATTAATTAAATTAATTAATATTTTGGATAGTTCGTATATTGTTGCATTCATATTTTTATAACTGCGTTATTTAAATTTCAACCTCCTGCGTATGCATAAATATTCATAATTCAATAATGAGATACAGTGCCCATTTTTTACAGGCGAGCAATTTTTTAGCTTAAAACGCTTTCCGAGAAATTCATCTTAATAAGAGGGTGATTTTAATTGCTTTTGATAAATTAATTTTGTTTTGTCATTATTGTGAACGTTTCAGAAATATTTATTATCACGTTATTATACTTTTCATCCTCTCATACTATAAATATACGGTACCTTATAATCTTCCATGATTAAAACACCTTATAGTTTATACGATGATCGACTGATAAATAATGCACACTCGTCTGTATCGCAAGAACAAAAAGAATTAAGGCTCTGCGTGATCGCTCATTTTATAGCTACATCCCTCCTTTATAAACATACCGAGTTTCAATAAGTTTGTTTGACGCAATCACGAACAGTAACGTTTAGAGTGAGATTGAATATCAATGCGATGTCAACGAGATTCAAGCGAAGTGCAGTAATCGAGTTTCTGATGGCGGTAAACATTGCGTCTGCGGAAATTCTTCGCCGTTTAGTAGCACGTATATGCCACGATATTAAAGACCATGAAGCGTTTACGGAGATGTCTATATGCCGGATTTGGAACTCGAACTGGATATCATCGCAGCGTGACAACATTCGGCCGCATAGCGCACGCACAACACTTGATGCTTTTGCGAATTTAGAATTTCAAATTGTTCCACGCCCGCCTTGATCCGGAAATCTACTGGCCAGCTAAGCCAACCTAAGGCGATTTGCCTTAGCGCATTTATGCGGAACCGTTTCCATTGGCAAGTTAAATTGGTCAGGTCAAATGTTGTAGTTCAGATCTGACTCTTTCCGATATTTTTTACCATTTCTTTCCCGAATAGAAGGGGACCTTGGAAAGTATTCGTTTCATGTCAGACGATAAAGTCAAGGCAAGTGTGAAGCCTTCGCCAAAACTAGGTCGACAGAATTCTGCATTGGCGGAATGAGGAAGCTCGTCACCCGTTGACAAAAATGCATCGAAGATAGCGGCGATTACATTAAAAAATAAATACGGTGTTTTGTATCTAATTAATTGTAATTTTATTTTCTTTTTTTTTAGATTATGTATTTTTAGATACAGGCGAGTGTGCGTTAATTATCAGCCGAGCTTCGTATCTTTAAACCTAATTAATTACATATTTCTCTTGTTAACCGTGTCCTATTAACGCCTGAAGACTATCGTGGTTGGAATTTCTTCCTATGCAAATTTTGTTTCAACCTTTAGCTACTATAAAACGAGTGTGAAACTTTCATTCTACCTTTCTGCATAACTTGTAATGATAAATAATTATT
The DNA here is from genome assembly GCF_910591885.1 of Bombus terrestris. NCBI lineage: Eukaryota > Metazoa > Arthropoda > Insecta > Hymenoptera > Apidae > Bombus > Bombus terrestris. The sequence continues at coordinate 8,317,680 of NC_063273.1, forward strand.
AAAAAAAGATGTTTTCAATATATTTGCTATTGTTTAATCAGACTTGCATCTCTCCTTTATTAATGTATGAAGGAAAGACATTTGTATCTGTATGTGCGTAACGATGCAATAAACATTAGCGATCTGTGAGATCATATGAGATACGTATGTCTCAACGTCTACAGTAGTTAAAGATTAACATCGTCCCACAATAATATCATCGTGATGTTATTTATAACCATCGCAAACAACAATTCCTTTATTTTTTACCCAATGTCAAATAATAATAAAACAATCACTTGCATTGATAGGTTTCGATTGATTTCCAAAATAAAAGAAAATATATACTCGATAGAAATATCATTCATGGTGCTAAAGGATTCTTAAGTATTAAAATTGTATCTTCGAAATCATAGATTCAACGATAACGAAAATAGTGTTATATACTTTTCTCGTGTAATCTTCGAATGCAACAGTTCTACGTAGCATCACGAAATGTAGAAAAGAGGACGATTCTTATATCTGCTATTTCCAGCTTCGTATGACACCGGGCTTGCGTCGATGGCGAAATTACCAACGGTTACATCCTCTGGGAAGCCTTTGAATTTAGGGTATATCCCGTCCGTATGAATAATGCATCGAGAAAGAGAGCGTATCCGCGACTCCCTTCATCCGCCATCGTTCTGGTAATTACATCGATGATCACGTTAAGATTAGTCCGGAACGGTCGTTACGCCGCTATTATGCCGAAAATTCTAATTTCTACGCGGCCCGCTAGTAATTGATACCCAAAAAGCGTGGCCCGCGCTCTTCGCATATCTCCGCAACAATTTCATCGTGGTGAGACGTTTAAACAAGGAACGTTGCCTTGGAATATTACCTGCAGCAAAATTGCTATGTTATAGCAGTCTCTGTGATTACAAAGTCACAATGGAAAGAAATTTTACTTTCGGTTATCCGTAGGCTAACGATACGAATACTATGAATCGGAACAGTGAAAAATGTAAGAGATTTTGATAAATTTCTTGAATTTAGCTTTATGATGCTATAATTTTCCTTCCCTTCTCGTTTTAGAGTATACTTCGTTGGAAAGAATAATGGAGAAAGTTTCTACTATTGGTTAGACAAGTATATGGGTATCCTGAATTCTTAATATATGATTTTTTACTGCGTTCATTCTTTTCTTTTTGTATGATAATAAATATTTGTTGTTTAAAGTTTGTTGGAATTATTTGTTATAGATAAATAGGTGAATTGATAATTGAAATCGCATAAAACTGGAATTTACGTACAAATTGCTAGACTTTTGAATGTTGAATACGAATCATGTGTTCTGATAATAAAATGAAGAAATTGTCTAAGCGACTTAATTTTTTATATAAAATTTACAAACTATCTAATTTTTGTAGCTAACTATGTCGTTTATGTTCCTCGGAAATTATTTTATAATTTTACAATGATCAACTGTTTGCTGATTAACAAAATGAATAGCAGAACTTTCCACTTTAAAGCGAATATCGACTAGATGCTTTTAACGGTCATCATCGAACTGACGTAAACAGGTGACAGTAAAGAAGTTTTGAAGCTTCCATCCCATAGCTTTTATGTCCATATCAATCTCTAAAATTAACTTATCTAACAACAACTCTCGAACAAGTATTTTAAAAATCATTTTAAAAACTCACACGCCATAGAGTTTCTGTATTGTAATTTATTATATTATATAATATTATATTATATTAACAAGATACGTATTCCCTTTCATAAGTTCAATGATTAAAATACAAAATCAAAGAAACATAACAAGACTGTTACGCTATATCTTCATGCTTCCCAAAACGTTAAACCAAATGTTTCTTCCCTAATTTTAATCTTTCACTGAAAAGGTTTCGACTGAGCCATCGAATTACAACGTAAATTCAATTTTCTTAGAAAAGCAAGCATGTCACATGCATTCTTTCAACCTACGTCTTGGTTTCGGATTTCCAACGGACCAGAAAACGGTCCATAGGCCAGAAAAATCAGTCTTCTCTCCCAAGGCTAATACACATACGATGTGGGTCACTTCGTCATCATCGGTGTTCCTTCCGGGTCGAGCTCTCTCGAGTTAACTTTCTATTGTCATGCATACGTATATAACCAATCCTCGATCACAAGCATGGACTCATCCGTGCGTCATCGGTGGAACACTTTCGTGGAAAGGTACTTTTAAATGAGTTTCGAGTGGAGTGGTCTCTCCCATAGGTCGTCGACCGATGGAAATCGTGAATGACCTCCACGAATGTATAAATCCATGCATACACGTGCACATTGTACACTATCCTGCATACACTATCGTTCAAAAGTAAGTAACTTACTTATTTTTTACAAGATATGTTTTAATTACAAAATTGCGGTCGTTTCGAACTGGAATGATTTTATTCCTCGCAAACTCCATAGCTACAACGATATAATAACATCGATTTTTGGAAGTCTATACCTGTGCAATGATAAAACCGGTGTTTGAAGTTATTATACTTTATAGAACTATTTTGTTATTTGACAAATTCTTTATCTTGAGATTCTTTGATTTTTCGAATATATGTAAAACAGATTAAGAAGAAGCTTCTAAACTGATGTAATGGTACAGTGCATATACGAACGTAGTGGTGGACCACTTCCACAAAAGAAGAGACGGAAGAAAAAAGAAGATCCTCCAATTCGACTGCATCCTTGTTGATAAGTAGCTCAGTGGTACAAGCGTAGCCTCGACGAAAATAGAAAGTATGTATGTATCGTGGAACGTTTATATCATCACTATGCCATAGCATGGCCAGTGCATTATAGATCATCGGTTTGCGCCGTTTATTAGTACTTCCTACATTTTTTCCCGACTTTCCTCCGCTAGAAAGCGACCACGTTCCCCTCGAACGATCGACTATTCGTAACAACTCCGTAACGTAATTGTAAAGCGTTAATGGAAAACTAACGGGGGAAATGCGTAACATATCGAAGAACATGTAGGCTTACGTAAACTTGAAGACTTCGACACGATTCGTAAATTTTCCCCATAAAATATTGGAAAATATAATTAAATACTGAAGTACTTTTTTACTATGCTTTAAAATATACATGATAAAGATGATACAACAAATACAATATACGATGAGAATATACAAAAATAAAAACATATTTTAAAATAGATTTTATAACAAATTTGGGAAAGAAGACAAATTTTTTTAAACTAATTCCGATCCAGCTTAAATACAGATTAACCCAGTAAGGACCAAGGAATAATTTATCGATATGTTATAAATAGTTATGTTTCGTTAAATCTTATAAAATTGTAAAATTCTCTTTCACATACATTGGAAAAGAGAACAGCAGAACAATTAACTTCGAATGGATACTACAATCTAATTTCAAACTTTGTAATATGAATTCATAATTCCAAAACTTCCCCAGTGAAATGAAATAAAAACTAGGGAGAATATGAAATATTCCACGACAGCCAACAAAATGACTTTCATCCAGCTCCATCCATATGTAAATTGGCTATCTTTGCCTATACTGTACGAACGTCTCGTTTGCCATTGATAATACCACTTAGAATAGAATTTCCAGGAAGAAAATTACTTATGAAATCCACGGATCTCTTCCGAAAAGCCTGGAAAGCGTTCCTTGAGAGCGACGTTTGTTGTGTAGCCGATTGCATCCAGACAATAACGGGCATTACCTTTCATACCGGAAGTACGCGTACAATATGCAAGCCGGCGATATTGCGCACCATTAAGAAGATGCCCATTCATGGCTCAAGCAGAGGAACGTTTCCTATTCTTCCGCAGGAAACAACTTTCCACTTTGGTTCCTCGTTGTTCGAAAACGTTATACGCTAAGTGCTGAACACTTCTGACTTGCACGTTTTCGCAAGAGTCTCGGAACACCGATTGAGAAAACGTATTTTCACGTCGAGGAGATATAATCACGCCACGTTGTCATTGCTCCTTTTATTTTCGTTGAAGTAGCAGCTTTCAAAATTCGATTCGTATATGTTAAGATACATTATGTATTATATGGTTGTTTTCTTACTTGTGCCTTCGTCAGATGCCTAAATGATCCATTTGGAGCTACACTATCGTTCATAAGCTTGGTCGACGATACTTGGATCGATTTGTGGTATGTGAATTTTATTGAAGTGTACAAATTAATAATGAATTAGAAGCAACATTGATTATTTTGTTATGGAATCGACAGACTGTAAATCTAAATTAATAAAAATAAAATAAAAAAATACAAATTAATAAATCTAAACATGGCAACTTTTATATATAGAAATAGTTTAGAATTTGGTATGTATAATGGTAGATATATTTGCTATTTAAATATCACCAGCTATATTAACATTGAAAGTCTGTCTATTAATTTAGAAAACTCTAATCTGTCTTATAATTAAAAAGATAAAAAATCTGAAGATAAAAATCTTGTAAAGTAACAAAGATTAGTTGTGTGATATATAACAATTACAAACGTCAGTTTTATTATTATTACATATTGACTTTCAAAAATCAATTTAATCAAACCATAATATTCTATTATACGTAGCTGTATAAAATCTATAGAATAAAAGCTATAGAATAAAATCAATGCAGTTTTATTTGATCGCAATTTTGTTATTAAAATACATTTGATCGAATGTCAGCAAGTCCCCGCATACTCTTGGACAAGAGTGTACGTTTACAAAGAGTCAGAACGTCGATAGAGATTCGAGGAGTGGAAACACACGAGTTAATGGATTCGTCCCGTGAATCCGAACGAGTAAAATAAAAATGTCCGCTAATAAGTGTGTTCCATGGTTACATAGAATACCAGCCACGTTTAAAGCCAGCTTTCATGTCGCTTTCTCTGCAAACAATTTCAAAGAAGAGACTCGTTTCGAAAGCGGATATATGCTGAATTCTACGACCATGGCCTATCAGTCCAAACTGAGCATCCCCTAGGCTTTGTTAGTCGATGTTATTTCACCGGGCTCGTCTGTTGCGATACACGACACCCAAAAACGAACGCTCTAAGGTTTCTCGAACATACCGTGCGGAATTCATAATTGGACGACATGTTGTAATCGTGGATGTTGATCGTTTATAGTAGATTGAAGCAACATAATATTAATTTGAAAGATTGATGAAAATTCTAGTATCCCAAAATTCCAAACTAGACATTTATTTAAGTGTGAGGCTTCAATGTTTCTCATGATAAAATTGCAATTAACATTGAGGATAGCATATATTGCAATAATATTGAACTAACTTATGTCTCGTGTTCTACTGTTGGAGACATTTGGTAATATATTTTGTATTTCATTACGTTAATCAAGAACAATTGTAAATTAGAAATGAGAATGTAAAAAGATAAGTAACTTAAAAATATTTAACGCAATGAGATAATCGGCTATTGAAAATGATTGTCAATAAAACTGTAATTAAAATAATGTAAAGGTAATATTCGAACAATCCAACTATGATTGTATAAATCGTACATTATAATAAAAACATTTATCTGACAACTTAATTGGCCTCATTTACAAGCTATTCCCTTGATAAAGAAATTGCACAAATTTTATGAATACAACCATGTGTAATTAGTAACTCGTTTGCCTGCCCGTTGGGGCATGAACACAAAAGAGCTCGTGAATATTCACCGTAACATGCATAAAAGATAAGTGAAAAATGAATGAAGAATATTATTATAAAATCTAATATTTAGCAAATCGATACTAAAATAATATTAATGTTCTGATACAAAAAAAAATCACTGCTAACTCTTACTTCATACTATTACAATTAAATATTATAGAACAATTCTAAAAATTTTCCACTTTTATACAAAAAAATCAGCCTGATCTTCGCTTCGTACTATTACGATTTAAAAAATTATAAAACGAATCAAAAATACTATTACAATTAAAAATTATAAAATGCTTTTAAAATGTTGATCTTTTTTATATAACAAACACTAGTTATTAAAATATTACAATTAATATTAATAAAATAATTTCGAAATACTATTACAGTTAAAAATTATTGAATAATCTCAAAATTCTGACCTACTTTCATCGCTCTCTATTTCCATCAAACATCGCTAATAAAACGATTTAAAAATTCTGACCTATTTTCATACAAAAAGGCTATTCTATCCTCCAACTCACGAAGCGAACAATAGAAATTAATTCTGTATACCGTCAAACAGAGGACAAAAGACCGACACGTCACGATGAAAATCAGCATCAGGAGGAAATCGCAAGGGAGCCGGTGTGTTCCGATCTGATTAACTCTCCGATGTGTCCGATTCTCCGATGAACTGTGAGTCAAAACGCGGATACTCTGCGATATCGGTCGTTCCAGATCATTTCTATGCCCCGTTGGCGGGTAGAAAGTTGGCTGCTTGGTGGAAAAAGCGTATTTTCCACGCGCTACTAATGATACCAACGTAATGCTTTCCTCCTTTCGCGGCTTGCATTGTCGAACCGCGTGAAAAGGAGCGTTTTCAAACTGTCGCCTGGCACGCGACGGAACAAAGAACGAAGCAGGCGAAACAGGTCGAGGGAAAAACGTCGTGGAGAAAAGGAACAACAGGATAAAGAGCGAATAAAAAAAAGGAAAGGGAAAAAAGAAAATGCAACGTTGGAATAACAGAAAACAGAGGAATGCTCGAACATTCCTCGAGCGAGCGTGACGCAACCCGTTGTTCGAAGCCTGGCTACTGTGTGTACTTTCTATTTGACGCGTGTGCTATTGTTGTCGCCGTTGAACGACGCCGTGCAACGGGGACGAAGGAAAACTGGTTACTGAATGCCATAAAAGTGGATGCCTTTTCGCAAGACGTCGAAAATCGTCGAAACTCTGAAGATGTGTTGTTCCATCATTGAAAAAGAAAAAGATCGAGAGGAACTTTTTACTTGGGAAAATCTTGTCCGACGACTCCTTTGAAATTTAAAACAGCTATAGAGCGTTCTTGCACAATTAAATCAATATCGTTGATAGATTACTTTTATGTGTTCGTGAAAGAAACGTACAAAGATGTAGATAATACATATGATATATATAAATATACAAAGCATCCAAAGTATTCGTTATACGTTTGATAGATGGAACGACTTTTTATTTAAATTTCCTTTCCTTAGTTATATTCACAGAAGTATAACATTGCATATGTATCGGCAATCTAATTATTAGCAAAATTTGACAAATTGTGATTCTAAATTTAGGATTCATGCTTCCGAAAATTCTATAAAAACCTTGCCCATCCTCCAAAAAACTAGCTGTCGATAACAAGTGAACGTCTTTTCGCGGGAAACTCTGACTAACTGGCTCAACACTCTGCACTTCTACTTCTGAAAATACATCAAGCGTGATTCTTGACGTGGAAACATTTTGTTCGACGACTCATTCAAAATTCGAGAAAGATATACCAGGAACCATTGGTCCTGTCCTATGGGAGAAAGCAACGTATTGTAAGGACGTACAAGGGATAAAGGATTCATCCAGTTCGAATGAATACGGGATAAACGAGCGGCGGAAGCACACAGAGGTTCCTCTCTATTTTCGAACGAAAATCGCGATCCGGTCTCCTGAACCGGCGAATGGGGACGTTCCAATTTTCTACAGGATTTGGGGTTAGCAAAGGTTTGGAAAAATGATGCAACGATACTTTTGTCGCGGCAATATCCGTGGATGTATGTATATTGTATGTACTTAGTAAAAATGCATATATTTGGAAAAATTTCATGCTGAAGCTAGTGGATAAAAGTTTCGACGATAGGGTAGTTTTCGTGCAGATGGGCACTTGGGAGAAATCAGGACTTCGTTGTTGGATTAAAGTAACGTTAGTAGCGAAATTTTACAAGTTACCTAGTTATGGCTGTTGTGGATAATATGAAATTCTCGCGCGTTAGTGTAACAGGTTTGATAATATGTACAAGTTTCAACTCTTATTTTTCAATACATGAGGTGATGTGTTTTATTATATTCATACGGTGTGTCGTGGAAGGATCGATACCTTTCTGTTTTAGCGTCATTTGTCTTGCGTTGAAGTCATATCAATCATTAGCTAACAATCGTGTATTATAGGTCACACAATTTTATTACGGTCGTTTGACGCTTCAACAATGTGTCGCTATAATACAATTTTTATCAAAGTCAGTAATCCGTTATGCAAATACAAAGAGGATTACGGTGAATTCATTGGCCCTCTCACTCCCCTCACCTAACAGCACTAGACATTTTCCTTCGGGAATACTTGAAAAGTAAGGCCTATGCAAACAAGTCTGGACCACGGTCATTCAATATTTCAAATTCGAAAACTAATACGGAAGATATTCACAGCTCAGATCCAATGACCAAGAATTAATGATTGTAAACAAGACCAATCAACTTTTTCGTTATCTTTCCTTAACTTTTTCTCGCGTACAAAAGATGGGTCACATTTACGGACAACCTATCAAAATAGAAATTCAAAGTTTGACGTGAGTAAAATACGCGTTGATACCGTTCGTGAAAAAAGGATCCAATCTCCTGTTCCAGAAAAAGCTCGAAGAAGACGCATATACGCGTGTTTAATGATCTCGGCCGCGCCCACAAAGGAGGATAAACGGTTTCTTTGAGGAGAACCGCGACCGCTTTCTTCGTGAAACGCTATTGGAAACTCTTTGTGCCACTGGTCTCGTACCACGAAGACAAAGTCGGTGACTACGAATCGGTTGATCCGCGAATATACACGACCGACCAAAAGGATCAAGGAACGCGGTGAAAATTCCGATTTTTTGGATAGTGTCAATGCAACCCTCGGGGTTGCAGTCCAGCTAGTTGGCTCAATAACAATCGGACGTAGAATACAATAGGATACAATAGTATTTTGACAATAGTCGACAATGAAAGAACGTTTCGATCGGAAACTTTCGGTTCGTGCAAATGAACTAGCAGATTTTTAGCCCTTTCACATTTATGGACATATCCGGTGAAGCAATTTTGTTCAGAAGATACTTGGAATAAGATATTTGATGCGTTTGATATTAGTATAGTAGTATTTAATATTTATTTGATATCATTATTTAGAATTAACAAAGTCACGCATGAAAACACGTCTGGCTTAATAAGCGATTCTATAAAGTAACAGAGTTATTAATGAGCGTGCTAGGATTTTTACCAGATTTTTTAGAAAACGTGGAGCGGTAAAATATTAAGCCCAGAGATGGAAAAAGTCCATCCTTCGATTTCTCTTCGTCTAATTTTTACTTTTCTAAAAAAAAAAAAAAAAAAAAAAAATTCGAATATTTGATGTAAAAAGTAATTCTATAATATAATAGATATATTGGCGAGCTTCCCAAAATTTTATCAGATTTTACAAAAGCGTAGAACACAATAAAATGTGACCCAAGAGATAAAAAAAGCTGGCATTCGTAAATTTTTACATTTATCGAAAAAGGTTTCAAACATTTGATTTAAAATGTGCTTGGATAATATAATAGAAGCATCGTGGAACATCTCAAATCTATTTTAAATTTTTTTAAAGTAAAAAAATTAGGCTTGGACATGGACGACCTAGTTTGCCTGCGATGAATGGAAAACTATGTTTGCTTAGGGTTGAAAGTATAATAGAACTTACGGTTAGTGTTCTTAACTCTGCCACGCCAATAAATGAGATGTCTCAAACTATTTCTTACAAAGATCCACGAACGAGATATCTTGTGTTTTGTTGTTAAAAGAAAACGCGAAATATCTGGTTCAGAGCATCGCATAAGCAACATTGCATCACAAGATATCTTATCCACAAATACAAGAGAATTAACAGAGCGTCATTTCACTCATTTGTGACAGAGTTGGAACAGAGAAATGCAAAACGATAAAAACAAACGCAGAGTCGTTATGGCTCAGCAAAAATTAACGTAAACGAGATATTGATTCAATAGCAAAACGATTACTAATGTCTCTGCTCAGTGACAAATACCGATTACGATTATTTGTGGAGCTCAAACTGCACGAAACTGGCTGTTGAATATAATCAGACAAGTATGCATTCATTGAATAGTTCGTCACGACCAGTGAAATGTTGTTTATGAAACATTACCTAATGGACAAATAATGAAATTAAACAAATATCAGGAACAATAAGAATGAAATGTCCAAAATGGGAACAGTATGGTTTGTTATGACAATAGTTACGAGCTTCGATCTTGTTTTACGTGTCAATATTGATTAAATATACAATATTCTCACGTAATAAAATACAAAATGATGGAAGACTGGCGCGAAACTTTATAACAGGTTCGAAGTATCGATTCTCATTACTCGTTCGAGTAATTACTTGAAAATTGTAGCCATAGTCGGTTTCATTGCTCCAAAGCGCGTTTCCGCGCCTCTAAAAGCACACATTGTAATTCTAGATGTGAGTATCATAAATACCAAAGCTGAATTTCTACTGGATCGAAATCGCTCCCCAATGAGAGTAGTAATTGTTTCCCATTTAAACAATCATTGCTGCACACGCTTCTGTGGTACCTCCATTTCCGAACTTTACGTCGCGCGGTGCGACTAAAATATCTAACAAAATCGTTTCGTTTTGATCTTTGATCTATGCTTTCATTATTTACGTTTGTCGGATATGCACGAACATACACAGCCTACTAACTATAATTTAACTCATTCCAAATATATATTGATTTAACTAAAATCAAATAAATAGTCAGGATTACTAGCTATATATAAATCATAAATCATAAAAGTATTAATTAAATCGAAGAATATTTAAGATTAAAAGGGAGAAAATTCAACTTGCCCAAAATGTTAGGTAATATTGTTAATATTTCAAGACTCTCAATGAAAATTCAGTTTATCAATAGATATTGATAATATTGTATTACCAGTACAGATTGATCCTTTTAATTGAGAACATCGAAATATTGGCAATATACAGGTTGTATCGTAACATATGGGGCCCACTTCAGGAGTGGACAGGAAACGAAAAGACAAAATTTAAACAAACAGGTGTTCTACCCATCCTTGTTTCAAATTTACAGTTATTTTTATGTTTCAATAATCCGGAACATAAAAGGTATCCCAAATGATTACCCTCGATCTGTATTATTCGATATACATCTGGAATTTTTGAAAAATTGCGAAATTCCTTAACACGACCACTGTGAGTTTGTATACAGATCGAGGGTAACCATTTCGAGCATTTTCTATAAAGGTAAGCAGCTGCAGATTATTGAAACACAAAAATGGTTATAATTTCGGAACAAGATCAGATAAGACACATGTTCATTTTCATTGTTTTCGTGCCTTTTGTTCATTCCTAAAGCTACTCCCATATGTTATGATACACCTTGTATATTGATATTCTCAAGGCAACCTTGCGAAGTCCCTGTCCAGAAGATGGAACACATGCGAACTTAAAAGACCGTTAACAAGCTCTAATAACATCGCGCCACGAACACGGTTCTCTCGATTCCTAACACGTAGAATCAGTCGCAATTTCGAACAGCCTCGGTGGAAGATTACATTCGCTATTGAACAGCATCGATTCCAGCGAGCAAGCACAGCCTTAACAAAAGACGCACGTAAGCCATGGCGAGGGAGGAATGCAAAGAAAGCGGGAATAATTAATACCCGGAGCACATCTTCGCGCAGGGAGACGTAAGTACGTGAAACATCGTGTTAAAGAATATTCTCTCACTCGAAACGCCGTGGCGGATTTGAGGAAAACACTGTACATACGCTACAGCTCAAAGGTATTCGAACACGTGTTTATTCTTGACAAGGTGTATTTTAATTAGAAAATTACGGTCAAATCAAACTGCAATGATTTTATTCTCCGTAATTGCTATAGCTACGTGCAAGAATACATTATAACTTGGTTAAATTGATTTTTGAAGGTCACGTAACAATAAAACTGACGTTTGTAATTGTCATGCCTTATAGAAGCCGTTTGTTATTTGACAGATTTTTTATCTCCACGTTCTTTGACTTTTGAATTATAAAATGGATTAAGGAGGGTCTTCTAAATTAATAGAAGCACTTCCCATGTTAATACAACTGGAGACATTTTTAACAAATGTACGTATTATATTAATACATATATATAATAAATGCTGAAATATATTATTTCAATGTTTTTTAATAACTAATCTATATTTATAACCTGGCGATTCCATAAGAAAGTAATAAGCGTTGCCTCAAATACCTAATTTATCATTATGGAGTTATTACTCGTACGCTTCGATAAAATTTACATACTGTTATTACAAATCGATCGATGCGTCCGGATGCTTATGAGCAATAGTGTACGTACAGTACATATGTGTAGACATGTAGAAATTGCATTCTTGCCGCTTTAGAAAGTGCACGCACAAGTGGACATGCCAACTCGTGGCTCGGTGGATTTCACAGGAATTAATTGACTCGGTGATTCGGCCAGACTTATCGTTGTGATTTACGCAGCGATTCCCATGAATTTCATGCGCGCAGCTTCCATAAGAAAATACGTGTAATTTCGGTATTGTAATTTCTAACGGGGAAAAAAGAGAGAAGAGAAATGGAATAGAAAGATAAGAATAAAACGGGAACTATAATAAGTAAATAAAGAAAATCGCGTGCACGTGATCCGCCGGTTGGCCGAAGGTTTTTTCGGAGCGGTCACAAAGCAAGAAACGGTGTAATTGCAACGTTACAGAATTACAAATGAAAATAGTCCAAGTTTAATTTTCGGCTTGAACGCCCCTAATATGTACGGTCCGTGGAAGAATATTCACTATATTAGTGCATCTCAAGATAGGGAAGTAATTAACTTTTTAATAGATTTGTTGCTTAATACCGGAAGAAGATAATTATTTTTAATTTCTTCAATTATACTTAAAAATATTAAACAAGATAATATTAGAGCATATTTAACAATAACGTAAACTCCCTTTGTATCTTTTGAAAGAGAAACAGTATATCTACATGTGTACCAATATCCCCTCAAAAGATGAATATTTTGTAAAGTGCAATGTACATACGAAGAATTCTCCTCTTTTAATTTATTGTGGCATTTGGCTTTTTTAAATATTTCTATGTTGCTTGTAAGTTGTAAGAAAAGTACAATTTTAAGGTAGAATAAAAGGAAATTGTTCGGGGAATAGGTACATGTATAATTGATATATGGTTAGGAAATAGTAGAGCTGCAACTTGAAAAGAAATTGTTCCAGGAGGATAATGCAAATTTAATGAACATCCCACGGATGAAGTCGGCGTTTTCAGAACGCGAGACGAAGTAGCTTTCGCGCGCGATGGAAATTCATCAAGCTTTACCGGAGCATTTTTAATCAACCAGAATAAGAAGATAGATACACACACACACACACATTTCCATATGTATATACATATACACAAGCGAGTCACTGCAGTTCACGGGCTCGCAAAGTGCTCGTGCTCTCAACTCAGAAGGAGTATCCCCTTCCGTAAATAAAACAGCGAATAACCGCGGCCAGAGAAGCTCTGTCTATTAAAACCGAAATAAGATCCACCGTGCAAAATCACGTACCATCATCTTCAAAATCTAAACGACGTCGTAATCCACTTAAATTCACTTTGAAAAGAAAAGAGAAAGAAAAACATAGCTTCCAATTCAATTAGACAAGAAAAGATAAAGTAACAGAAACAAAACAATTTGCGTTAAAAATTTTCTAATTCAATAACAAATATATATCCAACAAGGTTTCCCAATTTTAAAAAATGTAAAGAAAGAACAGTTTCAATCAACTGGATGTCGATCCCACGGAACGCGACATTTCATAGCGAACGCAACGGAAAATCGAATGAATCGGATGAAAAAAAAAAAACGAAGTGGAAAAATCAATTCGTGTAGACGTACCTCGATTTCTATAATTCACACGCGTGGAAACGTGCAGCCAATTAATCCTTCGTTCTCCGTGAAACAATCCGTAGATCTCCCTCGTGATCTTTTTTCTTTCTTCCTCGCACTGACTCAACGTAGAAATCGCAAATATCGCGTAGATTTATACGATGATCGTTGCACTGAATCGCAAGCCGTTCCCGTTCGTAAAGAGAAAAGCAGACACGAGAGAGCAAACTTCGATTCGAAATTGCGGTACCGCTCGCAGGTAACGCGCCTTTCGCCGCTCAGTCCGCGCCGAATGACGTTCGTATACTGTCCTGGCTCGGTGCGTTCGGCGGAGCCGGCCTCGTATGATGACCCCCTTCTAGAATTCTACGGCCCTGTCGACGTACGCCAGTCTCTGGACACCGGCGTAACACCAGGAAACGTGCAACGCCAATCCTACTGGCTTCGATCGTTTTACATGGAAAATTTCGTCGAAAAATTCCGACAAAATCGTTGGATTGCCATCAATGTCCGATGCAGTACTGATGAATTTCTGAAAAATTTTGTTGAATTAAACATCTGGTTAAATAATAGATACATAGAGAAATATTTAATACTTTTTTGCAGTTTTTTGGTACTGCTAATAGTCTATAGTTTCGTCTTCTATATGTTTTTATGAGATTTTTTAAATAGAAATTTAACGTCTTTAATAAACAAAAATTATAGCGTAAAAGGATTTTTTTAGTTAAAGTTAATTTGTTTTATAATAGCGAGTGAAATTACTTTTTTAATTGGGTTTTCCTTTCTATATTTAGTTAGCTAACTAAACGTTAACTTTTTCCCGACTTTATAAACGGAATCGGTGTTTTACGGTTTTCACCAAGGAGTATCGAGAAAGAAATAAGGTGGTCGGTAATCCCTGTAGCTTAAATCGATTCACGGTGGTTTTTAAAAATATTCTACTCCATTAAAACTACTAAAACTAAAGTACTTAGTATTTTTAACTAAATGAAACTTTTAGGCAAATTTAAACTTCGCTTATACCCTAATGCAGCATTTCGCACGAAATACTGACCTCCTGTTTAAATAATTCTCGTACTTCATTTATTACAAATAAAGTTTAAAATAATACTTTATTCACGACACAATGGTCTGTCAACTGACAACGTTCCTGGAACGATTTGTCACTCTGTAACATACCAGCCTGTCTAAAATATCGATCACGCCAACCGTTTCTCTATCATGCAGAGACAAGCTGCAAATATCTGTAGATCAACCAACTTCCCATAAAACGTTCCATACGTTTTGGTTCTGTTTCTATCAACCGGAAAGGCAAAACTTGATGATGATACGTTCGATGCTTACATTTCAATAATAGATGAAACGGGCCATCGATCGACCAGATGACCCAAAACCATCCGGAATTACACTGCGTCACAGTCAACGGCCTTTGCCTACGAAAGACTCGATCTCTTCGTGTATCACGATGGATCCATGTCCTTCTTAGCCTCTCCTACTTCGATACTTCCTATTTCTTCTTCTTCTCTTCTTCACGACTCCTTCTCTTTCGTTCTTTTTTTTTCCTTCAAGAATAGTCGGTGTGATACTCAGCGGGAGGAACCTTGGGAAAAATTCATGTGGCTCGCACAGACACGTCCGGAATTCGATTCTGGAACGTATTGCTCCTTCCAACTTTACGGTACTCCACGTAGTATTGCCTATAGATTGTAGACACGAAAAAGTGCGGTTGCAGCGGCCGCATCCGCAGGGAGGCGAACCAACACGGTAAGAAGCCGGGAGAGGGAGGAGATAGGCACTGGTAAAACTGAGCACCACCCATCTTTCTTACCTTCCATTTTTCTCACCGAAAGGATCCGGTGTAATTCTAGCGCGCACGCTGAAAATTAATGTGGTTCGAGCTGGTACGCGCGGAATTCGATCCGGCAACGACCCGCTTCTTCACCTTTACGGTACTCGCGCGATATCCTGGGCTATAACCGCCATGGAAATATGCAGTGAACCGCGCCCGGTTCGCATTGCCGTTTAGCTTTGCCGTTTCGCACGACCGTCCATTGCTCTCGTTCACCGGCCCCCATCGTTGCAAACGTGCAAACGAAACGGCGCTGTTTGGCAAGCGTAAACGTTCCATGAATCTCCTCTTCCTCTGACGGACCACTTCTTCTCTTCCTCTGCGCGTTACCGGTTGCGCTGGAAAGATTGGAATACTTTTTAGAATTTTCTACGAGAAGTTTCTTCAAAAAACAGAAATTCAAAGGAAAACAAAATTTCCAAAGATTTAGCGGCACTAGCTACCTAAATACGAGCTTGAACTCTTTCGGTTTTTATGTAATCTACCGAAAAAGTGTAACACCTGCGGAGAGAGCGGTAAATAAGCTACAACGGGAGCGCTTTGAAGCTGGCTGAAATTTAAAAACTTCTCTGTGTTTAGCCCTTTTTGGCATGTCAAAGCACGATAATATTGAAATGCAGAAGTAAACGAGTCTACTTTGATATATATTTAGAAAAAAAGATAAAAAGGCAGAAAAGATTGGTATTTGATCAAACGTTATTTCAATGGAAATTTAATGTTTAATTAATATCATTTACCCTCGAATATCGAGCGAAAATATTTCTAAAGAGTACAAAATATTAATTATAAAGTTCTACCTCGAACAACAACTTTCGACCCTATACATAAATCATGAACCAAATATAAACTATACGTAGAACGTATTCATAATCTATATGTTCGATCAACTGCGGATCTACATTGTATTTCATGCATCAAATTTATTTTATGGCGTATCCAAAAACAGATGTACGTCGCATCAGACGCAGACGCGAATGTTACCAACTTAGAGAAGTAGGAGGGTACGAAGAGGGAGAGAGAAAGGAAAGCAGGGAGAGAAAAGACGAGAGACTTTTCAAGTTGTGTGCCATTCCAACATTCCTAGGTGGCCCCGAGGCGCTAAACGGAGTACCGTCATCGCAAGGAAAGGCCCAGTGACCGACATTCCCCTTTCCATTCTTCCTGATACTCCTTTGCCCGGATCTTGCCACGATACTAACGTATACACGGCGACGACCTGTAGCGGGTATCGTAACCGGAACCTCTGGAACCTTCGCCCTGAATTTCCGTACGAACCAGCCACTCTCTCGAGTACGAGGTCAAATTTTTCGGTTGTTGGGCTAACGAACCTTGGGAAAACTACTGATATATCGAAACCACTCGAATCTTTTCTTGGCTACTAACTACGTTGATTTCCTTTCTACTTTCTTTCTGAAAATTATTGCAAAGCAGCATACAATATTTTAAAGAAACTTTTAATTTACGTAGATTTCTAATATTAAAAATTATGTAAAGTTATAGATTAATTCATTAAAGACTCACGTTTCATTTATTCATTCTTTTTTTTCTTGTCAATTTACATCATTAGATTCTGTTTTTTAATATTGTAATTATGACAAAATTTGATTAATATTGTCGTCATTTCTTTCTTCTCTTGGACTCTATAATTTTATTTCTTAAACTCCTGCAAAGTACTTATTATCCTAATATATTTTTCGTGTCTCGATAAAACAATATGTAATTTATTTATTTATATTTTTCAATAATTCACTTACTTCTTTAAGAAATAAGTATTAATTTTATGCAACTGGAATAGAAAAAGATGTTGTATTATTTTAATGAAATAAATTGATGCATATACCTTCATATATCATAAGTACCTCGCTCGAGTCGCGAGCGTCATTTCTTAAAAAGCCTGTATACAGTTACAACGTTATGTATCTTTTACGATCCATCCATAAAAATCCGGAGAGCGGAGACCTACATTTTCACCAGCATCCTGCGAAATTTAAATAATGCAATTTTAATAAATAATCACTATTTTTAACGTTGATTCGTTTCGTTACCGTTGGAAAAGAGCAACGCGACAAAGTCACGTTACACGGTAACGCTGCGTAATGCACATATGTTAGTGATAAGTGCAATTTCAGTTGAATCAAGCGAAGTTCATGAATGCTTTATATACGTATATGCTACACCTGCGCCAGGTACGAGTAGCAAACTTTTAGAACCCCGATACGATACCTTCTCCATAGCTTTCAATGTCAACACCATTATCTTAGTTATGAAAGATAGTTTTGAAAATACATAACTTGGGAAATAACTTGGAAATTAATATCATTAAGTTTGTTAAACTATTTCGAAAGTTTTCTGAGCAAACATCAAGTGCTATAACTTTTGTCTCTGTCCCATTTTCTAATGCACATGAAGCGTATTACAAATTTGATTTGGAAAGAATTTGAGTCTGAATATTTGACTTCAAATTTGAATTTGAATTTGAATTTGAAAATTTACTTGTAATTTCATAATGTTCAATTTCAATTGTAATTTCTTTGCTGCATGATTACATTGCAAATCACACCAAAATAATAAGTGGGGTCCATAGTCACGTGGGACAGAAAGACGTATTGTGTGTGATAGATCTATTGTATACTTGGTCTATGGCCATATTCTCTTCGTCAGACATACATACAAAGGTTTATGAAAATATTCGAACATATATTATATGTGTTACACAAAAAATTTTAAAATTTCATTAGTACCATAATGAGACCTTACTATCATGATTATAATGCTAAAGTTTGGAACAAGCCCAAAAACGTACATAGAAACTACAAGATATTTAGTAGACTACAACTTAAGACGATTTCTATATCTGAGCTATCTCTAAGTCTGTGCTATAAGCTATAACTCATATTTTTCAGAAATCATAGAAATATTTCCATTTATTGTTTAAGGTGAGTAATTGTTTACTAAATATATATTTAGAGTAAATATCCTCTAATTACTACATACATTTTAGATTGGTTTTAAAGACCAATATGATCATGATAATCGTATCTCATTACAGTACTAATAGAATTTCAAAATGTTTTATACATATTACGTATACAATATATACATAAAAGTTTGCTATGTTAAGTGTTCAAATGCTTTCCTGAGCTACTATATGTACGATTGGAAGTTACTGGAGCGCGAAAGATCAACATAAGAAAATGGAAGTATCGAATTCGTTTCCTTGATCATTCTACTTCCATTGGTTATTCTACATAAATTCAACAGCGGATCCACGCGATGCCTACTACCCGATCAATAAACAATTCCAGCCGTGATTTCATTACCTCCTATACGAGTAAATGTAATTAGCGGTAACAGTAATTGTTACTCGACCGTGCAGCATATTGAAAATTTTATAGTACCCCGCAACGTTACGTACGTGTATATATCTGCACTTATATGTACGTATATAGGATCAAGAAAGTGCACATATATATGTACATATGTACGTGTGTTCTCGGGAAACATATATCAATTATCCATCTTATCAACGCAACGCCAGGAGCCTTGTCATTATCGGCATGCCGGAAGGGACAAGCTTGCACGAACGTATACCATGTTATGTTGCACCGCAGTTTCGTGAATTATGATGAACTAATGACATTTCTGTATGTAAGGACGTTACACACAGTAAGCATGTGTTCTGAGTTGTGTGTTTCCGGTAACGCTGTGATGGTAAAGTTGGGATAAATTAATGATGGATGTCGCTCAAATATCCGTGAAATTGCACATCAAATCGTTATAATTTATATTAAGATGAGATAGTAATTAGAATGAAAATATTCGTCAATTAAACCGTAATGGATTTAGATTAAATCAATCGAATAATGACCAGATTATTATGTTACCTATCAATTCCTGTCGTCTATCTCATTTATATTCTATTAATGTAACTATATTATAAATATCTTACTGCATGTATAACTTCGGATAAATTTTAATAAAATTAAATGGAATTTCTATATTAATTATTAATAAAAATGGAACATCGTTAATAACAAATTAACTTGTTAGTTTATCTGTAAAAAAGTTCTCAATATTATGACTAAATATTATACGTAACTAAAATTCTTTCTCATTTTATTTTATTTAAATTTGTTTAATTTTAAAGCTTTTCAAAAGTGTATGTAATATAATATAACATTTCATTAACAGAACAAAAACGAACGAATTTAAAAGCCTTTATCAACTGAAGGACGAATGAAAGAATGAACATAAAGCGATTTCATTATCCAGCAACGTATTTTACGATTGATGAATTTATACTTTGTTTTCTTTAGTGACAGGTTAAATATTTGCACATAATCATTTTTAAATCGATCACAAACTCAATTACGAGTTTTATCATACTCATGCACCACGTTAGGTTTAGATCATTTTATTCTAAAGATGATTCTGCTCTAGTTTTTGGAAATATAGAATATGATTTATGAATGTTAATATTTAAGCATAAACTTAAGATGTATAATATAATATTGTAAAAATATGTAAGTTATTATATGTTATTATAGTAAATCAATAAGAATAAAATTTAATTCCAATTTGATATAAGAAATTAAATAAATAAAAAAACTTTACTACATACCACGTAAAAAAGGTTATTAGTCTTTATGTATAAAGTCGTACTACTTAGTTTATAATAAAGGTACAACAAATATTTATATTCCTCATAATTTTGACAAAATCACAAAAAAGAATTTATATTCAGTTTTTAGATATAACGGCACTAAATTTACACGCGAGTTGCGCAAAGTAATCGTGCGTTAACAGCCAATGCGCACATGCTTCCACGTAAGTGACAAGCATTGAACAACTAGGACAACATAACCTCTTTGTCGCTCCTACAATTATAAAACTTAATAATTTTCAAAATATAGTTAACAAAATTTGAACAAAAAGTGTCATAAAAATGGTATCAGTTTTGAATACGGTTGATACCGGTCATGAAGATATGATTCATGATGCAGAAATGGATTATTATGGTTTGAGGTTAGCAACTTGTTCCAGTGATAACTCGGTTAAAATCTTTGATTTAAAAAATGGTTCACAAAGTTTAGTAGCCGATCTTAAGGGTCATGTTGGACCTGTGTGGCAAGTTACTTGGGCACATCCTAAATTTGGAAATCTTTTAGCGTCTTGTAGTTACGATCGGTATGTTTCAATTTGTTACCATTTTTTGATACATATAAAATATATTCCTTTTCATAAAAATTGTAATATATTAAAACTAACTATTCTGATCTGAAATTATTTTACGTTGTTTCTTGCAATAGAAAAGTAATTATTTGGAAAGAATTAGGAGAATGGACCAAGATTTATGAACACAATGGTCATGATTCCTCTGTTAACTCAGTGGCTTGGGCACCACATGAATTTGGCTTAATCTTAGCCTGTGGCAGCTCTGATGGTTCAGTATCCATACTTATTAATAATGGAGATACATGGGATACACAAAAAATTACAAATGCCCATACTATTGGATGCAATGCGGTGAGTTGGTGTCCTGCTATTGAACCCAGCTTTGATGCCAGTGGAACACAAAAAAATGGACCAATAAAGAGATTAGCCACAGGAGGTTGTGACAATTTAGTTAAAATTTGGAAAGAAGAAGGTGATAGGTGGATCGAAGAAGACAAACTTGAAGCACATAGTGATTGGGTAATGCATTTTCTACTTTTCAAGTTTGGAAATATAAATTAAAAGAACAGTAATTTAATATTTTATTTCTTACAGATAAGGGATGTTGCGTGGGCACCTGCAGTTGGACCATCCAAAGCAGCTTTGGCTTCCTGTTCACAAGATCGTCGTGTAATTGTATGGACCTCCAATGATTATACTAGTTGGACACCAACCATTCTTAATGTTTTCGACGATGTCATTTGGAATGTTAGTTGGTCATTAACTGGAGGTATATTAGCTGTTAGTGGTGGAGATAATAAAGTATCCCTTTGGCGTGAAAATACAGAAGGTCAATGGACCTGTATTTCTGAGACAAATAAAGGTCAAGGTAATCTTAATAACACGGAACAACGTGCACTATAATATCTGAAAATAAAATATAGGATAATATTTTTTACTAATAAGCATTGTAAATTAAAAGAATTATTCAATATTAATAAGAATTTTATTCATTTACTTTATACTCTTGTCATATATCTATACATAAAGAAATATAATTTTCAGACCAAATTGAATTTCAGTACTTTACATCTATAGTAAAGAAATATTGTCTGTACATTTTTTGAACAGCATATGATTCATAAACGGTGTATAAATTATAAAAATATACATATATCTCATTGATCAAAGTAGAAAATATTCTACACATTTACACGTTTAAATAAATTATTATACATAGATTTGTTAAACGATTAATTTTGAGTATACAAGGATGCAGTAAAAACAATATCCCTTTTAATAACAGTAGAGGCTTCTTCCATTTTTTCCTTTAAAACGGGATCACCTATAGTAATGGCTGCATTTTTTACATCTCGTAATGTTTCACTTAGTTGTTGTATACACCGTACTATGATCCCTTCTTGTACATCCGTTTTCTCCATAATCTCGGCGAATGACTTTGCTTGTGCCCAGTCATAAACTACCTCTACTAAACCAAAGTTTAGTGGTTGCAACGTTACCAACTGATAATGTTGTTCTAAAGCTTCTAATTCGGCATGTATTTGCTTTATTATAAGGCAATTCTGTAACCAAAAAATCCTTAAATGTCACAGTAAATAGTTAATTCGTATTAAGAAAATATAATATATACCTTCTTTAATTCCGGCGTTAAATTTGGTTCAATATCAGTTCGTTGTTGGAATATTAAAGCAGATAACAATGCTGCTATTTCAGCTGGTTGACGTACAGTTAACACATTTCTGAGAATAAGTTCGGTGATTAGTAATTCGTTATTTCCCATTTGTAAAGCAACACGACCTTTTAATGCAACTATAAAAAACAAGATAAAATTATTATACATAACTAATTCGTGTTGATAATCTGAAAAAAGACAAACCTCTTTCGTCATTATCTATATATCCCAAATCTTTAAGAAGTGCAACAGCATTTGTATATTCCGGATACAAGCTTAATCCTTCATCGCTAAGTTTCAATTGTAGTTTATTCCTTTCGCTCTCTAATTCACTTCGTTCGTATACAACTTCAAACTGCTCTTCGAAATTTACTATCTCTGTACAATTAATATCATACATAGCTTTCGCTAATTCGCATAAATGATTTAATTTCATATCGATATCATAGTTCATTTTCATTTGTAGATATGGTTGTAGAACAGAAGAATTGCGATAAGCTTTAAGAGATAATGTCATTAATTCTTCTATAGCTGTTTGCATAGTCTGACTGGGAGGCTCATTTCTAAAAATAATTCAAGAGTTTAGATGTCTTATAAATTATAAATTATAAATTAAACACAATCTAATTTCGTTTAATTTTAACTTCACGTTACTTACCTAAATCTTGATATTTGTCTTTTTTCCCAGTTTGCCAAAACCAAGTTGCAATCTATTTTAATTTCACAATTTGTTATTTCCAATATATTCCATGCAGCTATAGTTAACACTTCATCTAATGGAATTCCAACTGGTACAAATATTTCCTTTTTCGTTAAAGCAACAATATCGTACCATTTATCGGATTTCTTAACTTTTTCGCTTTTTTCTTTCAATAATGTTTCCTTGACAGAATTTGTTGCATTAGAATTTTTAAGGACTAATACCCTGTATTGTTTACTACCTTTATTTTGAACAGTGCTCAGTAATATAGCTAATTTATTATAATGGCTTTCATATGATATCAACAATACTCTACCAGCTGTTAAACATTTTATTGCTTTTTTCTGAGTCTCATAAAAATAGGATTTCAGATACTTTAGATATTCTAAATACTCAACAGCTAGTCGATAAAAGTCAGATAAGTTTTTCTGTAGATCTGTTAATGGTGGCAATTTTGATAGTTCATTTTCCAATCTCTGCAATTGTATCTTGTAATTATTTTGGTTTATAACTACTGGTGATTCTTTAAAAGATCTTCGCATCATTGCTTCAACTGTTACTGACTCATTTAGCCTTCTCAGATTTAGAACCATGGAATATGTTACTTTAAATTTAGACTCTAAGTTCTGAGCTTGACCACACATCATATTTTGTAACTCGTTAAAATGTGGCACCAATGTTTGACACATGACTATAACCATTCCAGCTGTATCATGACCTCTACGACCAGCTCGACCAGCCATTTGTACATATTCAGAAGGATAAAGTATTCGAAAATTAGTTCCGTCATATTTTTTTATAGAATCGAAAACCACAGTGCGTGCTGGCATATTTACACCCATTGCAAATGTTTCTGTTGCAAAGAGTAACTGCAAGACCATAAAGGTGACGGCTTTTAAAATTTAAAAATAGTAAATACATTATGAAATTAGGGAAGAAAATATAGTATATTGGAAAACTGACTTTTACCACTCCAGTTTGAAATAACATTTCCACTATTTCTTTTAAAATAGGTAATATACCACTGTGATGGATACCAATTCCACTTTCTAATAATTCTCGCATCATAAGCACTTGCGGCAATTGTCTATCGGTGCCTTTTAAATGCCGAATGTTATTTTGAAAAAAAGTTCGAATAGTGTGCTTTTCAGTCTCGGTTGTAAGATCTACGTTTCTTAATAACACAGCGCTCATATCGCATCTCTTTCGTGATAACATAAAGACAACAACAGGCAACATGTTCTGGCATAACAAAAGTAATTGTTTATATATGTTTAGATGAATAAGTAAAATTTGATCAATATATAAGTATTAATCCTACCTGAGTTCTTAAATGACTTATAAAAGCATTCCACAATACTTGTTCCTGTTTTGGAGTCATCTGTCGTTGCATTGGTTTCCTTTTAACATCTTTAGCATTTTTATTACTTTGATTTTTCGGATTTTGCGTAGTTGTTGCTTTGTACCATCTAGAATAATAATATTTATATTCAATATAAGATTATTCATTAAAAATTTATACACCACGTTAAAGATAGAAATTATCATTGATTACCCATCTAATAGAAAATGACCACTTTCATCCAACACTAAAAATTTGTTGTCCTTAGTTTTACCATCAGTTCCAGTGTATAAATAATGTTGGAGTGGTACAGGTCGTTTTAATGTGCTTATTACATATGTTTTTTTCTTTTTTGTACGGCCAACCCAATCAGCAAATATTAAAGGATTGGGCACAGTTGCAGACAACATTACTAGAGTAACTGTTTGTGGCAAAAGGATCACACTTTCTTCCCAAACATGACCACGCTAACATAACATAAGATAATAAGATATATCATGATTATAAATATTAAATATAAATTGTAATATTTATATAGAATAATATAAATATAATATAAAACTGTAATATTTGGAATTTTTATTTACTTCGTCGTTATTGATGTAGTGCACTTCGTCAAATATAACAAATTCTAAATCCCTTAAAATTTCTGATGCACAGTATAACATAGATTGTAAAATTTCCGTGGTTATGATAAGACACGAAGCATTGGGGTTAATTTGCAAATCTCCTGTTAACAATCCCACACTGTCAAATTTTCGTTTAAGATCGCGATATTTTTGGTTTGAAAGCGCTTTTATGGGAGATGTATAAATAACTCTAAAAAGAAACAAAATTAGTATTGCTAATTAACCAGAATATAATTCAAAATATAATTTGCAATTTTACTTTGTCATATGTTTCTGACTTAATGCAATAGCATATTCTGCTACTGTTGTTTTCCCGGCCGACGTGTGTGCGGCCACAAATACATTACAGCCTTCTTCTAGTTTAAGAATGGCTTGTTTCTGAAAAGTATCTAACTCATATGGAAAACTCATCGCTAGTTCAGGAATACGTTTTTCGAAATCAGTTATTGGAACAGACACATCTATTTGTTCTGCCCATTTTGACTTTGCAGTTTCCACAGGTATTTTTGAAATATTTAAAATAGGTATATCTGCTTCCTCTAAGAACGAAGCAATTTCATCAAATGCTGCTTGTTCTATATCTGAAGTTTTTATTTTAGTTTCTTCTTTTGTTTCTTTTATTTCTTTTATTTCTGACTTCCAAAAGTCAAATTCATCTTGTTCTTCCTTTATAATGGCCATTAAATTGATCTTATCCGCTATTCTTTCAATTTCATTTTTTTTCTCTAATTCTGATGGTTCCAGCTCTGTGGCAGTTGCCGTCTTTTCTTTTGGAGTACAATTGTCACTTTTAAATTCTACACCTGCACTAAATCCTTTTGCCAAAGTTCTTAAATTGTTTTCAAAGTCTATTTCCTCCAGTGACGGATTCATTATTATCTCAGGTTCATCAAAACCACCAGGCCAGAATGGTATATTACTAGTATTTCCTAAATTTGTGCATGTTCTTAATTTACATGTTTTAGAAAATTGCTATATTTTATTATAGAATCTTTTCTATCAAATACCTCTGATATTATCACTAGCTGGACCTGGTGCACGAGTCATAGACATAGAATTTCGTGCAGTTTCACCTGCTGATTTTAAAGGTACCTCATGCATCTCCCCAAGTTTCCCAGTAACAGGATCACGATCAAATTTTAATATGGTACCAAGTGGTGCTAAGTCACAATCCAAAAGAGATAAAATATCAGGGTCCCTTGACCAATAACATTGTGTATTGTTTAGATGGTACATTGGAAGATTATCTAAACATTCTATATGCTCCCTTAATTCAGTTCTAATATCAGGCCAAATGGGTGGCAATTCAAATTGTAACTGTAAAGTAAAAAATTATTTAAATAATTTATAAATTTTTTAAAGAATTTATTAAAACATAAATTAACTTTAAAAAAAAATTACCTGTTGCTTATTATCTTTTACATCCATCTTTTTTATTTTTATATCTATCCAATATCAACAGAATACACTATTTCATTAGTTTTTTCACTCTATTGGAGGAAACACTACTAAAAGCAAAATTTGATCAACATACACGTATAACATATCATATAATAATACACATATATAATCTAAAAGATAAAAGCTAATAAATATCAATTTTTAATAATAAAGATGTAATATAAAAAGCAGTATTATTTATGTAATATATGTTCCTTTGATTTCAAATATGAAATAATTAAAACTATAATATAATATATGTATTATTAGATCAATACGGGATTTTAATATTTTTATGAATTATAAAATTATAATTTATTTTTCTACCAAAAAGATAATATACATAATTTGAGGTTATGTTTATAAACATTCTCCGCTCACTCCATCTAACTCTCACTTTCTTGACAAAAGGTCAAACATAGTCGTAGGATGCCGACAGAATTTCCATAGAATTTTCATCCTTGAGAAATACCTGATAATATCTGATAATACCTAGTAATACATACATACGATATGTATGTATTCCAAAATTTATCATGAACGTGAAATCTTTTTAAATAAAACTTTGTACAAAAACATTCAATATGAGATTGTATTTTGGCTCAGTTTCATCAGATAATTTTGCCAAGCTATGCATATTAAACATTATTTTCCTGAATATATAGGTTAAGATCATATGTTTAGGTTAATATCTGAATGCATGCTTACGCCAATGCTTCTTAAGTCGAGTATTGTTATTGTTCCATCCTACTCAGATTCAGTGCAATCATTTCATTATCCTTGTCATGTGATCTCTGATTCGTAGATATAAGATGGATGTGAACATTTCAACCAATAAGGAGAATATATTTGAATTTGTAACGTTTTTGTTTCTTATGTAGTATTATAGTTTTCTCACGCGCTATTTTTATATTTCAGGTCATAATCGTATTATTTTATAAGTATGAAACGAAATACAAATAATTATATGAAAGAAATATTTCATAGTGTTCAATTTAATAAAACTTGTCATCAGAGTAATTTAAAAAAATTGAAGAAATGCTATGAACAGGTAAAAATAGGTTGTAATACAGACGAATTCATTATAATTAATTTATTTTTATTTAAAAAAGTTTCAATATAAATGCTTTACATACAGCGTGCAAAATTACTAACATTTCCTTTTTCGATTTTAGACTAATGAATTAGATTTTTGGAACTGCTTTATATCCTGTTTTAAAGTTCCACTTACTTTTGCACAGCGACATCCACGAGTTGAGAATACTCTGGAGTTTGTTGCTAAATTTGCCGCTAATTTATATTCAGCCATAAATGATAATGAATCTGAGGAACCGATGTGTCCATTTCTTTCCAACCTGTTTGAATTTCTCCTAACGAATCATAGTGCAAAAGATATAGGAGTAAGATTTCGTATTTGTCATTTTTTGAATATGTTATTAAATTCTATGGGTGATCAGGCTTTTATTGATGATGCTGTCTGTGATAAAATTACTGCTTCTATGATGGATCGGCTGTTAGATAGATCGCCAAAAGTTAGAGCTCAGGCAATTTTTGCTTTACATAGACTTCAAGATCCTACAGACGAGCAATGCCCTGTTATAAAAATGTATATATTTCATGCCAGCAAAGATCCAAATGCTATGGTTCGTAAAGCAGCATTGATGAGCATGGGAAAGAATCAAAGTACTTTACAAGTTGCATTAAGAAGAACCAGAGATGTGGATGAGGCAGTTCGTAAAATGGCATATGAATTCATTAGTAAAGTAACAGTAAGATCTTTAACTATTACACAAAGAGATCAACTGCTAAATGATGGTTTAAAAGATAGATCTGATATAATTAAAAAAACTGTTCAAAATGTTCTATTACCATCATGGTTAAGACATTTTAATGGTAAATTCATCAGTTTAATAACAGCTCTTGATGCTGAGATTGGTACAGATGTATCTATTTTAGCTCTAGATTCTTTATTTAAGTAAGTATTTAATTTATCATATATATCTGCAATTGAACATTTGTTTGAAATACTAATCTTTATTAATCTTTATTTAATTAGGAACACTACATTAAATACATTAATAGAACAATTACCGATAGATAAAGAGACTAAATTAATACCAGTGAATAAATTGGGCAGTGAAACTGCACTGTATTGGAGATGCTTAGTAAAATATGTTCAACGTGAATCTTGTACAGAAGAATTGGAAACAATTTTGCCAGAATTATCAATGTTCTGCAATTATATTTCCGATTTCCTTACAGCAATATCTGTACAACAAACTGAAACATGGGTGAATCATATGCAGAAATTTGTCCTATTACAGTTATTTGAAATAGTAACAACTTATGATTTATCTGATGAAGTTGGAAGAAAAAAGTTGAATGAATTAATACGTAATATTTTGATGGGTAATTACTGGACTGAAAAACTTGTTGAATGTGCAGTAACACACCTAAAAAACGTTATACCCGATGTAAATAGCAGACTAGATACATTAGCTAACATAATCAGTGAAATTAGATTGCCTTTGAAAGAAACTATAACACAAACACAAATCACAGAGGAACAACAACACGAGATTAACTTAAAAGTAAGTTGGTATTCTCAATATAATGTTAAATATAACATTAAAAAATTCAAATTTGGTAAAAATTGTACCATTTATCTTAATGAAAAGTACTTTTTAGAGAGCAAAACTTAAGGTAAAGTTATTAGAATTAAAAGAAGAAGAATATCAGGCTATACAAGACAAACAGTATTTAAAGGCAGATGGTTTAAAAAATCAAATAAACGAATTGAATGAGGAAATAGTAAAATTATCAGAAAAACCTCAAATAACACAAACTATAGCTAATGAGGAGATCAAAGAAAAGAGTGATTCTGCAACAATGATAAAATGTCTAACTATAATATGTACAATGATGCAGTCTGTAACTTCGTTAACGCCAACACTTCAAAGCCTTATGCAAATAGCGCTTGATAGTTTAGATGTATGTGATTGAAATATAAATTTATTTAATCTTAAATTATTATGTATAACGTAATTATTGTTTTCAGCATCCGGATGATAAAGTACATATATTAGCATTAAAAGCAGTTAGTGTTTGTTGTATATTGGACAGGGAATTAGCTAAACAACATATTATGATGTTATTCTTACAATTTTCTTTGGAACAAGAAAATCCAGATATTTGGATTGTTGCTTTGAAAGGAATCTTTGACCTTTTATTGTTATACGGCTTGGAGCATTTTGATATATTAGAAAATGTACCCGATAATACTGGTAGTAAATCAGAAAAATCTCGCACTAAATTATTTACAGATACCGACACAGAAGTTTCTGTAGCATCTCTACGTAGATCAGAAGCAGAACGAGGCAATTGTAATTTTATTAAAATTATAGCCGGATTATTAGATAATGCAGTGAGTATATATTCTAGTCTAATACTCTTTTATTTTAAATATATAATGTGAAAATCTTTTTGTTTAAAACATAGAATCAAGGACTAAGAACAGTTGCCGCGGAAGGTCTTTGCAAATTGTTACTTCATCGACGAATTACTAGTTCGAGTTTATTGTCAAGATTAATAATTTTATGTTACAATCCTGTAAACGATAGCGACTTCTATCTTCGACAATGTCTAACTGGTTTCTTCGATAATTTTGTCACATTCGTATCTGATGCACACATGTTATTAGAAGAAGCATACTTGCCGACCTTACAAATTTTATGTAATGCACCAGACATCAGTCCCTTACAAGAAATTGATCCTTATGAAGTATCCAGGTTTATATTAAACTTGACTAGGCTTGAAACTCGTAAACCTGGGGGAGAGAATTTCTGTGCGCATAATAGCCTCGTTTTTTCTATTTTGGCAGAGGTATTAAATACAGAAAGCAACATTGACAAAGAAACTCTTATTAAATCGTTGAAAGATTTGCATTTGGAATTGGATGATAATACGTCCAAAAAAAACTTACAGGAAGCTATCGATAAAGTGATGGAAATGGTAAATATTTTACATACAAACAATTGTTAATTATATATTACAAATTTATATAAACATTTATATTTTTTACAGGTAGTTTCTGATAAACGGTTAGTAAAATACGTGGAGCTTTTTATGAGAAAGTTAAATGCTCCTAATGCTACCGATGTAGCAGAAGATGAAGACACTGAAGCTGATGAATGAGTAATTGTTCTTAATAGGAACGTAATTGAACTAAATATGAAAATGTTATATTTTATATGATATTGAATTAAATTTTATATATTTCCTGAGCATATGTTTACATATGCAATGTTTTATAGGATGTTCACGAAATAATAAAAATCTCTGAATTCCACGTAACATTTCAAAATTCTTTATTTTTAACCCTTTCACGCCTAACGCCGGTTATATCCGGCATTAACAAAATACTTCACATCGACTTACGCCGGATATAGCCTGTATTCACTAAACGCGTCGTATTGGCTAGTGACAGTAAGGATACGCGAATAGATATCTTAATTGCATTAAACTAGCGCATAAGAAGTTCCTGCAACGAGTAAAGTTTATTTGTTTTCTATCTTTTTGTAGAATATCATAGTTAAAAGGTAATTAATAACATTACATACAGAAAAATAAGTGAATCAGGTTATTAAGTTGTTACGTCCAGAGGATCTTTAATTCCACCTATCCATTTCAAATATTAGTAAGTGATGTAGGTTTTAGCACTCTTTAAAATTAAGTATAAAAATCTAAAAAAGCGGCAACCGGTGAACGAGACTGCTTCGAAAAGTTGTGATGAAAATGAATCATATATAAATACAGTAAATCGAAGAAAACGGCTATTAAATGTACTGAGTACATCAGAATCTGAAGAAATTGATAATGTTAACGTACGAAGTACCAATCAGTCAGATATTACATGAACTTCGAAAAAATTTAGGCCAATAATTCATGATTTTATAAAACAATCGGGTATTCAAACAAATAAGATCCTGGGGATTTCTGCAATACTTCCAGTTGTTTGTATCTGAAAAACTGGTAGAATTCATTGTTGAAAAAACAAACAACTATTGGAGACAAATAAATTCTGATGACCTTACAGCTGGAACAGACCTGAATGAATTGTAAGTATGAGATAAATTCAGCCAAAAGTACTTCCCACAAAATACCGCCTCTAGCGTTCAAATGGTCCAACCATACGCACATTTCTTCATCCGATGCTCCTGGTGCGAGACATGCGTATACACGACGGGAGGTCAATGTCAAAAGTCAGATCTAATTTACAATCACAATATTCAATAAACAGATTCACTGTCTTAAAATTCTTGAGAGCATTAATCTATGCTCCTGAGAGAAGAACCAGGCACCCTTATAAGTTCACGCTTTCACCATATACATGTCGATTCAAACATAATGATTTAATCTACAAATTATCTCATCTTGCTTGATCCATATCAATTTTCAAACTTATCTAAGGCTTTTCAAGGCGTGTTAGATATCTAAATTATTTATATTCCACTTATGTTTACTTATAGTTTTGTAG
The DNA here is from genome assembly GCF_910591885.1 of Bombus terrestris. Lineage (NCBI taxonomy): Eukaryota > Metazoa > Arthropoda > Insecta > Hymenoptera > Apidae > Bombus > Bombus terrestris. The sequence goes on from NC_063273.1 coordinate 8,349,874, forward strand.
CGACACATGAGTCAGAAGATAATTCAAATCATGTTGTTGTTTTGCCTCGGAGTATCAAAATCGTTAGGATACAAGTAATGTAAGAACAAATAAACTCTGGACAAAACAATGTCGCCGCTACATGCAACCGTCGAATGAAGACGAATTCAAATTTTCCGACTTCCCCTCGACCAGTATAAATAAACGGACGCGATCGCGAGCAGAGAGTACATACCGAATATCTAACAGTATCTACAGTATATCCGAGTATCACGAGTATCTATGAATTGCGCGATGAGCATTAACGAGTATTTATCCGTGATTTTATTTTGTGATTTATACTTTGTACTAACGACTCATGTATACAGGTTGTACATTAATTTATTATTTTAAATATATTCGACGGTTTCAACAACGAGCAATCTCGTCCTTTAAGCCTCACGTAACAACCATACTCTACACATAAACCTCTACAGTTTTATACTTTTTATATTTTACACTTATATTTTATGTATTTATGCTTACATATGTTTGATATATACATATATCACATATACTTATATACGAAAAATTGTACCTGGCGTCACATGTTCGTACAAAGGAAAAAGAAAGCAAACCCATTTATGTAAATAAATAAATAATTATGTATCTGTACTAGGCACTACAAGGCCTTAGGTACTACGGGGTATAGCTGAAATTTTCGAGATTTTGATCAAAACTTTAGACCGATTTTGTGATTTTGTGTCAGGAGAACATGAGAGCATAGAATATGGCACAAATTCACCGATTCTTGAAAGTGACGTCATTTCTCGGAACTATTTCGCGATCTTTCTTTATATAACTTTTTTTTCTGTAAATTTCGCGTTTAACATTTTCCGATTTCATTTTTTAATTTCTTGTCTGAATTTTTGTGAGATTGGGTAGTGAATGGAATATATTACAAAAGTGTTAAATGCTGTTAAACTATTCTGGTTTATTGAAAATTTTTTTAAATACATTTTGTTTAATTAGTTTTACAGTAAATAATCTCATTTTTTTATTGCATTTCTATAAACAATACAGAAGAAGCAATTTATTTTTGATATTTAATTAAACTTTCAGGTAATTTTTATATTTTTTCGAAAAGGATGGTATTGATATTAATGAAGTTAAAAATTTAAAGAAATACGATAATTAAAAATCTCTTTTTAGCAAAATCTTATTCGTTAATAACTGAAATACTTCCCTTCTCACTGTGTATACGTTTATTTCTCCCACCATGAGAAGATACGTGTTTATAGTTCGGCCATTGGCCACTAGAGGTCCCTATTCCTAGTGCATTTTTTGGCCAACATTTTTGACATTGCATCAGCGATCTCCTTACTCCGTACTCACTACTTCCTATTTCCTACTCCCTATTGATCTGTGTTTATGGACACTTCAAATACTTCAGATACATCAAAATAATTGCTGCCACAGTCTCACAAATTTTAGCTAAGAACCAAGTAGTCTTGTTGTGTAGTCAACTTCGAAAGCATGGATAAATTTGAGAAACCACAGATAATTTGTCATATTGAGAAATCGGTAAATTATTCCTTATTCGACGCAAAATGGATTCCGTGCAGCGCAAAATTTGTGGTTATGGGCTCACGACCTCGTGGTAGCGGTATTATACAAATCTATGAAGTTTCTAGCGGCGAATTAAATCTTGTTAAAGATATCGAACGATCTCAACCGATAAAATGCGGAACCTTTAAAGCGTCTAGCCTAAAAGACAGATATTTAGCAACTGGTGATTTTCAGGTATTAACAAAAAATATAAAAAATTTAAAAGATATATTTTTATTTGAATGCATGATATTATACATAAGATTTAAATTTTAACAATTTGTTATTCCTACATAGAGAAGATTTAAAGTCACCTTTATTAGGGTAAATTGAACATCTACAACCTAGAAGACCCTTCGATACCAATTTATACTACTGTTGCTCATGATCAGATTATAAACAGTATCGATGGTGTAGCTGGACAGAACATCGGATGCGGCGCACCGGAATTAGTAACTGGCTCTAGGGATGGAAGTGTTAAAGTCTGGGATCCTAGATTGAAAGGTCGGCCAGTTGCTGTAATGGAACCTAAAGAGGGTGAAGATCGTAGAGATTGCTGGACAGTTGCATTTGGGAATTCATACAATTCTGAGGAAAGAGTTGTAGCTGCTGGTTATGATAATGGAGATGTAAAAATGTTTGATTTGAAAGCAATGGCTGTTTTGTGGGAAAGTAATCTTAAAAATGGAGTTTGTAGCATTGAATTTGATAGAAAGGATATTCCAATGAATAAATTAGTAGCTACCACTTTGGAGTCAAAGTTTTATTTGTTTGACTTAAAGACTCAGCATCCTAAAAAAGGATTTACTTATCTAACTGAGAAGGTAAGATTGAAATGTGAAAATCACATCTTCGTTTAATTTGATTTATAATGTTTTAGGCACATAATGCAACAGTATGGTTAGTCAGACACTTGCCCCAAAATCGTGAAATATTTGTTACTTGTGGTGGAGGAGGAAGCCTTTGTTTATGGAAATAGTAATTATACATTTTATATCCATTTTTATTTTTAGCTTTTTACAGTTTTATTTACTATTGAATTATTTTTAGTAATTATCCAGAGAAACGAAAAATAGTAGACGTAGATGGTATTGCCCGCGGAATCGTCGGTAATCTAACTCTTTTACAAAACACTATTGTTTCATCACAACCTGTTAGTTCCCTAGACTGGAGTCCAGACAAACAGGGTTTGGCTGTTTGCACTGCGTTTGATCAATGTTTGAGGGTAATTATCACCACAAAACTTAATACTTTTTAAGAAAAAATAAAAATTTATGTTCTAATTAATTATAAAAAAATAAGATATTTATATTATGTTATTTAATATTATTCAGTGTGAAACGTTCATTATTGCAATAGAAATAAGATAGAACTGTAAATAAACATCAATTATCTTATTTTATATAATTTGACGAAATAAAATGAATAAAATAAAAATTAATATTCTACAAAATTTTTCATTAAATTCAAATTAAATTGTCTGGAATTCTTGGTTGTCTAAGAGTCTAAATTACCGACTGCGAAGGAAATTTTCATCACGATGGCGACACTTGTCGTTCGTTAAATATCGATTTTTGTCTCCGTATACATGTGCACGCGTTGCGCAACTTCGCGGTACGAACGACCAGATGAAAGCGAATTATATGTCATCGGGCCAATCTATTTAGAATCAAACCCTTATTAAGTGGCAGCCATCTTATAGTGCAATATGTTATGCAACATCAGACCGCCATGTTGAGGCGCGAGACGTACCCACGTCAAGTGGTACTTATGCTACATTGTTCGAGCCAGCCTCGGCCAGCTCACATTCAGCCATACAAGGTCAGGAATACCGCGAGTTTAATTACATAAATTAGTTCTTGGCTATTCCCCCTTCTGCAACGTGTCTCTGTGATACATTCTTTTCGTTTCTTGCTCTCGTGTTCACTGAAGCTGCGCGCGTTTCGATTGGATCACGCATTTAGTCTTGGCTCCGTCGTTCTCCAAAATGGCGTCGTCCTGTACGCGCAGCATCACAAAAAACAAGACATAGATTTTTTAAGATTTGATGAATTTATTAAAAATTTCATGTTATGAACTAAATATTGTCTTTTAATGGTTACTTTTATAAAAGACAGGTGTGAGCAAAAATATTTTACTTCGTTGAATCAGTTGCTCGCAATTAGAGGAATGCGGAATTACGGGTCTTTATAGTCTAATTACAAGAACTGCTTATAATTAATTCAACTGGTAACAAGGAGCAAAGCAGTTTATTTAAATATGTACCAACTTAACTGGCCAATCGCAGCGTTGTAAAGCTACTACAAATTCGCCTGAGAATTGTTATGTTTTGTTTGTTTTCCAAGAATTTAATCAACAGTTAATAATCATTTTATTTAACAACTGTTTAATTCTGGTAATTTTTATGGTATTTTTAATAAGAATAATTGGATAGGTTGGGAGTTTATATTTAGAAGGTTATTTTTTACGTGGAAAAATACCTTTATTAGTCAGCATGTATCTGAAATTCGCAATGGCAATGACAATGCTTAGTAATGATTCATGAATTGGAAAATATGAATAGTGATCGATGAGCTAGAAAACAGAATACATATTTCTTGTTTTACGTCAATGTACTGTTTCCTCAATTACTGCAATATACAAGAAATTTCTTTCTGCAATCATATCGACCATTAATAACTTTTAACAATTCAATCATCTTTATCCTAGATTGATTAATAATAACGTTCTCCTTGAAAAGAATGGATTTAATATACACACATTTCCTAAATCAATAATTGCGGCACGTGTAATGCAGTTAGAACGCCAATTTTTTCATTAGTAGATACATATGCTGGTCGATCTCAAAACCGTGTAGGTTGTTTGCGTCACCCTGTAACCTCATCAGCAATCCTCCAAAGGATACGTAGGCAGATCTGCAACAGAGAGAAACAGACAATTTAAGCCACCGTGAATCACTACACTAAAAGCCTGCATATATTTGTTTAGAAACCGAATGCTGGCTTTTCGTTTGACTTTACCCTCCTGATCACCGGAAAAACAATTTTTATATTATATCGAGAGATTTATTTAATTGAAATTGAAATGTTTAAATTAAATTTTTCATTAAAAAATGAGATGAACATTCAACCATGATAGCTTCTGAGAAATAAACTTTTATGTAATTTTACATTTAGGAAATTCTTAAGTCTACAAAATTAAGTTTTACAATTTTTTCAACTTAATTGTACTAGTTATATTAATTATATTTAGCTTAGTTTTCCTTAGTCTAACACGATTTTGAAATTTCTGGATTTGAGACGAATTAAAGTTAGCATTAGATAAGAAATATTTTTTATGTACATATGTATATACATAGAATAAACCTGAAAATTATTGTGTTGGTTAGTAAAACAGTTTTTCATTCTTACACATGATAATTAGAAAATATTGATTTAAATCCTCGTCCTCACTATTTGATGATGATTATTGAAGTTGTGTTTTCAATCACGGTTGCGGATCTGCAATCGTCATAATTGCAGTGCCGATAGCGGTCGTATATACAATATAGCCACACAACCAGCTAACAACACTGCCAACATGCCAATCGCAAAAATCTTCTGCCAAGGATTTTCTTCTGACGTCAAACGTGTCTCTCTTCTTCAAGCAGTTCCGCTGGTGGATTCCATAATAGAAACACAGTTTCTTCCTGATGCTAGGGATTTTTTAAGTGTACTATCGTGTACGTGTTTCTATAACAATTATAACGATTACGAGGTACATAATAATAACCGATGAGTTTAAAAACATCAATGTAAGTAAATATTGTTTTATAATTCAAAATCATAAAGATAATCCTAACCTTACTATGATATTAGTCATTTCCTCAAGTTTTTAGATTTGTCAATTTTCAAAAATATTTTCATCGTTGTCGATTATTCAGAACTCATTTTATTGAAATGAAATCTTGCGTTTTATGAAGCGAGATTATGTATTTACTAATGCATTTTCCAAGAACATTAATGTGAAGATTCAAATACAATACTGTGCAAAATAGCTTTTAAACTTTTTTACAGTTTAATGTAAATTATTCGAAATTTTGTTTTCCAAAGTTTACCAATATTGTAGGAAGTAGTAGCAAGAAATTATATAGCATGTGATGGAACTTTGACCGCAGTTTATTGATACAATTATAAATGAAAAAGAATCCAAAAATGAACTGTTATTATTCAATTTTTCAATATAAAGAGGTTAACGTTTTGTTCACTATCCTCTCTCTTTCTTTTTTACAAAATTAACCTCCGATGATACATTAGAAGATATAAAATGTTTCTAGCAAGTGAAAAAAAATTATCTACGTTACATCTCAGAGTTCAAAGAAATAATACACATCCGCTAACGATCCAAGGATATTTAAATAAACTGAGCAATACACATGTTTAGGAAGTTACGCTGCTATCGATTGACCTTGCTCCCAAATTTCTCACCATCCATAGTAAGAGAGCTGATTATTTTTAACCGAAGTATTCTTGGTTTCTGCCCCCTCCTTTCCGTCTATTGGCTAACCCTCTTCTCCTCATCCCTTGTTCAATTAATCCATCTCTATATTAAACTTCTCAGATATTGGATGACTTATCTTCAATGTGACATTGACAGTGGCATGTTGTGTAGAGTAAATAATAAAGAAATAAGATGTTTTAGTAGAGTAAACATCTGCCACTATTATTCTTCAACCATATTATATATATTACTTTTAATAAGTAATAACTAATTAACTATGATTAACTTTGATTCATTATTCAAATTCTTTCTCATATTATAATTGCATGATTTCCAAGTCCCAAAATATGAATTAATATTATAATAAAATTTAGAATTAAAATTATGAATATTATTAAGGAATACTAATTAAATTCTTTAAGTAAATCTGTTTTACTTTTTAAATACGTATGTTTAAAACTAAACTTAAATATTGTTTATATAAAAAAGTGCAATTTGCATGAAATATATACAAAATAATTATGCATGTACCTCGTACATCGAGTATGTCTGGAAGGGAAGGAAAAAGAGCATTTCTACCGGGTCAAGAATAACTTGCTAAAATGATATTGAGGTTCCGGGAAGCAACGACTTTGAGAGGTGGCGGTATGAAATGAAATGATGAGAAGGATGCGGCACAGTATATGATTTTTATTGTCATTACAATTACAATGAGCAGCGACAAAAAGTGATGACAGTCTGAGATAATAGTGGTCCACAATATCACTGCTATATTTATAATGGTTTACTCATGTTACCTTAATATATCAGCGACAACAGTGTTTTAAATTTCTCAAAAATCTTTCTTTTATATTATCCTTGAATATAGATATTCACATATTTATATATGAAAATATTGTTCAAAATTCAATCACATAAAAATAGATGGATAAATTTCAACGTTCTTGAAAGACCACTAGCACCACCACCTATAATGGACCTTAAGTAGAAGATCCATGTCATTTATAGATAGGAATTTGTTTGAAACACTCTTGTCGCTAATCAGATCTATATAAGAATAATTAATCGAAAATTATATAAGTTATATAATTAATAGACTGTAAATATTTATGAAAAGTCATACTTTTATGAATATAATAAAAAATGGAATCTGCGTATGCAATTCTCTTATTTATTAAATATCATAACATATTATATTTTACGCATTCTCTGTATAATTGTGCATCTTCAAATTTCCCCTACATGCATAAAAATCCGCAGTCCACTAATTGACTTCACGATAAATGAACTTGAACGAAGAATGTCATCAAGTGGTGCACGTATCTTATGCAATGCGACAGCAACTGAAATGTGTCAGAAGTTGTAAAAGGTCCAGAAAGTGGTGAAACGAATAAGTCACAGGTATAAATATCACATATGCGCAAACGATGTCCGACGGCCGAGAGCGATGAGGAAAAAATGAGAGCAAAAGAACAAAAAAAAAAAAAAAAAACAAGTCGACCGCGAACCGATACTCTCGTTTACACGCTCCACCGATTCTTTTATTCAACTCTTCCAAGAACACGTAATCATTTACGATATATACAAGAAAGATACGAAAATGCAAAAAATAAAAGATCGAAGGAGTGGCTACTTGTTATAGAAAATTTTTTGTATATATTATGTGCTATATAAAACATTTCGAAAGTTCATGATTACTAAAATGAAAGAAGAACACCATGATTATATCGGTAAAATTTAGAACCAATCTAGAAAAGTATATATAAGTAACGTTTATTGCAAGGTATTTCGTAAAAAATTAGCATACAACACGAATCTCCAATATATAATTTAAATGGTGTAATAATAACTAATTAAAAATAGTTCTACTGAATATTAAGGCTTATTAACAATATAATGGATAATTGTTTAAATACTTTTGTGATCCCTGCGGAATATTGTATATAGTTGGAATAAATACCTTATAGCTTCTACATAGATTCTCAGTTTTGCTTCAAACTTTATCAATGTAATCATTATAATACTAATGAAATTTCAAAATGTTCAATATAAAATATATACAATACATTCGTAAAAGGTTTCTAGAAGCATTCGAATGTTTTCGTGAGCCACTGTATGTTGCAGAAAATATCACACGCGTTGACTTCATGCTAGAGTCGGAGAAATTCTTTTGCTGAGCAAACGTGTCAGAGATTTATTGCGACACAAGCGCCACGGTGGGCCAAACAGGTTTCCCATATCTCGTGCGTACGTCTGTATCGCGCCTGGTTCACGGTATTGTGTCGCACGGACGTAACTATCGTGAAATCTGTACCAGCCATGAACTCCACAATACCTATTGTGCCATTGACGCAGAAAAATGACTTGCGTTCGAGAATTTCGCATTATTGACGGCGTGTCTTCGATGCTTTCCACTAGTTTTATTCTTGGCTACCGTGAGTTATATGTCACTAGATTTAAGTACCAGTCGTTACGAGGTTTTAAGGCTTACATTGATATGAAAACTACACGAGGAAGATATAACATGTCCATTTTTAAGAATTTTCTAACTTTTAGGTCACTTGGTAGTTGAAAAAAATTATTTTTATAAAGGGTAGAATTTGTCGAATTCAAAAATAGGTGAAAATAGATGATAAATCCACAATATTTTTTATAGATTTGGTACTATTATAAAGTATGTACAATAATAATTGCCGGTGGCATTACGATATTAATGCGAGTCACTATAAGCGGTGTACTAATTAATTTTGCTTTTTCCTATTGTGGTAGAACTTGTTATGCTTATTTATGTTTCTATGTATGTATAATATACATTCATAAGTATCCATTTTGGTCGATTTATAAATAAGTGAATTTTACCAAGATGTACAAATTGAATGAGTAATTAGAAGCAGTTGTATGTAGTTACTATATATTTCATATAGACAGGATTTTAAGAGACATATAACATGAGGTACAGAGTTTTAAACCAGAATATAAACCACATGTAACGTGCATACAAGTATTCTCTGGCCTGGTCTTTAAGAGGAAAACTGTACTGGTTTACCTGGCTTAATTTAAAATTAGCATGCAGTCGCTTTTATTCATTTAACCTCTCTTGTGCAGTATTTGCTATGTAGCAGTTAATACATATATACTTATATAGATCGTGTAATGTGATTTTCCAACATTATCAAAGATAAAATATGTTTGTGTGTATATGTGTATATGTTCAAGGTGTGTATATGTTTCGTTATGGATGCTTTACACTCTCGTTTTAGATTATAAATTTCGCAATCTCATTCTACATCCCAAATTTAACTTGCTGCTGTATACACGCATACACACACATACACAGATTCGGCGTGCACACTCTGGCACGATATGCGTCGTTAAACAGGAAATTTCGATCCTGGACTACTATCCGATTTATTTCTGATTTTATCACTATTTCATATTTTCTCCTCGTCCTCAATTAAAATCTATTTTTACATTAAAAATACAGCTCAAATAAAATAGCAAGATATTTTTTATCACATTACTATGCTTCTCAGGTAAAAAATCATAATGTTATATATAGCTAAATGGAATTAAATTTTAACTGCTACTATTACTATATAACTACTAAAATATTTTAGTAATTACAAATTACAAAGACTTTGATGAGTCATTATTACTGGTTTGGTAATTCTAGCGTCAAATCCAGTAGTAGTCCAGGTACTCAATACATATTTATTCAGCTTAAAAAGAAATTCTATTGTACAAATAACAATATACCAAATCACCTTATAAATTGATATATTCCTCCTTTATCAATAATAAAATATATTTCGTACTGAGTCTGAAAGAATCTTATCATTCGACTCAAGCTGATCAACAACACTTCATCAGTCAACAAGAAGGCATCGTTCGTATCAAACTGATATACTGACCCTGACGACTGTGTTTGAGATAAAAGTTAATATTTACAAGTGATTCATTACAATGTACAAATAAATATATTTATTTAAATTTATATTTAATTATGCCTTGACTGCGAATTTTTATGAATGTAATTAATGAAATGGAAATATTATAATAAGTGTTTTACTTTGAATATTATATATATTCTATTTGATATATTATGTACATTTTTTCCCAGGTTCCCCATAAATGCATACATATCTGCAGCCTAATCATGATATATCAAATTTACTAAATAACTTCTATAAATAAAATTGACGAGCTTCGATGTATTAAGCAAAGCGTCATGTGATACCGGAATAAGAACACGATACACTTTGCGAGTAACGCAATCCCGTGTTCCTTCGCGTATCCAATTGTTCCCTGATCTGTCTTCGCGAGCGTGACGTAACGTGACATTGTATCTCCGTAATGTTTTCAATGACACTGCGCGGCGACGCGTCGACTTTTCAGCTGGGATGATACAGAAACGAGGATAGAGACGCGAAATTACAAACACACGCGATCTTCACCCTCGTTGTTCATCGCGAAACACAATCGAGTCGCCCCTCTACAAACCGTTAGCTAACCACGTTCAACGCCACGCATTCGAACTTGCAAGTATTTCATATTTAGAAGTATTCTTTATACAATTTCTTTTTCATATGCATAACAAACATTAAATAATTCGAAGACAATTGGCTAATTAAAGTTAAAGTTACAAATGAATGTTGAAAAATACACTATAATTATGACATAACCTGTTTAACCCTTCGAGTCATCATGGACAACTTAACACTAAGATAGGGAAATTACTTTTAGTGAAAAATAAAATGTAATTTCATGATATTTCTTAACCTTATTGCGATTCTTATATTTCAATTTTCTTTCTTCCTTAAGAAGCTTTTTTAGCATGAAATTGAAGCAACAGATCATGCATATCAATAATGATTTGTTTAAAACTTGAGATATATTTTAACATTAAGAAACTACAATTGAATAAGGTATGACCGAAAGAATGCAGCAGGGTTAATGAAATAATGTAAATTTTTACTCGAAGGATTAAATATGGAATATTCATTTGTAGTTACTTTCTTAAGCGAAAAACTAATCCGGTGAAAAGGAGCGTTGGTCATTCCAGGTTATGTATATAATCGAAAAGTTTCTCTTTTATTTTTATTTTTTTTGGAATTTATCGCACCGCCGAAAAGCAGCAGCTCGGTGACCGTTACTCTGGTGGCGGCGACAGGAGAGATGTCGTACCAGATAGTGCATTTACAGTATTCAGGGCCCGTGTAAACGCGCATCTGGCACGAGCCCCAACTGCCCTGTAATCTCATATTGGCTCGCTTCCGTTTAGCTCTCTCGTTCGTGCTCTCTCGTTTGCCCACGACTCTTTATCTTTATTCCCTTTCTATCTTTTGCTCTCATGTTGTTCGTCTCCTTCGTTGTTCTTTTCTACTTATACACCCGCGGTTTCCCTGAATTAACCCCTTTAACGCGCGTTGACATATATTTTCTTTTAAACGAGGGACTTCTTAAAAACTATCATGGCGTCGCTCGTGTCTGATGTTCGATTAACGCGCGTATTGAATCTTCCTATTTTCGTCAATTTATAAATACCAATTTAAATAGACACGAAGTAATAAATAACTGATACGGATTTAATTAATGTTCTTCTTTTAAAACGTTTATGTCTATTAATTTATGCGATTATATGAAGATACGAATTTTCTCAATTTTAAGCTTCGATTTTTAATCACGCGCACAATACGATGCGCGCGCAGACGATTCGATTATGTTGAGAACGTCAGATCACAAGGCGTCGTGTCACGCTTCCTCCTCGTTAATTTAACTCTCGACGGAAGTGTTTTCTGCTTCGCGGAAAGTGTGATTGAGCCTGACAGTGGAAAGAGAGAAACGCGTCAAGCCCGCGGGCAAATTGCTTTTCGACCGGCACCTGGACTACCTCTCTCGTAGGTTTTATTCCCGTCACGTTAAAGGACAATAGGAGAGGATGAAACAAAAGAACCGTCGTTTTCGCGTTACTAGTTTCAATGCTTCTAACACACCGCCAGCCTGGATTAATTAATTCTCATCGTGCAAACTAGCCCTTCGTTTTCATTTTTTCCCTCTCCTTCCTCTTTTTTATGACGGAAGAAACACTTTCCGACATTGTAGAAAATCTTTTATGTTTGCGCGCTAATCGATTTTTTTTCGGTATATATTTTTAGATAGAAGTTTTAATTAAAAATATTTGTAGTTATAATATCATGGAACAATTAATTTAGTTGATTCAATTAATTTCTAAATGATATCGATAGTCGAATATAAAAGTGTTTCACGATGAATCGTCTATGTAAGGGATGTCAGCTGATACCACTTTTCTCCGTTAAAAAGTCAAATGAGGAGAAGAGACGTCTCTAATAATAGCCTGTCCCCGGTGCCGCGACGCTCTGGCGGCGTCGGGGCGCACTCGTTATTTGCAGTTAATATAACACCTTTAAGCATGTAATTAAAATCGATGTTTCTTCTTTATGAACAACTTCCAACACGTTCTTAGCAATTCACACTAGCACGAAGGATAAACATTGAATGGATCACATTCGAATATTGCAATTTTTTAAATGAGCAACGAATGACGACGAAACTGATCTGTTGAGATTGTTTGTTCTATACGTACAGGTTACGTCACGTGACGTCATGCGAACGCGTAATATTAACCTCACGTGGGACAAACTATTTATTAGAATACGCGGCCTTTTTTATTCTTTTTAAATTATCTGGAGATTCGTATTTAGTTTATTATTTTTATTTTATGTGTACTAAATTCTTTATTTTTTTGTCACAGTAAAGAAATTAATTTTCTTACTTTAATATTTGTTATTCACTAATTTTCAAGGCTATTTAATGAATTACACATTTAAAAATGCGTTTACAGGTAATTTTAAAGGTTTACGTCACACACGATATTATTGATGTAACACACGATTAAAATGCTGACTTAAAGAAATACACGAAATCAGTCGATTATACAAGCTTCTTAAAAGTTCTTTAACGACACCGATGCTACCGAGAGGACAGTTACGTGATGATGCGTTTAAGAATGCAATAATGGCATAAGACGCGGACACATTATTACACAATCATGTTCGCGGCTTAGACCTTCGATAATATTGGCCGAACGTTAGTAGAACTTTGCGTGCCATTTTAATCACGAATACTCTTCCGCCAATTGTAACATACGTAAATAGATAATCCCTGGTATTACAAGAAAATTAGAAAAACGACAGTAGCTATGTAAAATTATCTACCTAGTACTACCTTATATATCGCTAACTCAACTATATGACTATATAAGGAAATTATCAATAGAATCTTAATAAATACATATTTAAACAATGTTGATATAAAAAGTTGAGAAAAAGCGATAAAAAATATTTCACGACAAAGTCAAAGATCATCACTAACTCGCAGAGTCCGCGATCTTTTACCGACAGAGCAATACAATTCTGATCCACAGCGTGCAGTCTAATTAACCTGTTGTACGTTACACAACGCGACGAACTGTGTGTGAATTCGATAAACGATTCGCAGAAAAAGCACTGAAAGGTTCGACGTTGATCGAACGCGCTACCACGTCAACATTATCGACAAAACAATTGTAATTTACATGCGTTACGCAATCATGTCCGAGAGCGCGGCTCGAAATATTCACTGTACGCTTGGAGACTACATTTCGATTAATAAACCGTCGAGTCGATTATTGTAGTTGACGATCTACCCCAGATTATATAATCGAAAGATGGACCGTGGAACGGTTAAAGATAAACCTGAGGCGCGCGAACCCGAGTCGAAAAACAAACGCAGCTTCTTGTGACACAGCACCGCGTCCGACCGAGGCACTGCTGCCAGTGGCAACTGCAACTCATGCTCCGTGCTCCACGGAATACAGTCGAGAGATCTTAAACGTTCGTTACACAATTACGACCTTGAAGACACACAGTAGCATGTTCAGGAATTTATCCGACGAAATCGATTCGGAATTCGAGATTCTCCGCGTTGCCGACCAGGCTTTGTGTATTTATACGAAGGCACGTATGTATGTATTTACGTGGCTATATTTCGAACGGTACTGTACTTGTGCACCGAGCCCGACACACATACGACAGCGACACCTCGGCGACGACTGGGAACGATATTTACACTCGAAACATCGAATCGACTGAAAGACGAGATCTTACGATCGTTTTCACGATATTGAGTAATCCTCGCAGATATGTACGTTCTTATGATTGATCATGATTAACCACCGGAAAGAACCACTCCGCTGTACTTATAGATTATCTAACAAAACAAATTACTGCAGAAAGACTCAAACACTGAATAAAGACGATGCGAAATGTAGGTGCATATGTACAAACCGATCGAAATATGCTTCTCTAAAACGATATAACCTCTCAATATGTCTCTTTGAAACGACCGATCCAATTAACGCAGATCCAATTTATTCCAGTCAAAGCGGGTACACGTGTATGCGTGACGATCAACCGTTACAACCTAACCAGAGAGGGGCAAAGCGAGATGATTGGCGGGGACCAGCCACACGAAAATTGATTTCAATCGATCAAGGTATACGACTCAGGTGTACAATAGGAAAACCAAACGATCGCGCGCGCGATTCTCCGCGAAAAACACACACGCACGCACGCACGCACACACACACACATACACACAGAGGAAGAGAGAATATATACGACACACGCGACGACTAGTTGACGACTAGAGTAGTAGTCATGATGCTGTAGTGAGCAGCCACAGTGAACTACGATATGTGACCGTAAGCCGTTGTGCAGCAGCAGCAGCAAGCAGAAACGGCGCTACATTCTCGTCTCTATCTCGACTGTTATACAATCCACACGCATATATCGGTTCCTTCTGCTTAGACCAGTGTTTCCGCAACCGATCTGTGAGGAGAACGATGTTTTTAGGCTCTGATGAAAGAACGTTAGAAACTACTGTATCGTTCCTTTGGTCTGCAGTTGATAGGGAAAATACAGAGAACAATAGTAGTTGCGACTGAGGTTTCAAAGATTTCATGGATTTGTGTAACACGAGTTAGAAAGCACGTTAGAAGGAGGAACAAACCAAAGCTAACATACTTTGCTAACCAAACCGCTATTTATAGCGATGGTGCGGATGGGCTGCTGGTGGGAAACTAAAATTCTATTAATAGAGTCATTCTTGTTGTTATTTGTGAAAGGTAGATTTTATCTGTTAAGAATTTGATTTTTACAGATGATTTTCTTAGAGTTTAATCTGACTATTTTTGGTTACAATTAAATTTTGTATTCTGCTGTGTTTTTTATTTTGTAATAAGGAGAAGAAGATGGGAAAACGTAAAAAGATGACAGAGTTGTATTTTTATTGGAGTAAGTGAATATTTTAGTTTGTAGAAGAGATTTTTTAAGAAAGGCAATTTAGGGAGCACTATAGCAGAAACCAGTGACTCAATGCGCGCGCCGAATCAGTCTCCCTTAATGTGTGTTAGCGACGTACGAAGATAGAAGACAAATGGAAGAAAACACGTAAAAAGCAATTGCTGCTGCTCTATCGTGCGTGCTGCCGTCGATTGAGGTGAATAGTGCCAAGGGACAAAGATTAATGACTCTATAATTATTTACTCCTTTTAAAACTTAGGAAGACTCTCTAACACGAGAATTGCTATAATTCAGTTGAGAACTATCAAAAAGAAAACTAAAAGTTTATTCTAAGGTTAAGCTTAAGAAAACTCAGATGACAAATGGTCTTTAGAAGTCTTGAAGAATAATTAATTCCCTAGTTAATTCTCTATAATTCCTAATCTATATTTCGCCTTGGAAAAAGGAAAAGATGTTAAAAACATTGATTCTACGAATCGTGCTTTGATCGAAACTCGATACAGATAAATCGGGAAAGCAAAAATCAAAACAGGAAACGAACGAAGAAGATGGAGGGCGGCAAGTAAACGAGGCGAACGCTCGTGAGAAAAATCCAGGGACGATCAACGTAGTTTTCAAGCGAGGTAAAAGCCACAGAGAGCAGTGGTGGTTGTAATTGGACCACTTTGCCGTTAAACGAGCTTAACGATCGATTCTGCCTTCCACTCTAATGACATAATGCAGAGAGGCGACGGAATGGATCTCCTGACCAGTGACGTTGTTTTAATGATGCGAGCGTCACCGGTTGATCCCGCGACGAATCATCCACTGACCTGTTCTACCGACTCTTCTATGGATATATATATATATATATATATATAAGTCACATACTGCATTCCAACTGAGAAAAGCGGATGAAGTATTCTTATTTAATTAATTTAATTAACACAGATTTAATCAACGCTTGCTACTATGCAAACTGGTATTATACAATTACCAGATTTCTCACTAGGGAACAAATAATTATATACATACATTGCTGGTTATGAGTAGTAGGACACCTGGGCTCTTTTGCACAATTGGACTAGTATTATTAGAGATATTATTAGAATAATATTATAGAGATAATATTATTAGAAATTGTTATAAATTATCAAGACTAATAAATTTTCTTACATATAATAACAATAGGTTTGATAATGAAAGTGTAACCTACAACTTTATTAGTTAATAAATTACTGTCCAACAGGGCTCTGCTTACGTTTACTACAAATAGAATATTTTCCACTTCTTTAATTTTCTAGTTACATATTTTGTTATGAATCTGTTACTTCATTCACACTATATATGTCTTATAATATGAACTACGATATGAGATAAAATTTAATGTAAACTTATATCGTAAGAAAATTTATAACTTTTCGATGAATGTAACCAACAATAGGTGTCCTAATACTTATGATCAGTAGTATACTTCAACCATTCACCTATGAAAAATCTCTTGCTCTCCATACAAATCAACCTCACTTTAAAAATACCATTACATCACATTAGATCACATAGAAGAACACATAAGGGCGACCCGACTATATGCACCAATTAACGAGCCCTTAAAAGAGTTACGAGCAACCACTATGTGTTACTAGTAAAACCGAACAAAGCCGATCGATTTTTGCTATCAAAGGAACTCTCTCTCTCTCTCTCACACACACACATACACACACATACACACACACACTCACTCATTCACTCACTCTATCTGTGTATGGAAGCACTGTGCATCGAACTGAAAGTGACTCGAATCGGTCGCGTTCGCGGGCGGGATCGGAAAAAAGTCCGCAGTCTGGGACATCGTGAGAAGAACTAGTCGCGACTAGGCCGACGGTATGACATTACGCTTGTAAAGGCGCCTTACGAGCAGTTGGCGGCAGACGTGTTACACAATGCTGGCCGAAAAAGCTGTGCCAAGCTGCGTGGCGCTGGGCCACGGCGTAAATGTGTGTCCACCTAACCTCGAAACCGGAGGAGAACAGAAAAGTGGCACACTCGATACACGACCACTCTACACACGCGCGCGCACACGCACACACAAACGTGTATATGACACACGTATATGTGTACGCATCAAGATAGCATATGATTGCGTTGCGTGTTAGGGTTGCGAAAAAGCCCAGGGTTATTTGGACCATTCAGATCGTCTAGGGGCGTTATCTTTTTTATTCGACGACCTTAACGCGTTAAGATGAGACCAGGGCCCTCTTGCATAACTAAGCTAATATTATTAGTAGACTGCGGATTTTTATGACAATGGTACATGAAAGTATTTGAATAATTGTCACAGGAGACTTTTATGACCTTATTATTTTCGTTATACGTTAACTTTTTCAAATTTCACGAGCACTGTAACAAGACACGAATAGCGTGATTATATTGGTTATATTTGAAACTTATCCGAAAGTGTATAATATATTTCTATATATTCGTTACAAATTATAATATATTTGTTACAAGTTGTTTTTACCTGAAATCTGTAACGTATCAGTCTACCAATATTACTGTAGCGGTTGGTAAATTATTGTGCAAGAGGATCCTAACCATCCCAAAAATGGGGTCCGCAATGACAAGATAGGTTAACTCTAATTCTCTCACTTGCTACTATAAATGCATCGATCATTGGAAATAACCTTTAGCAATATATAGATGGAATTAAAACGCGTTACGTATGGAATAACACGCCGAAATATTTGTATTGTTATATGATCGAATATATAGGGTGATAGGATAAAAATAAAGTATGATTGCTTAGCGAAATTCGCGCGGCAAGCACACATGAAGGTCGTCATCGATATTTTTTCAAGCATAACCGCGCGCTTAGGTGCTTTTTAGAGATAATTTTGTTGCGAAACTAGGCTATTACATAAGGTTTTGTAACGAAGTTTTCAATGATAATATAGATATTAAAGAGGTATTTAAATTGTAGATATGGCATGTTTACTTTAATAATGAATATTTAATAGATCATCCTGCATATAAGAATTGAGGGAATTTTAGAACTCGTACGTTATTTTAATCTTGAAAAAAGTAATTAAATTTAATACCGTTTCAAACTAAATGGTAAAAGACGACTAAATTAATATTATTTTAAATTTGAACTTTTTTTTTTATAAATGTTCAGATCTTTCCAACTACTTTACCAACCCGTAAATCGATCGTTCGATATTTTTTAAATTTCGTGACTCGATACGCTCGACCACAGCTTGTCATTGAATATTTAATGCATAGTCGTTAAAGTTCTCGATACAGTTTATGTATGTACTTGGAATCGTAAGTTAATGGCTGAATCGATATTAGATATTCGATTTTATTGGAAAAGAACACGTAATCTCTATCGAGTAACATTGTTCCCAATACTCTATCTGTCGGAAGTAGATTTAGTCGAATAGAAAAAATTCTATACCTATCTCGCGTAGAAGTTAATTTTCAATAACAGCGATTATGTCGGAGCCTTTGTATTATTGATAACTAAATTCCACTTTGTATGTGAATTCGTTTGAAAACTCTTGAATGTAATTATTCACAGATATGACCCGGAGGTAAACATATCTGTTTTAATTATTTATGTACGTAAATCGAATCCGATTCATTATCACGTATGATTAAATTACAGAAGGATGAAGTTTTATTGGTCTGTTTCGTTATCTTTCATACAGGTTGTTTCATTAACTTAAACATAACTGTACACTTGTATTACTGAAACGCTCTGTATATGGTCCTTTAGCTCTATTAATTTAATTCAAATCTATTTCACGATCGATCGGTTATTAACAGACTGAGAATAATTATATAAATTCGTATTTTTATAAGAAATATTCTACTTTGAATATTTCATTCCTATTACTATGTTGACACACGTTTTATACTTTTTTTTTATTATATATTATATTATCATATTATAATATATATTATATATATTATTTTTGTACTTTCTTATAAATGCATGAAAATCCGCAGTTTAGTGTTCAGCAAAGCTAATTACGATTACTAAAAAAATTCTCAACAAAAATATTCAAAAAAGAACAGAGGAGCAAATATTTCTCATTATTCTTCGCTTTAAAGCAACCGATATATTTCTACGGTTTTCCTTGAGCACGAACGAGATTGTTTCTGGAAACGTATTTCGCATCCACTTCACTATCCTACATGTTTCTTGGAATTTTGTGTTTTAAAATATCACTAGAATTCTTTTTGTAAACAATAACTAATGCCATTCTTTTCACCATTACTCTAAAAACGATATCTTTAATTATAAATATGGGTCTTGTGTGATATATATTTAGGTTATGTCATGTTCTTATATTACGTTAGAAGGCGAATTCAGTAATAACGTTACCATTGTATTTATCTGATTCTGTAATAATATAATTTGTTTTTGAATGATGCTTCTATGTAGAAACAAATTATATTATTGTAGTATCAGATACATTTAATTGTTACAATTGTATCATTGAGATCGCCTATCAGGCAATTTAAGAATCTGATAAGAAAGGTATATAGTGTCATTCAGAGGATACAAAATGACTCTTGTCTTTTACGAAAAATGATACATTCAACGCTTTTTTTTACATCAGTAAATTTTTCATTTGATAATAATGAGCTTTTGTTCGAAATATTTTTGTTAACCTGTTCGAACTGTTTAAACTCTTATCGACCACGTATAGCGAATATCTACGTATATTTAATGTAAATAGATCTATAATGATATAAATATAAATATATTCATATCAATATAAAATAAAATACACGAAATATAATTCAAACTAACTTAAGCACGAAAGATCCAAGTTTAAACAGCAAGGGTTAATTTCTTCTATTTAACGTTTCAAGACGACAGAAGAAAGAGTTCGAGTTCGATCGGTCCCGTGACGACGCGTTCCATTTCCTTTTTCACGCCTCGAAGGAGTAGCCCCGTTTTGCTGCAACGGATATCCGGGGGTTACGCGGATGAATATAGGTCAGCCCATCGGGAATCCGATCGATTCTCAAGGTGGATGTGACTATCGAATACGTTGAACAAACGGCGTTGCTTTTAGTAGTTTCCGTGAGCGACCTTCGCGTGAAATATAATTAGCGCTAATTATTGAATGCGCGCGGCGCACCACCGTCCCTGAATTTCCATCGATCCTGGACGAGCGAAGAGAGAGAGAAAGAGAGAGGAGAAAGAAGAGAGAGTAAAGCCACCACACGCGCCACCTGCTATTCGCACACGTGTGCTTTTACTTTTATCGACGTCCACCATATACAGGACGATTCATTTGTTGCTACGGGTCTAAATAAAAGAATCAATCCGAATCTATTTTCTAGATGAGACCGATTTTCTGTTTAACCACTTTTTTAAAATTGATAATACAACATAAGAAAGATTGATATTTCTCGTTGTCGGCTAAGTTATAACATGTGTTATGCTATCGGTGAAATTATCGTGAGATAAGTAGTAAGTGGAAATACGTAGTTTCGAGTAATAAATTTGAATAATTAAGATATGCCCGATTAGAGCCACGAAATATAAGTATAGCTTTGTGATAACTCATAAAATTATATTGTATGTATACACGTATGGATTTAAGATATTCGTTAAATGTCCATAATGTATTCTATAGCGCATATCAGTAACTGAATATAATATTCTTGTATCACTTATCTACAACGAATTGGTATGTTATGGTTATTAAAAAGTATGTATCATAATTACTAAAGATAAAAGACTCAAATCTAAAAACAGTTAGGTAAATGTAGAAAGAATAATATCAGTATAAAAGTAGATGTTACGACTGTCATGTTGAATAGAAGAAGGAACAATGGCCTTGAACAGCCGATTGATTTTGAGCAAAGGATATAGGACAAAATAAGAGAAGGATATCGCACAAATATAAGCCATTCGAATTTTATCCTTCAAATTTCAATAAATGAAAAAAAAGTGATCGGAGCGATTGTTCACGGAATGATAAATTGGATTAGAACTATTATTCTGTAACTCTGAACTCATTATCTCCGAAAGTGTACTCCGCTGATAATGGAACGCCCTGTATGGCTCACCCTTTTGATCAAAAGCAGCTACTATCGATCGCTAATTAGCAATTATGAATGGAGTTCTCATGCTCGAGGCGATGACGATGATGCAAGGACGCAGTCGTAATTGTTTTTTTTTTTTTTTGACATTTTTACGATTACGTGAAACTTGAAAAGATTCATTGACGAACGAGATTTTGTAGCGCACAATTAATGCAGTTATTAACAAGAAATATCACTTAGAAAGTAAGCATTAAATACGTAGAATATAAATCGTGTGTATTAATTATGCGTTTATAAAACATAAACTATCCTATTTTTATGCTACTGGACAGATATGCGTAGCCAATTACGCTAATTAGTATGTATACTAGTTATTCAAGTATTCAAACAAGTAGATGCAATGTTATCGGCTGATAGACTGTAGTGGACATAAGAATCCAGGAGAGAAGTTATTTCAGCCGTACGGAGTGGTATAAATTACAATTACATATGTAAATCTAAAGCTATATATTTAACTTGGCACATATGTCATATGTATTAGGCGTGACGTCAGCTGGGTACAGTTGGTCGTTCGTCGATAATTACCTGCGTAATCGGTGTTGTTCGAATACCACTTACGATTAAAAAAGATCAAGCAAGGCTGCCATTTCGAATCATCATATACAATATATACGAATTTTTAATCTAAGAATAATCTTTCTCTGTTACAAAATGCTTATTACTCAATAACGCGAAAAATTAAATGATCCAAGAGACAAAATTAAGAAACGGAGAGAAGTAATGCGACCTTAAGATCGTAAGGACGAAAGAGGAGAAGTGAAGGGGACGCAAAACGTACCTTGCCAAGTGTCGAGACAGAGGTAGAATCAAATATGCAAAAAGAAAAAGAAAGGAGGAGGGGGAAAATGAGATAAAGAAGAAACAGCAGCCTCCCTTGCCAGGTGGATGGAACCTGGGGCTGACTTAATCTTAGAACACCTCCTCCACTGCCAACAAACAGACTGCGTTCTCACCACCACTACCCGCTGTATGTTCACACTTTCGTCATCGTTGCTGGTTAGTGGCGCAGCGCGGTTCGGCGACGGGACACACGGGACACACCAGTCACGATGACCACAACGACGCCGAGGCACACGCAACACACCGCGGCTACGACGACAACCGGACTAAAGGGAGATGCACACGCAACGTAACGCGAAAACTGACACGCTATCGCGACACGAACTCGCTCTCTCGCGACACCATCGTGATATGACAACGACAACGATCGACACACCACCGTTCGGAATAATACGTCTACGATACACTGCACGACACCAATATCAGTTAAGAAATACGCATAATAAGTCAAGAGAATAGAGAACGCGTAAATCAAATTGAAACGAGATAGACAGTACGGTCAACTAAAAGAAATAAAATGACAATAACGAAAATAAAATTGGAAACAATAAGGAATCGAACGAACGAAGAATAGCAAGGAAGTAAAGGAAAATCCGTCGTTCCACAGGCTGAATCTGATCGCAATGTAAACGCGCCTTCAAGTATCTCGCGCGCGCGGTCAGCTTCTCTCGTTGTCTCGTAAAACAACAACGTATCGCGCGAGGAAAGCGCACCTGCGCGCTCCTGCGTCGTTTTCTCGGTCGTGGCCCGTTTGTCCCTGTCGCGCCACCTCCCCTCCTGTCCCTCCCAGCCCGCTAACCCGCTCTTTCTTTATCCTTCGCTCTTCTCCACGAGCACCCAGACCTACTCTCTCACTCTCATTTACCTCCTCCAACACGCTCTCGAACGCTCTACAACTCGCCTGTAGTTGACTGGAGAGGGAGTCACTAGGAGGCACCTTCTCTACCTCTTCTTTCTCATTCCCCTCTACACCCGCGCGCTCACGTCGCCTTCCCCGCACAACATCCACCGTCGACCCTGTAACACCACCCACCCACCCAATACCCAGTATGCATCGTCGAGAGTCGATTACCATCGAGAGAGAGAGAACCGGGGACGGTCCCTTCCACTCTCGGCACAGCCGCGCAGTGACAGACACCAATATGGCCGCCACTGTCGACTAAATTCAACGCGGCGCGCGCGCTCGTTCCGTGATTATGTAAGTCCTCAATGATTAGGAATTTTCGACGTACGTGCAATAGTGGATGACTCGTACGCGTTGCCTTCTCTGGAGTACTCTGGCTTTACATGCAAAACAATTTGGTCAGCAGATTTGGAAATTGAGTCTTTTTGCAGGATTAAAAGTAATTTTACTACAGGGGTAGGGAAAGTTGAGATGGATTAAAGTGTATTAATTTAAATTTTAGAATTTTGCTGTCAGAGTTTCTAATGATTAATAATTATTTGGCGATATGATATAGGATTTCAATTATTTTAGAATGTAATTATGCAATTTTTATTATTTCAATGTACATAATTTAGATTTGAATCTGATACTGAGACGTCATTATCTTCACCACGACTAAATATCACATTTTTCTTATCTTTAACGCGATTTAATTTAAACCACGTTTTTAGTTATATATTTAATTATATACATTATATAATAATTTTAGCAAAGCCATTTGTAGCGTCTCATTCTAGTTGCCTTATCATTGTATCATTGATACATACCAAAGTTATCGTATTATTGTAACTTTCATTTTTCTTGTTAAAAAATAAGATTCATCTTATTAATTGTAGAATTGAATCGGATACAATACAATCAATAAGGGTACAAAAAAGAGAAGAGGAACAAAGGAGAAAAACGAAGGATAGGAAACATTAACAATGTATACAGAGGTTCTAAATTAATATCCTCGTTAGGTATTAATTTGCTGCTAGTCAACGAACTTCGATTTAATCCACAAAGGGCGAATCGAAATTACACACATAAATCATAGGTTTTCGAATACATCCATGTTGTTTTGTACGGTACAAAGACTCTGGTGAGCTCGTATGTCGCAAGTCCAAAATTAGACACTGCCAATCACCGTGCGCAATCTATATTATCGGGACAATCGATTGCCTTCGACGCGTGTTGTCGAAGCCAGCCATACTGTGATATTAATAGGTTGATTAGGAAGGACCAACGCAAAGCGATTGCCACAGGAGAGAGGTCGGATGCCAGGGAGTTTAATACGATTCGGCGATGCATAAGGAGTCTCACGTTATTACCGATTACATAAGATGATCATCGATTATACGGAGAAACGCGTAAACTGGTGATTATTCCGTTCCACGCTCTACCGAAACTTCAGTTCCAGTTTGGATTTGTAAAAGCGAGCATTGTTTTATAGGCAGCGCAGTCGATTCGAATTTTGGCTCGGAGACAAGTTTGAATTGCGCAGTTGGCTTTCGTTAATAGGTGCTCAGGTTCAAAATTAACATTAAGAAGAATTAAGTTATATGTACTAGTACAACTAACTAGAAAGCGTTTCGAATATTCAAAATATATAAATAACGTTAAAGAATTATACAGACTAATATCAATTGAGTTAAGTTAGCATAATAGCTAAGCTAATGTTCATTTCTCATAAAACATCGTGGCTTTATCACTATTTTATATTTTTTAATCTACCGGATTATCCTTGTCTTCGACTATTTCATATTAAAACACTCCCTTTTAACCTCTAATAACTAAAAACATACAATATATAACATAACATAACAAAAGACCTAAGTTATTAAACCCATTAAAAAGGAATTCAAGATGGCTATCAAACTAGTCACCGTCCTCGTACACAAGTCCAAGCATGCGCAGTTATGTCTGAACCAGTCGAATTCCAATTGGATTATAATTCAAGACCACGATTGAGATCGACGGAACCGTGCAATAACAGTTTGATTGTCAATTAGTGGAGACAAGAGGACGGTTTACGCTAGTATGAATGTAGAGTGAGGCTTGGTAAACAATAATAAAATTATCCCCAGGGCCTCGAGACGCTGGAGGGGGTAGAAAAAAGGATGAATCTAAAAAAATCGCAAAGCTGGGAGAGACCGCAATGCGTCTCGAAGGCCGCGTCGCCCTGTCTGACCACGAATCGAACTTTTCTACTTAGAAATCGGGCGAGCCGGAGATGCACGAAGGGGCACGAGTCGAGTCGAAGCAACACGTGGCCCCGGGAATACGGGAATGATCGACGTCGCCGCTGTCGCACAGACTCGATTATTCTAGCTACGAAAGTCCGGAACTGTTACACGCTCGGCGTCTCAATGTCATGGCTTCAGCAGGCACGATAAACGCGCCCGAGCGTGGAGGGATCGACGTAGGAAGGAGAGAGGGAAACAAGGAAAAAAAAACAATAACATGCAACAGAGAAATATGCACCGCGAAAAAGCAAACAAAGTAGAGGGAAGAAGACATCGTAGTGCGCAACGAAATACAATGAAACCGAAACAAATATGCATCGTCGGTTGTTCGTTTACAGAGTTAAGAGCTAAGATGGTGGGGGAAACACGAAGTTGGAACCAATGGCGTCACACCACCGGTGATATCCAATCGACAGAGGCAATTTTATAGGACTTGAAATTTCGCGATCAATTTAAATGACCCATATTCCGAACGTGCACCATTGCGTTGTCTAACGGGTGTCGGAATTGTTTGGATAACGTTCTATTTGCGACGAGGTTGAATCATCATGTTTTTCAAGAGATATGGGGAATGATAATAGAGGCTACAAAAAGTATTTGGAGATATCCATATTTACTAATGGAAGATGTTTTCTTTTTTATCAGGTTCCATGTTTCACTTTTATGATATGAAACTTTATAATCATATGAAACTAATACTAAAAAATAAGAAATTTAATATACTTAATACCTAATTAATTACTATGGAAATGGCATAATAAATAAAATGTGATTCAAATGTAGATACTGTACATCGTTCGTGATACTATCATTTATGAAATTCTATATTTTATTTATCACAAATTTACTTAATTTCGATTCTAATTCAGTTTTATCGTTCGAGGAACATTTCCGTGCAATTTTGGACACACTTTGAGCAGAGAATATGCGCGAGAGTAACTCAGCATTCTCTCGAGTACAACAGACAGGTCGAGTAATTGGATCGAGCGGCCGGGCTGCGATTGGCAGCCGACTAACAGGCCTGTTTCAACCCCCATCCAGGAAGTGGCAAGGGCTTGAGAGAGATCCTATAATGCTTTGCTTAACTTGACCTTAATTTCACGAGATACAATCTGATTGCCGTTTATGAGTTCTTGGAAATTGTAGGACACACATATTGCTTTTACGGGCAGGGAAAAATAGATCGCCCCCATATTCTTTCCATCAGGTATCTTTTACTATTACTGCAAGATCTTTAAAGAATATTCCTACATCGTAAAACGTACATTGAAGAACAATTTTATCTCAGTCACGTGAACGTATAAAAAATTGTATGCGTATCTTTCCTCTTTTATAGGGTCAAAGAATGTACAGGTAAAAGAGACGTATTAAAAATATCCGTGCATACTCGAATTGAATGTAAAGGGTAGAAGTGAAAAATTAACTACAAAATTTTCCCCAGTTGTTCTACACTTTCCGCGAAAGTTTATTATCAAAACGAGACAATTATAATAAAGTGTAAATTTGTGTCCATTTATAGACAATTATGGTACGAATTCGCAGAATGCATATAATCTTTAAAAATATATAAAATACCCAAAGCTCCATAAAAATATTAGCAATTACAATAATTGCGAATAAATTGTACTACGAAAATATTGTAACAACAACAACAATAATAATATAAATAATAATAATAGAAACAGAACCAAAAGTAAAAATTTATTTCTTTAAACTTATACTGATTATTTATATTTCAAAAAATATACCACAAAGGCTTTATCACAGCATTTTCTTGGTCTTTCGCTATTTTTCTTTAGAGGTTTCTTATTCATTTCTTTTTCATAAATAATTTCGTTCATCTGCTCTTCGATTTTTATCACGATCACGTTACAATGAAGAAGAACGACGACAGTGATTCCTTCTCTATCGCATTCCTGCCTCCTTCCTTTTGTAATTTCGTCCGAAAGTGACGAAGAGAGGACACACAGGGGTGGAATAGTACCTTCCAGACAATAGCAGAATGGAAGACTTCGGTCCCTCGAACGTTTCCGCTTTCAAGTCTCGACTTTCAACCCTCTTGTATCTTCTCTCAACGAAACATCCTGTTTCTTCCCATTCAAGTTTATTCAATATCCAAGGGAAATCTTCCTTTTTCCTCATCTCTTATCTCGATATATTTATTCGAAGAAAAGTAGATTGGATCTCGACAAAATGTATTTAAGTATTCTTCCTTTCCTGTTACACCCACTAAATTGGATTCGCCAAGATGAAGATAAAAAGTGTTTATAAAAGAAGTTCGTTAGGAAGTCTTTATGTTGAGGTATACAGAAGAGGGAAAAAGATTATTTATGTAAATTTCTGAAGTATCAGATTTAGGGAGTCTTTAAGAAAAGACTGTCGAAAGTTTATTGAATTTAACTTCCTTCATTTATAATAATTTGAATCAGTTAGTAAGAAAGAAGTACAGGACGTCGTATTAAAAGCATATTCGAAGAAAGGAAATTGCCTGTGTAAATATCTGAAATATCAGAATTAGTGTATTTTTAAGAAAATTCTGCTGAAACCTTCTTAAATTTAATTTCCTTCGCTTGTAATGGTTTTATAGAAGGCACTGGAGTTCAGATGGAAGAAGCGAAGAAATTATCTACTAAATGTAGAGGAAGATCCTTCATATAAAAGTTTGAAATATCAGAACTGAAGAAACTTCAACAAAAATTCTGTTGAAGGTTTTTTTAAATTTAATTTTCTTCGGTTATAATTATTTCCAAGGAAGTATTGGGGTTTAGAAGGAAGAAACGAAGACATTCTCTGGTATCGATCAACTGATAATCAGCTTTTGTTTCTTGCGCGCAGCAGGGATGTCTTTATATCAACAAGGTTTAACCTTCGAGCATATTAAGGGCATCATAGTTTGCTCAGTAGCAAATAGGGCCAAGGACATCTCGTCCGGTTATGAACTGCTCGCTTGAATAATTGATAAAATATCGACAAAATTGCTCGCGACTTATCAGCAGCGTTACCGTTTTCCATTCGGGCTAACCGTTAATCTCCCATCATCCTTCAATATCGGTTATTCTTTCTAGTAAATGTAGAACACGAATATTCAACGTCCGTTTAAGAGGTAGAAAAATGAATATGCAAGATACATTTACAAAAAACTCATAAATTTTTACGAACCTTCTCCTCAAGTTGGAAAATTGATAAAAAACTAAACATTTTTTACATAACCTCTTTTTTGTAATTGGAACTTTGTCAAACAAACCTATAAGACTAAGAGATCTTCGCTCGTTCTTTACATTTCTTTTGAAATACAAGTATCTTTGCAATGTCACAAGTCTTGTAATTAATATTTAATACAAACTGAAAGGATTTTTCTGTTTCTAATCCTACCTATTTTAAAATAAATCTATTGCTTGCTTCGTATCATATTTCGTTTCATGCTTCATATTTTTACAGCTACAATCAAAATAAAAGGAAAGTAGAGATTTGTTTCGTCTATTAAACATCATAGCAAATATGTATGCTTTGCTTTAGATATTTTATACATTTTTGTACATTACCATCCTTAAATTTTCTACAATTGTACAGATTCTTGTAACATAACATAAAACACTAAATAAAATAAAATTTGTTATATTTCTCCAATATAGCCAGTAAGTATCCTAATATTTATAGCCATCGGTGTACATTACTTTCGAAGCAAGTAATCTAACCGATACATTTTTCCTTTGCATAAGTTATTTCTCCATCTTTAAACCACGTAACCTATTTCTTGATGGGCAAGTATCAACTACTCTTACGTGGGTGGTTTCTGAAAAGGCTGCGGACGATACGAAGGAAGGAAAGTACGACAGGCGCAACAAGGTGAATTCTACTCTACCCCATATCCTGAGAGAGAGATAGAGATAGATAGATAGATAGAGAGAGAGAAAGAGAGAGAAGTGAGGAATTCATGCACGAGCGGGCGTCAGGGGTTGACCTAATTCCACTTCGTAGGTTGGCCTCTGACTGTCTGACCTTTCCCCAGGAGAGTTCCTGGCGAGGGTACACGCGTACGAGCCTGTGAACCAGCTACAAATCGTTCCAGGGACAGAGAGCCACGGCGGACACGTGTACGGCCTCCATAAGCAAGAGAAACATGCGCAATATGGGGAGAACGCGTAGTACGACAGTACGTAGAATACGCATGGAACAGAAATCGGAAAATAAAATCAATAATGGTAACGTGGGAAAGTGAAACAGAGAGAGAAAGTTTGGAGACTTTGATTCTGTAAGTTAAGTATTATTTGTTAGTTGAAGGATAATTAGTACAAAATGAGGGCATAAATGAGAGTCGGGAAGAAGAAGAAAATAGAGAGGAAAAGTGACTGCAAAGTTTGATTATATTTTTAATTATAACAGCGAGTCGAGGTGTAATAGTTAAAAAATTGGAGAACAAGGGAAGTAAATGAAAGTCAAGAAGAAGAAGAAAACAGAGAGGAAAAATGACTACAAAGTTTAATTATTTTTAACCTTAATCGCGAATGAAAGCGTGAGAGCGCAGAAATTGGAAGGCAAGTTGTAAGACGGAAAAATGAATCAGAGAAGTTAGATTTAATCATTTAATGAAGCTGACTGAGGTTACTGAAGAAAACCGGATTACCGTTTATTGATAAATCTTTCGTGCTTATTCTGTGGCGCAGGCTAAGTAGATTTGTCCGATCAGGGTCAGACTCAACAAGTAGTCGAGTTGCTATGTGCGACTATCCGCGGCCATACTGCCATACTTTTTAAAAAAGGAGGAACAGATTAAATTTTCCTGAATTTCAAACAAACTAAATTTGAACTCCATAAACAGACTGCGGATTTTTATACATTTATGGAAATTTATGGAACGCGAATAAATACAAAATAGAAGAAGTTTTTGCGCAGAAATACACATACGTATAAAATATATATATATATAAAAATAGAGCACTAGTTATAATATTTAATAACTGAAACAAATCTCTACTTCAGTTCTATCTTAACTCGAAAGTTGCGTTTTCGCACGATCTTCTCTTCCCCTCGCCTCATGCAATTCATAACGTAATCTAAGAAAAACGGTATCCAATACACCATTGGCGAAAGCTTAATGATAAATCAAATTATAAAGCCATGAAACAAACACGACGAAACTTTCACAAGAAGAAAATTGATAGAAAAAAAAGTGTAACGAGAAACGGGGCTGGGATTATGCGGTATCCAGAGAGGCCGGCGAATTTGCGTAGGTGTACACAAGCGCCATAGATAGTGGAGGTTCGCCAGGCAAGTGCGGAACGACCGTGAGGGGATAAGCGAAACTGGGTCACCCCTGGGAACCGGAGAGCCTGGGGCTCGTGTCCGGGAACACGACTGGCCACAGAGAGGAAAAGAGAGAAGATAAAGATGATAGTGCATGTGTGCGTGTACCTGGTGAATATATCGGCTTTGGAACGGAAGTCGGCGCACGCATTATTTACAAAAAGGAACCTGCTCGCTGGAAAATTGTGATATCGTGGGCTCGATTCGTGAATTATGCATTACGCGCCGCTAGCTTATCAATGCATGAAAGAACTCTCTGAACTCTGAAAGCGCTGAACGAATGTGCTATTATACTGTCTAGGAATTGGATGAATCGAGTGAAAACGTGGAGGTATGAATTCGTCGTAAATCGCGGCAATAAATAATATAACGTTGCTCTCGGATGCTGTTCTGTTGGGAATGAATAGAGGATATAATTCAGAATGATAAAGGTCATAAGGCGGGTTGATGAAACATAAGGAACATACGGGGGGTGCAGGAAGCAAGGATACATTTCTCTTGGTGCCAATTTGTTGGAGCTGGCTTAAAATAATTCATGGTATTACTGGGAAGATATTAGATATGGAAGATTGTCTTCTTTTTCGTCTACGTTGGTTGTATGTAGAATAAGGGGAATGATAAGAGAATATAGTCTTCATAAGTAATAGATAATAGTAATCGTGCGAAAGCTTGTCTCAGTTTGATCAATAAAGTGAATGTAATGTAAAAAGAGTTTTAGTATGAAAGAGTAAAAGATATTAAAATATATATTTGGTGTATGGACTGTGGATGTTCCTACGATTTTGGAAAATTTAGAACTGTACAGATATACAAAATATTTATAAATATTATATAAATTATATAATATCTAAAGTAAAGTAATTTAATCTTATTTAGCATAAATTAATTTAATAGGT
Source organism: Bombus terrestris (assembly GCF_910591885.1). Classification (NCBI taxonomy): domain Eukaryota; kingdom Metazoa; phylum Arthropoda; class Insecta; order Hymenoptera; family Apidae; genus Bombus; species Bombus terrestris. The sequence goes on from NC_063273.1 coordinate 8,381,600, forward strand.
TTAACAAAAAGATATGATGTATTTAAATTGAACTAATTTCTTCCAAATAATTTTGTCCACCGTGTACGTATAATATATAGTTAAGGTAAAGTCATTTTGACAGAACAATACACATAGGGAATTTATGTTTCGAAGATACAAGACGCGTTTCATTCTTAAGCAAAGACAAACGATCTACTTGGCCAACAATGGTCATGTACCATCATTGCCTGTGCGAAAATATTAGGAGAAAGAGCAAATAACATCCGCTATCTTGACGTATGAACGTATCTATGGAAACATATGAATCACTGTGCGTATTTGCATATTCAAAGAGAGGAAGAGATTTGAGAGGCGCCGATATCATCGGCGACAGTTGACCTAGATCGTTTGAACGAAAAACAGGCGGGTCGATTATATCGAAATAATAATTCTGCCTTGGACCAGACCATTCTCGTTTGATACTATGACCAGGCAGCACAAGAGAAAATCTACCTGCTTTTAAGTTATCAATTTTATATTGGTCAATTGTAGAAAGTTAATTCGACTTTTGTTAAATTTTGTAATTAAGTCGTAAAAGTAGGTTACATATCTAGGAAACATGTAGCAATGTATATTTTTCGAATTATCACAAAATTAAAAATTATCACGATTTAGAAGACCCAAAAGACTTCTACTTGCCAATTAACTTGAATGTTTGCATAAAAGTTTGTAAAGAATTTTCCATTCAAGATACCGATACCAATTCTTTATATTCAGAGGACGCTTAACATTTTGCAACGTTATTTATGAGAAGACTACGTGGATATACTGATACACAAAGCATCTCACAATTCTTGATATTTCGTAAATTATCACGAAAGTAAAAATAGCCAAGATCTAATGAATCTCACCTTAGTAATTAACTTAAGTGTTTACGTAAATGTTTTAGAATAATCTACTATTCTTTCCGTCAATTACAAGGAATCTAATACCTTGTAACAGAGTTTATGGTGAGTTTAGGTGGATGTATTCATCCATGGTGGAATTAGAGGGTCTAACGAGATATATGGAACTGCAGCGATGCAGCTAGAATCGTACTGCTCGGAATACGTGGATTAATGTAACATAATCGAATAACTGGAACCACTGAGTCCCCTTCTGCGCTCACGACGTGACGTCAACGAGTAACTCCAACTTGTACGTGACTGTTTCTCTGTATTTATCACTCTGTAGCTGTAAAATAATTCTCAACACACCGTTGAGAGTTTCCTAAATGAGACAATAACATTAACAACGGGACCGAGCGACTGGTCCAAGTTTCAGACCGACCGAATTTACGAATACCGCGAATTTAGAACGAAAAATGATAGGTCGAGGGTCAGAAAGGACATATAAAGTGAGATAAATTGTGCTTGAAAGGAGAAATTTTGAAAGGAAATTGAAGTAAGAAATGATAGTGTCATTGGAGTGAATTTAGTAGGAATTCGTGTCCTATTTGTCATTGCTTGATATTGTTTTATGGCAATATTAAAATAATAATGTATGATAGGTCAACAATTTTGACGAATATCTTTTTGTTATACAAATAAAAGAACATTCCTGGGAATGTATGTTAAATAAGAACGTGTGTTTCGTACACGGTAGTTGTGAAAAATTGTACAAGCTAAAAGTGTGATCAGCTGTTGTTAAATAGTCGGGACAGGATTGCATAATGCCTGCATTACGTGACGGTGCATTCCCTTCCTCCTTCCGCTCTTCCGGATAGTCTATATACAATGAGTACATAGAGCCTCTAAAGTACAAGGCTACGAGCTGACCAGTGACGTACGTCATACTGGCACGTTGTAGGCACCTCTATTTTCATCGTTTTAACAGTGTTTTAAATGCAAAATAACCATTGACCAAAAGTTTCAAACCTTGCAACACCTAACTTCCTTAAAAAATAAATAATATATAATGAAGCATTATTCAGGAATAATAATTTTACCATTAATTATCTCCTTTATATTTTAATCATTTCCCAAAAAAGCTTTTTCATTAAATTTCACTGACTTTTCATTATTTCTCTAAAATTAGGACTCCGCCTTTAGAGATGATTGCATCCTTTCTTATTATTCTACTAAATTTAAGATTTGATTATTAGAAATTGTTGCATCCTACTTCCATTATTCCACTAAATTTAAAATTTTATTATAACTATAGAACAACTATTAATACTATTATTTGACTCATCATGTATCTAATGAATTCTTATACACACCTGCACCATCATCGATGACACACTAGAAAGGAGCGTGCTCATTAGAGGACGGAATGAAAACGTACCTCCCTGCCAAAAACGCGATGCTGCAATGTTCGCTGTCGTCGCAGCGCGTCTTACATAACCCTACTCCCCTTACTCCTAGCGCCACCTAGACGACCCTTTGTTGCAAGCCGTAACGCGATGTTTTTATGTGCTCGTCGCTCTCCCTCTTTGCTGTGCTCGCACGAGTTTTCTAGGAACGCAAAGTCGAGTGACGTGGCGGTTAAATTTTCCACCAAGTTACACGGATATATTTACAACGTCAGGACGAGTTCGAACACGGTCGCTTTTTCATTCTGAGCTCCCTTACACTGAAGAACTTGTTAGACACTCTGATGGTAAAAAAGGGTCTTTTGTTGTATAATTGGCGGAAGAGATATATAGAGTTATAAATTAACTGTTCAGACTGTTCAACTTAGGTTCGTGGGACTCTGAGTGGAAATTATATTTCAATAAATATTAGCCAAAATGTATATAGTGTTTTAACATACAAATTGTACATTATAACATTCTTTGTTAAATATTCTGACAAAACTTCTTATCTCCCCCTATATATCTCAAATTACTATATTCGAATTTTAAAACATGCAAACAAGGTTAACCCAATCTGTCCATTTTTATGATTTCACTATAATATCTTCAATTTTTATTCTAGTTTTAAGTATATTCTTTTGATCAATTTTATATCTTTATGGAATAATAGACATATTTTGAAATCGAAGTGTAATGAAGTTATTTACAAATATAGATTGGAATGCTGTAGTAAAATGTATAGAAAGCATTAAAACCTTTTAGGTGCAGAGACCTTGAATCTAAAGCTATTCGCCTACGCCTGTGATAATTTTGATCTTGTTTGTCAATGCCTACGAGTGTTTAACACAAGTCTAACAAATTTTTAGAATAAATTTCCTTAGACATATTTGTAATAGTAAAGAAATTGTAATTTAATTAGAAAATATTATTAGGAAACGCTAATTCTGAATGCTGATAAATGTCAATTTCGAGTAGATTACGAATATTCATGTATTTATAGAACAAATTTTCAAAGTACACATATTATGTAAAATGTACAAAACATCCATTAAAGACGAAACAAATCTTCATCTAAATCCTATCTCTTTGACTATTCATCTCGACACAAATTTGCATAAATATCTTCCATTGAGGTATTAACGTAATAGCGAATATCTCTACATAATATTGTTTTAATGTTAGGAAATCCTGATTTACGATTGATATAAAAACAATTGTTACTAGACTAACGCAATCCATTTCAGGGGATCGTCATAAGCGGATCACAGAGAGAGGAATTGAGAATTCATTAAGATTTAATCGGAATAACGTGATTCGATTATTCCATTTATACTATCATGATATAATTATTGAAATAGTGAATGTCTATATTTGTGCACTGCTGCTTACACTGCAGATAACAGAAACTACGATAATACACACTGTCTATATGTTATATTATTTTGAGCCTGCGTTTCCCAGTGCCGCGTTAGGGAGATAAAAATTAATTTATGCGCGCATTGAATGGTATTTTTCGCACCAAAGTTGTTATTCTACAAAAGAATGACAATTCTTTAGAATCATTCATATTTTTGATTAAATATTAAGTCATCCTAAATATATACAAATACGCAATAATTAGAAATTAAATTGTTTTCACTGGGGACGTTAATCATTATAATGGCAGCGATGATGTCACGCCAAGCATTAACGCTGCAATGATCTAATGAACACATCAGAGGATATCAAGTGCGGCTTCTAATCATGTTAGCTTCTCGCAAGACTCTTCACTACGCATTTTACTACATTGTTCTATCTGATTCTTTGCTTCCTAACAAAATTACGCACTGAATTTCAGTTCGAAAGAAATCTTCAATTGAAGAGTTTGCAGCAATAAAGCAACTCTAACATTTACATTATATTTATTGGAATAGAAAGAAGATGAAATATAATTCATATATAAAAATGTAAAAGTTTATTAATAGGAATACCAATACGTCTGTAAAAGTACTTGATTTATTTAAATTACTACTACAAAACAAATTCCTTTAATTATAATTGGGGTTAGGTTACTTAAAAAGACTTGAAATTTAGAAAATGTTCTTTCAAATTTAGATCTTCTTAATAATCAACAAATGGATGAATAATTAAATTGGTTCCATTAAAAGGAAATTAATTTATAGGACGGCGGCGTATAGATCTTCAAATAAGGAACTAATGAAACACATAATGGAAACTTAGCGCCCTCTAAGAATTCGTAACTAGGAGGGAAGTCTTCTGCTGAGAAGTTGAGAATCAGCTGATTGGTCACCAGAGCGTCAGCTGATTTTGACAGCACAGTCGACCTTGTGCGCATCCTAGCGCGTCGCGCGCCCTGAACCAATTCAAATATACGATTTATGGCGACCACGCATGCGCGTTGCGCATACGCGCTCCCTGTTTGCATTAATAATCCAAAAGTCTTTTCGTTATTACCAGCCCACTAACAGGATCGTTATTTTAATTTGAATATAAGAACCTCCATAACGTTTCTATTTTATAGATATTTAATTTAGGAAATACCTTTTGAATAAACAAGTTGAAAGATTGTTCAACTACTAAGAAATTCATTGAAGACTTCATCTTCAGAGAAGTTTCATTATTATGATGACATGCGTACTTGCGTATTGTTCGGCTTGCCAGAGGATCAGCCAGAGCTTGCCAGAGGATCAATAATTCATTTCTCATCTGTCACGCCCCTATTTGGTGGACTCGTGCTATCAGTAGAGGCGCACCACAATAAACCATATTAAATTGCTTGATTGCTTGCTTGGAGCCAATCGTGTCATTAAACACCTGAGTAATTCTTAACTTTCGTTATCTATGCATAGCTGATATCGATATACAATCTGATTGACAGTGTAAATATTTAAGCTGCTTTCATAATCCGTAGTAGCAAATATTATTTGGTTATGACAATCTTTATGACTTTCAATCCATAAATTGTTGAGTGCGTTATTATAGGATCCCATAAATATCAATGTAGACTTCGTATCTGATGTTTTCCAGTTAAAGTACAATTTTATGATCGTTTTTATTGTTACTTCCTTTTATTGTCCCTTCATAAAATCACCATAGAGGATCTGCAGGTAACTCAATGGGCTGCTAACGCCCTCAGAAAACTGAGATACCACCAGCTGTGTTCACTCGCTTCATTACCCACCGAGTGAACGCAGAGTGGCTCCCTGTTCTCCGAGAGCCCGTTCACCATTTCCGTTTCGCTTTTACCGACCGAACGGGTTGGATGATAATCAGATCTTTCCACGGTTCTTCTTTGGTTGATGGCTTTTAAAAAGAGGGACCCTGAGGACCCTCATTGTGCTTTCATTGATTATTGATTCAATGTTATTTGCCGCATTCATTATTAATCCAATGTTTAGATATTAAAATTTATCATTTTGTTGGTGAATAATTTCCTTGTTTCATAAACTTTATTTCTCCTCGAATAGTTTCATTAAAAATATGAAAAACTACATATCTGATGTAACGTGAGGCACACATGCCGTTCAATAATTGAATTTCTGAAAGTCCCGGAAGATTAGAAAATAGCTATCGTACATGATAAAATCTGGCAATAAAAAGCTAATGGAAACATGTATGTGAAGATAGCAAGAGAACCAATGAACTATGAATCATAATAAGACTGATAACTGAATATGACATTATTGATACCGACTGGAAGCAAATTTTTTTTTTTTTTAATGTTTAATGAACTGTTAACTGTCGCATAGTGGTCAACTTACAGTTATACCAAGGTTCCACTTAAGAAGAAAAACTTATTATTCAAACTCAAGATGATCGATCACTCTAACCTTAATATATGTATGTACACATACCTGACAATTATTCATTTTGCTTTTTTGTATGATAACTAATCTTTAAAACAAAATATAAGAAAAAGTAACATAAATAATGGGAACGGAAAAGTACGGGATCAGGAATAAATATAATATACATGTATAATTAGTGAAACAAAACAATTACATAAGCTTTACGAACAATTTAAAATCCCTTTACGTATAGCACCGAGTTTACTTATCTTATCGAGCGTCGGCCACGCTGTATTCTCCTATCTTCAGCGCTATATGCGAATTCAAACGTGTACACAAAGCCGGATAGAGTTCGCGCGCGCAGTTTACGACGAGACCGGCAACGATCAGACATCAAAGCGGCTTCTGCTATATACACTGTACGTGACGGTAGTCAAGTTTCAAGGTTAAACGATAAGTCGTTCAAAACAGGGTTATCACGGGGCCTCTTCCAATAGAATAACTTCGTCCTATTCTAACTAATCACTGGGAGTTTTTGTCATTTATAAAATATAACTAGAAAGTTAACCATATAATTTATATAAATCTAATTTGAAAGTTATATTCACAAAATTCCAAGAAACATATATTTTCATTATCGCAAGATCATATTTATTATAGAATTTTTTACCAAGCTACTAACGTCGGTAGCGTTTATGTTTTTATCATACGTTAGTATATATTACGCAAATTGGTTAAGAAATAAATTAATTGTTTAACACCACACTAATGTTAATGCGTTTATTTCTTTTCATTTTTCGTACTACCGAAGAACACTTCATGGGTTCTTTTTGAAGGTTATAAAAACTCTCACGGAACTTCATTGAGCACTGGAAGCGAGCCAATCAGAGATCACAGTAGAAAGAGGGCGCGTTTACGCACGTCGTTGACGCGTGCGAATGACGTCACAATGTGACGTTGCGTGCGTGCACGCACGATACGCCAAACGATTACGGTGGATCGTAACAGAATAAAATAGTGATACAGACGTGACGTGTTTCAGATATATCTATCTTTTTCATAATCTTTTCGTATGATTTTTTTTGAAAGTTTTTAAAATTTCTAATTTAATTCTACATAATCCGAAATGGATGTTATATTTCAATGGATAATATAAAAATATAGATAATTTCTAGATACTTGGTTCTAATGTTCAATACAATTTTATTACTTTTTTATGTCTAAGATAATGGAATATATATTTAGTACTATCTGGAAAAATATGTGAAGAAAAAATTCTCAATCCATTCTTCTGACATCTAAAAATCTAACGTTTCAAAATGTTTGACATTTTATTCTGCTAAAAGATCCACCAAGATTTTACTGTAAAAAGCCAAATGTAAAAAATCACTTACAGTCTACTGCTAGGCTCGTTGCTTGCCTCATCGCCTTCGATTCGATAAACCATACCGGACATCACGTATTCAAAACTATCTGCTCTGGAGCCGCCTTCCTGTTCCGTCGCGTTCCACTCCCCTCCATCGGGATAACCGTCCTCCCTCAAGGTCGTTGCAAGAACCAAACGAAATTTATCACCTGAAAAAAGGAATCAGAATATTCTAATAAACTATACCATTTGAAAAATAGTTTTACAAATAACATATGTAACCATTTTAAGAAGCTTTTTGCCTTTATCTAAATATTGACGCAGCAAAAATCCGCAACGTCGAAACACGGAAATTGATACCTAATAATAAACCTCAAGGTGACTGCATTGAAAATACGACTGGGAGGGCGTTGCAGACGTTCGTTTCGCCACGTTTCAAACGAAATACATACATGGTTGATCGGATTTAAACCAATAGGACCCGTCCGTCTTCATACCGCTACTTTCGCGGAACAGACTATAGACACATACGTGTGTGCACACGATAAAGAAACGAGAAAACCGATTGACGTTTTCCCCTCTTATTGCATCATACATCGCACGTTACAAACGTGACACGACACGTTATCGCACATTTGGAAGGAAACACGAAAACTTAATACAACATATGTCATATCGATTATACGCGTCCTACCGATGATTATGCAAGCGGTGGATAGAGTAGGAAAAGCTTCAGAAATTACCGTAACAAAATAGGTTCTAAATTAGCGGAAGTGAGGGTAATCGAACAATAGCGGGAGAATATTTCAAAAATATAGTTATTGTTAGTATTATGTAAATATTCATTCACATTATATAAATATTAAAGAATTTCTCATGTTGAAATTGTTATAATAAAAAAGAATATTAATATATCGTAACAAGATAGAATAAGATATTTCATAAAAGGAAGCAATCCTTAAAGAATATATGTAAATATAATGCGTATTCGGAATGGGTCGTTGAATAATCACATAGTAGGGAAGGAAAGGGGTGAAAGATGGAAAGTAGGGAGATCGAAAGGAAGGGATGCATGGGGAGAGGTTAACCTATACAGGGAATAGGACTACTAGCGACATAGAAAACTGGGGCGCTAAATGAAAAGAACAAAATTGTCAACGTAATTACATTATCAGCGGAATTACATTAAACACGTAGTTGAATGAAACATACCACTTCTCTATTGCACCTATTCGATTAAATAGGAAGCGCCGCGAAGCTCGCACGTAAGAATCCCAGAGAACAAGGGTCAAGGTTAGAATTCTATACTATGTCGATGATAGATATAGTATGGTAATCGATATTACCGGCCGTGGCAATGTCGAGGAGGACACAAAGAAACGACGAATGAAAACGGAGTTAGAAAAATCTACATAACCAATTGATCATGTTACGAGATGTCTGTGGGGTCAGGCTTACATCACGATAATGGTATAACGATTATAGATTATCTAGTTGAGCGATACAGGACCATATTATCAACCCCAGCCATATTACAACCAATGCGAACCGAGCAAAGGATATGGGCTCGCGTGATTTACAGCATTAACCTTGACACTGACAGCAACGCGTATCATTAATTCCCTTGCACCAGAGACGCATATTAATACTTTAAACTAAATTTAGGCGTTCCTAGAACACAGTTGTTTTCGAAGGCGATTTACAAAACTGCACTGCGTTATAAATATTTGAAACGTCAATACGGTATATATACGAGAAAATATGGTAGACAAAATTAGCGGTATTACATTACAATCCGATATTACTAAATGCTTAAATAAAGCTTTATTTTAAATTGAAAACAACGAAAGACATTTTGAAAGATAACAATACGACATAACACATTCAGCAACATCGACCACCCCCGCGTACGAAAGCTTTAACATGTTCCAGGGTCTATCGAAAACCGCCATCTTGTCTCACGACATTAAGCACAGTGGAGAGGAAGAGAGAATTCAACGATAGTTTATATCCATTCTTGATATGATCGCGCATCCGCATTTTCCGCACAGAGTAACTTTCGTTCTCTATTTCAATATTCACGCACCTGCACCATAATCTTGCCTACAGCTCAAGGCAATTGCCAGCACACTGCAACAACTGCATTCCTCGGATAACCACATATAACGTTTACATTATGACGATTTGCAGAGTCCCATCCTTTTTCCACTGCCTTCGCAGTCGATATCCTCCTTCTCACTGCGTAATCCGTAACACATCTTAACTTCATGTAATTCAACATGTCCGTGCGTAGTTTAATATAGGTTAGTCGCGCGGTGCGAAACGAAACTGCGTGCACACGAAGAAGACGGTGGCACGTAGGCGCTTGCCGGCTACGAAGTAACCGGCGGAAAAAGCGCGCGCGATACGCGACCAGGGAGGTGAACGCGAATATACGCTCGATGAAACGACAGATAGCGATGACGACGACGACGACAACGAAGATAACGACGACGACCACGAAAACGACGACGATAACGACCACGACTACGACGACCACGACGACAACGACGACAACGACGACAACGACGACAACGGCGACAACGACGACAACAACGACAACGACGACAACAACAACGCCGACGACGACGACGAGTGATACCACCAAAAGCAAGGCAGCACACGATCAGAGAAGAGAGTACAGACGAACACACACACAAACTGCTTCTTCTCTCGGCGAACGAGTATCGCGACCGACACGGCTACGAGTCGTGGACGTTTTGACCTTGGCATTGAACTTATGGGAGCTGCCGGCTGAAGCAGGAGAGAGGAGTGGAATACGAGCGACGGAGAACAGAGTGGGGAGTAGAATGTGGTACGGGCAAAGCGGGGCGCATGGGAGGCAGATTGCGTCATCTCGCGCAAGCCTGTGCGCCGCGCGTCAATACAGCGGGACTGCCTGGCCCTATGGACTAACCTTCGTTCCCCTTCCAACACAATTCCACGCGCTCTATTCTGCACGATCGACAAGCTCCTTCCTGCAAAATCTATCCCGCCTCTTTGCTCCTCGCCAGCTGTAAACCAACGATCTCCATTCCTTTTTTACTATATAGATTTCGATTATGCTACAGATTACGTTATAGCTATAAGACTTTTATTTTTACACGAATAAAACTTCTTAGTTATAATATGAATTTCTAGAATTAGTATGTATGTATTTAATATATATTTATGACTCTATTTTGTTGTTTCTGCAATACTACAACATAATAGGCAATATAATAAAAGAGATAAATTGAGCTATACAATATTGAAGTTGATCGGGGGTTACAAGAAAGACGCAGAAGGAAACGCCATTCTCAGAGTAGCAACAAGGAAACAGGATATGAATCTGTAAACATAGTGAACAGGCAGGGGTGGATCGACGATGCGGTGCACCCCACCTCTTTCTCCCTTCCTTGCTACCGATGGGTGTGACGCACCCACTCCCTCTGCAACGCCCGAATCAACGAGATACATCCAGAACTGTCCGTGAGCCGAGTCAAAATGACGATATTTGGAGGGAGGAGGGGTTAGAGGTTTGCTGCAGCGTGACGTGGCCTTGAGCATTTACGAATCTAATATACATTATATTACACGTGCTATTTTTTTCATCAGACTGAATCGGAAACAAATTTAAGTCGAATTTGGAAATGTTCAGAAATTTTCTAATGATCTGATTCTTATTGCATATATCGAATATAATATGTACAACGTATTTCAGCAGTCAACAAATATTTTTCCTCCTTACCTCCTCTTCCATTAATGACACAGTTTAGCATCAACTTACACGTAGAGATATAGACGTCGCGTCGTTTTGCACGTCCGCGTCGCCGTAAGCTCCAGCAGCTTTTCAAAGACACGGAATTCATAAAGAAGCGACGTTGAAGAAACTAAAACTAAATGACGACAGAAGCGTGTTTCTTAAAAAAAAAAGAGACGAAAATACGTCGTATCTCCACATCCAAAAGTAGACGGCTCACGTGTCTTAAACACGACGAGGTCGTAGACGAAAACAGTTCATTGGCACAAAAAAAGCAAAAGAAGTCACCTTGAAAGATGTAAGTACACAGTAGGCCAGCAGCAACTCGCTTCGAGCTGTGCGGAACACGTTCCGGCAGTGTCCATTAACCAAGGTCGTCCTTCGCACGTCTAAACCAAGAAGTGGTAGAACCACAAGAATAAAAAGACACGCTTGGAGCAGCACGTGTGTCTTTTAGCACGAAACACGTGTCGTGTTTACCAAAGTGCCAAATATGACGCGCCGTTTATATAAATTTCTTCGATATCAATCGTGCGTGATAAAACAATCGTATCATCTATCTTCTAATTTTTACAATAAATTTGTACACTATCTCAGGCCTCAAATACGCTTTATTATGAGTTTCTACTCATAAATGAAGGAAAACATGGAACAATTTTAGCGCATCAATGATTTTGGCATTCGTTGCTCAACCGGAAAACGGGCGGTACCCGAAATTCGCTCAAGAAGGAAAATAGAAATTTCTAAATATCGTCGCGGTTGCCAAATTCACCCCACCTGTTCCGCCACTTTTATAAACGAACATATATTTCATTCTGCGCTTCGGAATTCACATCTTTACGTGTGTTTTGGTCGTCGGAATGAAAATAGACAAGCGTAACAAACAATATCGTATAGTATAGTATTGTTTGTAGCCCCGATAGAATGTATTTTAGCTTCGTACATTTATCGAACGTTCGATAATATCTGGTCTACGTATTCGCAGTAATTACTGATCGTTTTTACTGATATCGCTCCTGCTTTGATTAAAAGTATGAGTATCGCTTCCTTTGTGGAAGATAAAAAATGTATTAAATTATGTTCCTTCCATTCGAAACGATATCATCAAAAATTTTCTCGCAATATATAAAACAAAATTGAATTTAAGTTACTAAATATACATACAATTCTAAGTTAAAATTTTGCTTTTCCATGGCATCAATTAATACGTTTAATCTTAGCATTATACACGACTTGAATCGTGAAAATATGTACTTCACAACGATGATGAAACTTTTAGACACTACGTCGAATTAAAGGAGATGGTAAACTCAATATTTATCTTGCAACATTTACAGACCGTGACTACATACATATATCGAACAAGTGTACGCACGCAAAGTTGCGAGCCGCGCACGATGTAAACAAACACCTAAGAGCTCCTGACAGCGCCTCTGTGCTATAGCAAACAGAATTTTCATGCGATCTGAGTCGTCCCTTTGCCAACAGACGTTGTTTAAGTATTTTTCCCTCTCGACAACGTTGTCAAGTGAAAATTATAATATAAGCAAACGAAATTTTACCGCTGACAAGAAAGTAAGTCTAAAAACGACGGTCATTAATTATGTATGGAACTCGTCCTATATGACCGGTACCTTCTTTTGTGAAATTAGAATTCTTAAACTCTGACAAGTTTAAATAGAACACACATATCTTCAAGCACGTATAACTTTGGGTCAAAAATATTTTTGTTCGTTAGAGAGTTTAACGTCGTTGATCATCGCTGGATTTGTCACATTGGTCGACACATGGTATAATGAGGACCATATGTTTTTTATCAAGAGAAGTGGTTTTCGTGAAGCTACTCTATCTGGTTGAAGTTATATTTGACAATAGCTGGGTCATACTTTGAGATTATAAAATATTTTTTTAATTATGAAAATTTTTCTTAAAATTCTTCTTTAACTTTAAATTAAAAGAAAAAATGAAATTTAATGAAATAAAAATTTTAATTCTTCTTTGGTATTGATACACATCTAATTTCAGTGTACCAAAATATTTCAGAAAAATGCCAATAGTTCTTTAATCTACTATATCTACTAATAATATCCTCAATTATAGTTGTAGTCCAATTATCTTGATGTTGTCTCATATTAAAAATAAAAATCGTGGAAGGGTACTCACCAAGTTCCATAGGGTAAAGCCAGCTGTTGATGTCCAGGATCAAGTCCATTTTGAAGGACTCGGATTCGCAATGGAGCCTGCTCACTGCAACCACCCATCATCGATCGCCGCCCAGCCAAGGAAACCGGAAAAAAGAAACGGGAAAGTTGTCATCGTTAGATAAATGTTACGTGTGTACACACTCGTATATCTCAAATACATATGCAAATATTGAGAATATACGCAAAAGAGAGACGCGGAATCCGATTAATTCTAACTGGAGGCAACACATTATGTTTCCTGAAAAAAAAACTAAGCCATCACGTGATGTTTGCGTCAGCCATAGATGATTCATAGTCTTCGGTAAATTTGTCGTTGTATCGTCGTAATAATAGGTTCCGATTATGAAAGATCGGGGAGAGAAGGGAAGAAAAGGAAGCGAATTTTTACAAATCTCTAGTGAACGCGACACAGCCTTGCCACTTGACGGCTGCCCACCGGCTTGACGTCACTGTCAGCTAGCCAATCGCATTTGATTCACGATACGAATTTATCGTCCGAGCCGACATTCGCGAAACTCGCCCATATAGGCGACGAGGAGGGTTCGTTTAAGCTATATATGTAAAGTGTACAGAGTACGAGACAGACCAACAAGGCTGCCTCGCAAGGCGTGCCTCGCACTGTCTGTATACTATACATAGCTGAAACTACGGGACACCTTTGATCTCGACAAAAAACCGACAATCGTTGGCTCGCCCCGAGGCAGCCTCGCAGGTCTTTTTCGTATTGTCCGTACATCATTGTGCACAGTTTTGGAGAACGCGTAGCTGATACATGCGACCGCGCGCGCGTTCCACTTGACACGTGTACTTGCGGCGAGCTTCTAGCTAAGTTTACGTAAATAATTGCCCAGGAGAAATACGTATACATTTCCCTGCTTTGTTCGTGACTTTATTTTTATCAACATACCCAAAACTTTGCGCACGAATACAGCATTTTTTTTAATTAATCGAAGAAAATTTTTCATTTTTATTGTATTATTCATTTGACTTTTACTAACATAACATAAAATTAAGTAATAGAGTAAAGTATAAAATGTTTCACGATGTTAATATAACATGTCATTATCATATTTTGTATAATAATATTTTGGCATTTAAATTTATTGAAGATGCGTATAAACAAAGAAAAATTCCGAAAGTTCAATTATACGATGCAAGGTATTGAATATCGATCTGGGATTACGACCCACAAATCATAAACAAGATGTCCTTGAAACTTCGAACACACTTCAGCAATGCTATAACAGATGTTTTGTTACGGGAACAGTTCCAGTTAGAATCACCTGATTTTCGTTCGCGCTCGAACAAATAATTCATTATTAGTGACGTTAAGCTGTATCTCGTCTCAATTACATAATTCGTCCTTGCACGGGCACTTCGTCTTCCCTACGCCATTGTACTCGTCGCTGTGAATTGGCCAATAAGATCAGAGCTGCATCACCGCGCCGATCATTGCAATGGACCCGTCCGCTTCACGCGGCAATTTCAAATGTACTTTGGAACTTCTTCGCGTCGTCTGCCCTGGAGAGACGATTTTCTTAGATTACACGTATCAAACGCGAACCGTGGAACGCGACCAGGTACACAAAGTAGTAATACGATAGTATAATTCAGCGGTAGAGCATGAAATAACAGACGTCCACCGAAATGATATTGCATCGCGGGAAAATGAAACGAGAACGCTGTAGACAGGTTGATTTAAGGTCGCGAAACGACAACTTAGATTGACAAAATAATCTTCTTAATGATACAGTTGTGATTTGAGTCTCTTTGAATGTATAAACGACTTTTATAATATGAAATATTTTTTGGCAGAATTTTTGGAATAGTTATAGTGGTGTGAGAATTATTATCTATTATGAAGTATATATGAAGTATGTATGTATTTTTAATAGAATTTTTCCATTCAACTAGAATGATATTAGAATTACTATCTATTAATTTCTCTAATGGCGGAATTGAAATCTGAGTTTCTTAACTATGTTAAAAATTTCTATGTGAAATAAATAAAGTGAAATAAATAAAAAGATGTGAAGTGAAGTCATGAAATATGAAGCGTTTTTAGCTAAACATGAATCATCTTTTCATAAAATTTTTTGGAGCGTCACAGTAATGTTAGGATTATTATCTTGCGGTTGGAGAACGGTATTTGGCCGTTGATGCGTTCGTTCACGAGAAATCGCCCAGGGACGGGCCTAATTTGTATGTATCGCATTGTTCACATCGGATTTGCGTGAATTAATGAAATGTCTTTCGTCGACGTGACTCAGTGTACATTTTAAGTGCACAACGCTTCAATCTGCTCCGTCGACAAGCTCGTAAAATGTTTGACGATATGTTAACTGCCGCAATTATTCTCCTTATTTCTCATTAATTTATTTCAATGTAAAAATGCAATACGTTTAAAGCTAAATATGTAAGTATATGTATTGCACTGTAAACGATACTTCAGTCCTATTGCAAATAGCAAATATATGCTATAAAGAAACTATATGTAGATAATTTTCTGTGTAAGAGTGCCTTAATAAAAATCTGGTTTGAAGTAAATGAAACATTTCTTTCTCGTGTGCGTTGAATTTTATAACGAATTCAAAGTCCAACTGATGTTAATTTTATCGATAAGCAGTTATTTTACGATAACGAAACGTTGCACGTTGAAAAACAAAGGATTTCACGAAAATTGAAAATTAATCTGATGACGACTGGAGATCGACGACGCGACAAAATCGCGAACGAGCCCGGCCAAACGGAAAAGGGGAGCGAAGACGTGGAGACAATGGAGTGCAAATACTCGTCAACGGCGGCACGTTTCGTATTTACACGTTTAATTCGCGTTTTCCGGTTGTGCAACAACTTCCCAAGAAATACATATATCAAAGAAAACCAGAGGCTATGAACGTGAGGATGATAGAACAGCCAGATAATGAAAAACGGAGTGATGAAAATACGGTAGAATATCTTATGATAATAAAGAAAATGATGCAAGCATAGGTCATACGCAAATCATATTACATGTTTCGTTTCTAACGATCGAAAAATATTCGATGATCATCGAACACAATGTTGGCTGTACAACAATATGCTTTGCACACATGAAATCATGAATTGGCCGTTCTTAATCGAAACAACATAGTGGTTGAAGGGAAAACAGACATTTTCCATCTATGTGATCGTCTACATCCTAGCTTCCTCCAGTTACTCACGCTAATCGCCACGGTCGATCGTTGACAGTAATTCCATGATCGCGTGAACGACGACGTCCACCTCGACAGCTGATTTTCTTTAAATCCTTCCTTCTCTTCTACCAATCCTCTCAAATATACAATTTCTCTATAGATCGTCCAATCATGGAGATCCAATCCCAATCGCGTAATATCTTCCAACAACTCCATTCTCAAACGGCAACTTGTATTCTTTTCTCCGAAATCCTTTCGTTTCATCTTCTCCATCGCCAGGGCCAGTAGAACTTTAAATTAGTTCTTATACGAGAACAAAATAAGAACGGAGGAAAAAAGGAAGTATATACTCGATGAAATTCGTGTATCGATAATCGTCGTATCGTGTATTATTCGGAGCAGGCCTCTCCACACCGCGAACGATGATCAAAGGATCCAGACAGAGAGAAAAAGAGGGAGAGAGAGAAACACGGACCTCGAGGCTGGCACACGGTGGACTGATCCGTTCCTCGTTGCTGACGTTGCTGCCAGCTGCTCGACTTCTATGTGCCGACGTGGAGAGAGAGCAACGACGACCTTTACGGTCGCCCAATGGTACGAGTTCTCCAACGAAACGCACGGAACCAGCCTCTATCCCCCACTACGTCGCCCCTAACTCTCACCCTCTAATCCTTCCCCTCTTCGTCCACCGAACGCCGGCCACCATCCTCTTCACCATCGCCTCCAAAGTCCCTCCTCGTCGCTCTCATGCGCTCGTCACACGAGCCAAACACGACTAACCTAGCCTCTTTCTCCTTCGCTACCCCGAAATGCCCATCCCTATCCCTCCTCTTCCATCCTCATCCTTGTTCTCCACCTGTCGCACTCTAGCTCCCTCTGTGTGTTTTCGCTTCACTGGAAAGGGCAAGAGGGGTGGTTTTCGCTGGCTGGTCCTGGCGGACCCTCCGCCACTGGATAGGTATACATATACTTCCATACACGTTCCGCAGGATATCTTCGTCATCCTCGTTCTTTCTCTCCTCTGACAATACCTTCTTTTCTCCTGCTTTATAGTATGTATGTTTCTTTAAATATTGAGTCAACAGGAATTGCTCCTTGTGTAAGATACCAGTAAGAAAAATCGAGATGAGGTTTTCGTTGTTTTTATGCCGACTAATTGGAATTAACGCGGAGAAACCGGTGTTAATAAAGACTCGTTAAAAATATCTACCCCATCTCCTCGTAATTAGGAAGCCTTTGTTCCGTAATATATCCTATTTTATGGCGTGGTTCCTTGAATATTCTTTTTTCTTTCTTCGCGGTCAATTCCTGCGTTGTTTATTTCGTTGCAAAGGTTTACTGTAGAATGGTAAACGATGAACACTGACTTGTTTCACTTGTAGATAGTTTCACTTGGTCGAATGAGGCTGTCAGCTGGTCCTCCAGAGGGAGAGATTCGTAACGATACTCTTCATGGTCAACTAATGGCACGGGGCGCGGCGAATGAGATACAAGGAACCAGACTCAATTTCTCCGTCGCCCCTCCATCCCACTCTATTTCATCCTTTAACTACCCTCTCACCTTCACCATCCCGGCACACAATCCTACCCTCTCCTGCCACCATTCTTCGCGGTCCCTTTAAATTTCCTTGTCAGCCGAGAAGGACAGAAAATGACACATTTTCCATGAGACTGCCGCGTTTCCGTTTCTCCTCCACGATTTCGATTTCTCTTTCTAATCTTCATCTTTCGCAACGTTTCTTTTTTTCTTTCTTCACATTCTAACCGTCATCCATTTAACACCGTGAACTTGAATCTTATTGCAACGATTTCAAAGTTATTTGTCTAGAAAGTAAGATCTTTTAAGGCAAAAAAGATTAACCGGAAACACTTCGTGCACGTCGAGTCCCAGAAACACGTAACGGTTGCTACCAGCTGGCTCGTCGTTAAAGGATGTGACGATTCGACGAAAGACGACCACGAAGAGGAGAAATAAAGCAACGAAAAAAAAGACTTGGAGAGGAAGAAAGAAAACGCAACGTCGACCTTTACGGTCGGCCGGTAGTTAGAGTTCTCCAACGAAACGCACGAAACGCTATCCCTCTCTATTGTCCCTCTTACACCCTCTTCTAACACTCTATCCCTCTTTTATGCTTCCTTTCTAGCCACCGATCTCCATCGTCTTGCCTCTCTGTTGCGTTAACCAGCTTCCATCTTCCTCTGCAGTAACGCCCACACGATCATTCTGTTCTTGTCTGTTCTTCCCCTTAGAAGACTGTCTTTCCCTAGTTCACGGTGAAAGTAGCGAGTAGGGGTACCAACCCTCCTGTGTATCCCGGCGGTTGAACAAAGATGGCGATAGATTTTCTCCCCACTACTAGAGGGGCGGCGCTCAGCAACCCTCTGACCTCCCTTTTCTCCTCTTCGTTGTTTCACTCATACTCTACCGCTGCTTCGTCATCTTCCACCATTCCACGTACTCTCTCTCTCCTATTCTCTGCGGCAGGTACAGTTGATACGTCGCTTTCTCGTGCCTTTTTCTAGACAAGTTTCTTTATCTAACTGTACTCTCTGTTATTTCTTTTTTTTTTTTTTTTTTTTGACTGTCCAGATTTGTTTTTAGTTCCTTTATTTGGTATCGAATTTTTTACGGCGGAAGGTAACAGATATATCTAATTGTCTTCGACATTTTTATGGCGATTAAAATTTTATAATTCCCTTACTCACTCGAACATTTCTAAAAAGTTCCTAAAACATTTTGAATTCTCTTCGATCGCTTTAGTTCGACAAAAATTCTATCGTTATCTTACTCATGCAAATAGTTTTCGAAAGGAAAAAAAGAATGAGTGGACGCAATAGGACAGTTAATCAAAACCAAACTAACCTTTCAATCAGACTCCAATTGCTCACGATTGTCCTCCGCGATGATCAATACTTGCGTCGAGGACTCGGAGATTCAATTTTTCGGAAAAATCTGATTGGCAAATTGATGTTCGTGATTCGTTAGCTGCATCGTTTATCTCCACCCCTCCAGCTTATTAATCGTTTTTCCGCCAATGAATGTACACGTAGGAGTCTCAATTAACGTCGAGTCGAATGATTCTTATTAATAGTAGTATACTCGATAATCGGTCGCCTTTATTTAGCGTTACCAGTCACCGCTTATTTTCCGATATCGTACATCATGAATTACCGCGAAAATAGACCCGAGCTCCCTATACTTAGAATACGCGTGGAATGGACAGTTTACACGATCACTAACGTTGGCTAGGAACATGTATTTCCGGGAACTGAGTTGCGTAGCGGAAGCGTTTCTCACCTTGGTGTCTCAAAGGAGATACAGGGTAAGGATAAGGGTATTTGAGTCATTTAAACTCTATCACTTTATAATTTAATTCTGAACTTCACACAGAGTAATTAATCTCGTATATTACGAGACACCATTAATCTCTATAACGTAATAAACCTAATAACGAAAGAATTAGGTCAACCAAGAAAAAATATCCAAAGCGAGAAAATAAGTAAAATAATCCTATGTTAAAATTAATAAAATAAACAATAAAGTAGCTTCCAGAAATAAGGTGATACGTACACGCTAATGAGTTATGATAATTATGATTGAAATTATTAACATTGAACAAGCTACCTTCGTTGTTAAATGGTTCGAAAGTGTTTCTGGTGTAGAGGATTAATCTTGAATAGATATCGTGAAATAACGAAAACGAAATATTGCTGTCGCAGTCCGTCAAATACATATATGAAATAAATAAATAAATATACGTACAGACGTATACGTGAGTCGTTGATACAAAATATAAAATGCAGAATAAATACTCGTTATTGTTCGTCGGATAACTCGGACATACTCTGTAGATATTCGTTGATACTCGTTGATACTCGATATGTACTGTGTTTATATATGTACTTATTTATACTGGTTGGGGGAAATTCGTCTTCATTCAAGGGTTGCATGTAGCGGCGACATTGTTTTGTCCGGAGTTTATTTGTCTTTACATTACTTGTACAACAACAATTTGTAAAACAACATGATTCGAAATGTTCTTTGATTCATGTGCCGCTACACTGGTACAAAATAATTATCTATTCAAAAACCAAGTAAACGCTACCGCGATTACGAAAAAGGAAATAGAGAAAAAAGAAAAGACAAAAACCAAACATATTCGTTTGGGTCTTAAAAACTAGAGATAAACAGAATAGACCTTGCACGGCGATACTTGTAGGAAACCTGAAAACATTCGGTAGGTCACGCGATTACCCGATCCATCGGGCGAAACACGATCCCCATAGCGTTCCTCTGACGCTCGGGAAGGCGCAATTTCTAAACCATCGGCCGCTAAAAACTTCCAATCAATATCAATATCGACCATTCCGCGTCCCCTGGAGCGAAGAGAGGAGAGTACTACATCCCACCACGTACATACCCATGACCAATATCCCGGAGGAAAGTCATCCCTCTTTTTTCCCTTTCTCCTATTGCTCCGTATTACCATGAGAAAAAATGGAAAGGAGAAAAAAATTAAGTTTAAAGAGAGAAGACTGATAAAACCAAATATATGTACGTAGAATCGAATAAAGAATGAGCAAGATAGAAAATGTACACAAGAAAAAGGGAGTAAAAAGCCTTGATGCGAAAGGGGTGGTCGAGCAAGTAAGAGGTCGGGTAAAGGGTGAACACGGGGTGGCGAAGCTAGGCTCTGCTGACAGAGACAGCGAGAGTGACAAGGACAGAATTGAGGAACGCAAGAGGGGAGAAGGGTTGGTGTTCGGTACGAGGGCTTCCCAACTGCGCAGTGTCGCTATCCGCTATCGACCGGTTCGCAAGCGCTATAAATACTGGGCACCGGGATCTCGCCACCCCTGGCACACACCCCCAACCACCCACGCACACCTCAATCTACCCCTCGCCACGTCCTCGTTCACCAACACTTCTACGCCTGCAACCTCCCTTCTTACCCCCTCATAATCCTCTTGCCACGCTCGCACACACATATACATGTACACAAGTACGTGTACACGTATACACGTACACAGGGAGAGGGGCGGAAAACCTTGACCTTCAAAAGAGCCACGGAGGGCGAGGGTGGTAGTCACGCTCCTCCCGGTG
Source organism: Bombus terrestris (assembly GCF_910591885.1). Lineage (NCBI taxonomy): Eukaryota > Metazoa > Arthropoda > Insecta > Hymenoptera > Apidae > Bombus > Bombus terrestris. The sequence continues at coordinate 8,403,315 of NC_063273.1, forward strand.
ACGCATCTCCAACCCCCGCTACTCTCGCGCACAGTTAGCCTTCCTGTCTTTCTCTTTCTCGCTTCTTCTCCTCTGTGTCGAAGCTTTTAATTCCAGCTACACGACGATCAAATACACACTACGCATATATCTACGCGTTTCATTCGTGTTTTTTTTTTCTCGTTCTTCTGCGTTCTTTGTTTTCTACCGTTTTGTTGGATACGTAGAATATAGGGTTCACTTTTTTGAGTTTGGTTTTTGTTTCTGTCTTTAGATCGGGAGTTATTCGAGTATCAATTAAGAGCAAGAAGACCTTCTCTTTTTCTGTTTACTTCTAATCGAGGATCAATCAAGGATAGGAAACTTTTTAATTAGCTCACTACGATGCGCGTGGAATTTTAGCGATCTTTTGCAGTTTGCAGTATCCATCGTATCGATCGGTCCGGTATTAAGGTTATGTGTTATTGATGAATGTATCGGTGGTTTATGTGGTGTTATTTGATTTTTTGGTGCCGTTTTAAAGTGGTAATTGTTTTTAGGAATGTAGCACGCAGACTGTAGGATTAGTATTCCTTATTAGTAGTAAAATTTTAAAAGCCATAAATTACAGGTTATCAATATTAGTAGATATCCTTGTACATGACGAAGTATTTGACTATCCCAATTAACTATTACCGTATTTCTTGTACATTCTGCAAATTTTTGCGCACTTAAATTCCCCATAAATGTATAAGATCCTGTTTACAACGTAAAACACTAAATAAGATGAAACTTGTAGTATCTTTCAATAAATATACCGAATAGATGTCCAAATAATGTACTTACAACTGTCACTGTATTTCTGCAGCGCCCTCTAATGAATGGAGTTACTATCTTATTCAATAACATAGTACTCAAAGCTTATTTAAAGAATTACATAATTTACAAATGAAATGTTTCTTTAATATAATGTACTAATACGTTATACGATAATGATAAGTAATCAGAGGTGAAATATTTATCTTTGGAATAGCTTCGCATGGTCGTTGAATACTGAGTTATGATAGAAGGTAGACAACAAGATGATTCAGAAGAAGTTAGACGACGGCAACGTCGCAGCGTCGTATAGAAATCAAAGACAAAAAGGGAGGTGGGCACGTTTGCTGATCGATTTAATAAAACAGCATACATCGAGCAGAACACGTCAGCCAAACTGACGATCAGCGAAGCCACTCGATGAGTCGAAGGTCGATCGCACGTAACGAATTATCGGAACCTCGTGAATCTCTCTACCAATTCATTCCAACTAGGCGAAATTCTTGTATTAAAAATCCTCGAGAGCTTTCCCACTTTTTTTTCTAACATTAATGACAAATTTTTCAGAACTTTTATAACAGGAATTTTTTCAACTTCACCAGTCTAGACATTTCGTTTTCAATTTTAACGAAGTTTAATGGAAGAGGAGATTAAAAGAGGCAGCTTGGCCCGAAACTTCGATATCTGTTCATTTTGCCGCTAGAGGGTTTGCAATCGCAGACTCATCATCACGACTCGCGATTGCGTGATTAAAAAGGAATTCAGAGTGCTTGAAAAGTTGTGCATTTTGAATATCAGTGAATATTTTTTACATACTTCTGTCGAGCCTCCTCCAAAATTATAGTCCTGTGAAAGTAGTTATTTCAGCCAGAGTATCGCGGTTACAGAACGTAATTTTAAACGTAATTAAATTTATATTATTAGTTAAATTTTATAAATTACGAATTAGAAATTACTAATATACTAGTACTAATAAATTTCTTTGTATAATAGTAATAGATTTGTTATTAAATCAAGTGAAATTTAACAAAGTTTACAAATTACGGATCACCTTTTCTCATTTCATGTTAAATTATAAAGAATATAATCCACAACCTGTAATTTGGTAATTCATTAATACCAACTGGTAAATTATTATGCAGGAAGGCTCTAACTACGTATTATTTTTAATAAAATATCAATAACATCGTATGTTGGCTTCTGAGCTCCACATATCATAGTACATTCTGTATATGTGCGAGGAGGATGCAGTTTACGATTCGCTCCCGAAAAACGCTTTCACGAAAATCGGGAAATTAAAAAGAATAGCGTCGAAAATACGAAATAGAGAAGAAATATAGAGGATATATTTTTTCACGAGCCCCTCCGCGTTTAGCCGAAAAACGAACACGTCCCCCGTCGTTAATTCCTCATCGAGCAACCGCGGGGTATGAATAATCCCCGGTGCGCTTAAAAGTTCACCACGGACCGCGATTCTCGCATAAATCTCTTGTCGGTGAAGTCGAAAGGCGTGTACGAAAATAAATTCATCCGTCGGACAGGCCGACATTCTGCCTGCGAAAGATACAAAGAGACCTAGAGAGCGAGTGAAAAAGAGAGGAAGATAAAGAGCAGATATACAAGTGGAAGAGGGGTTGAAGAGGCAACCGCGCGTCGGCTTGTACGTTTCCTTTTTTCTTGTTGTTTCTTCTCTTTTTTTCTATCTACTCCTTCGCTCATCCTCTTCCTCGTTACGAATTCGCCGAGACAAAGAGGAACCCTGAGGATGTGGCAGGGTGTCCGACAATGGGCGTTCCGATGTCATGGTATTTCGAAGCATTGCGCAATCCCCCCCTCCTCCCCCGCGTTTCGAACGATCCTATAGCTGCTTCTTCCTCGGCTTGTCAGCTGGTTTCAAGGTCGACTGGGTGAAGGAGACACAGAAAGACCGGTCGGTCGTTCCTCGAAAGTAATCTTTTTTCTCTCTTTCGCTTCTTTTTTTTCATTCGATTGGCCGCCATGTCGAAGTCCTTTCGCGAAGATATTTTCAGATTGAACGATCGAGAGACATTCAGAATGAAGTTGAAGATAGAAAACGGGCTCCCAGGTGTGGAACGGACTTGGCAATATCGTGATTGCACGGATAGTTACGTGATCGTTACGCGCGGAGCAAGTTTTGATACTGGTCATTATGTATGTTTGTTGTATCTAGGAGAATAGGGAGAATTATGACGTATTCTTCGCTTGATGATAATGGATCAATGGGAGTGTCGTATTTGGAAATAATTGGCAAATGAAATTTTAGTAGTAAATGAAATGAAAATTTTGGTAGCAGGGAACACGAGTTAACTTTTCAGTATTTCAAGTCATACTTGGTATTCTGTTTAACGATTTATAAACTGTAGAACTTTATGCATTTATAAAATATCGAAAACAGCCTATGTCACTTAGTTATTATAGCGCTTAGAGGATGTAAACGATTTCAATCTAATTTCCATCTTTTGTATAAAAACATGAATTTGCATAAGTATCTGCGGATTTATATTCAATCAGTCGAAATTTGAATATTATTAAATTAATTATACTCGATAAATCGCTTGCAGAATCTATTCGTAATTAATAATTACATTTTTATATTTTCGTAATCAATAACTTATACTTGCATATTTTCAAAATTAATATCTATGCACATTTGATTAAACTAACAAGGTTTCACTGTGAAAGATTAAACGTTTTCTATCCTAAAAGCCAAAAGAATGGAACGAAATGTTCCATATAATACTGTAGGACCGCGAAGAATTAAAGAAGATTTACTGTTTGTTGGATGATTTAATAAGGAAAAGAAATTAAATTCGAAAGCATCAAGTCCCCGTTATTTCCTCAAGCATGCACGCCGCAACGAAGAAGCAGAAAATTATTAATCCCTCAGCTATTTCTTAGCTGTTGGAGAAAAAGTATTGTACACTTAAAACATTTACTGATCTGTTTGTCCTGCTTTTTCAAATGGTTCAAGATAATAAGCAATATTCTTTTATTTATTCCGTGAAATTAATTGTCGCTAAAAACGCGACAATAAAATTCTTGAGACTAGATAAAGATAAAATGAAAGAAAGAGAAAGAGGCGAGAGATAGAGAGATAAAGAGAAAGAAAGAGAGGGGGGAGGAGAAAAGAACATTTAACTGAAAAATGTTCTTCGTATAGAAGTGGAGGAGAAATTATTGCGACTGACAAGAATGGTGGGACAGCAAAAAATTTCATTAGATCCAGCGAGGAATTATTGAGAGAAATTGTGAGAAACGATAAGCACTTCATTTGTCCTAGCCGTCGAAGTGGCTTTAACGTGTTTGACTTCACGGAACTCTGTTGAACTGTTTTTGTGTCCTACCAGTATTGTGACTAACTACTTGCGAAACCGATACAGCGTAAATCTCACTACTACCATTTCTATGGGTGTAAATATCATTGCTACAACGTTTTTGAACACGTAAAAATGGTCCTTGGCTGTTCTTCTTGATTGTTGATTAGAATGGAATTTGTAGATGTTGCGTGAAGAGGACGTAGGTCGTGAGGATTAATGACGACATTACTTGTTGTTGCAACCGTCGAATATATTTAAGACAATAAATGTAGCGACATTGTTTTGCCCCGAATTTATTTGTTCTTACATTACTTGTAATCTAATGGTCTTGATACTCCGAGGCAAAACAACATGATTTGAAATGTCCTCTGACTCATGTGCCGCTACAAATTCTTCGCTAATTTGTTAAGAATTAAGCAACAGTTATTATAATGTTATGGATATTGTAATTTTTATGAAGTCGTTTAAGTATTTTATGAAGCCGAATGAGTACTGTTACACTGCGCTCCTTAGTCAAAAAATTCCATCAGACATTTGTTTAACGTAGCCTACTAATGCATTAAGATTCGATCCAAATTCTTGCATAAAATATAAAATGTTTACAAAAAGTAATTTTTAAAGTCTAATCCAAATATTTCAGTTGAAAAATAAATGACAATTTTCTAAGTTTTTGAATTTCCAAATTTAGTTCCGCGCCTTTTAATTTATATTTGAATATGAAATAAATATCGAATTAACTTCTCTCTAAAAAGAGAAATGGATTTTCAGCATGATTCGAAGAGTCATCAATTCGTATTATACAATCGGCAGATCGCTGCGTCCACGTCTGTCCGTTGATTAATTGCCAGTAACACGATTTCCTCTCGACGATCTTTTGACCTTTTCCACACGGAAACACGATCTCTCGCATTGGCGCGTGCACACGCACAAAGAGAGCTTATATACTAGGGTCGTCATTGTTAAACTGAAACGCGTTTCTCCTTTAGGGCAGTTCCTGTTATTGACACATACTCTTTGCAAAACGGAACAACGTCGTCCAACGGATAGATCCGCGAACTGTTTTACCGACGCCTGTCGAAGCACGTTCCGATTAATTAATACGCCAACGAAATTGAGCCAGGCCGCACTATCAGAGTTGGAACTTCGTGTGTTTGACCATGGAACCGTACAGAAGAGTTTGAAAGGGTACTAAAGATGAAAAGAGAGAGAACAGTGGGACAGGTACATGCTTTATAATGACTTGAAATTTAAGAACCGGTTTTGACCGGGGTTCGATTGGCAGAAAGTAATAGCCATAGGAGAAATTACGAGCATAACTTAGAGGCAAAAGGAAATATAATAATCGTTAGTCAAACTAGATGTTAAAAACGACAGAGTGACGAGAGAAAGGATATAAAAGGATCATGGTAAATATGTAATTGATTTCAGCTGACACAAGCGACGACGTTTGTTACAGGCCAAGTAAATGTCCCCTAGTTGTAACAAGTTACATAAACGATACGATGATAAGAAAACTTCCCTAGAATTGTAAACACGATTATTAGAATTCATAGAAATAAGATTTATATATAAGTTGATAATTATTGTTTTAGTAAACTGATCATGTAAAAGCGATAGCAAACAAAGATATGATAATTAGAAAAAAATTTTTAAATAGACAAATTATCAGTCGATTCGTTCTTACACGAAGTGATTATTTAGTAATCTCGAATATAGGAGAATCAAAGGAAGGAACAATAATCTTTACGTTTTAATAAGGCTGATTAGATAGTACCAGTCTGACAACATATTTAATACGGTTGACATTTCAAATCGTTGAGTCGTATCTTGTATAGAAATTCTTTGTATGAGATACGTTCGATGACACCATATTAAGGTAAAATTGTCATATATATATAGTCTAATATAGTCATTAATGAAATTGAGAAATATTGGAACAAATTATACGTCAATATTTATTTTGGTGCTGATAGATTGAAAAAAATAGCACTAAAAATTCGAGCATCGATCACAGAGATGTAAACTGCGCATACGTTTGCGCAGCTTCATCCCGCGTACGTAAAACCCGTCACTTGATTTATATGGTCGTTCTCCTTAACTCTTTGCTTCATGATTTTTAGCTTCTATGATTTCAAGTAAGCATTATCTATATCGAATATAAGATATCGGAACATTGTACATAATTTGTATTTATTAATCTTCAATCTAAAAGTTTTAGACTGAAATTAGAATGCCAAGTAAATTTTATAAAAAAAAAAAACATAACCTTTCAAATGGGAACCCATAAGTGTTGAAACACTTAAAAAGTCTTCAGAATGATTCAAAGGCGAATAAGAGATTATAATACGCTAACGACGCATATTTTCCGCTCACACTTTTCTGCAGCTTCAAGAGTAAACGCGCATGTGTGCCACGCAAATACATACGTGTGCCAACTCAACGATGCGGAATCGAATTCATCTGCATCTCGAATCTCATAATGATTTCACGATATTATATTAATGTTGATGAAACAAAGTATTAATCTAATAACACGAAGAATAACGAAAAAACCTCACAGTTAATATATAAAAGCAAAAATGTTATTTGTTTAGTTATAGATAAAAAATTATTTTTGAGAAATGTGGCAACGATGATTGTTCTATTTTTATGCTTCGTTTCTAGGCATTTGCGACAGATCGTAATTCGATATCTTGTTTACTTTTTCGATAACTAGTCGATCAGTAACGTAATATATCTATGTCAGATAATGTACATATAGTCTTATTTATACTGCTAAATAATGTATTTTTCAAACATCGAACATATATTGACCCGTGGTATTGAAAAGTTTTTGGCTGGATGCGTGTTCAGCAACTATCAAACGTGAGCGAGATAAGACGCAACAAGTTCGATGAAATCGAAACGATTTATCATTGGCGTTGTACTCGTGTGAGTTGGCGTTGCCTATTATTTCACGTGAAACGGTTCGAAACATGAAAACGTTGTGAGATTTTTTAACGATAAGATTCAACAGAAACGTGTCGCATTAGTATTTGAATGTGAACGCAATTTTTATGCGCTTTTTCTCCGACAGGATTCGGTATGCAACACGTGGTAAATTACTTTCCGCACTTCCATAATTCATATGTTCGCTTATTTTACATACCTCTGTATTAAAATTTATTTTGTAGAAAATTATTTTGTAATTCTATTGTTAAAAAGCAATGTATATATATACACATAGATACTAAAATAAATTTATCCAATAATAAAAACTAAACCAAAAAGAGAATAACAGCCGGATGGAATCTTAGCTTAACTGGACGCTAAATATCTCGCATTTCATTGGCCCTTCCAAATTATTTATACAATGTACATGCGTACAGCATATTGCTATGAGAATTTAGAAAAATCGCCAAAGTTTCAAAATATTTATTCATAAATTTAATTTACGAAGTTAGCAGCTCGTAACATATAACGAATTTATTAACTTGTTGCAAGAGATGTGTGTACCGTTCAAATTCCATCCCGCTCTCGCAACTTTCACAAGATAATCTGATCTGTACCTGGTCGGTTCCATCGAAAGCGGTATTCCTATAGAATGGCGAAATCGTTTGGCACGGAGGAAGATGGTCGAACACCCCATGATCATTCGTCACTTTACTGAAATTCGCCTGTCTCCATGTTCTTGGTCGGGATTTTCACGCACACACGCACGCAGCCGCAGCACCACCACGGTGACGACGACGCAGTGCTGCCAAAGAGAGGCAACCCAGAGAGACCGGGTGCCGGTTCGCCGTTGGAACAGTCTCGAAAATGCATCCTCTATAGGAGCATTAGTTCGGTGAGAAACAATGAGGAAAAAACGAAAATGTCGCGGGACCAGTCGTTCTAGTGGAAAACTGCAAGGAACGGATGTACAGCGAAAGCGAGAAAAATAAAGAAAAAAGGTGGCACGATTCGCGGTCGCACGAGAAGGTTGCCGGCTGCCGCCTTGGCACTGACAGTGGCCCTCGCGCCTAGCAACACCGAACGCCAAACTGTCGACTCGCCGAAGGCAGCCGGCACCGCACCACCGTGCCCCCCTTTTTCATCGACGTGTCCTTCTCGCGCTCTCCCGCTTCTTTCTCTCTCGAGCAGCTCCTCCGTCGTACCATGTCGCTCGCACACACGCGTTCCTTCGTTCTTTCTCTTTCTCGTTCTGTCTCCCGGTGTCGCCTGCACGTCCATTTTCTTTCGTCGCTATTTACTTTTGTCCTCGTTTTGCTCTTTTCACACGTGTCTCCACTATTCGCGTCTCTTTTTCTTATTCTGTTCGTTTCTATCTTTGTTTGAACGAAATATATATATAAGAGAAGTATATATAAGAGAGTTGTTTGTCTTCGTCGCGATCGCGATTCACGTTCGTCCTTATCTTGCGAAGTCACACGCTACTCACTCTGCCTTTTTCTCGCTTTGCGCGCAATTTCTAGCGAGCCAACCAGCCGCGGGCCAGCAGCCGAACCAGTGCAAAAGCCGGTAACCGGCACAACGCGCCATACCAAAGCAATCAGCCGATTGGCTGGCCGCCCGCAGCTCGACCAATCGCAATGCGTCTTCGGTTGTCAGGTGGTGCCGCGTTCTCGCAGACACGAACGCCTGCTACATCGGAAAAAGTTGGTTCCTGGCAATTTTGACGACATTACGGATTTTAAGGATACAAAGTTTATATCTATGATATTGTCTCTTGCAACTAAATCAATTGATCTTTCTTATTGAAGTCTGCACGTGTAGGTTACTTCTTCTATTCCTAGTATATACTTCCAAGCTATATCCCCATTTTATTGCATTTTCCAGAAAAATTCCAAACAAGATGTGTAGGTCAATAAAAAGCAAAGTGGCAAAGACATGAAATAACAGTTCTTAGAAGAACATTTTCATGAAACCGTAAATCATCTACGTTTAGCTCCGACTCAAGCAAGTGCACATAAATGGACCATTATACATCGAATTTTCCATATACATACATACTGTACAACACATTTCAAACTATGAAAATACATTATGGTTGCCAACCATTGTCAGTTCATGAAAATCATCTGTGGAGTTTCTATCGAATTGTTGTTCTGCTAAATGGACGCATTTACACCTCTTCGAACACAATATGTACGAAGATTGCTCGAAATTATCACCGGTGTAGATATATCAACCTAACCCAACAATTTTAAAGAACGACGTCTGCTACAAGTGCTTCGTGCAGTCATACAAGCCGTACAACTTCGATTTTTAAACTTAGTATTTTAAGTTATATTTAGTATTTTATATTCTAAAGCACAGGTAATGCGAGTAAAATAATAGATTGGTAATAAAAGGCGGTAAATAAAAGCAATGGGAAGAATTCATAATTTGTACTAAATATTAGCTTGGGATTCTTGCACAATAATGTAATAATTAATAATATTAATAAGTCTACACACTATGAGTTATACACATAGAGATCAGAAAAATCAACAAAAGAAGACATATCATATTTCTCTTCGTTTATTAATTTTATCGTTTATTTATTAATATCAGGTATTTTGTGGCTTGTAAAAATTTCATTAACAGCAATAGTTTAATTGTGCAAGACGACCCTGGAAAAAAACTTTGCTACATTCTCATTAATCAAAAATCATCTAACAATACCAACCCACGAAACACAAATTACAGAGACGAATCATCTCGAGAGCCATTATTCGTAATGTACGTGTGTTTTACTGATTTCTGTCACTTCTTTCCCTTCCATTTTCGCCTGTTTTCTTCTTCACCTTCGCGTCTGGCCGAAATAGGTCACGGTGCAAAGCAAAGGAGCAAGATGGGACGGGACGGCAGCGACATGGAGAAAAGCCAGCCGAGGACGAGGATCACGCGCGTTGAGTACGTGCCTTGCATCCGGAGGCGCGTTGCGTTCCGTTCGCCATTGCCTGATTAACTCGACGTCATTTATCAGATTAAATGGATAATGCTGGTTAGCGTCTGACGTAACGCCGCACTCCCAAGAACCGCCGTTTCTCAAAGATTCTTTATTATCTTACTGGTCTGCCTATGGACACACCAACGTTACGCAATCGAACAAGCCGCTGAAATTGGATGCGAACAATCGGCCGTGTTAACGAGTTCATTGTGTTTCTGTCCAAAACGCGATACTAGCTGGGTGGCCCTGCTGTTATGTAACCTAACTATAGCTATCTATCGAGTTTAATAAACGAAGGAAGAAAATTAAATTTAGGATAAAAATGTATGGAAATTATTTCTGTGAGAAATGTTTAGTTATTTAATAAATTAATAATGATCAGATTGCCTGTGTAAATAAATGAAATGTAAATTTGTTTCATTCTCTAAATATTACAACTAGTACTTTACTTTGAAGATTTTGTATATTCCTGCATTTTATATGTATTCTGTACATTTAAGTAGAGTAATTAGTAATTACATTTTAGTAACTCGAATACATTTTTATGAAGATTTGAAGATGCTGTAACATGTGAAGTAGTAATTCATTTTTTATTATGAATCAATAACAAATTGTCAACTGTAACTTAAATTTATTTTTATGGAGATTGCAGAAATTGTATCGCAAAGTAATAAATTCTGTTTTTACTAGGAATTTCTTAGAAACACGTTATCAAATTTTATGACACCATCGTCATTGTAGATATTGAACACTTGTAATTGTTTGTACACTAGGTAGGTAATAATACTTATAAATGTTTTAATTAGTAAAATTTAAAAATGGAAGATATAGTTAATGCTAAAAGTAATAAAAGGAATATGCAAAGTTTGAAATTTCTAATTTTAATTTCTTTTTATTTTAAATAGGCAAAATTGAGTATAATACAGTGCCAAAGCGAAGCATGATAAACTCTCACATGGCACATCCAAAAGGTCGGCTTCAACGACGAAATCACAGTCATCTCGCTGCGAACGCACAGTTTAACCGGTAATTAGAGTTTACGGCAGCCACGTTGATTAGGTCGTTAAAGAAACTATTACGCCGACTAAATACAGTCTAGGCACTCCCACTAGTCTCCGCTGAATTGCAATTTGATGCAGTAGGTACGTTGATCACGTGAACATTAATATCCGTTTTCTGGACTTCTTACAATTTTCATGATTCATATCGTAAAATTTACGAATTTTTTATTGTTCCAGATAAAAAATAGAAAATGAAGAATTGGAGGAATATGCATCTTTTATTCGTAAAAAGCAAACTAAGATCTTTAAATATATAAATTTTCTACAATTGCAATTAACGAATGAAAGAAATGAAATGTTTACAGGATTATAAATTCTTTGTAAAAATTTAATATCCTTAAAATACTTGAAGAGACTCTATATAGCGATTGTCAACAATGTTCAACTAAATAATAACTTTAAAATGAAATTCTTCATGTAAACAGTTTATAAAGACAATGGTTTAGACGCTTGAGTACACATTGCATTTGTATAACGAGTTTATTCTCAAAGACTCTTTATTTCACCAAGGTTATAAAATTACACTGCGCAGCTTTTGACAACTACCGCATCTCTATCTCTTTGTGAACTTTTAATGATCTTTTCAAACATGACATATTCACGCTACTGAAATCCTAAGATAGACAACGACGAATTCTTGCAATTAAAAGAAACACGAGAATTATATGATGTATCTTTTCTGATTATCTTTCATTTTCATTCCTTTTGGTACAAATTTTATATTTTAATCTAGTATTTTAATCTATATTTTATATTTAGTACGTTATAGTTCTACTATTAATGGAAATTTCAGTCAAAGAAATCAACCTCATCTCTTTCACACAACAAGAATGACAACGGTTTCTGATCAACTTAATTGCAATTAAAACAACAAAGACGTATCTTTTCTGGAAAATTTTGCATCGTTTCGTATGAAAGATGAGACAATCGAGAAACATATACCTATATTACACGAAGGGTACGAGTTTCGTCTGTTAGAAATAAAAATGTGGCACATATGCACAATTCTTGGACACAAAGAGGAAATTATTAGGTTTGTCAACGATCTGCTTGAGTTGCCCGAGTAAATTGCTCGAATTACCTCAGCACCCGGCAATGAAAGGTGACCTACTGTCAGAAACGATCTCTCCAAAGGATTGTGCAACTTGGAACTTCAGAATTTTTCTTCTTCCTCCATTCGCTCCTCTTTTGAAGGGACCCAATTACCAAGGCAATATAGGCGATCTTGCATTAGGAATTCGCCGTTCTTTAAGAAGATTGAAAATCGTTCTTGATAACAGCTTAATAGTCAGCTCACAGCTCGTTTTGACCCTGTGATAGAGATAATGAAGCGATTTAACATGGAAATTTGCGAAACGGTCAACCTAATTTCAGCACAGTAGAATGTATTATTAACCTGAAACGCATTCGTTTGTGTTTCGTCATATTTTTTCTCGTAGGAATGACATTATTTGCAGGAATAATAGTTTTCGAGGAAGTATAAATCACATTTTGTAGCTTTTGTGGATGCGCAATTTTAAAATTCAGTTTGCTGCCAACCAATTTTATTATAATTGTATTATGCCAATTGTATTATGTATTATTCTCTGTACTTCATTAAAATTGCATTTTTATTTGGTTTCATTCATTTAATGTGTTCTTTTGTCCATACCCCGATATGTCAAAAATATCGAATTGCAATATTAATTAATTAATTGATTAACTTTGTGAATTTAACATGTATATTTAAAAATCGTAAATTCTGGGAGATTATAGATTTTCTTGTTTAAGTATGTTGTACCAGAGTACTCTTTTTTAATCACCAATTAAATATCTAAATCAGAAGATCTACGAAAACGATCTTTATTTACAAGGGGACAGTAAACAGAATATTATTAAGATATTGGTAAATTATTATTAATATAGGAAAATGATTGTCATATGACTACTTCGTAGATGGTACTTACTGCAAGTACTTTAAGATTCTACTGTCTGACTATTACCATACATGATCTACTTTGTTACTTCTTAGCACAGAAGAAATTAATTAATGAAATTATCTAACAGATAATAATCATTTAACACACAGTAAGATTATCAAACTGTGATTTCAAGAACATAAAATGTTGGAAACCCCCTTCCTAATTATACATACTCTAAATCTAATAATATTGTTTTATTGATGCAAGTTATGAGGCAACATAATTCTAAGTTTCTTTTCTCAATTTTGAATTTATATGAAATACTTATTGCTTAAAAGCTTTTAACAACGTATATTGCTAGGTATAATAACTTAATAACAATCCCAAGCCTCATATCATATGCAATCTAATTCCGTCACTAAGTTTTCATATCATATACTGATACTAAATTATTTATTATCGTATATTAATCGATAAATATAAAATAATAATGTATTAAACGAAGCTCATATAAAGCTGCAAAGCTACCAAATGCTATATTAAATACACCAGCAATAACCAGGAAAATACAACAGCAACATATGATCTGCTAAAGAAGCTTTTCACACAACCATTAAATAATAGATTACAAAAGATACATGCATCACAAAAGATAGAATGCAAATAAAATTATCATAGCAAATTAAATACCATTTCAGTGGAACGAAACGGTCCAAATCAATTTAAAATGGTCGAAGACGTTATAGAAGTAGTCGTGGGTGCCTATAAATACAAACGCCACGAATTTAGCCGAATTCGCAAGAGATAGAAAAACGGTTGCACGGCTGCAGCTGCCGGCCAAGGTCGTGGCCTTAATCGTTATTGGGCGTCTGACCTATATATACCAGATGCGCCCTAGGATTTAAAGTAAGTTTCTCAAACTACTACCGGGGGCTATATTGACTTGGAGGAGCATTCTAGATAAACGATACGGCAGTGCGGAGGCTGAGATATGTCCTCCAGCAATAGCCAAATAAACGAATTCGAAACTTTCCAAATCGAACCAGAGATTGCTACCACCAACGACAAATTTCCACCGTGTTCACAATAAAAACTATGTTTCCGCGGTCGTTTAGAACCAAACAATTTTTACTCGTATTACTTTAACATATATAACTACTTACATTTAATTTTTATTAGTTTCTGGGTTGGTTAAGAAATCACGCATCGTGAGATTTTACCTGTGAATATGACATAATTATTCGGACAGTACAACATGGAAATTAAAACTCTTACAACGAAATGTTTTTTGCATTATGTAAAAAGAATTTTTGTCATAAATTATCGATAATGAAGATACAGTTCTTTTGACGTTCTTGTCAAGGAGAAAATTTAGCACAATTAGAATCAGTTTTACTGGGCATGAAAAAATAATTATTTAACGGTATTTTAAAGTACACGTAATGTTAGTTGCAGGCAACGTCGAGCGTGAAAAAGTATTCATATTTCTTTTAAATATAAAATTTGGCAATATGTAATCTTAGTTCTTCTTGTAATTGTACATGCTATCAATGTCACCGATGTTACGTATTTGAGGAAATGATTATACTTATTAAATTTAATTGCAAATTCTCGAAGATTGAAGGTACATAGATAGGTTCCAATAACACAGGCTCTTAAGGTACTGGTATTAAATTTACTCAAATATTTCTTCATTCGTTGACCGATTCTTCTAAAAACTACCTTTTACATTAACCGCAATTTTGCACCTTTGTCAGATACATCATATATTTACGATAAAAGAAATTACTTAATTGTATACAATTACGAATTTTATTTTATATCACAAATTTAGTAATAAGCATACACAGTTACTAATTTCGTGATTCTGCTGCTATGTACTAACATACAGCTGCAACATGATTTTCCCAGCAACGAAGCAAGCTTAAATTGTTACTTGATAATTTGACGAGATCAGAACCGGCCTTAAAGCAACTCGTTAGAACAAGATCGTCGGATTTACGATGTTGATCAAGACCAAAAGGGAGTTGGCCCACCAGCGATGATTCAATCCTGATAATCGATTGGCCTTCGAGACAGTCGATCGCCGCTATCGACCTTCGTATATAACAGCAGATCTGGCCTCTCGTTTATGTCACACTACAAAAGCACCGAAACACAAGCAGATCGCTGTTAACGTTATCTACCTTACCGCACCGTTTGCTCGATGAAATAGCGGCTTGCAAAAGAAATACGTCCTCGAATCCACATTGAGGTTTACGCTCACGCTTCGACCGATGACTCGTCTAAAGTATCGTTGAGTAGACACGGGGCATACACACGTGCATACATACATAGGCGGATCGATTTATTGGACCTGTATTTCGGGAGTGCTGTTTATTTTTGGCTAAGGGTTCGAATTACGTTCTCTTTGTAATCCTTCACTGGCACTTTCACTTAGGAATTTATCATTCAGCTTTTAGAGGTCAGTAGATATTTGGCAATTGGAAAATTGGAAAGTGGGAAAATTTACACATTTGGCAATTAAGATATTACAAAGTTCATAAGGATGAGAAATTCACGAACGTTTCGACGATTCGGAGGTTCGACAGTTTGAAAAGTAGAAATTCTGAGGAATTGGACATCCAATGTCCAATGAGAATCTGACAAGTCAAAATTTTGAAAATTCGGAAGTCGGAAAATTTTCGAATAGTTGGAACTGCGAAAAATTTGACGATTCGAGAATTGAAAACCTTACGAGTTCAAAATTTCGAAAAATTGGGGATTAAGAAATATTAGAAATCAAAAACTGAAAATTTGCAAAATTTCGAATCTTTCAAGATTACATAAACTCTGGGAGACCTTCGCCAACCGAACAAACAGTGCGTGAATGAAATCCGACGAAGGTATCTAGCGATAAAATTCGCTGGTAAACGGCCATTCCGCGTGATTAATTTTATATGTACGTGAAAATGGAAATGAAGTCGATATCGCGTGTCACGGAAGACAAAGCGGGTGCAAGAGAGAGATATGTACATCCTATTGGAATATCATGTTGGCAAAACGGCCGTCAGAAACAACAGACTGGTTTAATGCAGCGAATTAATGATATATCATTTCCTCCCTTGATGCCTTTTGTTTCACTAGCGGCCACCCTGGTGAAATACCTTTCGCTGCTTCCGCAGTCACGAAAGTGATATTTTTTCTTAAATTATTAATTCGATGTCACAGATATCCAGTTACTTTTAATAAAATCGAGGTAAATACGTCTTTCGACGACGTTAGTACAATGGTGGTGGCAAGTTAATGGCTATCTGATCTTGCTCGACCGACCTCGAAGGTATTCAGAGCGATATGATTGATCGTCAAAAGGCCGTTCGTCTGCTGACTGGTAGATTGACGGTACAATTCTAAAGACGGCCACTCGTGTCAGATTCTTAAACCGAATTTACCCTGTTTCACTTTGGAGAAAGATGGCGGATGAGTCCTTGTTTCGTATTCCTGCAAAGTGAAACAGCGCAAATTCGACTTTACGTACGTGTTTCGTTTCACTAAACAGTCGATGGTCTAAAACACTTGCAAATACGACGATACGAAAATCTGTTGTAAATGTAAAATAAATCTTGGTGAGAAATTGGCCTCGCTCGGGAAGAGAAGGAAGAAGAAGAAGAAGAAGAAGAAGAGTTTGTTAGTTCTTGTCGATCGGAAGTACGTATTGATTAAGAATTAGTCTCTGGTGAAATTTTACTACGAATACGCGTATATCGAAGGAATTATATATTTTCTATAATAATGTTTGTTTCGTTATAGAATCACGCCTTGCTTTGGATTATTAATCTTTGGAATACTAGTGCGGACTGTAACACTCTTTATTCGTTTTCTTTTAGTTATTTGTAGGAGATGGTACTTCTTTGTGAGCAGCTTAGTATATAATAGGTTTGAACTTCTTTAAAGTGATTGTTATGTTAATTGTTCCTCACTCGGTGTTGCATACACGCAACAGCGTACCTTAAGAACTTACATTAACTATCTAACCGATAAATGTATGTATACCCTGTGAAACTGGTTTTGAATTTTAAAGTATTAGAGATACGTGTCTCCATGATTGACAAAAAGAAGTTACGTTTCCACGGTTTAAAAAGATCAATCGATCAATGAAAGAAGTTTAGAAAAAAATTATGTTGTTTAACTATCTATATTTTGGACTCTGTATAGGTCAAGTATCCAAGAGTTAATTATCTTCTCCACGAAAACTGAAGAAACGTAAGAGCATATTTCCGGTCTAACATTCTAGTGGAACTTGAGAAACTAAATTGTCCCTAACACATTTCGTGTTTAGAATGCAACAACGTTAGAGTGGACCGTGTTGAGGTCCATTTGTACGATTGCAACAAGTTGAACAAAGTGTACGCTGCCGTTTTGGTATTCACTTTGATCCAGCAAATCGTACTGAGGACGTGTCGAGCGAATCAAATGAATGGACATTTGGATCGATGGAGTTATGCAGAATAAATAGACCGTAGAAGACACAAGACTTATAAAGGTTAGATGCATACAGTCTAGCGCTCTACCCTTTTATTTGAACTCATGCAACCTGACACTTGATTGAAAGGACCTTATATCGATGAAACTTAAAATACATATTAACGATATTAAATATCTTAGAATCTAACATATAGAATTCCGGAGTATTACAAAATATTTTACAGTTGATAAAACTTGAAATTCCATATCAGATGATTTTAAAATCCAAGAACGAAGAGAGATTTTATTTTAGATAAGATTTTTAAGATTTCCTGGATTTTTGAAATTTCTACTAACCTACTTTTGACATCATCTAAAACACGAGAAACTTTCGGTATCGTAAGGATTTCTACAAATTTCTGAATCATATTTTCAATTTGTAGTTTCCAAATAATTTTGAAATCTATCTCTTCTTTTATTCAAGAATCATTCTCCGTGATAATATAAAACGAAAAGATGTTGTGATCACTTTAAAATTTTTCTTTATTTTAGGATCGTCCTACTATATTACAAACTAAAAAATGTCAAATATTTTATTTCCAATTTTGCTCGACAGTTATGAAATATCTGTTTTCCTTTATTCTAGAATGTTTTCCTATTATTTTTCACGAACTGAAAGTTCACAAAATCTTTAGTATCGTTTCGAAATTCGTGGTAATTCTTAGACATTTTACGCTTTTCTTTATTTTAGTATCGTTCTATGTTAGAAATTGTATTAATTTCAAATTCAATTTTCAATCACAAAGCTTTTAGTAGGTATTGATTTCTAACTGCTACTAATTCTACAATTTATATGGTTTCCTTTAAACGTTGAATCGTCGTACATTGTAAGCAGAGTATCGTTGTAAAGGTAGGATCGATCGAGTTGGAATGTCGCGGGCGTGTTCTGTAACAGCGTTTACAGCGACGTAAACGAAGCATAACGTTCGGATATTTGGCGTTTGACGAAAATCCGTAACAAAATTGGAACGTCGGCCAAACAAACTGAAAATGGATTTACATGCTTCGCAAATAAAACACTGATTGACCGGTCGTTCAGACACGGATTGATCAGCGTTATTTAATTAACGGTGCTCGAATCGTGGGAATGGGACTTAACGCGACCTCCAACTCTACGGCTGACGCCAGGACCGCCGAATAAAATCGATTTCGACGGTAGAAGGCTCTACCGTTTCGTTTAAAAACCATCCTCTATCTACCTTGGTTTCAAACCATAAATTAATCACTTTAAGCGTTAATAAAATCATTATTTACTATCATACTATCCATAGGCAAGTAATTTATACTTGTTAGCTGTATTAAAATATAAAGTAATAATAGAACAATAGGAAGATACATATATATAGTAACAATTATGTAAAATCGAAGCTTAAATACCTATCGGTTGCCATATTTCTTCAACATAATCTATAACCCTACAGATAAACATGTAATTTGTATTTAGAATAGTTAAAGAAGATATTGCAACATATTTTCCAATGAAGCGCTTTTCATCAAATTTTTTATTTGATTTTCATAGTATCACATTTCTGTAGTCATATGAAAGTAAATATAACTAGTATGAAATTTCACATACTTGGACCTAATTAATTCGAATAATTGGACCTAATTATATAAATGCTTCCATAAATGAAATTATGCGTCAATACTTCCTCTAGTCATGCCATAGTATCTCCGCTATGAGATGAAAATAGTAACAATAATATAAAATGGAAACCTATAAATTTGATCATTGCCACATTTCTCCAGTACACTTTCGAACTTTCAACCAACTCTCACTTTGTCAATAAAGTCTGTCACAGACAATGGAAAAAGTCAATATATGGAATATATTGGAGCCACCCTCGCATTTGGTTCGAGCCACCTCGCGAACAGGAAACAGTTACGACACGATGTAAAAAATGGACCAGTAGAGGCACATGAGCGAACAATGAAGAATACAAGAAGGATTGTAGAAGTTTCAGTTACAGCGTAATTATCACGGGGAAACGGTAGCGACAACGGAAAAGCGCGGAGGGAAATCGTGTTATCGTTGAAACGTGTTAGAAGGAGAAAGGACGAAGGTGAAGATGCAATCGGAGCGAGTGAGGAAGAGAAAGAGCGAGGGAGAAAGAAGACCACGCGGCTCCCTCCTGAGATGACATCTCCCCGTGACCTTGGAACGGAGACTGACCTTGACCGTGTCAACCCCCACCAGGCCGGTCTAACGCGTCCCGGCTGCTCCCCCCTCCCTACCATTTCACCTCCCCACGGCAGCCAGAGTCGCGTCGTATTACGCGAATGCGATGTTGCTCGGTGCTAGCTGCTGCTGCTGCTGCTGCTGCGGCTGCGGGCATCGTTGCTGCATCGACCGGCCGCAGCACAGACTGCCAAGCCCCCTCGTCTTCCACCCCTCGACCCCCCTGGCAAACCCGTCATGACCCTCCCGTCCCACCCATCGAACTACCTCCAAGCAACGAGCTGCCGGCAGATCGCGTCCCACCGCCCTTTTCATTCTATATACCTATATAAACGTCTATCCACATTTCTGGTGAAAGTCGAGAGGAATCGTTATATGTAGATATCTGTGGTAAATGATGACCGTGAATACTATATAGTACAAGATGGATAAGAATGAATATGGTATACGACGTTTACAGAATTTGAAGTGAAGATATAGGATATATAATTGGATTTGATGGGATATTTGAATATCGATAGCATCGCGTGATCCACCGTGTTCCCAGTCCCAGTCAACCATATCCGTATGTTTTTCGAAAAGGCTTGTAGCGCATATAGAAGATGCGCGGGTGCGAGGCGCATCGGAACGATGGAACGATATTCACGTTGGCCGTTTTACAAGCCTCCCCTGCTAGTCGCTTTCTATTTCATACGTGCATCGATATTGAATACCTTGAATGAAGATATACGGGCTAAGATATCTGGATTGCGACGGGTGATGTGAATTATCGCGATGGAACCCCCGTGGAAACGAGAACGAAGTGGTTCTATCGCGGTAAAAGTTTCTTACCGGACAGGCTGGATTTACAGCCACGTGGAGCACACCGATTAGTCGCATTTTTCGCGAGGAATGTTTTCTGGAGCAACTGAATACGTAGCATGCGCTGCTAGGAGAAGGAAAGGGAGAGAAGGTGCTTTTACCGTGCAGGAGCCAGCCTCCTCCTACTCCATCATGCGAGCTGGCTTCGATACCGCTCCCAGCGTCCCGTCGCTCTTTTTCCCCACCCTTCGACTCCTTTCTCTTCCCCGCTAACCGAAATCCCATCTTTTCTCTCGCTCGCACGCCTAGGTAGCCCCACTAACACCCATCCGCGTGTTCGAACGCTGCTGTTCCAGAGGAACCCTTTCCCAGCGGTAATGTAGGTGAAAATATAGGGTGGCGCGCGATACAAGCCGCGCTTTTTCTGCGAAGCACATCGTCTACGGTACGTTCGATTTATTTGCGACTTTTGGTTAGAAAATATATTATTGGGTGAAGTTTCCCAGGGTTTGTGAATGAATAGTAAAGGATAGTATATATGTAGTATATGTATAATACAGGGAACTTTTTGAGAAAAGGGTGCTCTTTTGAATTTTCAAGGTCACTATGTAAAATTTAAACATCAAAGTATAGGGTGACGTGATGTTTCTGGGAAATACTTTGGCATCTAAAAAACATTTAATTTGTTCGATGATCGATTTTATATGTAACTTTTTGTTGAAAAATATGTAGCTGTCAGAAGATTGTTGGCGAATTGTAAAACATTGTTGTATTTAATACATAGAAATATGGAATGACTTAAGATAATGAAATGTCTCTAAATTTTCAGTATCACTATATGAAATTTCTAAATATTACTTCTTGTCTATTATGTTAATTTGAATACATATATTATATATAATTTAACTACGAATATGAATTCATTTTACTACGTATGTTATTGCATTCCTTCTCAAGTTTATATTTGGTACGCATTCTTTAGTATTTTTAAATAACCTTTCCTGCACAAATTTCCTATAGTAATAAATTCAGTCTCATAAAACTTGAGAGCGCACGTGAGTTTAAAATTTCAAATCGTCCCTTGCCCTGTTCTGGAGCACAATCATTTTAGAACAGGTTTTAAAAAATTTAACACTCGTGCTATAGAGAGTAGAAAAAATATCTTATCTTACACCTTCTCTCTCTCTAAGTTATTTCTTATAAAACAGGAAACAACGATTGATTAAATAAATACTTTGATTAATTGATTAATTGATTAATGAACTAAATATAGTGATGTGCTACAGCTTATACAACTTAACTCACAACTTACAACTCGTCTTACACTGCTTCTTGGCTTTGCATTCTCTACATTGCTGTCTATATTACTCTGTCGCAACTCTCTTCGCAATTCTACTCGCAATTGTTCACGCCTATCTTTTATATTACATTTTGGTATGCACACAGATGTGGATGACCCATGGTCAAGCGCACCTTTCTTAATTATCCCCGTGGCGACCACAGGTATATGGCTCATCCGTCCGCACTTATATTGCTCTTATCACCTGGGGTACATTAGGGTTTCCCCCCTCGCCCTCGATACTACAGTACAATGGAAATAGTTGAAACGAGCATAAAAGTGAACATTAAAGTTTTCTGTACACAATGTAAAATAGAAGGTCGATAAGAGGTAGCGATAAATGGAATAACAAGCAACACGCAATAGCGTTCCTCGATTACGAACGAAATTAATGAAATATCTTGTGTCATCGAGACAATTTTTATACTCCAAATTGTCTTGACGATGGATTTGTATAGGGGGAAAGAAATATCAGTGGCGAATCTCGAATCAGAGTTCAAGGTGATAAGAATAGTGAAACTGTTTTGTCACAAAGAGCTGCCTTTCAAATTAATGTCAACATACTCGACCCTTATGCCCTCTTTATACAAAGTAAATCACTGTACAGATTTGTAGAATTAATATCACTAAATATTACATTGAAATATATCAAGATATCTATAGGCATGGAAAAAGTTAAATGAACAATAATAAATTTTTGATACTATTAAAACTGTCATTAGATAATATTACATATCAATTATTATTTTTTGGATACGCAAATACATATGTATTCTAATATTAAACCGATATAATTTATTAATATGATTTCGTAAAAATCTTTTTTTAGTATAACATTTTAAATAACCCGCCACTGCAGAAGACAAAATTGTGACGAGTGACTTTAGGCTATTCCAAACAATTATACAGTATATGCATGGATGAATATATATTGAGATATACACTTTGAACTTGTGTCAATTAGACACATTAGATTCTTTACATATTTGTCTACAGAAATTACTATTTAAATCATACTGTCACGCCATGTGCTTCCCGGCAACGTCCGTAAAGAACGAGCATCAACGGAACGTTGTTTTTCTAACGCTTAAAAATTCAGCAACAACGGAACGTATTTCTTCCCAACAGTGGCCATAAATAGATAAGAGCTTAAAATGTGTTTCAGACTTACCCCTGTCGAATTTTTTCCCTTCTGGATCGATGTCTTTTACGTTGAAAATATCCTCGAACAGCACACCCGCCATTTTAGACACTTCTGATAGTGCTGCCCCCTCGTAAGAAATGTGAAGTTTACATCCGAGAATGTAATTCAGAACTATATGATTTTCGTCATTAGAAATTAATGAAGTATGAAAGAATTACATACAGTGTAAGATATGTAAATATTTAATTTTTATAAATATTAATAAGTCTTGTGGACCATGCCAAGGGTTATTTTTACAAAGTTTTACCTTAAAGTAGAAAATTAACATTTTCCGAAAATGTATTATTTGCAATAATTTATTTTCTTATAGTGAGAATCTTAAATATTTTATTTTTTATGTAATGGAAACTATGTATTTCGATTTGAAATATCTATGTTTTGTGGAGTTGTATCGGTAATAGAATCGTAATAGTGAACTACAAAACAGCTTTCTGCATTTGTAGCAAAACACCAATACAATTAGGAAGTAATGATGTTTATTAGATTTAAAACTCAGATAACCTTGAAAGCTCCATAACAATTAGGCAGAGGGAGCCACCGTACAGGTTTACAGATTTTACGCAGCACAATTATATATCCTTTTACGCAGTTCAAGCGGGTCCTATCGTGATATATGTATAGCAATAAGTCTCGACATTGATATAACGCGTTACGTAAAATTAGGGATTTCATAATGTTGCGCAATCACTAGGAAATCTGCAGAAAGTTACCATCGAATATGAAAGATTACGTATATGAATTTACATATATACTGAGTGCAATGCATACTTTAGAATATGATTTTTCATCTAAAAGTATCTCGTGTTATTATTCTTTTAATTACACATTCTACATGATTGAAAAAGTTCAATATAACTGTTTTTTCCCAAATTGTTAGGAATATATGGATTCAAAACATTCTCACAGAATATCATATTAAGATCTTTTGTAGAATATATTATCTTAGATTACTGAACTACGCAATCTATGTTTCGTAAAAAAAGAATATTAAGTAATTTTATTTTTTTAAAACAATTTTGCAATTGATAATTTTAGATTAGAGGTCAGCACAGACTGGGATGATGAAGTAGCATCATCTACCGCCATAATATGAAACCGTACCTACGAAATAAAATGTCGGTTTTCTAAATATGTTGTGAATCAAACAAAAGGATTGTTTTCTTGTTCAATATTCTTTGTTGTTTAACATGAGTGACGAGGAAGATACTCTTCTTAACGAAGATAAACATCAGGTAGATATTCATATATGATATTTCTTTCCTATTTTCGTAACGAACATAATGTAGGTTAATTTATTGTAAATGGAATAGGTTATATTTACATTGAGGAAAAGTCCAAACTACTTTTAAAACCATGGAAATTTTAATAATTGAATAAATTTTTACTAATTAGGATGAAATTAGGAAAGAGCTCTCACAAATGAGTTTTGAAGATCTGCAAAAGTTAAAAGAAAAATTAGGTTGTAAAATATATAAGGAAGCATTGTTTGGTCCACGGAAGGTTAACAAGAAAATTGAGTTTAAACGAGAAAATAAGAACAGACCGCGTGAAATATCTTCAAAGAAGCCTGTTCCACGATTCAGAGAAGTGGTGCAGGTAAAGAAGCATATTCCAAGAGACCCTCGATTCGACGGTCTGTGCGGTACATATGATCCGAAGAAATTTAAAAGAAATTATATGTTCATCAATAAACTAAGAGAGAATGATATCGAAGAATTGAAAAAGGAATTGGCTGAGAGTAGAGACCCCAAAAAAATAAAGAAGATCAAATACCTTATACAGAGATTGGAAAATCAGTTACACGAGGAAAAAAGAAGAAATTTGAAAGAACAAAAAGATTATGAAGAAAAGAAAGAAATTGCAGAGGCCATCAGACGTGGTGAAAAACCAGTATTCAAAAAGAAGTGTAAGTAGATATTAATAACTGTAAGATAAGATATTAATAACTGTAGTTCTATAATATGTATATTATAGTGACTCTATTATTCTTTCCTTACAGCTGAAAAACGAATTTTGGACTTAGTTTCTCAATATGAGGAACTGAAAAATTCAGGCAAACTAAAGAAACATATTGAACGATTGCGCAAGAAGAATCAACAAAGGGGCAGACGAAAGTTAGCATCAGCAGACTCTGAATAAAAGAACAAGGTATATGTGAAATTAAAATTTATACAAATTAAACATAGCTGGAATAATTACAGATGTATATAAGTGTAATAAATACTATGATAGTTAAAGTAAGCTCTCTTCCATTCATTTAGTCGCGCCTGTCCTGTAACAAATGTTTATGCCTGTGTGCTGAAAGTACCAGTCAGGAAGGTAGGATAAAGAGTGCTTTATTAATTATGTATTTTTTATTTAACATCAAAAGTAATGACACTTGGGTTGGACAATGTCTCTCATTTCTTCCTTAATGTAATTCACGTGTGAAAACAGAACTTACAGAATAATCAATATGAAAGGAATCGTCAATCAGAAGAGATTGTTTGGTAGAGCGGTGTACATTTTCTTTTCATTTATCTCTGAGCGTGTACGTGTGTATATCTCTCTCTATGTTCGCACGTGTCTCTCAGCGTGTGTAGTGTGTATGTGTGTGGGGTGTGTATCATATATGCGGCGCTAAAACGAAAAACAGAAAAAGAGTATGAAACCCGTATGGAAAAGGCGGACCATTTAAACAGACCACCTTCTCGTGGGTCACCGTTCATGCGCGATCCGTTTGTCCGTCTGCAGTTATTTAAAATATGTACAATATTAATAAAACATCATTCATTTTTTTTTTTTGTTTATATTTTAATCATTCAATGATTCTGTTGTGATGTGGCGGGCTGTGCAGGGGCGACGTTTCACAGAATTCTCGTGACACTGTTCTTTATTATTTTAAGCATTTGTTTTCTTTTTTATCTCCTCCTCAATTCCCAGATTTTTGATTTTATTTTTTGAACTCGAATATTTTACTGCCAATTATTATTGTGTTCGATCGCGGCAACAGAAAAGCGAAGAATCCGTTATATTAAAACACACGATCTCTCGCCCACATTCACACATTTCTCTTTTTCTCCCGCTCTTTTACGCCGATTCACCCGAAAAACCAGTTTTGCGACGATTGCGTTGTTTTTGGCGAGGTTACCCGTTTGCAGAACACGAAAAGATTTGCGACTCGTTTACCGAGGATTGTCTTTTCCTATGAATCCGCGGGCGTAATACAAGTGAGAAGAAAACGATGGCGTCGCCGAAACGAGGGAATACAATATAGCCGCAAATCCATCCGCGTAACCGGAAACGTAGCGAAAAGAAAACAAAGAAGAAAAGAAAAACACGGTTTTGTACGTAAAAGGACCACTGAAGATGTATGTATTTCTAAGGAAAAAAAAAAAAAAAAAGAAAAAAGATATATTTATAAAAGAGAAAGAAATAAAAGATATACCACGCGCACAGAACGAAGCAAAAGCGGATTCTCTCGTTTGTGTCCCGCTCAGTCCGCCGCAAGATATTGTGGTCTTAGACCGAATTTTTTTCCTCTCATTGCCACTTTTCCTTGATTTTCTATGTTTTCTCTCTCGCGCGCTCTCTCTCTCTCCCTTACTCTCGTCATCGTCGTCGTTATACTTTTCATATCTTTATCTTTGTTCTCTTTTTTTTGTTCGCTTATACGTACTTTGTTTTTTTTCTTCAACAACACGATCTAGACTAAACCATATATAATAATTACATCTAATAATATCTTATTGTAACATGTATTATATTATAATTATTATTATTATATTATTAATGTTTAAATTATTTGCCTAAAGTAAAGAGGCGCACGACGGCAAAGCATTTTTTTTTTGGGCTCCTACGCCCCCCGGGCACGGAACACCCTGTCGACAAACCACGGATCCTCCGATCCAGCTCCGGTACCCATGTCGGGAGCGATTTTACTGAAATGAATGGGCCAATGCATCATCCCCCCTACCGCCATGCTTATACCTCGCTATCACTCCTCGATCTCTCTTCTTTCCGATTCTATCTTTTCTTTTCGTTCGCGTCCTATCTCAAAACACGGGGATCCGCTGAAGGCAATCTGTTTCCCATTTTTTGTTTTTCTTTTCTTTTCTTTTTGTTTGGTTCGATTTCGTTGTGACAGGAATGATCGATCTTTCTAGATAACACACACACGGAGCTATCGGTATACACTGTCCCGCAACGTGAAACCAAGAAACACCATGAAAAACGGAATTAACTGGCATAACATTAAACATCTCTCTGCTTCTCAACATCTAGCACTGTAACGACTGATTCATGTTTTTTATTTCGACAATTTTCGAGCATCTTCCCCTTCCGCGAAGAAGAAGAGAACTGGGGACGTTTTTTTAATGTGATCATTTCGTATGTACTTTTTTGTCGGTGTGTAATCAAAGTCCGAGTTCGACGAGCAACGCGACGGTACACTGCTGCCCTCTATCTGTTTCTCCTCACTTTTTTCTTTCCTGTCCCGGTTTCTTTCAAAGAGTTATCGGTTGGATTTAAATGACGATCCACGTGTCTCAAAAAACGATTCGGTTAAAGCTTCGCCGGTCCTACCGAATTTTTTTGATTGAATTTGATTATTCAAAATTCAACATGGTTGTTACGTGTTTGTGAACGGGGCCGAATAATTCAACCAGCCCCTCGCGCGCACAACAGAGAAAATTCATCGGAAGGGCTGGAGGAAAGTCGTAGCCCGTGGAATATATATTTCTTTCTTATATTCGCGAACATGGTAAAATTCGGCGGGATTGGCAAGCGAAGAACGTGTTACGCGTGTACGGCACCTCGAGAACACCTCGATTATTGAACACTTAGGGTAGTTTTGGGGCCAGGGCCGCCGAGCGAGCGTCACCCTTCGTCTACCTGAATCCTCGATGGTCCGTTCGCCTTGATTCGCGTGGAACAGAGGAACCAGAGAACGTGGTAAACACATCGAGGCTGTTCGTTGATTTCGGGGTATCGTCGCAATTATGGCAAACGACGATGAAATTTATTCGACAAACGAGTTTGTCATTACCTACGCTCCGCCCCGGTTCTCCGCTCGAAACGAAGCGCCCTCTTCACCGACGTTGCCAGTGCATGCGCGCGCGTACACATCGAAAAGCCGCGAAAGCGAGCAACAAGGATTCAAAATCGATATATAGGCAAAAAGAGAAACGAAAACGAATTTTTGTTGGTATGCGTTTTTTTTCACATCGAAGAAGCTCGAAATAAGACCTGATATGATCGCACGTCTCGGATCGTCCCGGCCCGAAAAGTCGCGTGGCAGGCATTTTAAGTCACCTTCGTTCGTTTTGTTCGTTTTTTTTTTAGATTTTTCTTTTTGTATTGTTGGTGGTGGCTTGTTGTTGCTCCTACAAAATTCGAAGGGGCGTTGTTTCGATACTGACACACACATACACACGACAGACCGCGGGTTGGTGGTACAGGGCGTTCTGCGTTCGGGGGTCAATATGATTTATAGCGAGCTGTCCCGCTGGCGTTTTTAAACCTATGAAGAAACTAAGAGAATGAATTTATACCTTTTTTTTTTCCTTTACTTTTAGTTTCGCCTAAGTAAGAATGTTTTTTTTTTACTGTTTTTTATCTGTCTGTATTTTTTCTTCGTTTCCACTCTGTGCTTTTCCTATATCATTACCATCCTCTACTAGCATTTTTTAATATCCTGTTACCTCGACTATCATAGCGCCCTCACCCATGGAAACCACATAGCTCCCAGAGTAGCGCGACTATTTTGAATTCTTACATGTCTACTCAGCTCGTCTTCTCTTCTTTTCTTTTAATCATTAACATTTCTGTAATTTATTTGTCCAGTTTCGTCAGTGGTACGCAGGTTGTCCAGTTCAATGGCTCCCAAAACCGTGACCACCGCTTTACCATTTGCTCGCGCGCAACTTAAACAACGTGTATCTTCTCTATTCTTACTATGTCCGTCTTCTTCTTTGTTTCTTCGTTTATCTAGTTTATGTATTCTCTTCCGTTGGTAGTGATTCAGTTGATAGTTACTTATTATACTGTCTGTTTGCCGTCTTCGTTCCCCGTGCTGCCCCCGTGCGTCTAATATCTTTCTTCTTTCTTCTCTTTTCTTCCTTTCATATTCTCATTTTCAGCTTTCTCTTTTTTGCAGTCCAATCCTGGCCCGTTCTCTTCATTCGCGTAGCAGTTCTCATGCAGAGACTCACAAACTACTAGAATATCTACACGATGCGACTTCTGGCTTCTTCGACAGCTACTCGGATTTTAAAGACTCGAACCGAACAACATTACTTGTAATAAGAATAATAATGAGTACTGTAAACGCGCTTCCATTACTTCTGTATTCTTATCCTTTTTTGCTGTTTTTTTGTCATTTTTTAAATTTCTTTTGGGTTCTTTTTATTATGCTCCCTTTCATTCTCGCTCACTCCCTCTCTGTCGCGTTATGAATAACTTTTAGGGCGTGCCAATCTAGCGTACTGATTTTCTTGTTTCATTGTTATTTTTTTTTCTTTAATTAACAATTAAGAAGTTTCTATGTAAGACTGTAGGTGTCACGAGACGTCTATCTGTAAATACGTTTTTCTTTCGTGTGTGTCGATTGCGAATGATATATTCTCGTTATCGATTCTTAAACTTCTGCATCAGTGTAACATTTATAATACCGCTCTTATTTATTTATTTTTTTTTTTAAATCGTGACTACATTGCATTTTTTAATTCTTTTTTTTTTAAACTCTTAACAAGGGCGTGCCAATCTAGCGCAGTGTTCTTTTGCTCCTTTACTTAAAGGGATGCCTATATGAATATTTTTTTCTCTGATATCACAAGACATCTAACGGAATGCTCCATCGATGCTAAGTTATCCGCTTTTTTTTTCTCTAAAAGATTCATCCATGTCGTACACCCGTCGACGTTCATACGGATGTGCGCGTTATCCGACGATTTGTCGCCATTTTCAGTATCCCTCCGTTTCCAAAAAGATACACGGGTGTCCACTGCCGGGCTTGTACTTTTCATACAGTCTCTTTTCTCCTCGATGACTTCATTCGACGCCGTTTTTCTTCTTTTTCTTCTTATTCTCGTGTCTTAGGCCCTACTATTTATGTACTTCTTCTTTATCATACGTTCGTCGATGATCAGATGGCAGCACTAATCCCTATAAACCTCGTGAATCATATCAGACATGTGTGTACCCGGAAGTTCGAAGTCTTCCTGACGACGTTGCTCGTAGAACCCTTTATTGTTTCTTCGTCGATTCCTTCGATGTTTCTCGAACGACGAACTCTCTGTTTAATGATACACCGGCACGCGCGTGCAAGCAACTCGCAGAGCCAGAACGACGAACGTTTTCTTCTTCTTATTTTTTTCATATAACTTCTTCTTTTTTCTTCTCCCTTTTCATTCATCCACTTCGTATTTCGTTCTTGTTTTGTACTTCACACATCATCTAACGAGAGTGCTCGCAAGCCATTTATCTACTCCCACGCGAGAAGCGCTTTTTATTGTTTGTTCAGTAAAACAACAGCAAGACACTCTATATTGTAATGACTATGGCGATGGTTCGTTCGACGATTCGGCTCGGCTGATGCGAATTGTCCCCATCTAAAATAATATCATCATCACGCGACAGTACGGTTAGACCCGAATAGCACGCCCCATGGGTAAAATATGTGTGTGTGTGTATTTAACGTGAGTGATTTTTAACGTTTTCATCTTTTTTTCCCCATTGTTTGGTTGTTTCATGTTTTTTTGTTTTTTTGGTTTTGTTTCGTATATTTTTTTTTGCTCATTTTTTAGTTATTAGTTTCTCGGTGTATATCTGCGTGGGTAATATGCATATCTCACTCTCTCTTTCTCTCATCATTCTCTCTGCATCTCTCGCTCTTGTAACTCTTGCGCGCGCGCTCTGCGTGTATGATTAAATTTTTCTTCGCATTTAATAGTAAGTTTCTTGCTCGAGCCAGCCTCCTGGATTCCGGCGGAGGTAGAATCGTCTCGTCTCATCGTAGATGAAGATGGCGAACATGAAGGGAATTGCGGGCAGCCACCAGACGAATCTAAAATACACGACAACGTATTTAACTATTCTGTTCTTTTTGTTTGTGTCTTATTTGTGAGGAACATAAGGTCACGTTTCTACATATATAAAGTATACGTGTAACTAAGTAAAGGGTGGCTATATACATGGAAATGTGATTTAAGATACCTTGAACGATTGGAAACATGAATGAAAAGGGAAATAATATCTAAGGAATCTAAAAAGCTAACGTTATTATTGTTATGTTAGAAACGCGCCTTAAGCTCTTAGATTACATTCAAGATACTTAAGAAACATCGCTTTGTTATAATGAGCATATTATTATGAAAATATAGAGACCTAAGGTATTTGACATTAACAATTAGAAATTTGAATAAAAAAGAGCAAATATCTAGGTATTTAAAAGGTTGAATTATTATTATATTAGAAACATGCCTTAAGCTCTTATATTTCATTTAAAGTACTCAGAAAAAAAAGAAGTACTAGATACTTGTTTCATCGTTTGCAGAATTTCTTCTAATCTCGTAGAGATTGTACGGTATAAAATTATTTTTTTTACACGTGTCTTGGATATAGAAAATGATTTAAAAAACGTATTAAAGGTAATTAAAGGCTTACTTGAGAGGGAACATGCGGAGACCCTTGTCCATGCCGGGTGTGTAGCTTAGGAACGCGGCGAGGGCGGTCTCGAATATTAAACCAAAGTTCAGGGCCCAGTTTCTCATTCCCTGGTGGATGATGGAATTGCGTCGCGTCTTACAAACGATCAGATCGGCCCACTGCACGATAACGATCGAAACGAAGAATGCTGTGTGGCAGGTGAATTCCAGTGTCTTACGATCCCTGTATGTCTGTGAAAATATAACGAGAATATAAGTGAGTATTATTCTTAACTTTAATTTCTGAAATTTATATTTAAATACTTGATAGAAGAAATAAATTATGATTGAGATTTGAAACAATTCTGGAGATTTGTTATTTGATAGTTTCTTAGAATTTACCCATTCCTGGCCATAGCTGTCACGAAGATCATTGATAGCCTTGGAGTCCCATTGTTTTCGAATGCCGAAAAGATGCAGCGGCAGGAATCCGTTTTCAGCCATAATTACGAAGTAGACGAAGAAGCCGGCGGCTGCCTGGATCATACCGATCTGACCATACGCCATCGAAATAAGCCTGTGCATAGAGAATTCCATTTAGATAGTCGTCGATCGCTCGGAATCATGGGTTTTGCAATAAGATTCTGACTTTCAAGGAATTCATTTCTGTTTCAGTGTACTAACAATTTCTTCAGAAACGAGGGAAGGTATATATACGATATGCAAAAAATAGAAAAAGAAGGTTTCAATTAAAAATCAAAAAGAACATGTACTTTAAAACTTCCCATAGACGAGCGATTTTTAATTTTTTCGTAAAGCAAATTACATAGTTCATGCTCGGCTCTAATTTCTTTACCGTTCTAGGCATTCGAGGAATCTAACAAAATTCTAGAATACTTATCAATGACTCTGTTACCTTGCATTATGGTTTTTTAAGTGAAATGTCTAATACCCTTTCCAATAAAAATAGAAATTCGGATAAAGAAATGCAAAAAGTGAAACTTTACTACGGCCTTGCCTATAAAGAGATAAAGCGCGAATCGAGCAAAGATGATTATTGTTTCGAAATAAAAATCCATTATTTCGTATAAATGTTCGAATGAAAATAAAAACGTCCGTATTGAAGAAGACTTTTGAAGTTATTTTAAAAAAGCATCAATTATTCACAAAGGGACTACCTAAGGTATCAATAAAGCTATCCCTACTTTCTATATCCTAGGTATATTTTAAAAAAATAAAAGACCTTCCTTTTCCTAGGAAAATATTATTGGAAACTCTTTGAAAGTCAGACGAAGCATCTGTATGTGTCTGCCACTAATCATCTAAGTTCGCCTCTAACAGCCTAAGGTGGTGTTCATACGGAAGCTGTAGTCACCTAGGATTTGAAATGCGGATTACTTACCGACTCGGAACGCAGGCGGTAACGATCGGTTCTTCACACTGATGCATGCCACACAAAGCGCAAGGCACAAAGACGCACACATTTTTTCATGGTTATTCATCATCAAGCCTCACGGTGTATTTTCTCAAAAAGATAAACAATAATCGAGCTTCCTACATGCAGATTTTGGTGCACGTGCAAAAGGTAGCTCGGTGAAGCCGTGAGATTTGACGTGGTCAGCAAACGTATCGAAGCAGCATCAAGTATTCATTAGCATCCGTGTGTGTTAATTTCATTATAGAGCTAACTATGTGCCTGGTTGTTTTCTTCAACCTTTTATACTTTGCTACAAAATACGTGGCCGTAGGAACATTGGAACTTTCGGTCGATTGATTTATTGTTCTAATAGATTAGTATTTTTAGGAATCGATTGGAAGTTATACAATTTTTAGAAATTCCACGAGCTTCAATCACCCTCGAATTTAATTACCGAAATTCAATATGATAAAATCCTTCAAATTTGTGTAAACGCACAGGTTTCATTAGGGACCTGTATATTTGACAAGCTCTATGTAATAAAGTTGTTATAGTTAACGTAATAAATACTTAATCGTATCAAATTCGATCACCACAATTTAATGCACAGAATAGCAGGAAAATTTATCGCTATTCGAATTTCACACGAAGATTTACTACTATCAAGATTATTATTATTATATTTCATGAACAACGACCAGTTCACATCGATTAGCTCCACAACCATAATAATATCATTCCCATGCACCAGGCCGCGTGTCACGCATTATCATCAGTCAATTAGCTTGGTCAGGCGTTGCAGATCGAATAAAGAAAACGAAGAAAAATCATGGCGTATAGTTTGTAAATCAACGGATCTCGCGTGTGAGGCACGCGGCGAAAGATTTCATCGGTCAAGAATATTAGGATAGAAAATAGAGCGGGCAGTAAGGCGCGTCGTCGAAGATTATAAAATAAATTACAAGCTGTTAGTGACCCACTATCTCTCGTTCGTGTTATCACTTCATCGTAATCAGCCTTTTAATAACGCAAAATCGACTCGTTGATTATTCTGAACATTGTTCAGGCCGTGCACATTTCTATCACTATCATCGTTATTATATTACTTTTTCTATAAACCACGAAGCAGCTCAGCTTAGTTTTGCTCATTCTTATTAACTTGTTAACTTTTTTCGCATTTTTCCTCTACTAATCTATTTTTTCTTCTTCTTTTTTTTTTTTTTTAATTGTCAATACTTTCTAAGTTTCAGCTTTAGTATACATCGCACACATACGTAGTGCAATGGCTACGAAAATACGTGTAAATCGTTTGTGAAAGAAACAAATAAAAGCTGGACCACAAGTTTTTTTTTTAATTAGGCGCAAGACGAATCGGCGGTTAGTTTCGTTCGAGCCGTTCGATCGAATCTTTTTCTCTAAGTGTGGCAAAAGCATTTGGCATTCCCAACACTGTAACTGTTCCTAGATTAGGTTACTTGCTTGTGCTATCACTAATCAACTAATTTTCCTAGAGACTTTGTGTTACTTTGAGCCTTCGTCGAGGTTTTGTAGAGTGTCAACCGAGACTCTTTCAGATCTTTTGTCTTCTTTTCTTATTTTATTATCGTTTTTTTTTCTTTTTTTTTTACCGGTCTTATCTTTTTTCATTCATCTTTCTGACAAATCTCTCGACCAGACTAATTTTACAAAATTGTTATCACATTTACTCGGTTTAATGGAATTTTAATCGATACTATATTTATCTTTTTTATTTTGTTTCAAGTGTTTTTGATTCGGGAGAAGAAATTGGTCGCGATTTCGACTTTGTGTTTACGTGTGTGAAATTTCTCAAGTATTTTCCATGTCTTATCATTTCTTCTCAACGGAGTGCAGACGAAAGTGCACACAATAAAATACGATATAAAAAGAACAATTTATCATTGTCGCGTGCAGTAACAAAATAAAGATCAAGCGAGTGACCATCGAGACAATGAGAGATCTGTAGTTCAGAAATAAAACGTACGACTCCGACATTTCAGTAGACACTCTGTCAATGGTGTGTAACAATCATGTGTTCCGTGTGTTATTTGCGTACGTATGCGTACATACATACGTACGCGTCCAGTGTGGTGCGTAAGACAGGCCAAATATTAATTAGAAATTTCTAATACTCTTCTTAATTACTAATTTCTTCATACTTCGTATCAATTTTATATAATTTGTTATATCATATTATATAAATAATTTTCTTTTCGAATAAAAAGAATTTTTGCTGGTTAATATGAGGACGTAAGCTTTGTCGAAAATTCGTCAGAGATGTTTGAGAGCAAAATTTTACACATTTAATAAAATCCTCGCGAATCCTATCGATTCAATTTTTCGAATTCTGGATTTAAATCTCAAGGCTTCATGGAAGAAATTTACACGATCTCGAAACTGACTGGTCGATATGCTATTCGAGATTCATTGCTCAATATCATTTCCATCGAATAAAAAATATCCATTAGAATGCCTTTCCAATTTTCCTTAATTCTCAAAGATATAATACGATCCTTCGAACTTCAACAATTCTACGAAATTCACGATAATTTATCTCGAACACCGCTGACTTGGTTAATCTCCGATAAAAATTCTAAGATCATCTAGGAAGCTCTTCTCTATACAGAAGCTATCAAAAACTATGAAATTCTCAGTCCGAAAAAAGAAAACAAAGAAAATAACGTAAAGAGGTAAAGCTATAAACAAAGTCTCTCAGAATAATCAGCAGCAAAGATTTGACCATCCAGCGCACCATGTACCTGTGTGTATGTCTTTCTGTATATGAATATGCATGTATCTCTGTATATTTCTCTGTACGTTATATGTAAGTAGGTGTTCGTGTTCGAATGTTAATATGCGTCTGCAGCTTTGGATGTGAGTGCATGGGTTTTTGCTAGATAATAGATTGGTTTTTCTGGTGGGTAGTTGGGAGACCCACCTTCGGTTGACAAGATTGTCTCTGTAAGGATCGCGGGGCTGGCGTTTCATAATGTCCGACTCCGGTGCCTCGTAAGCTAGCGAGATGGCCGGCACCTGCCATCCACCATTGATTAGAAAAAATACGTGTACCAAGCACCCCGTACACCGTACAAGATAGATATATATACACACATGTATGCATATTTACATTATATTTACAAGATTAAAGTGCAGACGAAAGAGCCAGGAAGTGCCACGTGATCTTACACTTGTAGTCAATACAGAACTGACCAAGGAAAAAAAGAGAGATTCGTGGCTGTTTTCCATTGGCCGTGGTTCCTACACTTCCTCTCGTTTCGTTCTTCCCACAGGAAAATTATAAGGAACGCTTTCGTACGCTTCCTCCTGGGGAACAACTACCAAGGGGCTGATCTTCCGCTGAATTGCAACTTTTATTGTTACGTATATATATAATTACGTATAATATTACGTAAATATCTTTGTACGTATGTAGAGATATGAAAAGTAGCAATATCGATACCGAAAGTACGATATAATCTTCCATCGTTTCTTTGCGAGTTTGTAAGTTTGCTTCATTCAGCGTGCGAAGAATCGGTCCTCTGAAACGAAGGGAAGATACGCGTAATATTTCGCACATTGAATGTGACTGGAGGATCGTGAAAAGGTTCCTCGAATCACGAATGTGATCTGTGTAGAAATATTCCGTGTAGAATAATCACGATCATTTTCATCTAGACTTCCTTACTTTTTCCTGCACCTCGAGTACGTATAATTTAAGCTTCAGTTTTGTTAGTACGTATCTTCACAGGCATGTGACCCCTCGTTGCACAGAGAGACGTTGTCACGACAACATTTTCAACGCTCGTTTGTCCTCTTACGATATTCTCGAACAACGAAAAATGTTGACGAATCAGTAAACCGGAAAATATTCGGCATATTTAATGGAAAAGAAACAGATAGGCTCTCTAGTGCACGAGGGATCGTGAATGGCCTTGTTCCTCCCATGTTATATTAATATAAAATGCACATCGGGCCCGGTGAGAGCCACGAGCATCAGATGATAAATTTCGATCGGCGAAGAAAGGTGGGTATCTTTATAATAATTAAAAAAGTATGTCTCGCTCGGTCGTTCAGCGGTCGTTAGAAAGTTGCCAGTCGCAGAAGTGGTAGAAGGCAGCGGCGGTAGGCAGCGCATTACAGAATAAAATGTGAGAGGACTGTAAAGAATAAAAAACTGCAAAGAAGAGATCATGACGCCTAAAAAAAATGGTACAAAGTGGTGCCATATTTATTTTGTTCCGTCTCAGATTACTTCTTTCGTATTTCTTTCTCTCCCTCTCTTTCTCTCTCTCTCTCTCTCTCTCTCTCTCTCTCTTCCTATTTTTCTTAATCACCTTGTCGTATTTCCCTTAGGTCACAGTATCTTTCGTCTCGTTCGTTACGGTTCGTCTTATACGTGGATACAACTTATGAAAGTATAACAAATGGTTAAATAGGTGATATAGTAGATCAAATAGTGGATAATATAAAATATTGAGGTAGTAGCAGCGGCACAGCTGTGTGACAATAGAGTATTTAAAAAAAGTAGTATAATGACAGTAGTGGCTATCTTCTTTTTTGTTTAATAATAATAATAATAATAATAGTAGTAGTAGTAGTAGTAATAGTAGTAATAGTATTAGTTACTGGTAATAACAGTAAATATGCGTGTGTGGTCGTGACGGCGTTATTATTGTAAATTGTAAAAAAAAAAGAAACAGTAGTAACAAGAGAAGTGTGGTAAACAATCGTGAGAAAGGATTTTATGCGAAAAGATAATGACTATATGAATATGGCGGGATCGATATTACGATGATGATCGGAGAAAAAGGGGGTCAACGATAATTGCTAATAATACCGATGATAATGATGACAATGATGCTGATAGATAATAACGATAATAATGATAATA
This sequence comes from Bombus terrestris, assembly GCF_910591885.1. Taxonomy (NCBI): domain Eukaryota; kingdom Metazoa; phylum Arthropoda; class Insecta; order Hymenoptera; family Apidae; genus Bombus; species Bombus terrestris. The sequence continues at coordinate 8,441,279 of NC_063273.1, forward strand.
ATGAGATAATTACCAAGGGGATGAATAGTAAATATAATATATATATATATATATTTATATATATATATATATACAGTTATAGATATATATATATATACATATATAATACGACTATATCGATCTATGTAGACAATTATATATAAAATAGAATCGAGACTCAACTAGCTATGACTCTCACAGGCGAACATCGTTGAACAGGAACAACATCTATTATTAAATCTTTCGATAATTTATAAAGAATCTTAACACGTGTTATCGTATACGCACGCTTATCTCTTCCTTCTTTTTATAAAAAGCTACTTTTTTTTATATATAAAAAGATATTTTTAAGATTAAAGCGAGACAAGCAGAGTCGAGTCACTGATACTGAAAGAAACAATCTCCGTGTAACATTGGCATTTTGTGAAACTCTGTTTCAAATTTATTGTTCACCGATCTCTTCGTCGAGTTTCGAAACGAACGTGTTAAGACTTTCGTCGACGACCACAGTCGCTCCTTTCAACGAGACTCGCCTTAGACTACTAAGTCTCAAAATTAAGCCCGTCACTTGATTACAAGATCGACGAGAATCGATCGATGCAGAAGTAGCAACAATCGGAATTGAACTGAGTTGTGGAACTTCGGTAGCTGATCTTCTTTAGCCAACAACATCTTCAATAAATAAAGAACCACATGCGAAAACCACGAAATTACGTCATGTTCTGCATCGGATTCTTCCACACGTTTCTCTTCACGAGTATGTAAACCTGTTCACCTTTCCGTCTGCGCATGTCCATTTTCGACTTCAGATCAAAGAAAAGTGAATGACAAGTGTCTTGCAGATAGTAGAGTTGACTTATACGATATCCGAACGTTCAACGACCATCGTCGATTATATTCAGGACCGTTTAATCGGTCGACTGGAAAGAAGGATCGTGTTGTACTTGGGTGGTTGGACATAGCGATTGAGAATCGAAAAGAAAAAAAAAGAGCAAAGGGAAACGAAAGATCGGTCGTTAATGTTTCAACGAGGCAAAGCAACGACTTTCGCCTGTTGCGTAAAAAGGCAGTCGAGGTTGGCTGAGGAAGAGATACACAAGACGATAAGAGCGAAAAAGGAGAGAAGATTAGAAAATAAAACGTCGGATGAAGCAATGAAGTTGAGAAAGTAGGTGAAGTAAACAATTTTACGTAATAAATAATATTATCTAACAAAAAAAGGATTCATAGTAATAATAATAATGATGATGATGATGATGATGATGGTGTCGTATCGGAACTCGTGGACGACGTGTTGTCTGGTAATTAAAAATATGAATGATCGAATGGAAAAGCGACGAAGATCGAGCAAATCGATCTGTGCTTCTTTGAATCTCGATACGTCATCACCGATGCAACTGGTTTTTCTTCTTTTTTGAGAAAAGAAGAGAAAAGGACTTTCTTGTCCGTGGTGGGCCAAACGTGGCAGACGATCGATGACAGCGACAGAACTTTTTGATAAAAAGGGAGGGTGGCGAGAAGATTAGAGAAAAAGCTGAGCTGGAAAATATGAAGTAGAGAAATAGTATCATAGAGAAAGTGGCAGAGGAAGTGAATAAATAGATAGAGATGGGCTTACCTTTGGCGTTAACGAAATAACACACAAATTACAAGCGAAGATCACCGTTATGGAAGCGACTGCTTGACTGGCAATATTTGTATTTTGTCTTTCTTTTCGTGTTCATTCGAAGGAATGAGGAAAATCTTCGAAAAAGGAAGTTGACTGATTGCTCGTCCTACGATATTTTAACAATTCCAGCAAATACTTTTTCTCTGCAGATGACATTTTATGATAATCGACTTATATCGTGCGCAATCTAACGATGATATGGATAACAGACTATCGATAAAGTTAATTTAACAGACGACAGATAAAGCTTCTCGTTTGATCTCAATTAAAATTGTTTCGTCGAACAATCGAAATTGAGTAGAATCGGTTAATCGTGGACGAGCAAACGTCACCGATCAAGATTCACAATCCAGCTTTGATAGATAATAGATAGAGAATATATTAAAAGTTGAGAGTAGATAATAAAGCTCTATAGTGTGTAAATAATACCCAGTCACCAAAATGCCCTCATGTGTTTTTATACCTGCGTGCACCATTCTGTTACCTTGTTCGATCATTCGGTCATTTATCATCCCCTAGCGTGTCTGATAGTCCTTCGACCAAGGCATCGGAACAAATTAAACCCACAGCCTTTAGCGTTTCGACCAACAAACTTACAAAGCGAGGAAACGCATAGGAGAAAAAAGATACGGAAACAAAAGAAAAATATAGAAAATTATATATATATATATATACGTATATACAAGAACCATGTACCAAAATTTCCTTATGTTCCTGTTTTATTTCAAAATACGCGTTCGTTCACGTGGAAGCTCGAGCGAAAAAGCTTTCTTTGTGACAGAAAAAGCGTTTTAGACAATCCTTCAGACAGTTATGCTTCTCTTCAAATGCGAAACGCAGGATTTTATCCATATTCTTTTTTTTTTTTTACTTTCTTTCTTCCAATGCGATGCATTTAGTTGAAAAGTGGCATTCACCCGCGAACCAGCAACCGTTTGGTCGTTCACGTAGAAATTTCGTTCAACAAACACAATACAGTTAATTAATTCGACAAACTTCCCACAAAAAAAAAAAAGGGAAAAAGAAACAGAGAATGGAACGTAAGACAAAGAAAGAGAAGAACTGAACACGAAGAAAAGAATACAACATCGAACAATTCGTATGCACACGGACAAAAATCAGGCTAGGGATTAATTTGTAACACGAGAATCGTTGTCACCTCGTTCACAGTTCCTCGTGGTCTGCGCGTATGATCGGACAACGAGTTTATACGATTTTTTTTGGGGGGGCTAGAAACGTGTCGTGATATATCTCAGTGTCGTTATTTGTTTCTTTTTTTCTTCTTTCTTTCTTATAGTGTCCGAGAGTATATACGAGACAGAACTAGCTACTGTACAATAACGATAGGAATAATATAAGAGGTGTAACGACCAATAGATGGGTAATGGAGACTCTTCTGTGACTTGATTCCTGAAGTCAAAGTTTCGTTGTATTTTCTTAGAAAAGATTTTCAATACTGTGTCACTTAATTCATTCTGTTTTCAATTTATTTCGTTCGTTCAATTCTTAAGCAAATTTCATTCAAGAAAAAATTAACGATGTGATAATTCTTGTTAGATATATTTAATCGTGCAAATGAATGAAACTTCAAGAATCAAGCAGATCACGTCACCGATTACTCTTTCTGACCATAAAAAGTATCAGTGGTGTAGTAGTAGTAATAGTAGTAAGTAGTAGTTGTAGTAGTAGTTGTAGTAGTAGTAGCAGTAGTAGTAGTTCATTTTTTTTTGTCAAGACTCGGTTATGTTGTTGATGTGTTACCTTTCGTTAACTAGCTTGTCAGTGAAGGGGTTTCGTGGATGTCGCTTCATAATATCGCTCTCTGCCTCCTCGTAGGCAAGTGAGATGGCTGGTACCTGACGTCACATTATCAACAGGCTCAGTAACAACGCCAATAGTTAGAACAATGATGAGTATCGTTTCTTGCTGACCCGCGATACAAGGATGCTGACTATCCTCATTATTTTAAGATTCACGGATTCAAAAAGAAATATAAATAAAAAAGAATTGATGCAAAAGAGGAGAACATTCTTTCTCTGTCATTTTCACAAAATTTGTATAGTCTCTTTGAGGAATTTTATGTTTGTTGTAACGGTTCGTGAGTTTCCCCAAATACGGTTAGCTTCAAATTGCAATAATTATCTTTTAATTACAACGTGATCAGTCAGCATTCTTGCGACCAGTGAGTATCATACGATGAGAACGCAGAAAAGGTAAGCAAAAAATCAACTGAGAGAACCAAATCGATCGGAGCAATGAGGCAGGAAGTGTGAAGGGATGAAAAAGGATGTACTTTGGGACCGGTTTTCCCCCGGATCATCAATTCGATGATCTTGCAAAATTCCTTCGAGAATTTCTTCTTTCGTATCTGGCTCGTCAGATCGACTCTGCTTTCGCTGGAAAAACTTGATTATATCTGAAAGTACGAGTACCTTGATCCTAAATGAAACCTCTTCTATCTCTAAATTCACATCTAAATATATATAACACAAAACATAATTAAAAGATCTAGTCTCAACACAAATTTTTCAAAGTTCGATCAAACAGAAATTAACGCGTCTTAAGATCTCAAACAGGATCAAGATTCTCGTGTTCCAACAATTTAACAGAGAGACAAATTATCTCGTATGTGTAGCGATTCCTCTGCAGATTGGTCTCCGCGAACATAGCCACCTAAATAAAAAGGACACAATAACTGAAATCGATAAAAACTAGCTTTCACTCGTCAAAGGGATGTTCCTAGATGGTTGTTCTGGCGATACTGCGATTACCGGAGCTCTAGCTTGTCCTAAACAATCGCACGAGTCTAACTCGATGTACTTCGAGAAGCTATCTCTCCCGCAAATTAAAAAATGAAAGACCTTTCGTTGACGAGGTTGTCTCGATAAGGATCACGAGGCCTTCTCTTCATGATATCCGATTCTGCATGCTCGTACGCCAAGGATATGGCTGGCACCTGGCAATTCATCGTTTTTAAACACACAATCCGCACGTATGGACTATTCCACGGACAAATGGAATCGATTATTCCAATGATAAATATTCAGACAATTACGCAATGCTGAAAATCTTCGATTAAGAATAGTCGAATGTCAACGACACCTCAATCGATTTCATCGGAATACGAAACTCGTCGAGGAGTCGCCGAATTCGATACGAAATCTTCGCTGTTTGCGTTTCGAGCATGTCTAACATGTGATAGAGATGATCGAAACGCGAATGGTAAAATGCGACTCACCATGTCCGTTCCCAAGTCGATGCAGAGAATAGTGACGGTACCAAGAGGCAGAGGAATATCGCAAAGGATGAACGCCAGGAAAGGTGAGATCTCAGGGATATTCGAGGTGAGGGTGTACGCGATGGATTTCTTCAGGTTGTCGAAGATCAGTCGACCCTCCTCGACACCGGTCACGATCGAGGCGAAGTTGTCATCGAGCAGAATCATGTCGGCTGCTTGTTTGGACACGTCAGAACCAGCGATACCCATGGCTACACCAATGTCAGCCTTCTTCAACGCAGGAGAATCGTTCACACCATCACCTGGAATTATTTAATAGATCATAATGCAATTGCAAGTTAATCGAACGCCAAGTTGTATGTGAAATGATCCTGTAGGAATAGTGGGCGAAGGTTTTGTTGTTGAGATGAAACAGATAGTAAGAGCAATCGCGTGGATTGGTCATAATATTCTTGGTTGTAAGAATTTGTAGGATTCTACGTTGCGTAAAAATTAACAAAAAGAAGTTAGTTTTGAAGTTTGCTGTTTTAGGAAAATCTAGGATGTCAGAAATTTATTGAAACAAGGGAAATGGCATTTGTAGAATTAATTGGAAGAATTAGTAGGGGATTCAGTGTAAGTATAACAGTGAGTATGGCAAAGGATTTCAAATGTTTGTTAGTTACTCATTTAAGTAATAATCCACGTATGGCTCAAGGAATTAACCGAGTCTAATACACAAGATCATTGTTATATGTATGTGAGGATTCATTAAGATTATTAACAAGTGTAATGTAGAATTTTCCGTATTATAAATCAAAAGAGGATTTGGTCAAGTACAGCACAGGTAATAAACAAGCTGCAGTTCGCTACAGCAAAGGTAGAGACACATTACATACACGTGAAATCATGTGTTACCGCATTGCATACGATAGCACGTAATATCATAGGTAGGATTTATTTATTATTTTTGTATCACATTATACCTTGGAAACTATTTAATAACACATCGTCTCTTGTGAATAATGGAATGTGAAACCTCAAGCAGGTAGCTCTTCCGATTAAGAGGAAGATATACAAAATCTTGCAGCATTTCTGATTCAGAATAGAACACGTAGATCAATTTGGCTATAGGAAATAAATGCAAAGAGAGAACGAATTTAGTTAAAGAATCAGAAGAACATCCTAGTTGATACAAAATGTGTTTCAGAATGATTAAGGACGAATTTGAATTTTGCATGGTCTAACTGAAAATGATATAAAGAAAAGAGAATAAAAAGTTTCATAGAACTATAAGCACTCGTGAAAGATTAACAGTATGTTCAAGGTATATTTATAATAAAATTCAATGTATTCTTTCGTTAATTATTTTCATTAAAATAATTATTGATATTACAGCCAACCATAACGTATATGAAGATTCTGGCCGAGAATGGGATGCTTGGTCAGGACAGAAATCTTGTTTCTGTTGATTTCGGATCTCTGCTTGTCATTCTACATTATTCAATATGAATTTTATTTCACTTTACTCGTATCATGGCAACTGTCCTGTCATTATTGCCATACTTCAAAAGAATATATGAGTTTCTCTTTATTCCACATCTTCTATTACTACCAATACTACTTATTATTTCTTCCGCCATGCTTTTCGACATAGGCTTATGGCATTTATTGCTTTTTGTAATTTCTAATACTCCTATCCCTTCTATGTTATCCGTAGAATTCTTTTTCTGATCTGGACTGAACTGATTCGGCTCCCGTCTGCATTTTCTATGCTGTCCCGATCTTCGTCTGTATCAATCTCATTGTTTCCACTATTTTCCTACTGAATTATATCATTTTCCGACATTTTCGACTCAGGTTCTCCTATGGTACTATGCGTTCTGAAACATGTTACACTAATATAACAAATATATATATAAGAATATAAAAAATATAAAATAAGAAAATAAAATGAAACATTAATACTTATTTTAAAGCTTTACCAAGGAAGTAAGGTTTCGTTATGCTTACATTCTGGCACCCAGAAATGGCAAAAGAGACGTTATTTGCCTGAGCAGCAAATACTCCCGCGGTATAATTTTCTTAGCAGCTTCGCCGCTTTTCTGCTTAACCGTTTGTTCCGCTTCTTTTCTGTGTGTTTAGTTGAAATAATTTCTTTTTTCACTGCAAACTTTTGGTAATTCTCTCCAAAATATAGTTCTTAATTACAAGCTAGGATTCGGTACTGTCACAGGAATAATAAAAGATGTTTGTAATTCTATATGGAAACCTTGAAGCCTAACTGTGATGGCTCAGCCAACAAAGGAGTCTTTAAAAAACGTTCTATTAATTCAAAAATTCTGTAATTACAATCATTCCACGGTACTTTTAATTTTAGTTTATGCTAACTAAGTTTCCATCATCTTTTGGAAGAAAACTAGAAACTAAACAGCTCAATGTTCCACGAGCATCCCTCCTATTGTGGAGAATGGCGAGGCTCAACTGTATTTCATTGTATGAAGCAAACAAAATTATTAATTGTAGGTCGTCGCGAGTTAGACGAGTTGCAGAAAATGCATTTACCATTTTAACTGCTGGACAGTCTTTAGAAACCAGTTAGAAGCATAAGCAGAAGTGGCAGACAAAATCATATTGGCAGCGTGCTGTCTGCATCAAATGTGACAAGTTGGAGCTTGATGTTTTACCGAAATTTTACAACTGCCTGCTTCATTACAAAGAATATAAGAATATAAGTGAGACAAAATTTTACTCAAACAACGTTTCGAATTCGTGAATATTTTAAGGAATATTTGGACTCCTCCGATGGTACAATACCGTGGCAAATAAATACGGTTCGTAGAGAAAGACTAGAAACAAAGGATTAACAATTTTATAAAACACAATAGCAAACTAGCGTTATTTGAATTCATCTAGATTTTGTTTGTATAAATACGTAGAAATTTTAAATAATTACGATGTTTGTACTTACAAGATATTTTTAACTTCTTCCCAAGCCTCTCGTAGCATCTTCTGATTCACTGAGGCGCAGGATTTTTCGTTAAATAACACTGTACGTTTCCTCGCACTTTCTATTAATAATTCCACCATTGTCTGCGCTGCTCACGCGACATTAAAACTGCCAGACGTCGCGGAATTGATGTCTGCTTTTACACGCGACGATACGCGAAATGCCGTAAACAGCGTGGCGTGACGCTGACTTGTTTCCAACGGATTTAAAACGATGGAAATATACCGGCTCACACTTTCCGAACGTCACGTGAAATAACCCGTTGTTACGTGATTTCACGTGACGCGAGAGTAACGCGTTTCTACCTTAAGAGTCAGTGCACTCCAAAGAACTTAAAGAGGATTATTCAGAGAAATATTATAACGTAAGATCATTCGGTTCAGGTATGAAGTTGTTTGAACTGATTGTTGCGTTCAAACTGGTCAAATGGTTTGCTTAGTATGTTACGTTCGAACTATCTAATCTATATTTTTATTTATTGTATATTCCCATGATTAGAAAAGGGAATATCTAGCAATGATCTATACATAGACCCGGCAGAGATTGCTTTTGACAATAGAGCCATAGTGGTGGGATTGAATCGTTTGGATTTATGCGAAACAATCATGTTGGATTTGAAACAAACGTTCACAGTGATGCAAAATATTATTCACAGAAAAGGGTAAAGAATAAAATAAAATAGCGTACCAGTTACAGCGACGATAGCACCCATTCGTTGGCAGCCTTCGACGATGATGAGCTTCTGCTGTGGCGAGGTACGGGCGAACACAATTTCGGTGTGGTACCTGAGAATCTCGTCCAGTTGGTCGGAGTTCAGTTCCCTGAGTTCGGTTCCGTGGATAACGGCAGCTTTAGCCTCGCGAGGATTGACTTCGGATACTGGGATATTCAACCGTTGAGCAATGTCCTCGACGGTCTCGTTACCTGATCAAAGATATCATTTTCAATCTAAGTATTTTCTTCCAAGAAAGCTAGGATGCTCGGCGCTTTAAACTGATTTTCCAATAAATTTTCGCAACCATCCACTCCCTTGGGAAGTGTAGGATCGAAATTACTTATCAGGTTCCTAACAGCTGCTGCGGATTTATGAATATTTTATAAGAAGGGGCAGAGTCGAAGGGGAAATTCTCATTTGCATTCTTCTGCTTGACTACGCGGTATACCGAAACGATTTGGGAAACGAGGAGATTCGGATGTAAATGTGGCAATTTGATTAAATTTGGTTAAATAGTTTCGGTAGTTACTTTGCTTTAACTAAATTTTCGCTCCTTTCTAAGCGGAAGTAACGCGCAGATACAGGTTCAACGAGAAAGAAATTGTATTTGCTTTTCATTACTGATGTTTCCACACCATAGATATCAAACAATTGTTACATAGTATAATCTTCTGCAGAAAATCTCTCTTCAAACAGTGGAATCTCCTAATAAAAATCTCCTAGACATAATCTATAAAAAAATTCACTAAAAACAACTAAATAACTCCAACAGAATCTCCTCGATATAACCAATTGTGAAGGATGGATTAGAAGAAAAGCAAATAAATGAAAGAAAGGAACTACCAAGAAAACTGACCTTCAGAGATGATGCCGACAGATTTGGCAATGGCTTTGGCAGTGATCGGATGGTCACCGGTTACCATGATGACCTTGATGCCGGCGGAACGGCACTTGGCGACCGCGTCGGGCACCGCAGCTCTGGGCGGGTCGATCATAGACATCAGGCCCACGAAGCGGAGTCCATCAACCGGGAAGTTAGGGTCGTCGCAATTGAACTTGAAGCCGATCGGGAATTTGTCGGACGGCAGTATGAAGTCGCAGAAACCGAGTACACGTTCACCAAGGCCACCAAGTTCCAGGTAAGCGTTATTGAATGCCTCCTTCATCTCTTCATCAAGTACCTTTTCCTTGCCACCAATAAAGATAGTCGAGCAACGATCAAGAATTCTTTCTGGCGCACCCTTCATCACGAGAAGATGTCGAGGATCGTCTGGGTTGTCCGATTCGTGGATAGAAACTTGATACTTGTTGGTAGAGTTGAACGGAATCTCGCAGACTTTCTTGTTGCGTTTCCTAATGCCCATAACGTCACCAAGAGCAAGTTCCATACATTTCAACAGAGCAGCTTCCGAAGCGTCGCCGTTCACTTCTCTCTTCAGGATAGGCTTGTCTTCCTGGCCACCTTTGAATTCGGCACGGTTGCACAGAGTAGCAATTTTTGCCAGAGCTTTGAATCCAGGGCTGGTACGATCGTATTGAAGTCCAGATTGATCCTCCGTTGTGTCAGCTTCGATGATCTGATTGTCGAACCACATGTGAGCAACGGTCATACGATTCTGCGTGAGTGTGCCAGTCTTGTCCGAGCAGATGGTCGATGTCGAGCCCAGGGTTTCCACTGCCTCCAAGTTCTTAACCAAGCAATTCTTCGACGCCATACGTTTGGCGGTCAACGTCAGGCACACGGTCACGGTCGCTAGTAAACCCTCCGGTACGTTAGCCACAATAATACCAATCAAGAAGATAACAGCGTCCAGCCAATGGTAACCAAGAATGAAGGCGATAAGGAAGAACGTAATACCAAGGAATACAGCTACGCCAGTAATCAGATGGATGAAATGGTGGATTTCCTTAGCGATCGGAGTTTCGCCGGTGTCAAGGCCGGACGCTAAACCAGCAATCCTTCCCATTACAGTTTGATCACCACAGCAGATCACAACACCTTTTGCGGTTCCTTCAACGGCATTCGTCGAGAAGAATGCGAGATTTTTCGTTTCTAATGGGTTTTCGTTCGTGAACTCTGGAGACCTGGATTGCGGCTCGGATTCTCCGGTCAGAGAGCTGTTGTCCACCTTGAAGCCCCTCGATTCGATGATACGGATATCAGCCGGGATACGATCGCCGAATTTAACATCCACAACGTCTCCAAGTACCAGTTCTTCCGCTTTCAATGTCAGTTTCTCGCCTTCCCTAATTACAGTCGCGATCTGTGGTACCATGTTCTTGAACGATTCCATGATCTTGCTGGATTTGCTTTCCTGGTAATACGAGAATATGCCTGTAACTATAACCACCGCCGCTAACACGATACCCAGGTACAGATTGTCGTCATTTGGATCTTCGCTGGTCGTTGCTTGAATTGAGTACGCGATAAAGCAGAGGATCGCGCCGATCCACAACAGTAACGCGAAACCACCGAACAGATTTTTACAGAATTTAACCCATTCGGGCGTCTGTTTCGGTGGGGTCAGCGAATTTGGACCGTCCCTCTCTAAATTCTCTTTTGCCTTCGCATGGCTGAGGCCCTGAAACAAAAATAGTTTATCGTTAGTTCATCATGTTTGTAGCATTATGTTTGATTTGTTAGAGTATCTCTTTGGTAAAGTTTGAGGTCTATTGCGATTTATAATTGTTGCCAAATCGAAGCAGTGTTACGATAGTTTGGATATTAAGTTCTCAAATACTGTGTGGATTATGAAGTTTGACCTTTATTTTGGATTAGATTGCGATGTTCTGTACCTTCTTCCTATTTATTGATTATAGTTCTTACTCTGTGTAAAATGAGTACAAGTGCTGTTTACAGTTAGCGTTCGGTCACTCTTTGATTATAGTCGTTCAAATTCTAATAATATCCCAATGTAATATCTTTAACGTAAAATTATAAGAATCTGAATTATCAATGTTTATTGATACCCAATCTATTATCGTTTTAACAACATCTATCTATTCGAACTCTCAATATTCCTCGAATATCTATTTTGTTCTTTCAACGAACATCATGAAACAACATCATTTCCAAATTAATGCGGATAATCATAACGGTAGCAAGGACCAGATAAATAATCATTGAAACCATTCTTCATTATCGTACACAAAATCGTTGTACGCAATGATCATATCCAGGATGGTATTAATTATTTGGAGAAATTAATAACAGACTACAAATTCTCCAATCAGAAATTTTAACGAAGAGTTAGATAATTTTAGTAGATATTGAAATTTTGCTATAGCGATATTTTAACACATATATGTACTATCTTTTTCTTTTTAATTTTTCAATCAACCCATTCACGTCTCTTGTTAACGATTGCAACGCGTTCCACAATTATCGGCCTCGCTAAATAAGGGACATCAGGAATTTCGTGTCAGCGATGATACTCGAGAGCTTTAAATAACCCGATCGATCGAGGCGCGCGACTCGGTCGCAGAGAAAGAAAGAAAGAGAACTCGGCTCGCGTCAGCACCAAGTAATTATTCTAAACTGGAACGCGATTCCAACGATTTTCTTTTCTTAAATCATTTCATTTTTTCGTACTCTCTTTTTTTTTTTTTACAATATTCTATGAGAAGCAAAGGTCGACCCTTTCAAATTGCACACGTGTAACGTTATACCTCAAATACGACTCAGTGTAAACACTCACAAAGTTCTCTAAATTGGCTAGAAGAACGCGATTCGAAGGATTTTTTTTTTAATTCATTTGATTCTTTCACATTTTTTTTTAAATAATATTTCATGAGAAGCAAAGATTGACTCCTTCAAATTCCACACATGTAATGTTACATAGATCTCAAGTGCGATTCAAAGTAAACAGCCTTAAAATTTTCTCTGTCTCGGTTGAAGTTCTGAGTAAATTTTCGAATTAAAATATTGATCGTTAGAACATTCAATTTTCTAAAGTTCATGGAGATTTTTATTTAACCAAACGACCAATGTATTGCTTTTCAGTAGAGTTGGTCTTGACCTTTTTTTCTATGCAAACTATCAGAGAATGATTTCAAATAGGACTTCGATAAATCAAATAGGATTCCAAAAAATGACTTGTTATAAGTCATTGATAAACAAAATTTTTTTTCGGAGATGGAAAAGAAAGAGAAGATTTGGCCGCGAAAGGGTTAAGAATGTGAATGTACTTACGTTTTCGGGGTGTGTTTGAAATCTTTGATATAGTTCCTCGGGTGTAATTTTGTGGAAGTCAATGTCCAACTCCTGCTTCAGGTCCTCTAAATTGTCCGTTCTCCGCTTTGGATTCTTCCGCCGCGACTGTTTTGCAAAAATAACATAGAACAGATTAATCAAAGGTGAAAGTGAGTTAGCGAGATGTTAGGTGAAGCCCGTTTTATTTTCTCAAGTTTGGTGCTACGTTGAATCTAGGCGAACGCTATTAGCAATTGAGAGTAAAGCCAGTTTCTTAAGCTTGAAGTTATAAACACTTTGTTTAATATCCTATAATAAAAATATTTTGGGAATATTATTTTTAACGAAGATGGTAAAAATATCAATTTTTTTTTTGTATGGAAGAATTATAAGGAAAATAGCAAGAGAATACTTAATACTTTAATTAACATTTCTGAGATTAGTTTAAGTTCCCAGAATAAATGTTCAAGTTAGAATATTGATATTTCACATTGATGATATAACATTTAATTCTTTAAATCTCATAACACATTCATCAAATTAGTTAAAGCTTTCAGAATAAGTTTCTAACTAGAGAAATCAGAAAATTTTTAAATATTTCAAAACTATTTTATTTCAAAATTATGATAATACCACAATCTTCGTTAAAAAGAAAGTGCCCTTATCAAAGTATAAGGATCACCCTAAGAATATCCTTCACCATACAAAATTACTTTTCATTCCAACACCACTCCGCATAAGAAATATTTACAATACAATCTTTCAGATACAATAATTAATCGTATGATCGTTAATTACAAGATGTTTCGTTTCCACGATCATATAGAATCGTCAGGAGATCAGTTTCAACCCTTTATCCCTGGTATCAGTCAATTGTCCTAAATAGAGTCATTAAGATCCAGAAAGTAGGCGACAGGCGAAATTCCAAAGAGAATATTCCTCAGCCACGAATCGTAATGTCACAGTAATATATATATATGTATATTAATTGTTAAATGGTATAAATTAATTATATACATTGTGTTAGTAGTCAGTGTCATAGCGAGTATTAAATAATACTGTGCAGAATACAGTAATATTCAAAAATCTCCAGCTCTATAGATTTCTCATCTTATATTGGAAAATCGACATGTTCAACAAATTTCAATTAAATTTTAACTAATACCATGTGATCGTATAACAACTTGTTGTACCATTTTCTTTTACTTATCACAGCTTTCTACCGATATTAGTTAAAATTTTCTTCGAACGTGTCGTATCACTCTTGCGATATAAAGCGAAAGACGTGTATAGCAGCTGAAAACTTTTGTACACCAGTGTATATAAAAAAGAATGCGTTAGTACCAGTCACCATAGAGAAAATAAGACTCCTCCCTTCGCAGAGGAACAGAGCGGAGACATTGATAGAAGTGTCTCGTTCGAAAGAGAATAGAAAGAGCAAAGATACGAAAGAGGTTTTAGAAGAAATTCTATGAAAGAATATTACGGAAAATTGTGTCGCGGATCTCCTGTGATTGTTAGAGTAGAATGACGAGGAAAATGGTTAGTTGAGAACGTTGAGCAAGAGAAACCAGAGAGAAGCCACACGACAGAAGTGACGGAGCATCTTTTGCAGACAGAATTACGAAGATTCGCGGAGAGAAAGAGAATGATTGCGATAGAAACGAGGACAGGATTGGAAGATCCGTCGTCGATGAAGCAAGCACCGGCGAAAATTGCCGGCGTAACACAAAAATGGAGAGCCACCGCGGACCGGAAGTCACGCAGTGAATACCTTGTACATCCCGTCGGCTGTTTTGTTGTCGTCGCGTATTTTCGGTAGCGTTGCGACCCTGTACGAGTCTGAGCGGCCATGCTGTAAAAAATGAGATGATAAAAAAAACATGAGATGAGAGCAAACGAAAAAAAAAAAAAAAATAAGGAAGAAAATTAACAGAAAAATAAAAATCGATGCTATACAATGACAAGTGAAAGATTCAATTAAACAAATAAATATTTTTATGACTCTTTGGTTGCGTCCAGTGTTCCTAGGTTCACGTGGCTGTAAAACTTCCTTTCGAACGTTTAACGCGCTTGAAAGGGCGAAATATTCAAGGACAATGAAAAATATATATATTCGAAGGGAAGAAATATAAATTGAATAAAATTCATGGAATATAAGAAGCGCGGATTAATCGTTTCACTTTCGATTTTTAATTAAACGATACGTGAGAATTTTCTAATTTTACGTAATTTAATTGATCGCGATCCTTTAACATCAAGCACTTTTTAATTTTACGATAAACTTCAATTGCAAGTGCCAGCATTCCATCTTTCTTTGAAGCTTCGAAGCTTTGATGCGTCCAGCTTCTTATTTCCACGATCGTTTAACAGTTCTTAGAATAATATTTTCCAAAAATAAACCGAATATCCCAGTGGACGACTTTTCGCTCTATATTGCGTTTAGATCGCACGACCGGCGAAGTCGGCCATGAGAACATGCAGAAGCGCAACGTGTTAGGCTTTTGGAAACACGTGGGCATAGTGG
Organism: Bombus terrestris; assembly: GCF_910591885.1. Classification (NCBI taxonomy): domain Eukaryota; kingdom Metazoa; phylum Arthropoda; class Insecta; order Hymenoptera; family Apidae; genus Bombus; species Bombus terrestris. The sequence continues at coordinate 8,456,588 of NC_063273.1, forward strand.
GCAGCGTGAATCGATTACACGAGGCCACGGTGCAGCCGCGAGCCTAATTTTCAAGAGCGACCTCGGCTGGCTGGTGTTTGAGTAACGACTACTTCCGGTACCGGTTTAACGAAGGCGTGTCACTGAAAATCGTCCGGTTCCCGGATCGTTTCGATCCTTGAACGAATAACTCGCGATGTAAATCACGATTTCTATTGTGAAGGACGCTATTGTTCATCCATTCGACGTCCATCGATGTTTTTCTTGTACAGTTTTATAAACTGAAGGACGACGCTGAATCGACGAGTCTTGCGACTATTATAGCGATTTGTTAATCGAGCCATGAATGAAAAGTAAATCGATCTTTATTCTTCCATACATAGGTAAATGCGATATAATTTATTTTCATTCGGGATGAAACGATATATCAGAGTAGGAGAAGTAGGAAATCACGTTTACGTAAATTTGAAAACATCCAATTCGAAGTTTCACATTCGTTCGTTAATTCTTCGCGAATTCATTAGCTTTCGGGAAGATGAAATCTGCACGCTTTTTCGTAAATAAATCAAATTCCGCGTATTAAGTGCATTCTATATATTTTCGCAGTTTTTCATAAATTGTTTGAAGTAACGACATTTTGATTGATTGTTACGTATAAAGCTTTATTCGTTTTAATCGGAATATCAGAGGGAAACGTATACACCGATATGTTGTGTAATGAAAATTACCAGCATATTTATATAAAGTTATTACATACGTTTATGAAAGCATCGAATGGTGCAGCGTATTCGTAAAGTATACGATAATTGAAATATTTCTATTAAAAGTAATATCAAGTTTGCTATAAATTGAGAACGAATGGAGTGAAGAATAAAGTTCCTTTCGATCTAGCGAATAAACGCAAACGATTACTGCTATTTTCCCGTGTCTGGGGTATTTAAATCGAAGGGCGTGCTTTTATGGAGGTGAACGACTTCAGGGAAACATTCGAGGACCATTTGCAGAGGAATGTTTGCCATGATATCTGCCCGTGAATTGGCGTAATCTCGTTTTCTCGAATGTTTGAGCGCATACAAATGACGTACTCTAACGCGGGCATCGATAAAACGTTTCACAAAGGGATGGTATTTCTTTGGTTCAAGCCTTAGAAAGTAGACGACAGATCAGAAATTCGTAAGGGTCGCACCCCTAGTCCTTCGACACAGAAGATACTGAAACGTGATTGATCGATTGACCTACAATTACTACTACTCATACTCAGCAACATAAAAATAGGTAAATTCTTTGATATTTAGTTTTGCTCTTTATACCGTTAGACAAAATTCTGTAGCTCGATCGTTAGTTTTGTATACTAATCCTTAACTTTCTGTACTTGGACTTAACCCTGTATTTTAATTTCCAATTTTTTGTATTTTTAGTTCCATATTCTCCTTCTAAATTTTCTATTCTTTTACATTTATTGTACTTTAATCGGTGATTTCTCGTATCTTAATTTTGCGTTTTAATTCTTAATTTCCTGTATTCTATTAGGTTGTGCGAAAAGTGTCTTTCTTTTACAGACTTTCTTTTTTATACAAACATGAAACCTAATCTGTCGAATGTTGTGATTTTTATTTTGATAGAACAAAATGGATCATAATTCGATAAAATAATATAAAACGAAAGAAACTTTTCGGACGATCTAATATATTCTAATACTTAATTCTGCGTACCCTGAATTTCGCACTGTAATTCTTCGTGTCCTGTATTTTTAATTTCGCTTTTATTAATTTCACTGTTTAATTTTGTATTCTAATTTTCAATTTTCTGCATTTTTAATCGTGCGCTTTCTAGTTCCCAATTTTTTTTTCTATCTTTATTTCTGTACGTCTGCTTACTTATTTTAACAACGTTATATGTATATATATTTATATTTATTATATATATATCGGAGGTTGGAAAAAAACTGCGAACAGGGAACTGCGTAAAGTTTCGCGAGATACATCGGACAGGATGGCTCTACGCGCCGTGTATCGATCGGTCGGTGCATGTGCGCGCGCGATGCGATAATTGTCACTCGTTGCAGGAGAAGATTTTGCCTAGCCGCAGTGCAGTAAATTGTCTCGACCTCTCGTCGACTCGGAACGGTGATTGCAATACCGAACGTGTCGCGGAAATAAGCGAAATAGATTGGCGCGTAGCCAGTGGTTCTCGACACTCGCGGAATCTTGTTCGAGTCGGTCGATAGATCGTGAGTCAAATCGAAAATGTTTTTCCTACGACCTGTTTCTGTTAGATTTAAAAACACATAATAGAAACAACCAACTATCATCGTATGAAAGTTATCAGAATCCTTGAAACTCTGAGAATTCCATAGCACTGCAACCACTTCGATCCTCCTCGAATCTTCTCAATCTCTAAACACAACCTCATTTTTCTTGCAATTTGAATGCCACGGTTGGTTGTAAAAATAGTAGAAACAGGTATCGCGAAAACGTAAATGATAATTTCAACTATTTCCCGTAAATAATCTAGGCGGACACTATGAGGATTAGCGGATTCTCTGTGTTTATGAGAAACTCAAAAGCGCAAGAAAGCGAGCAGAAATAATTTAGAAAAATGTACGAAATATCCAAAGCAGCTAATAGTCCGTGCAATAATATTTAGTAGATAAAACAATTTTCTATACTTCCATTTCTTCCTAATCGCATTTGTACAAAAATCCGCAGTCCACTAAGCGTATACGTATTCGTTAAATTAACTGGAGCGTTTTATCGATACCTCATTCTACTATCTGTCTATTTATCTTTCTTCCCTACCGTATAAGTAAGCTGAAAGATACCGGAAGATCGATTTTACTTTATCAATTCCCATATTACTAGCACTGTTGGCGAAAAAAGAAGGGGAGAACTGCGAGGAAACGTGGTCGAAAAACAGGACGGATCGAAGGCGAGCGGACGTAGTTGGTGACGAATGCTCAGCCTCTCTCTATTGATCCAAATGATACAGACACAAAGGTACGCGGCGGCTGTTCGTCAACGATTTTAACGAGCGGTGTGTGTCGACGGCAACTCTCGTTCCGTCGAAATAAATTGCCAGCGGCGTGCTCTGTCATGCCCTCCTGATCCTCTCTATGACCGATATTTTAATGGCTCGCTTCAACAGGATTTTAGTTTCGAGTCATGCTTGCCCTTCCACGGTTAAATGTCCCGTGAACTCTGACACGAGTTTCCGTACACATCGTTACAGGCTCGTGAAACATAACTTTTATCAAACATATGAAAAATGTGAAAAATACATTTCGTTTTGTAAAATGATAATAGTTGAACAATAATTTCTGTTTTATATTATTTTATTGAATTAGGTATGATCCATTTCGTCATATTTTTATTATCATGTTTGTGCATAATTCAATAAACTAATATAAAACAAAAAACATTGTACGTCTATTATTTCCTTATAAAGGGAAAGAAACTTTCCGAACAACCTAATATATACGCGTATGGGCTACTTAATGGGAAAAGGTTGCAAGTGATTCTGTGTAACCATAGTTTATCGCGGCGGTTGATTTTGTGAGTATCAGCGCGTCGGTGATAGATAGAGTTTGCGGTTTTACATTCATGGGAATGTGAGAAAGTGCAGAATTGCACAGAGTGTACATAATATGGAAACGTATATGAAATATTCAAAGTATTAGATTGTCCAAAAAGTGTCTTTATTTGACAGACACGTCTTTTACAACGACACATATTTATACAAACATGAAATCTAATCTGTCGAACGTTGTAATCTTTATTTTGATAGAACAAAATGGATCATAATTCGATAAAATAATATAAAACGGATAATGTTGTGCATCCATTATTTGCTTATAAAACGAAAAAAACTTTTCGGACGACCTAATACGTACAGCTTTTTATAATGTCCGATATAATTTTCTACGAAGGCTATACCTTTTTTTGTAAATTATATCCGCAAAAATATGAATTTGCATAAAGATACACAGTGTTACGATGACTATACGACAAGCGGAAGTCTTAAATCAATGTGTTTACTGGAACATTGTACGCGTTCGCGGTCTCTTTGTGTCGTCGATAGAAACCAGAGTTAAATCTCTTTTGAAGAGTAGCCGAGGAGTAGCCAAGATTTTTATGAGTTTCAAGATAAACAATTTTCCATTGAAAAGTATTTCCCTATACGACGATGCTGTTCATTGAGATTTTTGTTTATTACTGACATTTAGTTACCTAACGTTCATGTTTATTTTTCTACCATCTAATATTCTGATATTGTAAGTTCCTGGTTTTTTTCTCCAATCTTCTCTTCAATCTCCGGTCTGTGGTAATTAAAAATACCTGGTTAATTGTTTATAAGAAAAGAGCGATCTCAATTCTTTTGCCCGACGCTGTAATGATTTTACCAGTAGTGTAAGATATACGCGTTGAGATGTTGAAGGTCTAAAAGATTAAAGGTTTGTGAATATTGGAGATGATTGAAGCGCATGCCACGTGTCTGACCTTACGAGGCCTGATTCTACTTATCTTCAAGAAGCACATTTCCGTTCACCGTCACAACGTTCCATGAATCTGTCCCTGTCCCTTGAGAGTATCCTATCGTATCTCTTATTAATAATGTCAGTTACGGTTGTCAATATTGTCATGCATGTCTAATGCAAAGCTAATCGTCGATAGTTAACAATCATCTGTTTCATCTAATCAAAGCTCCATGCTCGATAACTTCACGTTGATGTCGTCTATTCTCAGATATAACTCAGTGTTGGTTGAATCATTGTGCTCCAAATGTCCAACGTCCACTGTCAAATATATTTACTGTCCACTATATATTCGCTTCGTAAAGAGAAAAGAAATATCGACGACATAGAAATACAACGTCATTGTCGATTCTTCCATCAATTAGAAGATCGCAGAAGAATCTTATATCTTATTATAACTTATGTCCACGTATGTTCTTTTAAGAAGAATAAAAAGATTTTAATCTTACTTTTAATTTTACAAACAGGTACTTTTGGAAGAAACTTCAATTTGTTTCAGGCTTCGCAAATACGTACAACGATATATTTGTAACATATGCAAATTGCAAGCAAATTGTTTATCAAATTCAAAATATCAGTAACCTACATTATAGTGATCCTTCCCGCTAATTTCACTCTCAATGATCCACATGAGAAAATAGAAACTAAGCTTTCAGATGAAGAATTAGGCGAAGAAAACCAATCCTCGGTAATATCCTCGTAAACGTAGAAAGTAATTTAACTCCAAACATCTTCATAATCCACGACTAACTCGGCCTTGTATATAATTAGATAAGTAGATATTACGCAATAATTAACGATAATCAAGTATCTCACAATAAACTTCGTACATTTTTTTCAAAACTTCAACCATATTAATTTTTACTTTTCAACATAAAACGAACAAACAAACATTTTGCCAAATTATCGTTAGCCTGACCGAGCCATCGACGACGATAACGATGCACAATTTTCTATATGGCCCTGTACCATCCCTCTACATGTGCAGACATTTGTATTCCATGTATGAGTGTTTCACACCATGGCGGAGGTGCGTACGTAACGAAATTGCATAATCGAGCTTCCTCAATGACGGGAACGCCGTGTGACGATCAACGAGAGATAATAACGTCGCGGAGGAGAATTGTCGCGTTTACGCTCGCGAGCGCGTCGCGTCAGTGTCGCGCGTAACAAAATTACGCTTTTTACGAACGGTAGATGATGCTGGGCCCTGACTTGTACGCTTGGCCCCGACTTCTTCTACACGCTTGGCATTTTTATCTAATCGTGAACGCATTCCAACGAATACGTCGGCTGACGTATTTAATTCAGCCACACACTGCAATATTAAATTACATGCCACGAATTATTCAGCCGGTTAACATAGCCAGACTTAAGACTATAAATTTCTCGCGGATCGTTGTCGCATTTTCACGTGCAAATCTCTTCATTCAAATCTTCGCCGTTCCTTCCTTTTCCTCTCTCTTAGACCTTTTGGTCGCGCGTCGAAGGACAGCGATCTCAAATTTGTTAATTTCGATGATGAAGAAAATAGAGTGAGATCCTGTTTGCTCGAATACCCGCCCCTTCCTGTTTCCTTCTTTCGTTGAATAAGAAATGATTGGTTTTTCAAGGGACGTTTATATCTATCGCAGTTAGAAGCTTCCGCACAGCGTGGAAGTATATCAGAGTCTACAGATTTATATCTTTCTTTAGTATTGAAGGTTATACCGATTATTTCCAATATGTTTACTAATATGGTGCAATAATATTTACAGACAGTTATGTCACCACGAATGTTTATTATGAGCTGCGATATACCGATTGATCACGTGGACACGAGGAAACATTTGATATCCAGATAATATCGCACGGCTCTATATAGCTTTAATTAACGTATCTGAGGAATAAGTCTGCGACTATCGTCTCACAGAATGATTCATAAATTAGCCGTCAAAGAGTCCTCAACTACTTGTAAAACATTCATCAAACTTTATCACGTAAAATAATCCCTCTCGAAATATCAAAAATCTCTGGAAAATCAGGGCTCAACTTAAAGCAAACTAAATGAAAGAAATGCTAGATTAGACCCAGCTATTTAGACGAAGCGGAGGAATCGTGGCAAAAATAACAACTCGAATAGAATGTTGATTCCTTAAAAAATACACTGAACACTGAAATATCAAAAATCTTCATCGGTCTCGAATCTAATTGAAAGCAAATTAAATGAAACGAGTCGAAATCAAATGATTTGGAGGAAATTCACGGAACACCAAATGGACAAAGATACAGATTTCAAATTAAAAATTTCTCAACACACACGTACGCTAAAATAGTCATCGAGATAGAACTGCGCTAACGAAGACAAACGAACCGAAGCGCAGAAACAGTAAAATCGATGAAGGTAAAAAAATTGGGATTTAAATGGTCCCGTGGCATCCATGAAAATCCTAATCGATGTACAAACGTTCGACGTAGATCGATCTAATCCGCAGGTTATAATAAAGTTCGCAGAATGCGAATGCTGATCGACCTTATACAAATTGCTGATCGTTAGCAAATGCGCGCGAGCACGCACTTTCCGGACCAGTCGTATACATAACGAGAGAGATTAGCGCGTAGGGACCGGAAGCGGTTGTCGAGCAGGAAAGCGTCACGATAAGAGACACGATGAATCGACTCGTAATATTCCAATAGATGGATGTTGGAAGCTGAAGTAAATTGAATCGTTATTCATTTTTTTTTATGTTCTTATAAGATCGCATCTCGCTGTGGCTGCGTTGAAAAAAGAAGCTATGACGGATGTAGAGAATTGATGTGAATGTGATACATTTATTATTCTATTATTGTTCTATTACTATTATTTCAAAGTTATAATTATCACTAATCTCCCATTATAGGGTTGCATTTCATTTTTGACGCGTTAAAACAGCTACGTTTAATGTATAGAATTTAGTGTGACAGTGATGCATTTATTATGTTGTCATTATTATTTATTAGACATCGCAAGGTTACATCTCATTCTTGACGCGATAGAGGAAGCTACGAACGATGTACGGAATTTTATGTAACAGCGATGAATTTATTTTATCATACGATTTATTCATTTGTTCAACTTGATTTAAATAATGTAATAATATTCTGATAAATCTATTGTCGCTTCGAGTATCATTTTCGTGGCTGTTTTCAAAACTTAGCGAGTTATTGCCTCTGTAATTGTATGTAGCGTTCCCTGAAAACCTGTTCTTGGAACAATATTATGGTTATTGAAATGATCATAATCTTTGACTAATGCAAAGTAACAAATAAAATTATACCAAAATAATTTAGTGGAAGCTTACGTTTTTCTGAAATAAATTTCTTTTAAGCAATGTACAAAAAGAAAAATGCATATATCTATATTTATCGTTATTTTTGTAAAAGAAAAATATTCTATCGTAATTTTAGTGACACTTTAAATTTTCTCGCAGTGTAGGATACGTTGAAGAGAATTGTGTACAGTTGGAAAGTTCGTACATGGTATGTTGAACGTTGTCTGTACAGCAGTCTATTATGTCGTGGTCATTAGTTGGAATATATAGGCTAAGCGAACAGTGGAGCTCTGCAGGGCTCCCAAATGATTATCTATCCGAGCTTCGAACACATTTAGTGTACATAGATCAACGAGGTCGCTGTTGTAACGCAACGTTGTCCAGAGAAGACGTAATGTAACGTGAAATTGATGAAAAACAATGCAACATGAAATTGCTAAAGTATTACATAAAATATATTCTGAAATCAATACGAACAATCATTTTGTTTGTCTATTCAATGCAACAATCTCTGTGTGATCTATTGATCTTGATGATACTACAGGTAGAATTTGCACGTAGCCATTTTCACTCTGCTATTTATTACCTGAATCAATAACTGTACCATCTAAAAATACTTTTGTACAGTTATAGAAGTCTGCCGTGATAGAAATAAAAATGTTCGAGTTTAAAGAATCCATTTGAAAGATACAAATTTTCACGTGTTTTATTATTACGAATTATTAATGTTTGTATCGCTTTGAAGCTACAAGTAATCTTCCAAGTTCTAACGACTATACTTTCGCTACATTGAAGAAATAAAACGTACATTAATCGTTCATTTCAGCTTGCAGACATGCTCTCGCCAAATATCTAAAACAAGTGCTCGAAACGTGCCACTAACCCAACCAGCATCCCCTGTTTGTACAAAATAAACTCGTCGCGATTTTATTTTGCTTCCATTTTCATCCTCCTCGACGAATGCACTGCTTTCTCCAGAAACATACTTTTTCCTCGAGCAACCTTTAGGACGAACTTTCGTCTCCAGTTACAATTTAGAATAATTTTTCGACGTTGTACGTGTCACGGATCGATCCATCGAGTCTTCGTGTGTACGCGAACGATGAAAGATTACGACGATGAATTTTTATTGAAATAAGATTTTAGGAAATTTCACAGCAAAGTTAACGTGGACTAAAAGTGACCACTAGAATTAATATCTAAAATGAGGGAAAGTAATTCGCTGAGAAGTTATATCGACTCTATGAATTAGGATTCGTAGAATGATGGCAATGACGAATATTATTTTTCCAAACATTCCGTCGAAATTCTTTATGCTGTCTCTTTAGAAGCAGATCTGCGAAAATGAAATCTCTTTCTTGACAACGTTGAATATCAATTACGTATCGGAATAATAATTTTATCGTGTTTATGTGTGTAGATTTATAAATACAAAGATGCAAAGAACGTAACAAAATACGTAAAAATATATAAAATATTCAAAGCAAAGGGAATGTTACAATATCTAACAAGTGAAGGAAATCAAAACTATTTTTTTAGGTACTTTAATAAAAACTTGAATTTGCATAAACGTCTATGGTAATTCATTAATCTATTAATCCACTATTGATGATTTCGTAAGGTAGAGTTGATCGATTTGGCTTCTCAGAGGGTGGAATATAAAAAAGAGCAGAGAACCTCGAGCAAGATGGATCTCTCGCAGTCTTTCGAAAAGAAGGCACGTTAGAAACTCGCTGAACGAGAGACGAAGAAACAAAGTAAGCGAACGACCACGCCGGGGACCGTAATCGTCGAATTAAGGTCGAGGGTACGGGGGCTTTTATTGAGAAGAAAGCGTATCTGGGGATCGCAATTACTTGCCAGAAACGGGGGACGCTCTTGCGATTAGCGCGGTCAGGATCGACGAATTTTCTGTTGTGAATTGCGCAGATAAGAATGTAACAAATGTCTCCGATTATTAAAAAAGTTTCAGATAGTTTCGATAAATAATATCTGCAAAAATAAATTTATAATTTATTTTCTTTCTTTTTTAGAATCGAATATCGATCATGTAGCAATCTAATGAAATCAAGAAATTAACAACAATTAGAGTAGATTAATTCATGGGTGAATTTTTCGTCAAAGGATTACGTTACAGTACAACGTGGAATTGCAATGAAATTAAGAAATAAACAAAAAGTGGAGTTGATTAATTTGATTTTTAGCTGGCTCGCACTATATGTGGCACATGAGACTGCAATGAAATTAAAAAATTAGAGGAAAAATGCAGTCGATCAATTTGTTTTCCCGAGACTCATATTACACGCAGCAGTACATGAAACTGTAACGAAATTAAGAAATTAGCAAAAACGAATTAATCAATTTGCTTTCCCGAGAGACTCGTGTTATATGCTACAATACACTACACGCACTACATGGAATCGTTTAATAAAAGGTGTCTAGAAATGTTTCAATGGAGTTTCCACGAACCTGTGTACCCCAAAGTACACAACTGCAAACAACTTCTATTGTAAACTAAGAAAAACAATGGTCAAATAAACAATAAACGAAAGACAAACGCGAGCAGAAACTGAAACAACGGAAAAGCAACGGTGTTTGTAAATTGCGACAGCTGTAGAAATTAGTTTGTACGTTGGAAAGGGGTGGATTTCACCCTTTGGAGAGTCTCAAGTTCGTTCTCGCTTGTCACAGACGTTCGACCCACGAATTTCATCGCGACAGACGCCACAAAACCGAGTTTAATCGAGTTGCATAACCGTCTCTCTTCGTCCTCCACTCGCCCCACCCCTTCAAAAGGGGCGGAAAATGGGTGGAACCGGAAGAGCTCGAAGGGATGCAACGGATTGACTTGAAATTCTAACAGAGTCAGCCCGTGCTTAACCCAATTCGATCTTCGTCGAGGACTTGACTTGGTCGGAACCAGAGAAGGGTGGAGTTTTCACGATGCCGTGGTACTAACGAGGGTGGCGCGGGTTGAATGCTACGCTTCATCGTTGTGAACTCGCAGATATGGCGACGTTACGTTATTACGTAACGTGGAAAGCCTGGAGAATTTGAGAAACTTCTCAATTGATTTCGCACTTGTTGGAATAATCGGAATTTCTTGGAAAAAATAATAATACATGTGATAGCACATGATGATTGAAACGTTGTATTTAGCATGATATTACAGAGAAGGAAAAGTAACGCTTAAATTATAGTACCGAGGTTTTATAATATTTTATAATATGCATTGTGAATGTAGAACTATCGTTTCGTTAAAGTGTATTTTGTTTCAAATTGTAATGGATCGAGTATTCTGATCTAAATAACAGGAAGCAATGATAATATAAAAGTATGACAGTAAAATATGAACATAGGAAAGGAATGTATATTACACAGATTGCAAGTAATAAAGTCGTGGGAAATAAAATATTTGAATCGCTAGAGTTATTAGACTTCTTGAAGTTTGATTTTTAAATTAATATTATAATATCGTGGAATTATTCTTTCACTAAACTTGGCTGCATTTTATTTCAAACAGTTCGGGTCGGTTTATTTGAATAAAATTGATTTAGAAGCTCGTTGTTCCACTTCTCCTGCCATTGGGTTTCACGGTAAACGATAAAATTGCGTAATAGAACGGTTTATGAAGCACAGAGATTCACTTAAAACTACGCTAGTGAAATATGGTGCGGTATTCACGGCAAATAGTGGGTAGATAAAATTTGCATCTTGATACAAAATAACCGCCCATAAAACGGCAGAGGTTGTTCTCTATGGTAGATAAACCAGAATAGCGCTTGCGTTCAGAGTTACAGAGCTCGTTCCTCCGTAACAAACTTATTCGCGATAAAACCAGCCACTGTGCGATGGAAACATATTATGTAGATGTTCCAGACGCCCACTCCAACTCTAAAGGGATTACAATCGAAGAATCGATCGTTTCTGGTTTCTCGTTTCAAGCTACTACAAAGAAATAATGATAGCTAGAGCTAGAAGTTAGTCGAAGTTATTGCTATTCCAAGAACACTAACCCCATTTCTATATCTTATACTCATTATACTTATTGTGCAGTTATTATATCATCCTATAATTCCTTTTTCGTTTGATTTTCATTTGATGGATTTTCAATTTTCTTTAAAAAGAGGACACGGTATTTTAACTAGAAATGAAAGAAGAACGAAAAAATGTAATACACGTGATTTTTCATTTGACGGTTTATCAATTTTCCTTAAAAAGAGGACACGATATTTTAACCAGAAATGAAAGAAGAACGAAAAAATGTAATATACGTTATAGAAAAAGTTGAACGAATAAGAAGTTAGCTCTAACGTATGGTAGTTTAAACAGAACAATAATTTATACTCGAAGATTTAAAATTTGTCCAGCCAATCGTACAGATCTTGTAAGCAATCGATTAAGCCAATTTCATTATACCTATGTCTACACCTCGACAAATAAATTACAAGTTTCTCACATTTCAATTATATTTCTATCCTCGAAACGTCCTCTGCAAATCGAATTTTCATTATCTACCCTACTATGTGTTGCTACACGCAGATAATTTCCATACAACGTCTGCTTCTACATTATAGAACATTGATAAAACATCGTGAACGTTCTTTTTACAATTCCCTGATTTTGATCAAATTAAATTTAATTTCGTGCTCGAAAATAAAAATCCACGATGTACAAAATGGTCAAAGATGTTTATCCGCAGAATCCTTCATTCCAAAATGTTTCGGTACGAATAAAAATTCCAGAAAGACAAAGACAAGAAGAACAAACAATTTCTCTGCGACTGAAGACAATCAGAAAGAAGAATTTCTCATACGCAAACGATTATAGCTAAACTGATGGTCCACGAAACCCTTCGCTCCAAATATTTTCTTTGCGAATAAAAACAGCCACCAACAGAAAATACCCATACGCTTTCTATCAGCTAAGGTATTCATCTGTGAAATCTTCGATAGCAAATATTTTCTTTCCGAATAAAAATATCCGAAACAAAAATGTCCCATATGCATATGGATTAGCTAAGGCATTCCTGCACGCGATACTGCAACCACTCGTCCTTCGGCCCCCGGAGCGGAGAACGCGACGCCAGACGTCGCGTGATCCGTTCGCGTATCGCCGCAGCGCGTCACGAAGCCTCGAACCGCCCCCGAACGATTTAAATCGGCCTGGGGCCGCGTCCACACCGCGCTACTATCGATGGTACCGTACCATTCTGATCCAGAAACCGACCCTCTTACACCGCCTCGCCTCTTTCACCCTGTGACGCGACGTTCCGCTTTCCGTTTCTCCCTTTTCCACTGTCCGCCGTGGGTCGATGAGGACGGAGCCAGCCGCAAGTGACGCGCATGCGACCTAACAGCCCCAACCAACCACCCCCTCCATCATGGATCAATACCCAACCAGGCCACCTGCCTTTTCTCTCTCTCTCTCTCTCTGTCTCGTTCTTTGGTGCAGCTCGAAAACGCGTGTGTGTCGCTGAAACACGCGACCCAACGTACGGGCAACACTCACGCGCGGACAATCTGGCGCCATAGGGTTGTCTCGCGAGTCCTGATCTCACGGTTTTATCATTTTCGCATGAATTTTTCAGGTAAATTGCAGGCTAGAGATAAATTGGATGCGTTTGGACGAATTTCCCGGGTAGACTGTACAAGATATAAATAGATTCTATAAATTAGAAATGTTTCGTGAGGTGATTTGGGTGGAGCATGAGCCGCTTCGATGAATATTCCAGGTAAATTGTAAGGTAGCATAAATTGCAAGTGGTTTGTTAGGTGATTCGAGGAACATCGGCTGTTTCGATGAATTCTTCAGCTGGTTTCCCAGGTTCTCGTCGAGTGATTTCGGTTAAACATGCGCTGTTCCGATGAACTTTTCAGGTAGACCGTAGGGTGAGCGTAAATTAGAAGTTGTTCGTTAGGTGATTTGGGTGGGGAGTATGGGCTGGCTGGATGAATTTTTTAGCCAGATTGCAACGGAGGGTAAATCGCAGGCGTTTCGTTAAGTGATTAGGGCGGTGCATAGGGTGGTGGAATTTTTGGGATAAATTGCGAATTAAACGGAACAGAGGCTATTTAGACGGATTTTGTGGATAAGTTGTAAAATGGGGAGGGGGTAAATTCTATTTACTACTATTCCGCTAAGTGATTTGGAATATAGATTGTTTAGATAAGTTCTACAGTCTACTGAGTAAATAAGACAATTTCATTAGAGTAAGATATAGATTAGAGTTAAGTGGATTTTCGAATATATAAAGTGAGTAAGATGTTTTCAATAGAAATAGATTGACTTGAATGGGTGTGATACTTTCATTAGGGATGGGCTGTTTAGAGTTCTAGGGTGTATTGAATAGGTAAGATGTTTTCATTAGGTAATTTGGGCGAGGAAACATGGCTTGTTTGGATAAATAGAGTGCATTGAGAGGATAAGATGTTTTCGTTGGTGTTAGTGGATGATCGGTTGATTGAAAAGTAAATAATCGGCGTTTGAAGCCTTCCACATTAACTGCAGAACATTTCCCAATTTCTGTGATATCATATTATCGTGCATATTGTTATATCGGAAGAAACATCTGTCTGAAAAGATCTCTTAAAATCGTAGACTTGGAAAAATCGTAGAAATTGTTTTGTAGCCGCAGCATAATTTTCTTTCGTAACTTAGGTACTCGTTAAGATTAAGAAGTAACTCTGCTGCTGAGAATTTATTCGATATCGTTAAGGTAATTAGACGTCAGGCCTGAAAAATGTAATTAACTTGGTCATAAGATAGATTCTTCGGAAGTTTCGTGTCTCCGTAAAAGAACAGGAAAAAAAGAGGCGTAGAGGGATGGAACTTGATAACATCATCTTTAAGCTTCTACACAGACGCAGAAAGTTAATAAGATCTAACTACATTTCTTTTCAATTTCCTCTTATTCGCTCCTTGCCTCATCAAATTTGCAAACGTCCAAAGCACGGTAACTCGATTACCGTTAATCCAGTAAAAGTTGAACGAAGATTAAGGTAGCCATTTAGTTTCGAGCAACTCTGTTATTCTCATTGTTCGCGATTAAGAAAAATCGTTCTTTTCTCTCTCTAACAGACGGTCGGTTTGAACGCAAACTTAATTGGCTGCCATTTTTCTCCTTGTTTAATATTACAGGCTCCGTTGCGTCACTTTTTCCGACCCTGTAGTTCACTGTCTCATTTTTCCTCGTTTCCAGCAGCCGTTTCAACGACTTCTGCTGTCTTCTTTTTAGCAGGCTGACGAGGGTAGCCAGAAACATATACCGGCCAACCAGGTCAGCACAGAGTTCTCATCCTCGTTTACCACATTGTGTCTCTTGTATACGTGTATACGTGTAGAAGATAGTTATGTATAACTCGGATAACGGGGACATCCTTCGATGTCCTGGACGTCACCGTGGTTAGCTTGCTTCGGGCTATTTCCGAGCAAAATTTAGTATCGACGCGGTATATATTCGGAATGATGGTTTAGGAGTTTGTTGTTCTCATGCTCTACGTAAATCTAGTTTTATCAACTTCCTAGGAAATTCCACGTGGAGAAAATATATTTGAGAAATTGAAAATTGTCAAAGTTGTGGAATATTCGAGTTTACTAATTTTAAATATTAATATTTCCAAATTTTCGGAGCTGTAAAAGTCTTCCAAACTCCGAATATTCGAACCTTCCATTCGAAACTTTTAACTTCCTAATCATCGAACTCGCGTACGTTCGGAAACCTCTAGTTTGCCCGATTTATCAAATTTTTAAATTACCAAATTTCCAAACTCCCGATCTGCCAGACGATCAAATTTCTCCATTTTCAAACTTTCGTTGCCGGCAAATTTATTTTCCGAATTTTCAAATTTAGAAATCTCCGAATTCCCAAACTCCCTATCTTCCGAACTGCTAAATTCTTCAATTTCCGAACCTTAATCCACCCAAATCCCCAAACGTTCCAACGTCCAAATATTACGCCACAACGTGAAAGCTACAAAAAGGACGTAAACGAAACGCCAACGAAATTACAGACCAAATGAAAACTTGCAGAACGAAAGAAATCGCTGTATCTAGCGAAAAAACAACTTTCTTGATCCCCGTGGTAGCGTCACCTACATAAGTCGTGTCTCAAAAAAGGACAGCAAACAATATGAAATATTTCACATTCAACGCCAGCGTCCATTCAGGGGACTCAATTGGCTGGCACGGCTCAAAGGGTCCAACCTGGTCCCATGCGGCTTAGCAAACCCCTTCCTTCCACTTTCCTATTCAGGGACATCTCTTGGACCACATTCTCTGGGTAGGTCTCGCGTACCCTTCTGCGTCGCGTTCATTTCACTCGGGACCCTCGTACAACCAGTACGAACAACAGCGAACCAGTGACCCATTAATAGGACACGTCGCAAACCGCCCCTAGTCTGCCTGGTAAATATGTATCCGGTACACAGCCAGCGAGAATTCGTGTAACTGTGTTACACGATCCGCGTAAACTAATTTCCATCGGTGGAGAATCGTATTACCAGCTGCCACGAAACTTTCGATCCGAGGAAGTCGACCTGGTTGACGGCTCCCGTCAAACCTATGGTAGGTATAGTCGAGGTATGGTAGGTATAGAACATGGTTCTGTATCAGTGGTTTGTTAGAACGTTACTATGGTAATTTAATGATGACTTTTAGTAGTTGCAGATTTAATTAGATCAAGGATATTTGCACAAATTCATATCTCTATTATTGATTTAATTAATACTAGAACTACCACACCAGTCAAATTGATTGGTTCTACAATTTTATTTTAAAATTCCTACTTCACGTTATATTTTTGTCCTGCAATGATGTAATGACTTTCGCAACGATAACTAAAGGAATAATATAATGAATTTTATTTTGTTTTTTATGTATTAAAACTCAAAATAATTCTGTATCAAGGCTATTCATACCAATACCAGTCAAAATGATTGATACTTGTCAAAGTGTAAAAGGATCCTGTAATCTGTTTATCGAACCCCAATTAACCAGTTTCCTCGTTTCGTACAACTTCCCACACGTTCTTAAAATTTTTACCACGTATCATTCGATAAGATGATATCAGTTATCAGGAAAATTTCGTATCGATCGCTAGATCGCTAAATGCTAACACTAGAAATACCACGGCAGTCAAAATGACTGGCTCTACAATTTTATAAATGTGTCAACCCTCATTTAGGGATCCCAGATGGATTAATAATACTAAAAATGCACTACATAACATTGAATTTCTTCTGTAAGAAAGTAATAAATCAATAAATATAAAAATATTCTATTATTACGTATTTTTTAAAGACTCGTCATTTTCACTGGTTTTGGTAGAAATAGCTTCGTATTAACTATCGGTAGTTCTAGTGTTAAAGAACTGAAATCTACGGAGAGATTTGATTTGATCGATTATAACGAGTATTTCTTTTATCGATATTTTTGCACGTTATATGATGTGTCGTTGATGTATTATAGCAATGAGTAGACTGAGGGAATATTTCTATTTAAATTCGTATTTTTATAAATACAGGCTTCGACCGAAACGTGTAGAGACACAAAGCGATATATTTTCTTCTCATTTATTCGAAGAAAGAATCAGCTGAGATCAGCTCGTACGTGCTATTCAGCCACACCCTATACAATCGAGGAAACATGTAGAACCTAAGCAGAGATTCGTCTCATCCCTTAAATATTATAACGAGGACTCTACTTTCCATATTTTTCTATATTACGCAAGTATATTATCGTTACTATTAATTTAAGAAATATTATTAGATCAAGGATATTAATTTTTGGACCAGCCGTGAGGACAACTTCCCGAAGGAACTGGAAACTGAGAGACATGGAAAATTTACGCGACATTCCGGAAAAGCTAGGCCACCGATATTGTGCGCCGGCGGTGGCCCGCGTTACGATGAATCTTGAATATTAGATTCCGGAAATTTCCAAGTTTCGTCGTAAATTCACCAGGGGAAGGGTGGGCAAGATGCTGGAAACTTCTCGACACGACGAGCTTCGAAAGGAACCAGAATCTCTCAGTCCAGAGTTGAGACTGAGACTCCGGAGATCTGACGAGGAAAACAGAATCCATTTGCAAATTATGACACGCTTACTAACATTTTAACATTTAGAAAGCGTGGGAGAAGATCAGGAAAATGAGAAAACTGGATTTATTATATATTACATTATAACAGCCGCTCGAAGCTACTGGAAAGCAACTGGTCAGCTCTGTTTTCTTAAAGATTCTGAATTTTAGTACCAGAATATATAATTAGAGAAATTGAGATCAGTTTGATCAAAATGGAAACAATTTCTGATTGACATCAGGTGAGATTCATATCGTGTTGGCAACTAAGTAATTGCGGATTTGTCAATACCACCTAATGATAAACCCAACCCAATACACCGAATGATTCTTAAGCTTCGATCAACTTGATCAAAAATGAAATGAATTTAATAAAATTCATATTCTATTTCGTGGTACTAAATATCTAACTAAATACGTGCTCATACAACTAACTGTAGGAACGAGAATCGGCTCTATTTTCTTGAATTTTCTGAATTTTAATACCAAAATATACAGGGTGTGTCAGTTTTTTCCCACCAAACATTGCCAGTATATTTCCTACGTCGAGATAAGAAAAAGGACGTAGTATAAACGCACATATATCATTCGTATATATATAGAAGCATCGTTAAAAGGTTAGAAAAAATAAAAAAAGACGACATAGGAAATGAGCGATACCGAACGTGTGTTATCACGGTACGAAGTACAAATCAGGAATATCTTACATCTAGTAATTGCCAGAAGGTGTTCACAATATTTCTACCACTCTAGTCATAAACAGCAATAAACGAGAACTTCAAAGCCCGATGAATTCAATTTTTTATCTCTGTAAATCATGTTTTGACAGGTGGTGACGAACATTTTGAGATGTAGTTAGAATTTCCAGGAATGGAAAACGACTCTCAGTGGAGTTGATCAGTTCGATCAAAATGGAATATAATTTCTGACTAACATCGGATGAGATTCGTAACTCGGATGATTTTTAAATCGAGTTTTCACGTATTTCTATAATTTACAACATTTAATAAGATTCATATTCTGTTTCGTAATGCCAAACTATCGGCCTAAACAAGTACTTAGTTACACAACTATTTTAGTTGTACAACTTTACTATGCTTAGTCGTACGACTCTACAAGAACAGGTGACTTAATGGGTGGAAAATTGTAAACAATCGTTGGACGAAGAAAGTGGAATTCGCGAGCATCGGCCAGACCATCATATGCATATTTCAAGGGGCGCAAAATGGCTGACTAAAAATAGCACTGGAGTTAGCGTAACTTCAAGCTTTGCTGGATCTCGTATTCATCGCATAAAACGAGAGCCACTCTTTCCCTTTCCTTCGTCTTTATGAAATATGTAAACGTTAACTCTCTGTATCTACAGGCCGCTAACAAGAAGAGAAGAAATAACGGCTCTACGTTTCTTCTTCCTCCTTCTTTCCTTTTTCTTCTATTTTTTCTTCCCCCGCGTCTTTTTCCGCTCGCAGGTTCGTCTCTAATTCGTAATTACGTCGTCTGACGGAAGCTACGGCTAATGAGAACTGCCAGACTTATTTGCCAGCTTAATTTCGCGCAAGTGGAAGATTCTCTAATTTATGGAGAAATTTTTCATCTTCTGGTTTCGCAGAATTTTCAGAAAAAGAGTTTTCTCGAGATATAATTATTTTTCCAATTTACGGAGCAACTTTCCTCTCTTTAATTTTCCAGAATTTTCAGAGAAACAGTCACCTCGAGAAATAACGATTTTCCAATTTATGGATTTTCCAATCGTCCTTTTTCCAAATTTTCAGAATTCTTAAAAGGAATGATAAAACTCAAGCAGAAATAATTTTCTAATCCACGGAGCAATTTTTCATGCTGTAATTCTCAGAATTTATATCATCTACATCTACATCTGAGGTTACAAAAATACATTTTCCTTAATTGTTAGATTGTTCAGAACGTTCTCTATTTTCCAAGATCAATTTCTACAATCGTTCGACCTTCTCGATTTAAGAGATCAAAGTATCTGATCAAAGAAGATCAGAACGACTCTATTAAACTTTTGAAACGGAGCTTACAAAATAAACAAGTACGTTCGTCAATTAAAAAATTATGACAAAAGCGCAACATATTGTTCTAATTTACCTTAACGGAATAACCTCTTGGATTATTTAATTTTCTCACTTTGGAGGATTAAAATTTCTAAGAAGATGAAGACACTCCCGTTAAAGTTCTAAAATCGAACGACACAAGACAAACAAATATCTTTCTGAATTAAAAAACTATGACAAAAATGCAACATATTGTTCTAATTTACCTTAACGGAATAATCTCTTAAATTATTTAATTTTCTCATTTTGAAAGGTTAAAATTTCTTAGAAGACGAGGACAACCCTATTAAAGGTCTCCAGAGACGCATTAAAGATTCCGAGACCAACAACGACAGTACATCGTCTATTTCAAGAAGCATGACGCTAATTACAGTGAACGAGGCTGAAAAGTTGGAAGAAGCTCCGCAGGTCCAACATCGTTAGAAGTCCTTGTTCAACGCGTAGAATAACCGGTTTGAATGGGAGCTTGAGGAACAACGTTCCCGCGGACGCGTTTCACCGAGCGTTCTCACGACGAAGGCAAACGCGATTATGGTAATTAATATTCGCAACGAAGTTTCGTCGACGAACTTACGAAGCTACGTCGTCGATCGCGTTTATTAATGGCACCGTGTTTCCCTTGTTAAGTGTAAACACTCGTCGAACGCGTTTAACGATCCTTTTATGCACTATGGTAGGAAATAACGTGAAGGATGGAATTAAGAAATTAATTAATTTTCTAGAAGAGTTTGTCGTTGAAAAGCGAACATTCGATTTTAGAAATATGTGACTAGTTTTTAGAAGTTTGGACCATTTCAATATTTGGAGATATTTGGGTTTTGCAGTTGTCGAGATTTGAAAACTCGAAGGTTTTGAATTTTGGAATATTCGAGTTTTAGAATTTTTAAGCTTTCGAATCTTCCAACTTCTATATATTTAAAATATTAAGAATTTCAAATTAGAAAATGTTCAAAATTGCAGATTTACGAATTCCTCAAATACTCGACTTTAAAGATTTCGAATATTCCAATTTTCCAATTCTCGTCCTTGCCAGTTAGTATATCTTCAATAGACTGTGACGAAATACTATACAAAGATCTGCCAAACTTACTACTCGAATTGTCATTAAGATTTGACGATAAAGTAACAGCAACGTACGAGGTCTCCCCTTTCACGTTTTGTTCTCGACACAACGGAATGAGACTCCATTGATGCGAGATGATCTTGGGACACAGCTGCATGTTTATCGAATCGATCAAAATCCAATACACATTTTGAATAAAAAACTCCAACGTACCACCCTTCCGATCCATCAACTTCGCAATCCAATCGTTCGAACCAAGCAAATTCCAGTCGGTGAATCGATGAACGAATTTTCAACTCCTGTAAGTTCCATAATCTATTTACCTTTCTAATTTAGAAAAATCTTCTGATACTCTGATGTGACATCGGAACCAACGAAATCGAAACTATCGATTCGCAATTCCTCAAAGAAATTTGAATTTTACTTTAACTTGAAATTTACGATGTTCCATTCTATGTAAACTTTCTATAAAACATGCGGATGAAAGGTTATTAAAAATCATTTTTACTTGTTTCTTTAAATCCTAAAATATCAATGAAATATCAAAACACGTGGAGGCTGGTACAATTTACGATCGATGTAACTTGAACGAGAAACGATCGGCAGATCTAAATGGCCGCGTGCAGTCTGGATGCTGGCGAGGAACGCATCATCAGCTGATCGCTGGCGGAGACACAGACGGAAAGAGAGGAAGAGAGCAGAGTGTGTGCGGCTGGCCTTGCACGCACCCTCGCGCATTGGTCACGCACAGAGAAGGAGATCCGTGACGTGACGCGTGCGTGGCACAGGGCGCTTCACGAATTGGGTCAAGAGGGAAAGACTGGTCGTTTAACTTGGGCACGATCTGCTTCTGTTTCTCGACGTGAACGCGTCGGACCACGCGCATTCTTTCCTCTTGCAATAGCTCACGATCGATCTTAGCCCCGGAAGTTGAAACACGGTCGTTTTACCTTCTGTACGATCGGCATGTACACTTCCGTCATGTAGCGTTTGCCAAAGAGATAATAGAGCACAATGATTTTGCGACTTTATTATTTGGAAATTTGCTATGTGTTAGCAAGAATTTTCGAGGTTAAGGTAAGGGATGATAAGGAAGATGATTCGATAGTATTTTCGTATGTCTTGAAGAGTATTGTTGAGGTTATGTGAAGATATTCACTTCTACACACGCGATACATAGATTTCTGCGTATTTGTGAGAGATGATAAGGCAAAATGATCTTAGAATTTTATTTAGTTGGAACTTTTATTCCACGTGACGAAGTGTGCTTTTGAGGGTAGATGAAGTTTGCTTTCTATAGAAGCGATATATAGGTTTTCGTGTATTGATCGGGGGTGATAGGGGAAAATGATTCGATAGTTTTTTCAGTTGGAAATGTGGTATGTCTTGAAGAGTATTGTTGAGGTTATGTAAAGATATTCACTTCTACACAAGCGATACATAGATTTCTGCATATTTGTGAGAGATGATAGGGCAAGATGATCTTAGAATTTTACTTAGTTGGAACTTTAATTCCACGTGACGAAGTATGATTTTGAGGTTAGATGAAGTTTGCTTTCGATATGTAAGAAGTGATATGTAAGTTTTTATGTATTGACCAGGGATGATAGGAGAAAATGATTCAATAGTTTTTTCAGTTGGAAATATCGTATGTCTTGAAGAGTATTGTTGAGGTTATGTGAGGTATTGGTGTGAGATAATAGTGGAAGATTATTTTAGGATTTCTTTTAGTTGGAAATTTTGTATGTAATGGAGAGTACGTACTTTTAAGGTTAGATGAAGATTGCTTTCTACAGAAGCGATATGTAGGTTTTTATGTATTAATAAGGGATGATAAGGGAAGGTGATTTTGTAGTTTTTTAGGTGGAAATGTTGTATATAATGGTGGCGTGGTGCGACTTATTGATAATGAATTTCTATGCTTTCCAGAGTTTGCCCCAGATTCATCGACGACGTACTAATATATTCGGTGTCCCGAGCTACTTATTGATTGATGTCACGTTCGCGTGTCTTCCGTTGCTTTGCACGTACAGAGCGGTTTTCAACGCATCCAACTGCAATGTTGCAGGCATAATGCGGACAGTGTCGTGAATAATTGATTGACTCGATCACTTATTGCTTATTATCGATTATTTGTTCGGCTGACTCGATTACAAGTTACTTAATAAAACATTCTAACCACCTATATCGCTCGGAATTTTATAAGAAAAAATACAATCAGAAAAATTGAAATAATTATTTTCGGATTAGATTGTTGGAATTGTAGTAAAGAAAATTATTGGCAGGTTTCAAAATAACAAATCAAGTGCATCAAACAAATATAACGTTGTACTTTTCTTACTTTACTTCAATATCCTATCGTACTATTCTGCTTAATTATTGTTTTTTTTCTATTTAATATTCTATAAATAGCTCCTTAATAAAATTCTACAAGTAATTCTACCGTTAAGATGTCTACTTTGTTACAGTTAAAAAGAATTTCTCAGCTCGTAACTTTGAAGCCACACTACAACGAACAAATCCCTTAGTTTGCCACTTATCATCGACCAACTACTACCTTACAGTTGAATCATTCTAAACCACTCAAAACCGGACGATTTCACGGCCGAGGAAATATAATTAATCGTCTCATGTTCTCGAACCTAACCACGATCGATCGAGCAGCCATATTTAATCGTTTCGCCGAACCGTAATATCGAGAAATTGCATCAATATTAGCGAAGAACGAACAAAATACGTTAGCCACGGAGGATCCTAACGTCGTTTACCTTGAAGGAATTGGATCGCGTGTCTCGACGCGGGTCTTCTCGCGTGTATGTTCACTCGTCGGTCTTCAGCTTGAAACGATCGACGCGATCAAACATTGGTCACGTGAGGACGATCGTCCGGATTATCAAGATTCCCGACAAATATACCAATCGATCGTCTGACTCGAAAATTTCTTTCCACTTCTTCGAACGCATGTCGGATCATTTATATTTCAACACGTGCCGTGTCCAGAAAAAAGTAAGGTAAGGTTAAGCTAACTTAGAGAACTGAAATAACCAAGGGAAAAACGAATTTACTTTGATATTTTTTTTATATGTTCCTAATTTGTTTAACAGGATCCCAGTTGCACAGAGTTTCTTTTGATAATTTTGAGAATTTTCTGAAGATTTTCTACATCATTGATCTTTATCAGAACCGTCGATTTCGATCAGAAATAATAATCTTCTAATTAATCTAATCGTGGAGATTTATTTTCCTCGAGACAAAAGATCTATCTCGACAATCATGAAGAGTTCGACGCTTCTGTTGACGATCTATCGATCGCACCTACGGGTCGAGGTTCCGCGATTAAAATTGGATTTTCGTCTATTCTCGGCTGGCCGTCCCTGAAAGTCTTCGAGACAGTGAATGTATTTATGTTACATCCAGAGTGTGGCCTCTCTAGCGCGCATTTTTCACCAGTCTTTCTCTGACACTGCAATCCCAAGATTACGTGCTCCACATCAAACACTTCCGGACGAGAACACTTGCTTCAAATTAAATACTACTATGCTTTGAAAACAATTTCCCGATTATCTCGAGCAAAATTTTTTCATAGCAATTAGATTTCTCCTACGATTAGCTCTTAGAAGTTGAAGTGTTCTATTTCGGAGACTTCACAAATTTTGCATGAAAGTATAGCGTGGAATAATATTCTGCGTTATATTACGCTATCAAAGTATCATCCACTGATAAGAGATCTTAACCTATAAATTTCACATCTAACGAGTATACATCGCAGTTAAGAAATTGTCGATCAGAAGAACAACAGCAGAGATTATAATTAGAACTTTCTAATTTCTAAAGTTGAACATATTTTTAAAAAGCTGTACTTTCTTCTTTTAATTAAATCTATATTTACTTAGTTAAACGTATATCTTCCCCAATTAACAAACTTTTACAAACTGCAACACTTCAAATTCTAAAAATCTACTGACACATCGAATTCTAAAAGAACGTCGAACAAATTTCTACAAAAATTGTATTTTCTTCTCCCGATTAAATGGAAATATTTCTTAATCTGAAAAATTGATCAGAATCCATATTCGACGTTGGTAATTATCAAGGGCGAGACCGAAGAAGAAATAATTCGTCAAATTTCCTCCGCTTCCATCGATGTTTAATTACTCACGGGGATGTAAATTAACGTTCTTGTTTCGCGGCAGACAAGCAACCACGCGACGAGACCGTACCAACCGCAATCAGTACCTAACTAGCCGACTAGGTACGTCGAATTCAATTACGTCGCATACAATTGATTTTCATTACGAAACCAGTTGTATCGATCCCGCGTATTAATTATGCCCACGTTGACGCAACGTGCGCTGCATAAATCGACGAGTAAAATAATCGGCTAAGCCGATCTCCGATTGCGGTGGTATCAAGGAAACTGCGTGAAACTTCATCCTGGTCAATGAACTTCGTTCTATTCGTCTAACCGAATCGCTCCGAGTCGATCTTTATTTTCATGAAAATCTGAATAATAATTCTTTAGGTAAAATTTAAAGTAGCGTTCTATTAGAATTCTTAAAATTCTAAAATTACAATTTCCTTCATAACGAGTAAGAGAACGGCTGATTGATCCAGATTTGTAATTTTTAAGGATGTTATAAATATTCGTACAATAAATATATGAGATAATATTTCGAAGTAATCGTTAATATAATTTTTAATTTAGAATTCTAGATTTGGGATATAATGTAAGATTTACCTAGTTGTTTATAATTTGAAATCCTTGACGAATGAATTTATCGAACAGTCGGATAATTATTGGTTTATCTTCCTGAAAGATAATTATGCCGAACAATTTAGTGGCAATCAGATGTAATTTAAGAGAAGTTTACCTCACTGACTGCGTACGTATCAAATATTAAAAGCGTCAATTGACGAAGAATTTCTAACGGGAAGTCATTAAAGATAGACTTAAAATTTGCTGGAATTTGGCCAAAGGAAAAATGTATACGGTATCGATGAGCGAAAACATGCGGTTCTGAGAAAATAGAATTTTCAGGTTATATGTTTCAATAATCTAACAAATACAGTGTCAGGATAAAATGTTACAGAGAATAGAGTTTTCGAGACAGCAACAGTTTTGGGGAACATCGCGCTTCACGTTGAAATAAATCTTAATTCATAGCCATTAATACGATTTATTTTTATTTTATCAGGAAGAATTACTGATTCAATTATTTCAACTTGGAACCGCCGATAAAAATTATTTCCCTCTTAATTTTTCCAACCTTTTAGAATCTCAAAATTATTTTTATTTGAAAATCGCTTGAAAATTATTCTCTCGTGTATCAAGCAATTATCACTGAAAAATTATTTCAATAGTAACGTTCTCGACCCTCCATTAGCGGCAATTATAATTTCTAATTAAGTCGGCAAGCTGAAGCTTAGTCACCTACAAGATTAATGAATCAATTACCATTTATAAGAATTCATCAGTCGAACGAATGGCTTAAAATGGAAACCTGATGGAATAAAATGGAAGCGAATGGAAACCTAACCCAGTAACATCTTTCAAAAGAACTCTTTCGTTTGTTAATAAAAATAATCAGTGAGCAAGGGAGGAAAGGGGGAGGGGGAAATCATGATTTTTCGCAGCAGTTTGCACACGTTCAAAAGCGTTATCTTTGGTAGAATGGAATTACGCTCGCGTGACCTATGATAAATTCTTGTATGTGTTAGCAAGTATATCGCAACTTGCCTCAACAACAGCTAAAAATAATTCGCTAATCAATTATCAGAGGTGTGAACGCTTGGCTAAAACGCGACTTAACTTTCATCATAGTATACACGAATCGGCAAATCTTGACGCTCACCTTGACATTCTTCGACTGCTCCGGATGATTTAGATTTCGCGGAAGCCCTACGTTTCTCACGAAATACGCTAACGCGTCCTGATGAATTCGCTTGCTCAGACAAATAGAGAATCCACTCGTTGTAGGTGACAACAGTTGAAAGCAGATCGATGAGAGACAGTAATATTAATAGCAGATTTCTCTAGTGTTCGAGAAACAATGGAAAATTTGCTTATGGAAATGAAGAATCTTTTATGGCAAAATTGGTGAATCTCGATGATATTTTTAGGATACAGAATAATTGAAATTTGTTCGTTTGGAGAAGCAAAGAATTTTCGATGTTAAATATAGTTAAAATTATTTGACGTTGAATATTTTTGAGGTAGAAAAATTTGTTTTTCTTTTTTTAGACAAATAAATGTTTCGCCGAAAATATAGTTAAAATTTCATGAAGAATACCTTTTAGCGAGTAACTGAAATTTGATTGTTAGCGGAAAATGGGGGCTTTTATAATAGAAACAATTGAAAGCAACAAAAAATAATACTCATAACAATTGGTTTTCCAAAGTGGAGAATAATTAAAACTTCAAAATAGAAACTAACGAAACTTTCTTTTTTAAATAACAAGAGAAGCTTCGTCGATGGCAAATAGTAAAAACTGCCAAATAAGAAACAGTAACGATTTTAAGGTAGATAATGTCGATGGTTTAAAAAATGTTTAAAAATAGCAATGATAATAATCGATTTTTATTAACAAGGAATAAGAGGCATTCATTTGTCCAATGAAATAATCAACATTTATATCGCGAAACATTAACGTCAATAAATATTTCATCCTATGAAAATGCAAATTTATTCTTAACAACATTTGATCATTCACTTGCAATATTTTCGATTGTGAGAGCACACCGTGTGCAAATTTCGTCAATAGTACGTCAAAGTGACCGGGAGACTTACGCGTAAGGATTAAAAATAGGTCGAAGAGTGTCGAAGAAACATCGACTTTCTTCGATGACGAGACTTTACGTAATTTTCATCTTCTATCATTTTTTTTTTTTTTTGCAGTTTACTTGAGAAAAAGAATAAAAAGCTGAATAAACAGAAAAGAGGGAAGAATACTGCAGATATGTACATGGGTGTAAAACACGTAAATGCTGAGTAGAAAGGTGTAAATTGAACTGACGCGGTTCGTCTGACAAACACGTCCCTTATCTACTAACGCGAGGCTGTCATTTAAAAGCGCTCTTTCAAGCATACGTTCGCCAACCGGCAGACGCTGTACGTGTATAGAAGCAAGACGATGGGTGATACGTCACGAAACAATTTATGTTGTGTTATGTAATAAACAGAGTGTAATAACATTGTCAGCTGTAACGACACCGATAAGTCGAGATACAATTTATTACGCACGATAAGTACGATATGAGACGAAATCACTCGGACTTACAACAACGAAATTATTCATTCCGAAACAAATTTGTTTCTTGGAAAATTCACGAGAATTTTTCGAAACTTTAATTTAACAAATTATTACTACGTAATATAACTAGCGGTAAGATTGATACGATATATTTTATTATAATAATAAACGTGACAGAACAAAATTATTAATTGCTGCAATATAGAATTGTTAATAATGTACAGATTTATATTACTTGTATCTAACAGCTATATATAAAGATACATATGACATTGTTAATTGCAGTAATATAGGCATCTGAAAAATTGAACGCAAAAGAGATTAGCAATGACAGGAGTATAAAATCGATGAAAAATTCCTTCGAAACAGAGGATCCAGAAAACAGTCGAAGCACTAGTGAACGTTTCCGATTTCCTAGCTCCATTCGCGATGTCCAATTAGATCGGTGCTAGATACACAGAGCTTTAACCTCGAGTTGGCCAATTAAAACGATCGAACGAATTAGTCCAATGGACCTTAACCTCGAAATTGTCATGTGCAAGTGTAGAACGATTATTGTCAACGCAAATAAAGATACACATCTGCCCGTGAACTCTTCCTAGAAACCATTTACTACGAGATCCACGAACCTTTCGTCATTAACCTTGTATCTTCTAGCCTGGACAAAGTTCGACAACATTTCTACATCCATTATTCAATAATTAATAACAATAAATATAATCGAATAAATAAATCTAGCATGTATTTTGCAAGAACAATTACTCGCAATCATATTGACTTATTTTTCATTGATCGCCGTTTTCAATGGATTAAATGTAGAAATGTAGCGAGTGGCGATTTGCATAACGCGTAACCAGCGTGTAAATCGTGGAAATGAAAATATTATGAGAGCGATCAGCGGCTAGGGAAGTCCTCGTGTGTAGTGGCAGTGCCGTAGCTAGTTCACGGCCTTCCCTTGGTCCCCTCGAACGATGAAAGGGGCTAGTCGAGCAATTGCATAATAAATCGATACACAAAAGGGCCCGCTAGCCGGATAAAGCGAAACGTTCAACGAATCAACGGCTAACGTCCTCGCTGGGTCTCGGCTACTTGCACGTATTAACGCGATCCATTGGCTGGCCGAATTACCTCGAATAGCTTTCTTCGTGTTCGTAAGCTGGCGTATACCTGGACAAATTTTTTATCGAAAATGAAACGAAATTTGGTATAATTGTTCGAATATAATAAGAAAATTTGCCCGATCATTCAGTTTAGTGAACTGTAAAATGTTTTGTGGTGTGTGTATGTGTGTGTATTTTGTGATATATATTAATAGAAAAAGATAGAATAGTTTTATACGAATTAATATGAAAGAATATTTGGAATATATCAATAATAAGCTTTTGAAGAATTTTTGATAACAATTGAAATGGAAGATTTTGAACACGGAGATGGAGAAAGTAGGCGTTGCAAAATTTTAGTGTTTCACCTAACGTTTAAATTCGTCGAGAACTTCAAACAAATGCACGAACAAGTTCAACAGAAAAATGCGTTAACGTGCTATTGGTTATATCCGGCTGTCTAAACGGCTGTAAAATTAAATTTATGTTTAAAAAATAATCTAGTTACGTGGTCCAAAAAAAGTACGCAGTATCCGTAAATCAAAATGCTACTATGATATAACGATTCCCGGTGTGAAATCGTATTTATCGCGATAACTGTATTTAGAAACAGATTGCAATAACGGCAGATTACACGGATCCTTCATATTTGAATCACATTTAATAGAATATCGATTTTATAGCATACCATGTATCGTCATATTTTCTCTACGATATTAAATTCGAACTACACCATTGTTACGTATAGAACGAAATTTAGTATTTAATATGAAATATAAAATGAGAAATACTTGCAAAAAATCATTTATGAGCAGTCTAGTCAATTTTAGTCCGGAGATCGTATTAAAAATTGGTAGCGTAGTAAAAAGGAAGTTTGCTTATTTTTCAGCCATAAAAACCGTATGTTTGCCGTGAAAAGACTTAATATCCTCTGTGCGCTCAAAAATCTGTAAATATTTCTCCATGAAACGCTTTCGTCTACCCAGTTTTTATTTTTCTACTTTTTTCCCTTTTTTCGTCATTTACGATTCAATAGTTATTTGTTTTTATTTTATGAAGAAATCTAAAAACAACGTTCAGTTTATAATTATTCGCAAAGTAGGTGAAAATGAACGAAAGCGCGTGGTTTGGCGAAAAACTTTAAGAATGTTAAGCGAACCGAGACTGATGAAAGAACAGAGTACATATTTTATTCTTCTTCATCATTGATCTGGTTGGCAGAACGTCGGAAGAGCGCGACGTGAAAAGGGCAATCCCTTTGCGGGCCAACGACCGTCGACGACTTACTTCGTTAAGGGGAAACATTGGTTTAACCGAAGACCTACAAACGTTCTAAGCAGAAGTCTTTGAAGAGGCCATTACAGCATTCGGATTTCCACGGGATTTCCAGCCCGTTTTCTTTTCTTACAGCAGGAACAAATGCTCTCAGCTCGAGAAATTCCGTCTGATTGAAAGAGCTGCAGCTTCTGTTTCAATGAAATTATCGAACGGATCATGTTCTAAGAGGAATTCTATAATTTTTCATCGGAGCTCCGATTCACAGAAGCGATTAAAGGTAGAATGTTTTCTTCGCTTTTTAGTTTTTAATCGAACTTTGAATTTTATAGTGAGAATTTGTTGTTGCCTTTATTTATGTTTATACTGAATTTATCATTCGATGAATCATCAGCATCGTTAAAAATTATTTCTATTGACCTGTTAATTGAGTTAATTTCTATTTAGAATAACAGAGAAGTGGAAGAACTTTGAGAAACTTAAGTTGACATATGTGAAAAATTATATGTCAAGTTCGCTAAATTCCCTATATATCTAACGTTATAAAAAATTGTCGCTTTAATTTATTTACTAAATTTAAATTATTAACTTCCATCACTCATTCCAACATCATCGCTTGTCGAATCAGGATTCACCATTTTTCACATAACTCGCGCCCAAAAATTTGTTTAATTTTCTCCATTCTCATGGAGAACACAATTAACAGCTTAAAACGATATAACATTTAAAAACAAAAATATGTAAGAATACCTTCTCAATACACTCGTCTACTTATATATATATCACACAATAAATCATACGACAAAATTTACAAAATTTAAGATTATTATATCGAATAAATCACTTAATTGTCTCCTTAATACACCAAGCAAATTTTTCATCAAAATCTATTCTACATTTTGCAGCGATATAAAGAAAAAGAAAAAAGTAGGAAGTTAGGAAATAAAGTATCAAATAAAGTAAGCATCGAAGCATGCCAATTCTCATTCACTCCAGCTAGATCAGGGACTACAATCTAAGGGGATCAACACTACGATCGTTGATCGATCAGTGGCTCGAGTAATCATGTAACAAGAAGCGGATCGCTATAAATACGTTTCTAAGACGTGCTCTGGACGCCGGAATAATTATCATAGGCACGTCGTTATTCAATTTCTCGTGCGGGGCGATCAGACGTCATGCAATAATTGAGCTTGGTTAAGAAGGAAAACGATCGCCGGGGTGAGGTTAGCAGTCGGGGCCGATCGATACTTGTCTTCCAAGGAAAACATCGAACCGTTTGGACAAACGCGGCCTTTCGCTACGGAAATGGAAATCGGCCTCTCCTGTTCATGCAGGATAAACGATTCGTGCAACTTGCTTCGAAAAATCGAAAGCGACGAGGTGGAGGAATCGCAGCCATCGAGATCGACGAATCGGACGAATTACAGACGACGTCCTCGAAGCCGAGATCAATCGACTCTAGTGAAAATTGCGCGGAAGAAACTTCAAAGCCTATTTTTGGATTCTATAAGATTCTAGCGTTCGTTTGATCTCGGTTCGAAAATTTGGGAAATTGGTGGGACTGCAACTTCTTAGAACACGAAATCGATTGATTCGCGTGAACATGCGTACAAGAGACTAGTGAGGTCGCCCTGGATTTGTCTGTATCCTCCTTTTCAGTTTCGCTTCTGATGAATCGAAATAAACTGAAGGAAATGCAACCAAGAAATGGAACAGAATAGTCTTCGATGATTGTGGTTGATTGGTTCAAGATTTAATTTTTTATTTGGTTCTTGCTTTCACGAACTGCGATTCGACGACGTGCAGTCCACGTTCTCGTAATCGAGATTAATGGGCTCGAATGAAAATCCACGGAAGACTATTCTTGGCTTCGTCTCGACTTTATTGCTCTCTTTGCTTTCCATTTCGGAAGCTCGAAGTCGAGAAATTGAAGGAACTGCGTACAGCCGAAGTCCTTGAGATCGAAGACGATCGGTACGGTTGAAAACGAATAAGAATAAAGGAAAAAGTAACTTCGAAGATTATCTTTCACTTTCTTCCGATTTTATACGCGTTTCTCTTTTTGGTCTCGTTAAACGGGCGAAATGTGCCTCGAGGGTGCCGCTATTTTTGTTGAAAGCACGTTTGAGAATTCGATTAGGGGAGAAATCATTTTGCCCGATTGCATATCGAATTTGTGGGAGTTGGAGATAAATCAGAACTGCGGCATTAGGGTGTTATTGAGCAAGATAATAGCACAGGAATCTAGGACATGTTTGTACAGATGGAAATTGACGATTGCCAGGGAATTGGAAGGTCGCATTAACGCAGAGAAACCTTACGCTGGCCATGTGAAATGAACGCGAGACGAAGGGAATGTTAAGACCTAATCCTCGTCTCGTGGAACTTGGAGTAGCTCGTGATAATTGTGAAGATACGACGCCTCGGCCTCTTCGATATTCAACCACCGGGTATCTTAAATTAGCACAGGATAATCTTCAAGCGATAAACAATGAACTTATAAAAACTCGAGTACTGAGAAATCAAACTGAAACAGAGTAACGAGCAAAATTCGTATTTTAAAACTCTAAAAGCATGGGAGACTGATTTTTCGCCAAAATAAAAGGCTATTGGATCATAAAGAATTCGAAGAGTACAATAGAATTTATGAAATAATTATTTGTTACTTATTAATAAGCAAGGTGTACTTTGGACTCGACATCTTCTCGAAGACATAACCTAAAATCGCTAAATAATTTCAACGATTAAGATTCTCATCACGCATTTCATTAAGATTTTCATCGAAGACGCGAGAAGAAAAGATGTTGCAGCTAACGAAATCTCTGTACAAAATTAAACTCTGATAGGTTAGGTTGTGTATCTACGTATTGGTACTCTCCAAATGATCCTCTAAAATCGAATTCCGATAGGTTAGGTCATGCGTCTATACACTTTTCCATAGATCCTGCCAATTATGATAGTTAACAAATAACCCGTTTCTAATGTCTTAATTTCCTTAATTTTCGCGAAGCGACCTAGATGCTAACCTAAATTCATCGTCAATCGATACTTTCGTATCAGTTGCACTGCTGAAGGAATCGATGCACCGATTTCGTCGATACGAAAAGCAGCAACAAAGTTTCACGTAGCATGTGAACGACGTGGATCGATAACCTGGCTGGTATAATATTTTTGTCGAGCTGGGAAAATTATTCGCTTACTCGGAGGAACCCTCGTCCAAGTCGAAGGATCAACCCCTTCGTAACGCGAAGGAGATCACAAAGAGGGCGACCATCGCAGCTGGTCACGTTTCCACTGCGGTAAAAGTGTTCTTTCAAAGAGAAAAGTCGTGTCGGAAATAAAAATCCTTTAAATACACTGATCGCCGGCGAAGGCTTGTTGCTTACACTAACAATAAGCGAAAGAAGGCGAAGGCCAACCTTAGAGGAAGCTGCAATGTTCTCCTTCCCTTGCGCGAACTATTTATCTGGTTAGATACATTTTACTGCCTACTTCTTTGTCTACTACTTTTAATCATTTTGCTGCAGATTATTATGTCTTTTCACAAGTTTCGTTGTGTTTTAATTATTGATCCTTCAATCAGTATCGTTTCATAATTGTCAATTCCACTTGTTAGAATACTTGATTAGTATTAAAAGTGCATTTTTGTAGGAAATTTAAGCGTACAAAAACGTACAAGATGTCCGGAATCCGAATAGTACAATTATATTATATTTGATTTTTCTGTTAAAATATTAATAGCTTGGACTATAACTGCCCCATAACTTTTCTAATCACTGTTGCAAAATATTTGCTATTTCTCTTGGAAACTTTAAGCTACGTTGTAGCGCTTATACAAAACAAATCTGCTCGCTTGTTTTAATGAGAATAAGCAACGTATCTCTGCTCGCTGACGCAAACGTGGATCGCAATAAATCTTCGCGTGGACTCTTCGAACGAAAATTAGAACGTCACGAAATGTCATCCAACTTCTATGCCCTAAGACAGTAAGAAAACACGACACGGAAAGATTCCCACGAAGATTCCAATTGGAAAATGTCACCTGAAAGCACCACGCGACAGGATGACGGAGAAAAATATATAGATAAGATATTGAGTAGTGAAAATAGCAAAGAAACGTCGTCTCCTAAGAGGCTCTCCCGATGTTAGAGAAACTTCACTTCTTTCAATGTCAAGAGAAACGACAAAAAGCATAAAGTCGTTGGGACAGGAACGTATGCAAATGAAAAGGGTGAGAGGGCAAGGGATTTGCATTGGTCGACGAAGGGTAGAGAACGCGTCGTGGTAAAATTTGCCGACGTTATCATGTACGAATCGAAATGTCAGAGGAATTATAAATAGGTTAGGATCGATAGGGAGCCCAGAAGGCGAGCCTGGGCGCCATCTAGTCTGCGGCCTTTCCACCTACAACCACCTCTGCTGCCCCTGTGTCTTTGCAACCTACTGCTTAATGGACGTCCGATGCTTCCTCTCGCAGCTTTTCAACCGACTTCTTTCGACGCATTAAAGATCGAACGACCTCGAACTTTATTAAACATCGAAGGATGCTTCGAGGATTTAAGGAAATCTGTTTTGATAAAACACGACCTGACAAGGGAAAATGTCGAAGCGGAAATCTCGAAGGGCGGAATTAATTCCTGCTTTTAGAGGATTCTTTTAATCAAATACAACTGATCGTAAGGAAGTAGAGTCATTTTTTTCAGAATTTGGACAACTGTCTTGATTTTCGAGTATTCGCGTAGTTTGTGAATTTGTTGAGGAAAATTTAAAAAAAAATTGAGAAATGCGCGAAGCAGCTACTCTTTTCTTTCGGAATTACGATAATTATTTAGAACTCCTAACTTCTTCGATAACCAACCAAACTAATTTAAAACTTTTCCCAAAGCCATCGTATCCTTAAAAAAAAAAAAAAAACATTCGAATAACTACTAACTAATCAAAGAAATTTTGTAAAGTAACTTCTCTTGTTTTCCAGAGATCCAATTATTTCTGATCTCTCTGACACCCAGACCACCTCTAATTAAAGATTTTGCGAAAGTAATCACACCACCCTCGAAAACTATTCCAACCACCACTAACTAAACACACTAAGAAAGAAAATGAAAAAAAAGAAGAAAAATTATTTCTCATATTAGGTCCTTCATAAAAATAATTCCTCCTCCATAGATCCAACGATATCCTCGAGTTCTTCGGAAGAAATTGGAAAGACACAATGTCACTAACTCGCCTTTCTTCTCAACGAAAAACACCTCGTGGTCGTTTCTAGACTTCGTTTTCTCGGCCACTCGGCACGTTTTCTACGAGATACGGGGCAATCCAAGGCAATACGGGGCGGCGGAGACCGGAAGGAAGCCTGGACGTTCCCCGGAGGCGGGCTCCGCCTCAAGAACCCGTTCAGGCTGCAGCATCTAGCGTGAGCTCGTTAGAAACACTTCTGACGGAAATGAGCGTTTTGCGGGCCGAAGCGAGCTGAACGAGAAACGTTAAGTGGCGTGTGATGCACGGCCAGGAGCTTAATTTTACGCTCGTGACGCGAAACATCACGTCTAATGGTTGACAACGTCTCTTTTATCGAACGAAGTTACAATAGCAAACAAAAGAAAGTCTAAATATAAGTGGTACGAAAAGTGCTATCATTTTACAAAATAGAATAATTGTACTTGATAAAAGTAGTGAATAAGTATAATATATATCTTTTAAAACAGACGACTGTCAACAGAATAGTGAAAAATATCTGATACGAAAGTCAGTAACACGCGCATATACACAAATGGATTAGTCAGCAACTTCAAACTTCCTTTTGTCCACTGCTATGTATGTTCGCTGGTTGCAATTTAAAAGTAATTCTGCTCGTTGGTTAACCGCATCTATTTCGGTTGCTTTGCTTCGCGCAATATTCCTGGATTTGTGTTTTGATTGAAAGACGATCGATGGAGAATGGCTGGATACAGCTTGTAGCTGATTGAAATGGAAGATTGTATTATTATAGGTTAGGTGGAGACGTTACTGGATGAATAGAAATCGATAAGGTTTGGAATGGAAGGGATTTCGGAATAGTTGTGACGTACTTCCTTCATGTTATTCTCATCAGAGGTACCATGGATTTTTGGGGAAAAAGATTTCAGCTAAACTAGGTTAATGGGTTTTATCTAAGAGAGGGAAACTCGACTGATGGATGGGAATTGATAAAAAAGTTTAAAGCAGATCTTGGAATGATTCTGGTGGAAAATTTGCTCAATTCTTGATGTTATTTTCCTTGAAGATTCTATGCATTACCGTTGAAGGAGATTAGATTAGGTGGGGCATAAGTTTTTGTGTAAGTCAGGAGATGTCGCCAGATGAATGCAAACTAATGGAACAAATCTAAAGTAGATCAAATTTTGCAGTAGTTACAATGTCTCCGCGTAATTTTTGATGCTATTCAAGTTACAAGATCCTTAAATTCTTTTGAAAAAATTTAGGTTAGGTTAGCCTTATTTCATTCTGAAAGAAATTTAGAGTAGAAAGGTTTTTGGATCGATTACGAGTCATAATTTTTTACGTTATTCCGGTTACAGGTTCCATGCATTCTTATTGAAAAGGATTTAGGTGGTAAAGAGTTACGGTTTGAACGTAGAGGGCTTTTGCGCAAGGGGCTTTGTTGCAATTTAGGTTAGGTTCCATGGATTGCTGTTGAAAGAGGTTTAGTGTTATTCAAACTAGAGATTTCTGTGTAAAAGTAGCTTGACGTTATTTAGTTTAGAGTTTCCATTCAGAAAACTCAGTTAAACAAGATTTGGTGTTGCCAATTCGTTTAAAGTCTTCACAATTTTTATGAATGCCTTTCCAAAAAGATTTAAGGTTATTTAAATCTGAATCGCCAGTGAATTTCCATTAAATGGGAACTCTACATCACTTATAGCATTATCAAAATCTAGATCGGTATCAACAATCGGAAACAAAGATATCACAACAAGTTCGAATTTCGATAAGAACAAGTAGCTTCTTCTCGTCCTACTCTTGGACGTAACGCAAGATTATTTAAAAAATTCGAGATTTGATTAGAAAGCAAATGGATACAAAAAAGGATAATATTTTAAAAGCTCAGGAGGTTAGGGATATTCGTAATAGATCGCGAAACTGAAGATTCTAAATCGATTGAAAACGATCAATGGAACGAAAGAGACGAACATAATTGCTTCAAAATCTCGTCAATGATCGACCTATTTTGTAATTTAGAACCGCAGTAGGAAAAAATTGAAGATTCTAAACCGATCAAAATTATCGATTAAGCAAAGCAATATCGTGATCATCTTGAAACTTCATTGATGATTGACAACAGGAGTGATCGATGGAAAAGGCTATGCGCACGACGATCGTCCTTCGAGTTTGATCGACGATCGACGTTGCATGATCACAGAAGTTGGCAAAAATCGGGCGCGAAGCTCGCAATGATTTCATTCTTTGCGTTTATTGTATCGCGCAATCGATCCGTGGATAACCGGACCAAGCGAGTGTTGAATGAACATGAACGTCATCGACGCGTTATGTAACTGACCTGAGCAGTTCGCAAAGGGCGCAAGTCCCTTCCTGTGGCCGAAGGTCATAGGTCGAAATCGGTGTAGAGTATTCCGCCGATCTGACCTGCCTAACCTTTGCAATTTGCTTTTCACAAAAATCCACTTCAAGAAAATTAGCTTTTACATCAAACAACATTATCGAACATCGGATTTCAGCTATAAAATTCGAACAACTCTTAAAACAAAAATTAGAACGAGAATGTCAAGGGAGAAAATAGACGACGAAAAAAAAAAATAAGAGGAAAATGGTGATAATCTATAGCGATTGGAAAACTGTGGCAAGTTTATGCATTTACGTGAAACCGAAGTACAGAAACGAACAATACGCAAGAATATACAAAATAGCAGTATTTCTGTTAATATTTGACGTCTTGAATTGTACTTCTTGCATTTTATTTATAAGAATATGAATTTGTATAAAGATTCGCGGTCTAGCGATTGAAAGTTTTCGAAAAGAATAGCTAACGAAGGAGAGGAGAAAAACATCACGCGAGAGAATAGCGAACAAATCGTGACGGGGTAATCGACTGGCGGAAGTCGTTCGAAGGAATTTCAATGAATGAAAAACGCCGGTAAGGGCCTGTTAAAAGGATCGACCTTTTCAATTGACGGCTGCGTCCTTGGGCCAGCAGTAGCACCAGCCCCGATCAAGAGCTCGCGTGCGAACGCGCCTATCAAACTCTTCGTGCACCTCGTAAAAGACATTCTCTTATATTAATGGAGAAACGAATGAAAAATCTTCATTGCAATATAAAAATCCAAAAATTCTATATCTCAAAACGTATAACAATAAACACTTAGTTATATATTATTATATTCCTCAAGCAACAAAGCTTCTCATCACATTCGCTTCGTATATCTCGCAAACGACATTTTCCTATATAAATGACAAAAACGCGAAAACTTAAATAAATCTCAATTTATATAATAACATTTAACTATATAACAAAATTCCTCGGCAAGTTCACTTTAGACGTGTTGTAAAAGATATTTCCTCAGGTGAATGGGAAACGAACGAAAAATCCTCATTTAAATATACCAAACCTGCCTATGCAAATACAGCAAAAATGTAAAGGAGCAATAAACCCAATAAACGCCAGGAACTTCACTTAACTGGGGAAATTCCACGCGAAATTCCAAAGCATCAACGAGACAATGGAGGCTGCAACTCGTTCGAATTCCATCGGGCTATCGATCGATGCACGCCGGAGAGCTTCTTGCAACAGACAGATCCAGGCAACCGAATTTCAAATGTGTCAAAGGAGCCAGAAAATCTCGATACGCACATCGGCAGACTTCGCTTAGCTACGTAACAAAGTGCAGTTAATCGACGAGACAATGGAGGCTGCAACTAGTTCAAATTCCAGCGAACGATCGATCGATTCACCGAACAAGTTGGCCACGTCATCCGACAGACAGATCTAGGCAACCCAATTTCCCAGCCAGAATACCTTCCCTAAACACGTTCGATCGTTGGAAAATCGAAGAACGTTCGCGTTCACGCGGAGATCGTTACGACAACGTGAAAGGGTGGGTTGGAGAGAAGAAAAGGAAGGGTAGCTTGCAATCGAGGGCGTGTCGCGAATCTGCGGCCAGGTTAGGTATCTGTTATTTCCTCGTTTCAATCGGCGTTATCTACTGCACGGCGATTTTCACGACACGAAAAAAGACGAAAGATAGCCGTTTGGTGGCAAGTTGGACAGATAGATTTGTTAGAACGTTTAGAAAGGATCGTTAAGATGATTAAGAAGATTAGATGCAAGGTAGTCTGGAAGGTGAGTTATAATTCATCGTTATCAAGAGTTCCGATTTATCCTTGCTTGCGGAGAGCTTGCGCAGGTTAGCGAAAGGTGAGCTTTAATAGCTCGCTAAAAATACCAATCTCCATGCGGACGTTATTTTCTGCTGGAACGTGCAACGATCGATCGAATTAAGGTAGTTTCGAGGAGAAAATGCAAGATGAATCCCTCGTCGTCTGTCTATCTTCTATTACAAATATAAAACCATAATCTGTCATAATAGAATAGTTAATAAGCGGAGGTAGATAGAATAGCGAATTATGAAGTTTCATAGATTTTCCGTTGGACGATCCTATGTTTCGTGTCACGAGGAACAGAGACTGGGGCGAGAACGAGAATGGGAAACTGTGTCGACCACACGTTACATGGAAGGACGTTTCATGTTCAACCGACACGATCATAGGGAATTTATAGAATTAGAATACCATAATTGTATCGATAGAATTGAATTTGCTGTCCAGAATAAGACGCTGTTGAGATTTCGAGGATTTTCATTGAGGATTTTCGCAAGAAAAACACGAAGACCGTGTTGGTAAGTCCGCAGCTGGTCGGTGGCGCGTGCGCACCGCGGCGCAACACCCTCACCGACACCCTTCGAGAACTAGAACCAACCCCACCTCCGGTGGAAGCACGGACGGGCTTTCTAGCTTTCTTTCTCGGTCGCCCCGCACTCTCGACGACGCCTAAAAAGTACTCGGGCCGCACAATTGGGTCAGGGAACCACGCGTACAATCCGCGATCGAAGCACTGCCAGCAACGTCCACTGTCTTATTCTTCTAGCAATTCACATTCCTTCAACTGTATTTCTCATTCCGAGAGCCACAGACGAAAAATGTCGTATAACTTCGACAACGAAAGATTTTATGAAATAAAATGCGACGCTACTTGGGACTAGATTAAATTGAGAATAGATTAAAAAAGAAATGGAAATAGAATTGTAGAAAAAAAAAGAAAAGATCTACGGCGATATATAAGAAGGAGATTGGAAACGGTTAAATAAGACAAAGGGTGGTTTCTCCAGAAAATACCACTTTACCATCTTGCTCCTTCTGCAGTGGACTGGTCGAAGACGAAGAAGAAGAAGAAGAAGGAGAAAGAAATAGACAGAGGGAGGGACAGCCTTTCCGACTCGAGGATACTTCCTCGCTTTCCTGGAAACGACGACACTGACGGAACGGATCACTGGGAAGAACTGCTTCGCGCTGATTCCGCGAGAGTTCGACGTGCAAAGAAAGTAAGACAGAGAGACAGACAGAGAGAGAGATGGAGAGAGAGATAGAGAGAGGAGAGAGAGAGAGAGCGCTGAGAGCACAACCCTTCCTTGTCTCCGTACGCCTTTCTCTCTCTCTCTCTCCCACTCTCCTCCTCCTACCCCCTCGATCGAAGCTCCTCTTTAGCAGTGGTTACACCACAGACTCGCCTCTCTTTCTTTCTCTCTCTCTTTTACACCGTCTCTCTCGCTCTCTCTCTATCGCGCCCTCTTTCTGTTCCTTCTTCCTGGCCCTTTCTTCTGTTTCTGTCTGATTTCCCAAAACCTGTTCGTTTGACAGCTTGTGAAGTCACTACACAATGAAAAAGAGATTGTCACGAAGAGGAGTGGAATTAAGAATGCGAAAGAATGCGACAGAGCAGATGTCCATAAGAGATATCGAGAGGAATTCCTAAAAACAGACAAACAGACGTGTGACACGCA
The DNA here is from genome assembly GCF_910591885.1 of Bombus terrestris. Taxonomy (NCBI): domain Eukaryota; kingdom Metazoa; phylum Arthropoda; class Insecta; order Hymenoptera; family Apidae; genus Bombus; species Bombus terrestris. Next base: position 8,498,284 of record NC_063273.1, read on the forward strand.
CCGTTATTATTTTCATCACGTCCTGTCGTCCGCGACGGAGAGACCGATTCTCTAACAAGCGTTCTTCCGACCTCTAAAACCCATTCACGCTAGCCACTCATACTCTATGCCTCTCGCTCTTTCCTTCATACTTTATCTCGCTCTAAATCTCGCTCGTTCTTACCGTTTCGATCTTTCTCTAGCTATCTACCTTTCTCTCTCATGCACACATTCTACGAACGCACATATATCACACGTATACGTAACGCGCACACAGAGAAAGCCACAAGCACACACACACGCATACACGCGTACACTATTGGCGTATCTGGCTAACTGTCAAAGAGGGACAGAGATAGAGATAGAACTCGACAAAGCAGGATAAAGCTTGTGACACGCTCTGGCTACAAAGCGAAGATTTTCGTTGGTTCAGAGAACTCGAAGAGATGGACTTGTGCGTCTAAGCAATCACAAACCTTGTCACCCATGGCTGCGGCGAGCGGTGTTCGATGAGATAGAAGGTTAACAGCGCGGCTTCGAGTGGACCAGAGACTGACTGGCGTTTCGAGTCGTCGAGGACCGCCGGCATCATCGACCCGTCCTCTCCCACCAAAGCTCACGGTTCCCCCACCAACGGCCGATCGTCCCTCACCCGACCAACCCGCTCCGCACAGACACCGTAGTCATCCCCACCACTGCGTCGCTCTCGATCCACCCCCATTCCTGTGCCGCGCACCTCCAGCGCCACCACCCAAAGCGTCGCCAAGACCTCGTATAGGGAACCTACAGCCTAGCCACTATACCTCACTACACTTCTTTCCAATCGTTCCTGTATCTTCAAGTATCAGTTATAATAGTAGATTTGATCAAAACTATTGGAATTATGTATCGAATACATAGATTCTCTTAGTTGCGAGATTTCGTTACTAGCCTGTCCCTTTGTTACCAGTTAAGACATCGTACAAGGGCGTCTAGGCGATTGCCATCAAGGTATCACGCTTGTTTCCACAAATTCCTACATCTACAAAATAACAATTTTAGTACGTAGATTTGTGCTAACGATGATCAGAATCGAAAGTTAGAATTCTCAGATTATTTAATTATAGAGTTCTGTAGCAGTCAAAAGCCTGTGCCAAGGCTTGCATCTAGGAGCAATTATCAGGAAATCTCGTAAATAATTAAATTCACGCTTGCACATTCTATTTATCCCGATTGTTATATAGCACACAGTAAGCGTTTTTACGGAGCAGATAACACATCGATTCGATTCTGATGCAATCCCTATATCCTTACGACTCCGCCTATGCATTATAGATTATGCTATCGACCATGAGCTTAAGGTTCATATATTACGTATTTTTCGCCGCAAAAATTCCAGCATATTTAAAGCGGTCGAAAATCCTGTCGGCCACGGTTGTACAAATTTTCCTACGGCCAAATTGCTGGAAAACTCGCAAGGGTGAGGAAGGAGCGTGACCGTCGCTTCGCGGAGCCCCGCAACCCCTCCACCGCGACCAACCACCACTCCCCGTGGCACCGTTCGAACCCCTAGCCTAGAGATGCCCGTTTCTACCTCCAAACACCACAGCGCACGCTCCGACGTCGCCTCAGTGACTCTCAACTACCGTTCACCGTGTCTGCGATATTCTCTTCCGTCTGCACGTCGCTCCCTGGGGAAATTTTTCGGCGAGAAGTGTGCCGTGACAGAGGGTTAATTGGGCAAGACCAAGAAATACTGGCCTCGCCGAGTCGATCGTGCTTCCATGGCGCTGCGAACGGGATTACCGTGTCGCGATCTATGATAGACGATGGTTTAATGGCTCTGGGGACGCTTCTTCGTGAACTGGGACAATCCTAGGTGAATTAAGAATTTAGTGTTTTGCGGTGGAATCGAAGGAGGAGGATTGTTAGAGTACGTTCTAGAATTTTACATTTGACATGGTGTTGCTGTTTGTGAACGATAATATCAGGGCGAAGATTGGTAGGAGGATTGTCGAAGAGGATTAATGTATAGGATTTTACTTTTTTATGCAGTGCATTGTTGTTCGTAAGAGAAATTTAAGGGAAGTGGGACGATATCGGATGAGTTAAAAATTTACTGTTTAGTGTTTGAGACGGTGAAATTATTTATTATACATGTATTATTAATAAAAGTATCATTGGTATTTTGTACATTAAAGAATAAGAAAGAAGATTCTATCATAGGGATTGATGTTTGTTAAAGGAAATTCGATTCGATCCAGCAGACAATACAGCAGGCTCCTCAGTTTCCGCAAGTGGGACAGCTATTATTTCCAGTATCTATCTTACTTTTTACAAAAAAAAAAAGACATCGTTGCTTCTTATACGGTGAAGAAGGAAAGTCGTTTGTCAAAGAAAATCCAATTTAATCCAAACGGCAGAACAGAAAGATCTTAAATTTTCCAAAAGTGGATCTACTTACAACTTACATTTTAGTTTCTACAAGAAACGTCGTTTTACATTATTTAATAAATAGAAATAATCTATCTAATAAATAGAAAAATAAATATACATAAAGAAAAAAAAAGAAAAAGAACGAGATCGGTGTTCATCAAAGAAAATCTGCTGTACGAGCGATCCACGAAACAGTAGAGAAGCTTCCTAAATTTCCGGAAGTAGGACACCTACATACATTTCTAACCTCCATTCTAGTCTTTCCTCTTTCAACGAACATTGCTTATTTATAAATCATAGAATAAACGGCGAAGGAAAGGATTCGATAAAGAAAATCCGATTAGTATCAAGAGACCAGTAAAGAAGGTTCGTAAAATTTTTAGACGACAAAAGGAAAGACTGAGCACGAATGAGAACCACTGAAACGCGATCCGTGCTACTGGGCTACGCGCCACACGGCGCTTTGGCCGACCGACCGACTCTACTCGCACACGATCCTCCTTCTCCCTCCGCCGTTATCCGGCTCGCACTCTCTGTCTCTCTTTATCTGTCTCATTTTCTACGTCTCTCTACGCTGTACCGGTTCCCTGCCTCGCTACGCCATGCAAATCTTCCGTCTTGCACGTTATGAGGAACGAGCCCTGTCTCTTCTTCCGAGTTTAACCGGAGACCACGCCGCGATCCAAGGGATCCCGTTTCCTGTTCGTTCTTCGGGATGATCGAGCGGCCTGCATTATTCTATGCCTTGCATTACGGCCACGAGCTTCTAATCATCAGTTTTCATCCACCATTTCCACCATGAAATTTAGAATCGGAAAATCCGAGAAAATTTGAAAGAGAAAGCGATCCTGAAATATTTCGGCGAGAAAGTTAGGGACAAATAACATTGAACATTTTAGAAATTTGAAAGAGGAAGCCAGGCAGATAAGATTGATAATTCTTTAGAATTTGGATAAAAATGCCAGACAAATAAGGAAGGAAAACGAGGAAGCTAGAAAAGTAAAATTGAAAAATTGAAAATTTTGAAGGATAAGCGGGACAAATGAAGTTGGGAATTCTTGAAAATTTGGGAGAAGGAGATACATATATAAAATTGAAAATCGTGTGAAATGTCGGAAGAAAGTCAGAGAAATAAAATCGAAAGTGTTTGAAAATTTGTAAAAACGCGACAAACAAAATTTAATAGAAAGCATGTTATGAAAGTTAAAAGGAAAAAGGATAATTCCTGAGAAGCTTAGAACATGAGTGAACGCTTTGTTAGGATGATTTGATACGAGTGGAAATTTTCCAAAGCAATTTGCGAACATCCTCGCTGTATTGCCTTCTATTGCTCCTGTTTTCATTAGCCTGGTCAGCAGAAGGTAGGATCGAATGCACTCTTCTCCAATGATCTTAACACGATTGAAAATCAGGAAAAAAGTGGGGCTTGGAGAACAGACACTGAATCGTTCGTTGGTGTTTTATATCGTTTGCTTTCTTGTAAAAGGAGGAAGGTCATTTATTGAACCCTTTGAGTTTTAGAAACGCTGGACTCGTGCGAGTAATCTGAGATTTAAAATGTAAAAGGAAAAAGGAACAAGAAAAATTCTGTGAAACAAAGAATCTAATTTATCACGTCTTTCTCCAGACTCTTCGTACGTAAAGTTTTAGAACATGTAGAGAGAATATTATATAAAGATCGTTAGCACATAGGTGCGATTTTCAACCTGTATGTAGCAAACATTTTAAAAAAGTGCAATACCTGAGTATTTAATCAGAAGCACTGACTTCTTTTTCCTCTTAGATTTTCAAATGAGTCGTCCTTAAGATAACGTGGTTAACTCCATTTTTCTTAATTTTTACAATTTCACTGTCGATCGATGCTTATATCGTATAATTTCATCAATCTCTGCCTATTGTTCCGCGGAGTAAGTTTAATTTGACAAATGATGTGAATGCCCTCCTATCTTGAACATATATTTTTTGGCGTGACACGAAATTTTAGTAACTGGTACACTGCGGATTTACATGCATTTATGCGAAATTTAAGAATACGAAAATGCATAGAATATGCATAACGTACAAAAAAAAAAAAGAATACAAAGCTTCCAACGTAGCATATTCGTTACAATCTTTGTTAGACAAAACAAGTTTCTATCTAAAGCCTGTTCCTTTACCTGCGCTCATAAAAATGTCAATTCGCAGAAAAATTCACACTCTAATAATTAGTTTTTTTTTTCATGTGGGCCATGAGGTGGAAACGGTAGAGAATTATTGACGATACATCAGCATCGTAGGTAATGAGAATCAGGTCTGAAGGGAACGTGTTAAAAGCAAAACCAAAACCGTGTCTTTCACCTGAACGCCTTATGGACGGTCCTCTAATGGATTACTTGGGAAACAGCGATAACTTCTCGCTTGAGAGTCTTGGAAGACAATCTTGGCAGAGACTAGTGTAGCAAGTGCTGGATAAAGTAAAAGAGGAATAATAATAGAGGTTGTGTCTATAAGCGTTTGATTGTAATATTGGAATTCGTAATTCTATTGCAATTCTGGATGCGGCTGCATTTGCCATATGTGGGTCTTTACGACGTATAAAAACGACAATATCTTGAAACTATAGAACAATTCACTATTGTTAAGTTTTAAGGCTCGGCGCAGACGAATGACGTTATTGCAATTTTACAATGTTAATATTATACGATTTGCCATTCTTCTATCTCCAATAACGAGATTGTACACTCGTGTGCATTTTATTTTGGTTCTTCGTATTCTACTGGCACAACAACATTAAGCATAATATGGAAAGTTGTTTTAATATCGTGTCATCATTGAAAAATATAAAAATAGAGAAGATTACGTACAAATAAATTTACAACTATTCGTAACTTTTACTTTGGAAAAAAAGCCCGTGTTTTAAAAATTTTTCACGGTAAAGGTATATATGGTAAAAGTGCGAAGAGTTAAAATTAAACCGTAAAAGCAGAAAACGATTAAAATCAACGAAAAAAGATCACTTTAATCAGTGGAATTATTTTTCTACCAGCTCTCCTGAAATTTCTCACTTACCATCTGATGAAAAAATTTTTTAAGCTCACAGGATTCTCGTTTTATAATTCTATCCAATCCTACATCATCAATGTTAACAAGATCGTATGGTTCTTTCCTGCTAAGCTCTTTACCAATTAATACACGTGTTCCTGAACAATGTAGACAAAAAGATATCGAATAAGAAAATATCCTAATATTTTCTTCCAACTATCGATCGTTACTCGGACGAAAAGAAAAGATTGATTTCGATCGGAAACCGTAACATATCTCAGTCTCCTGCATTTTTCCATGGTTCTTCGTCGTGTGCACAGTGGCGGAGGCCTTTACGTTTCGCTAGAACGAAGAAAAGGAAATTGAATCGCGAGCCGCACCGGGTTTTCTCGTTGTCAGCGATTTAATCATCGGTCGGCTATCAACGCCAGCCGACCATCCTTTCCGGGGGCTTTTCATTACGGTTCGTTAAAACGACGACTCGAGTCTAGTCGTTTCCAGGCACCGAGCCATCCTGGTGAGTCAGGTCATTGCCGGAATTACTTGATAATTACTTCTGACACTGGCGACACGAGAGAAGAAAAGAAAAGAAGGAATATCGATACTGAGAACAGGAGTTTTAAGAAGAATGGTTTCTCGGATATTAATGGCAAGATTAGGCGATCGTTGTGCTCGAAGATTAATTAGAGGGATGGAAAAGGAATTATTAAGCATCGCCGTAATTGCTGCTCTTTGTTTCTATAGGCAGCCGATTGTAATATTTCGATTAAATTAAGTTTCAATTATTAAATTCAATTTTCAATTGGTACTTTGTTTCTACAAATATAGATGGATGGTTGTGATACTTCGATCAATTAAGCGTGATTTATTATTTGAAATATGTTTCAAATATGTAAAATTAGTCGATCGTAATTAATGCTTTGTTTTTATATCAGTATGAACAAAGTAAGATTGTAATATGTGGATTAAAAAATGTACGTTTGTAGATATCTGCTTTTGTAGATAGAGGTTGCAAAATTTGGATTAAGTAGATGCGAGTTGTTATCTGCAATATTTGAAATATATAAAATTAATTGATCATAGTTTTGGGATTAATTAGCTGGATGAAGAAGGTATTATTAAGTATGATTACATTTGCTTCTCTGTTTCTATATATACAAGTGGGTGATTGTATTATTTGGGTTAAGTAGCTGCAAGCCATTATTTGTAGTATAGGTACGGAAATTTATTGGTGGAAGTGTGAAAGAATTTGACCAATCGCGGTTATTATTCTTGGTTTCCTAAAACGCACAGCTCAGCTGCAGTAGAACGAGTACATTCCAGGTCAGACTTGAATTATCGTTTAATTAGAATTCAGAACGAAAAATAATTCAAAGCCGCATGTATGGTACCAATATATTTATTATACGTGCAACACGACCACTCAATATTAATCGTCAAAACAATGTTCAAAAGCAGCAATTGAATTCCAAAAATTTAATTACCCAGCCTTATAGCGTTGTGCTCAAAATTACTTTGTTTTCCAACTAGAAATTATATGTCATGCTATGCTTTTTTCTCTTTCCAATTATCATACACTATCGCACTGAACTATCAACTATGCGATTCAAACATCATTCTCCACTTTCTCCCAATCGATCGCAGGAAGCGCGCCAAGAGCTAAATCTCCCTTTCCAAACCTAATTCACAAGGCCCACAACTGGAAGCACGCTTGCTGCCAACTAAATCAACTGTCACAAACTTGCGACACCTGAGCACCGTCCCAAAACTCTCTTCCTCTCAATCGATCACACAAAGCTCACCAAGAACGAAACTTCCCTTGCAAACTTAATTTGCCAGATCCACGATCACGAATACGCTTTTGACCGCGTGAACCAAGCATCACAAACCTAGCCAACTGTTCCATCCTCGGTTTCCCCTCGATCGATCACACAAAGCACACCAACGATAAAACTTCTCTTCCCAAGCCTGATTTACAAGATCCACAATTGCAAGTACACGCTTCCTGTCATTCGAACCATCAACTATCACAAACCTAGCCAGCTACTGCATCCAATTTCCCCTCGATCGATCGTACAAAGCACACCAAGTACGAAACTTCTCTTTCCAAACCTAATTTATAAGATGCACAATTAGAAGCCTCGGTTTCTTCTAACTTCCATTTCCGGCTGTTCCCTCCCATCCTGCCCAACCGTCACAAACCTAATCACCGTTTATCCAACCTCGAAACCATTCGCCATCGTTTTCCAATCAATCATGCACTTTTAATCGTGTTCTCAAATACACGACCAGTCGTCCAATAACGCGAATCATCGAAAATACGGCTTGCCGATAAATAACACAAAAGCCAGCTCAAAGAGCAAAATAGAAGGACACAGAGAGAGAGAGAGAGAGAGAGAGAGGAATGGAGGGAGATGTGAGAGGGAGGGTGCGCGACACGATCATCAAAGCGTCAGCCAGATCGATGCTACGCGGGGGTGGAAGTACTTCCGCGGAACTGGGCTAGGCTAAAGTCCCTGAAACAACTCGTTACGTAACTTCCGGCGGCATGCCGCCTTCGACAATGCGGTTCCTTCTTGCGAAGCAGCCATCGTTTTCGACGCTGCTTAACCCTCAAATGCTGCTACTGGGTCTCTTTGACCCTACGCTGTTGTATAACACAGGCTGATACAGAGAAAAGTCGTAAAATCAGGTGGCCATCGAAACGAGCAGATTAACGAGATATCGGCAGAGGTTTCGGTTAATAAGAATCGACAGAAGTGCGAACAGAGATAATTACAAGGAGCTTGGAACGTTGGCATGTTGGAAAAATATTCTTTCGGTCAACGGAGTCAATGTACGACATGCAACTATTCCATAGAACATGCAACTGTGGAATATCAGTGCAGAATGTTATGTTTTAGAACATGAAATTCTATAGATTTCTGGTCGAATCGTAGCTTCGCTCCGCCGTTTTTTCATCCATTGAAATATCGCTAACAATATATGTATTGTTTATATTTTTCATATTCTTTATATTAGGTTGTCCGAAAAGTTTCTTTCGTTTTATGAGGAAATATAATAATAGACGCACAACGATATTTCTTTTATATTATCTTGTCGAATTACGTACGATCCATTTTGTTCTGTTGAAATAAACACCGTGACATTTCACAGACTTGGTTTCACGTTTTTATGAAGGTACATTGTTGTAAAAAACACGTTTGCGAAAGAAAGACACTTTCCAAACAACCTAATATATATATACTAAACAATATGCAAAACTTGAAAACTCTGTAATTAACAGTCAGTTTGCTCCAACTAAAACTTTTATATAAAACTACCAACTAAAACTATTATATAACAAATTCTCAGAATTAATATATTCTTTAAATTTTGTGCTGCTTCAAAGAGCAGGCAATGTATGCATTTTAAAATTCCATATCACCCAGAAAATAATAGAAATAGAAAATTTACCAATACGAATAATAACGTTAATAAAATTTCTTATTCGTAATCGCTGCCCTGTGTACATTCAGGATCATTTTCATCCACCTCCTTGAGCTGTCTGGCGTGGCAGAGTTAAAAAGTAAACCCCTTCCTGTTTGTCGGACACGCCGACCATAAAAGAGGCAGAGAGTCGATGGTCGTTCGTCGGAATCGATAACGCGTAACAGACGTCTCTAGAATGGTGAAATATTAGAGGAAAGAAAATTGTCTATTCGTCGTTGTCGCTGAGAGAGCACGTCGGTAGGTCGAAGTAAAGAAATTTTGCGGATTTCTTTGGGAAAACTAGAAGAAACCGGTGAATCCTGTGTGGTTACGTAACACGCGGAAAATAGTCCGTTCCACGAAACTCTGGAGAGTGCCGTGATTCGAGCACACTTTCCACTTGCCTCCATTCTAAGCTTTGAACTAAGCCAAGGTAGGCGGACAGTTCGCTCTTGTGTTTCATTTTGCCAGTGGCTTTTTCAGAATTTATGGTGATTCCCTACGCAATTGAAAATATTCGTGAATGTTTTAATAAAATTTGGGACGGTTGATACGCCTGGAGAACGGAACGTGCGACGACGTTTCATTTTTAAATTGAATTTAGCGAAATTTAATTAGATGCCGCGTGATTTGCGATCCTTCGGGTAGAATTTATGAATTTTATGGACCGTTGATCGAGATTTATTAACTTTGCATATTCGCTGTATTCCGGACTAGAATATATGAAATTCATCCAGCTCTCGATTAAAATTCACAAGATTTCCAGTCTGCCAATTAAAACCTGTAACACGCGTAGAAAGTAATTTGAATTTTCCTAAAACTAGCGTGCTTTCGATCGAAACTCTGGAAATTCGAATGAGCGTAAAAATGATAAAATTCTATAATTATAATCTCAAATACGATATTCCAAGTGCAATGTCAAGCTTCCAAACAACTCACCAAATACTCGAAATTCCGCTCGATATACCAAAATTAACCACACTTCGACTAGAACTCGAGGAATTGTTTAAAATAAAGATTCGCAAGATTTACCAACCCATCGCCGGAATTCTTAAAAATCGCCAACCTTCGAATCCGACCAACTTCCAAGTTTAAACCCCGTCGAATTCAGTAAATTGTACGTTATCGGCGACTCTTCAAGCCAACCATTCAACCCCTCGAAGCCTTAATCGAGCGCTATGGCGACCAAATCACCCACATACAGCCGAGTCAATTTGTTTGAACGAGCGCAACACACTGGACGAGTAAGCCCGATACAAAAAGGATTGAGAGAAAGTACGGAAAGGACTTAAAGAAAAATACAGTGTAAATGGTGGATTTCGTAGAAAAATGGCGGAAGTGTAGGATGTGCAATGGGTGAAAGAAGGAAGGCGGCCAGACATTGTGAAGGTTCATCCGATCGTTGATAATCGAGCAACGTTCCACGTCAAAGGGAAGGTGCAGTGTCACGGGACACTCGTCACTGTCACACGAGCCGACCACAGAGGTGTGAACTTGAAACGATGCTGGCAAAACTGGCCAGCCAACCTTGACACAGTTGCCCGTTCGTGATTTGTCGTACAAATTAAATTTGCATAAGTAGCACTCCGCTGATTAGACAGACCCGGACTTGTTCTACCCCAACTCGTTTCAAAACAAGATATCGAGGCGCCGTTAGATCGACGCCACTATTCTTTCGTATCTCTCCTTTAACTCCATTCCTCCTCTGCTTTCAGTTCTATCTTCTAATTACAAAATGAAGCGAGTCACCGAGTTTCTATATTGCCAATTAAGGATTTCTGCGAATTTCATAACACGAAGATAAGACATACGAAGTAAAATATATCCGCGTCTTTTGTTCGAAATTTCAAAATAAGCTACGTGGCTAAGGTAATGGGAATCTCTGTCTTTTCTTACAAAATTACCAGCTGCCCCGAATTTAATAATATCCCATTAAATTATCGATACACGCGCACCGAACCGAACGCTTTTATTCCAAATTTTCATTTAGCCACCTTCGTTAACCGGCGAACTCACCCTTGTAACTCAAACACAGAAAATTATTAAATTTCTATCCTATATCTGCTATACGTATAGCTTCTTAGCAAATTAACAGAAATTATTCGTAATATCCGATATTACGAACATCGAACATCGATATACGATATAAAATATATTGGTTTGGCAACTAAGTGATTGCGGATTTTGTCAATACCATCTAATAACGAAATCCGCAATCACTTAGTTGCCAACCCAATACGTACAAAGATTCCTGCTCTTTCCGCGTTTGTTATATAAACGAAGGGAATTGGATAAATATATATTACAAACCGATACTTCGATCGAATACGGGGCACCTGAAAGAGATCGTTTGTATTAATGTTTCTTCGAGAAGGACACATCCTGTGCACGAACATGACGTAATTACCATGCGCTGCTGTGACAAAAAGTGATCGTTCGACTAATTGGTCGTCTAGTCGACACGAAAGTAGTTTGACGATTAACGCGTGAGTCATTAAATACCATTCGCATATAGCAAAGTACGTGTGTACACGTTGTGCACGTCTCTATTAACGTCTGTGATACCGCACGAATTTGATTCGCAGGAAATGAATCATGTTTCGTGGCCCCTTTCCTCCCTCGTATCACGCGTATTACGCTCGCCAGCCCGCCAGTCTCTCTCTCCCTCTCTCTCTCTTTCTCTCTAATAATTCTCTCTCTAACCCTTCTCACTGTTTCTTTCTCTTTCTTCTCGCTGCTGCACTGTGTATTGCGTTACCCCGCGTTGCCTTTCGTTATTAAAACCGTACACAGCGGAAGCGAGATTGCGCAATCACGTGTGGCACGATGAATTTTCACCGGAATTTTTCCCACCATCGCGCATCGCCGAGAGAAAGAGCTCGCGATCCTCGCAAGTTAAACGAACGAAATAACCGACGTTGGGGGTTGGCAGTTTTTAAAATTGAAACACAAGTAAGGTATTTGGATTACACGGCTCGCGGAAGCGTTGTACGAACGTAGCCGGCGCGCGATCAAAGAGAACGCGTGGGTTCGGGCGAGCAACCAGGGTAAATGAAAATTTCGAATGAAAGCGCTGCCTCGCGTGTATTGATACTCTAATCGCCTATTGCACGTTACTGGATTCGTAGAAGTTGCTCATTCTGCAAGAAGGGAGAAATTTAATGATCTGCGATATTTTATATTGAAGCGGTAGCGCGCAAATCAGAAACGGAAACAGATTTAAATTGGAATTAAAAATGCAACGTACGGTTAGGGAAGATTTGGAAGCTTCGAAATTCAGGGTACAATATCAGAGCGGAAATTTAGAATAGATTCGAGAATGGAAATGTTGTATTACTTTATTTATTTAATATATATATATATATTAACGGAGGTAAATGAAAATTTGGAACGGAAGCGCTGCTTCGTTGTTTTATATTGATACTTTAATTTGCGAAAGTTGTTCGTTCTGTAAAGAGGGAGAAGTTTCACGACGATTTGCGATATTTTATATTTAAGTGGTAGATAAGAGTAGATTTAGAAACTTGCAAATTAGATTAAATTTGAGAATGGAACTTCTTCAATCACTTTGTTAACGAGGGTAAGTGAAAGTTTGAGAACGTTGCTCTGATGTCGAAATGCAGCGTGTAATGTGTGTCTGTGTTTTTGGCAATTTTCATGTTATTTTCCTTCTCCAAATTTATCTTTCCCACGCGAAAAGAACATATTGAGTATTCTATCATTCATACGAAAATATTTAAATAATTCGATTTAATTTCAATTTAAATATTCAATCAACCGCATTAAAATAAAATGTATATTCGTAAAAAAGGCTAAAAAAATAATATTCCAATTATAAATTTAAATTTGTTATCTCATACAAATTATAATACCTTAATGTAGTTACACGTCCTGATCAAATTAAAATGGCAGAATGTAATAAGGAAACTTCGAATGGATTAAAACGTTTAATTATTTACCTAACTATCTTTTTTTTAACAAATACTACGAACGAAAAGAAAAGTAAAAAACACTTGTACTTACAACAAAACAAAACGTTAAAAGCATACGCACGACACTGAATTTATTGTTTGAGATAAATTGTTTAAAGCGCGATTTAAGAAAACATTTTACGAGCGTGGAAGTGGATTCTGAGGACCTTTTAACTACGAAAAACATAATTTTCTACCTAATAATCATAAACCGGATTTTTCTCCGTAAATTGAATATCCGAAAGATCGTGTAGAGGAAACGTGACATTTCGAAAATTTCTCAAAAGCCTGTCTCGTCCCATCGCTCGGTTAACACTGCATTCTCCTATCAACAAAACGAACAAACATTTCGTTGCATCGTATTTCATTCGGGGAACAGCGAATGGAAAATGTAAATGAAGTCTTCGTTCGAAAGTTTATTAGAGTGTACCGTTGTATAATTAGCTATTACTGGCTGCTTATTTTAACGATAATGGCGCGTGTCAGTGGAACAATAGTAATAATATTCGCGTTGTTGTCGTCGACGTTTGTAGCAACGTTTCGAGATAAACGACGGATCGTGAGTCCTGTATTTTAAAATAATAACAGGGGAATTATGGTTTCTAGGTTTGTAAAGATATCGTTGAAAGAGAAGGAATAAAGGCAGAGACGAGACACAGGGGCTGCAGACAGATAACCACTTGACGACTCGAATGCAACGGGGGATGAACGACGGAGGAAAAAAGGAGAGAACAAGCGTCGTAAGCCTTTCGATAGCTACGACTCGTCGTCCGTAGTCACAGATCGATACTTCAAACTGGTCTTGCATTTCCAGAAGAAGAATAAGAGAAACTGTTGTTCCACTTTGTTACCATTTTACTTGTCACTTTTGTAAGTTCTTGTGTTTCGTTTAATGAAAAATATCGTACGCGATCATTCGATCGCTGTTAGAAATTTTACGGCAAATGATTCCTTCGAAATATCGCGTTTTATGAGAATATCGTGTTCGAATTTATTGTAAATATTTAGTCAATGTAATTTTTGTACGAGTTGTCTTTTATTGCGAGTGCGTCCAATTATTATTAGCGATCAATATTTCTGCGTACGGTGGCTACAAAAAGTATTTACCCTTATTTTCCAATAAGGTGATTTTTTATTAAATTATAAATTTCATTCTCACAGTGTCGAATTTTTGGAATCGTAAAACATTACTAAATAATACGAGATTTGTGACAGTAGGATTTAATTAATTGGTATGTAAATGCAATGATAAATGCATCGATGTGTAAAAACTTTTTGCAGTCACGTACTATTTCATAGTTTTCCAAATTCATGCGTCTTATATTCGCAAATATCACGTTGCTTTGTTATACGCGAGCAACAAAAGGCGTAAGAAGCTTAAGGGAGGAACAATTGTTATTGCAATAAGAGCAAGTGACTTTTATAAATTTTTTTTTAGCTAGCTACTAGTTCCTTTCTGGGATGTAATTTTCTTTCGTTTCAATTCTTATCGTTCATTAACTTTGCAAATTGCAACGTTTAATAACTTTTTAAATCAACGTGCATCGATAGCTGGCGATAGTTGAAAATTGATTAATCAATTTCGGGCGAAGCTTCGTTCACTTTGTCACAAATTTCTCCAGGGATCGAATCCCAAAGTCTTATTCGATTATTTATTTATAATACATCTTTAAACAATATAATTCAATTTATCGAGAGAAAGACGCGTCTTTCTTCGACGCGCCAGAACTTTCCAATTTTTCACGTTTCTCTTCCAAAGGTAGGTTCGATCCCAACGTGAACTATCGAACTTTAAGAAAACTTCTTGACTTCTGCATTCCGATGACAGATACCGCGCGTCAACAACGGTTACATCGTCCAAGATGATCGCAACATTTGTACAATATAAACGACAAACTATAAGCAAGACGAACTGAAATAAAAATTACATTTGTACCTCCAGTCTATCTATCTGTTGGGTTGGCAACTAAGTAAGTCAATACCAACTAATGACAAAATCCGTAATCACTTAGTTGCCAACCCAATACATCCCAAAAGGTTCTAGTCGCATGTAACCGATAGTTAGCGTTTAAAAAAATTCGTAAAGATCACTTGTCTTCATCGTTGTCGCGCTAGAATCTCTGTTGAGGTTGACTGACAGAGGAACGAGTGGATGAATTTGTAATAGAAACATACATTATGATAAGTATAGGTATAAGTACAGATATAGTGTATTCTGATTCAGATCCTCATTCTCTCAGTGTAACAATACAATAGAAGAAGGATGATAGGCAGAACGTTCATGTATTTATAGCAAAGGACCAAGTTAACCTTGGTGTTTAGCTCTAGCTGAAGACTACAAGAAATATCAATAGAAATCTATTTATAGTTCTTTTGTTTCTAGACCTTGTAACCGAAAACAAAATTTATATTCAAGGGCACAATAATATGAACCTCTCGATATTTTGAATTTTTTTCACTAAATTCAATTCTCCTCGTAACAGCGGTCTCCGGGCCACGGATATACAAAAGAGAAAAGAGTATAGAGTTTTCCTTGAAGTAATTACTTCAACAATCTCCTCCTAGACTTTCAACAATGGTGGCGATTATCACCAGGAAATTTAACGCTGATCTTCCCTTTTCACGGTTGCTTATTTAATCTCGCGGAACGTGCCTCGTTCTTCAACGTTCAGCTCGACGCTATGAGTACTTGTTTATTTGGACGAGTGGCAGGGTGTCTCAGGCCAATTCTTCGAACGAGCATCCCAACGTTGTCGTTGAAACGACGACGCTTTTATTACGGTCTCCTTGTTATTCGAATGCTCGCGCGCTTTTGTACGTTTTACGTCGCCACCGGAAAATTGGACCTCGTATCTGGCGTCTCATCCTCGTTCCCCTTTCGGCTCCTTAAGAAACATCACTAACCTTTTTCGTCTCGGAGCTGTTCCCTGCTCGGAGAGAAACGCGGCTACGTTCGGCTTATAAATCTCCATTAAGTCGCAACGACGTCCCGTTCGTCGTTTGCTCTTCACTTTTCGTCGTTGAAGCCGAATCAACGCGTTCAACCATTGTGTGGCTATGGAGCAGTGCCTAGGGATCTTCTTTAGGGATATCGTGGCGTAAAATTATTTTTTTCCCTTTTCCATTATATCTTCTTTTTGATAATTGTCATTCTAGCGATGAAATGGCGCGTTAATGATACCAAGGAACCTTGGTTTAGCAAGATTGGATGTAGCATAAAAATATTTTCTCAATTGGATGACTTTTTCTAGTTTCTATTTCAACGAGAAACTATACACGTTGAAAACACCAAGTTATTTTTATTTATCTTTCGCATAAAAATATATCCTCGGAATAATCGTAAATAACACGGTGTAAATTACGAATGAAATTCCGACGAATGAAGTTGAAGGTTTCAGTGGTTCTCAGTAAGAAGTATGCGAAAGACAAAGAAAAAATAATTTCTCCAATACGTACGCTGTGGAAACTTTACTTTTTAACATTAACGAATCGTCTCGATTCTCGTTGCAACTATAACCAGTGGAATGCGTACATCTGATGCTTACTCAGGGAAGTGTCTTAGGACCAATATTATACACACTATACACTATACAACTACCAAGAGCAAAATACTGACATTCGCGGACGACATTGCTGTATTAGTCCAGGCATACTTATCCAGAAACAGCAGTCATATTACTACAAAAGCACGCCACAAAAATAGAAAACTGACTACAAGATAAACAAATAAAGGCAAACCTCAGTAAATGTAACCGTGTTACATTTACACTAAGAAAGGGAAATCACCAAATAAATGGCAGGCATATAGCACAAACAAGGCAAGTTAGACAGTTAGGACTTCACTTAGACACACAACTTACATGGAAACAACATACTAAATCAATTATAGACAAAATACGGGTAAAAAGAAGGCAGATGTACTGGCTAACTAATCGAAACTCTAAGCTCAGCATAAAAAATAAACTTAAAAATCTACAAAACCTCTATGGGGGACAGCAGCAATGAGCCACATAAATAAACTATAGTCGCTACAATCGAAGATACTGAGAACAATAGTCAGCGCCCCGTGGTATGCCAGAAACGAGGATATATGCAAATACTTACAAATATCAACGGTCAAAGAAGAAATCGACAGGTACGCAGAAAAATACAAAGAAAGAACGGCAACACATCGAAACCAGCCGGCTGCTGAAGCGAGCAAAACTCTCATAAAAAGAAGACTAAAAAGAAAACATGCCATTGACCTCACTAGAGTGTTAAAAATCACTAAGTTAAAAAAATTTACCAAATGTCCAATTGAACAAATTGTAAAATACAAATTAAATAATAATAAAAAAAAAATCTGATGCTTACTGAGAATCGATTAATTTCGATCGTGACAACGAACTTCGCTGTGCCATTGAATTTCCAACAAAATTGCGGTATAAATAAAATAAAAGTTAAAAAAATTTACCAAATGTCCAACTGGACAAATTGTAAAGTACAAATTAAATAATAAAAAAAAAATCTGATGCTTACTGAGGATCGATTAATTTCGATTTGTGACAACGAACTTCGCCGTGCCATTGAATTGAATTTGCAACAAAATTGCGGTATAAATCAATGCTTCGTAAAAAGAAATCGATAGAAAAGCAAGCGATCTAAAGAAACACGTTGCACGATAGATTAATCCCGAAACTTGAAGAAACTTTGAACAAACTTACTATCCAACTTTGTAGAAAAACATCTCGTATACGTTGACCCGATACTTTTAGCCAACTGAAAGCCCGTAATCGATTAGAAAATCACGCGAGAGTAGGATCGATCGGCAACCAATTGCACATTTATGCTCGGAGCTTGCAACTCTCTGGATGCTGTTAATCTCGCCTGTTTACAATACGCGAGCGTGTTTGGTTCATCGATCTTCGGGCGTCGCGTTTTGCGATGCAAGTCGAACAATTGCCAGGAAATGGGTCAAGTCCTAATTGCATGGACGCCGCGGGGCAAGGAGAGAGGAAAACAAAATGTCTCGTGACGTATCGTTCGATTTCCCGGTGGGAACGTCGAGCAAATGGCCCTCGTTAAAAAATATCGAAACACCGTTTGCTATGGGCGAATTTAATGGAGGTAGTTGAAGAGGTTGAATTAATGGCAGAAGCGAATGAATTGCAGGCGAATGGCTGGCGCGATATTTCGAAGAGCTACGGCCATTGGTAACGATAGAACTGATCGAAATTTGATGATGATGAGTTCGAGATCGACGTGTTGACTTTGTGTAACGACAAACTCGTATTTTCGTATAGCGAGAGTATCCGTGTTTTGAAAATCAGCCATTAGATTGTATTACCAAAATACATTTGACAATATTCGTATTATAATAATTACGATATTGGCGTCCAGATTTTAAATGGAAGCGAGCAATTTTATTATTACAGTCTATAGTTATTCTACGAAAATAGATATATTACTTGTGCGTGGGATTATTACACCGCGAATTCTTATTTTTCAGAATATTATTTGGAAAGTGGAACCTCGTTAGAAAATTGTTTTACCTGGCAAATGTATAGAAAGCATAACAGTTCGCATATTTCGTACATTTTATTTCTATATTGCGTGCGTTCTTTATTTAATTTTAACTTTCGAATTTCCTAGAAATGTGCAAAAATGCGCGATCTAGCGATCGTACAGGATGTATATCTATCTCGAAAAATTTGAAGTTTCTGGAAAAATCGTTAAATAAATAGTGCAGGTTGAAAGCACTGTGATAGAAAGAAATTTAACAGTGACGTCATATTTAGTATATTAGTCGTCAATAACAGTGGCAAATATCCTACGATATCATTCGAATTATCATCACGCAAACAACAGAATTATTTAGACGCAATTTCCTTTATCGCTGCGCACTCTGAACGCTCTGTCTTAGCTTCGGAAAGCTACACAATTTTCTAAAAACTATCAATATTGAACGAGTAGCTGCTATCATCTGCTCGCCGTTCTTTGCTTTATCGTTGAGTACATATAACTTTCCACTTGTGTACCATGTGTCAATAACGCCATTTCTAGTGCTAGAGCGATTTAATTAAAAATCGCAGCACGAAGTCGCAACGAAACGAACAGAATTCCTTTAAAGAATGCCGAAAGGTACGGCAGGTTTGATTCGAAGGTAAAGTAGAAAGGGAGGCGAAAAAGAAAGAAAATGGAAAATTGCCGGTGAATTGGGCGGATGCGTCGCCGGAGAATTGATAGGAGGAAACATCGAGAGGAGGAAAAACGAAGGCACAGAAGTTCCGTGCCAAGTCAATACTTCGTTCCCGATAACGTCACTCGATTACCGATTAAAAGAAGATTTCGATATCGAACCTCTTCGTATCTGGCTAAATAATCAATCGTTCGACCGCGGCTGCTTTTTCCCTTTGCCTTTTCTTTTTTTTTTTTAATATTCTTTTTTCCCAAGGCGATCAACTCTTTGCCGCTTTCTCCGAGCCAATTTGTTTTAACGTTTTGAACACGATGGGACGATTCAGACACAGCGTGTCGTTTTTTCAATTCGTATATTTTCTGCGCCGTTAGAAACGAATACGTGAACCGTTCCAAAAAGAAATATTTCGGTCTACGCGTTTCATCAGACGCGTGGAATGATAAATTTTGTAAAATAATTGGAAAATTTTCCTTGACGTTTACAAATTCATGCAAACAAATATATTTCCCTATTAAACAAGGGAACTATCTGTCACGCTGTATACAGGGTGGTCCGTAACCGGTGATACGATGGGGTACAGGGTGATTGTACGCGAAAAGATAAGTGGAAAATATGTAACGAAATTTGTTGGTAGGACGAAAAATTTGTTTCTTTAAGGGAAAATCGAGTTTGAAAATTTATCGAATGTACTTAACCATCCGTCTGCAATCTTATTTTCACATACGTCGTCTGCATACTTTCACAGACCTTTTTTAGCTTTCCGTGCTTTAAAAAACCCCGCCAATATGCTCTTCCAAGTTTCCGGAACATTAACCGATAGTTTCCATCGTCACATATTACCGTAATCTTCTTTCAAGCAGAGCAGGATTTAAACAAAAATATGGGAAAAATGAAAAATTGCTTGAAACTGCTGGTCGAAGACGACCCGGTGTGCAGATGGAAGGTTAAACTTGACCAGATACCGAGTACATATAAATAAACAATCGGTTGGAAACAAGTCGAAGATATAGAATAAAATTGTTCCGTTTAATGCTCCATTTTCGCCCCATTTCTCGCATCAATTTGTTTTTTTTTTTTCGATACTTTCAAACATTTTCACGGTAAAAAATTATATTATTCTGCCATTTATCGAGCAATTTTTACGAAACTTTTTCTTCATCTTCACCCATAAAATTAGATAGCTTTGAAGAAGAACTCGTATGACGGCGCGTGGAGGACAAAGAACAAAATTAATTACTTATCTTTTCATTTCATCGATGGTTTCACCGTGATGTTAATTTGCCATATGGTCTGACACGTGCACATAATACATGTTAACACTTTGACTGCCACACCGAAATCACATGTGTCGCTCAGGACGCCACGGGAATATTTTTATTATTCAAAACATATAATGGCAAAAGAATAATAAATTGATGATGCAAGACAACTTATTGGTGGTCACGGGTGACCACCGTGGCGCCTTGGCAACAGTTGATAGCGACATATTATAACAAGGCTTCGTTTATTTCAACAAACCATTTGCATTCGTTGTTTCGTCGTAAGCAAAACGTTCAGAATATATTGTTGAAACGCGTAGAAGATATTAGTAAACAGTATTTGCTCGTTCTATATATAACAGTAAAGTATGTGTACGTTTCTAATTTCGATTATATGATTATAAAGTATCATTTACGATTATTTTCTAAGGTGTGTTTATAATAATATTCGTAGATTAGCCCTCAAAGATATGGATGCAAACACAGTGCACCGTTAGATGCAAGATTCGTTCTCATTCTTTTTATTGATGTTCTAATAAAAATGTTTAATTGTTCAATGGGGCACTTTTAATTTCAAAGTATCTTCCATTTATCGGTTATATTCAAAATGCCCTAACTGTCAATTTTCATACAATTTTTACAATTGTAAGAAGTTCAAGCGCTCCGGTCACCAATGACCACCGTGGCGTCATAGTGCACGTCACATCTACAGGTTTAGACCCACTAGAGTTTCTGTTTCTACCTTCCTATATTTCCATCTTTTGTGCTTCTGCTTTCGTCGTTCGTAGACTATGCTGGCGATCCACCAATCGCACTCGCCACTTACGAGTCACCCCGTATATTTCATTTCTATGGGCAACGAACCGAGGAAAATTTTCGCGCGAAACGACCGGCGAATTCGGAATGAAAAGATTATGTAAAAGAATCCACTTCTTGGATTTCCATCCGCCCGGAAACCGTGTCATCAAATTCCTATCGAAGGTTTCTCGAAAGGTTCGCGGCTTGCCACTTATCGGTACTTTACGGTCGAGATACCTCGAAAACGCGTCGACCGCGGCGCGCTTGAAAAACTGATCAAACCGGAAGTTAACGCGTTGCTCCTACACGGCGTAAAGAAGCCGATGCGCCGATCATCGTAAAATAGAAATAGGATCGCTTAAAGGTTCCGACACGTTCGATATTTCGTTCGTCAGCAGCGTGTCGCCTTCCGCATCTCTCGATAACACGCCTCGTTTATCGATCGCACGCGATCCAGAAGAGGCTAGAAATCGAGCTTTGACACTGCAACGTTCGGGAAAGAGGAAATGAAAGCTCGAAAATAGCCCAAATCGATGATCGAAGAGGGTTGATAGGACTATGTACAGAGAAGGTGTTTATGTTCGAGACTTTCACGATGATTAGATGACACGTTCGCGCTTCTTTGGCTTTCCATCGTGTTTTCGGCAGGTAGAGCCGGGGTTAGGTAACGCGTTAAATTTCTGGAAATATCATTTTCTAAAAAAAATATAATCTATATAACACGAATTTTGAATATGCGATAAACAATGATATTTGATATTTTATATTATCGACATGATTGACATGACATTATTCACATAACGCGTACATAGTGAACATATAATTACTAAATAAAATACATAAAATTACTTTTCCATTAATTAAAGTAACTTTCTTTTACTGACTTGAAACTACAGTATAATATTTCTTTCGCGAGTAGTTGCTTTTTCTATTTTTTTAATCTTCAATCTGACCTCCTTTTAAGCAACACCGATCGTTACTTGGCTGTTTTAAACTTCTAGTTAGTCAACATTTATAATCCAAGTCCGCAAGCATCGAGCACGATCGAAAAAGTAACGCTCTCTTAACACCTGTAACAACTAATAAATCTCACGAAGAAATCTATCGCACGTGGTGTGCACGGAATCCTACAGCATAAAGAAACCAGACGAAAAATTAGCGCAATGTACTGAGCGTAAGGATCGGGCGCATGAAAAATGCAGCAATCAAAATTTTCTTCATATTTATCTCAATTACGATTGCGAATAATTGGTTAGAAATTTCACTTCTATTTCTTTACTTGTTAATTAAATCAATAAATATTTTGATTTTATAAAGCGCAGCAACACACATTAGGTGTTTGTTATTATCGGAGCCACGCAGTGTTACAAGCGACCTGAGATCACAGTCGACTGTAACACTTTCTCCGCTTCTCATCTTTTTACCAATAACCTGTTTATTACTTGAAATACAACGAAACATTTGTAACTCGATAATGTCAGATAAGTAAGCGACATTTTCGTCTAAGAATTTTTCTTGTAAACGTAATGGGTCCAGCGCGATCGTATTGCAAAATCAAAGTGCTATTACCTCGGTCTACTGTGCGCGTTAATACGACAATCGTCCGGAAAGTAATACCCGTTTACGTGTAAAAGTCAAACAAAAGCATGAGATGCGCTTATGGAAGATCATGTAGCTTCGTTCGTACGTTGACAGAAATAGTACCAAATTTTTCGTATTCAAATAATTATTATCGTTGTGATTTCATACGCCTAAAATGACAATGCAAATTGAAAATCCTGCTGGCGACGAAGCGCACGGTCCGTCGCATTTTTACGTTTCTTGAATGTTGAAAACCGTTGCTTAAGAGGACTACACCATCGAATTACTGTAATTTATCATAATAAGGCTATGGTTAAATCATTTGTAAGAAGATGGATGCTATCATAAACTTTCCGGACGCCTGTCTCATTGCAGAGAAACGTGACTGCGAATTTATCGCACGTGATCGACGCGCCAAACGAGCCGCACTGCCTCTTTTTCTTGTTCTTCTTCCTTTCTTTCTCTTCCTTTCTTTTTTTCGCGGAATTGAAAGTATCTTTGTACAGGAAACAATGATTCAAAAGACGACGTGAAGCGATGGTCGTGTAAACGGTGGAGATGTGTGTCGAAGGTATACGAAAGCTCATCCCACGTTGCGACAAGTGTGCAAATAGGAGCAGTGGTTGTACTAGAAAATACCTAAGTATATATACTAAAATTTTGAAGGAAGAAATCTTTTCAAAATGCATCCGTCTGGTTGTTATTTCTAAACGTAGTAGTCTTTGTCTCAACGTTTCGGAAAAAGGTGGAAAATACAAGTAGGGAAGCTACGATGTCACAACGAACGAATGGTACAACGAGTGTTAAATCGAGCGTAATAATCTTTGTTCGTTTGCGATTGATTTTGTAACACTGACATCGAAGAAACAAGATGCTATTCCATATTTGACGACATTCCACTATAGCCGGTGATGCTTAAAATAAAAGCAGACTAAGCGGTTTAACGCGCGAGACTGAATAGAATTCTAAGAGTAGAATTATAAGGTCGAGTTAAACGGAGTAAGAAAAATAAAGCGAGACTAACGTACTCGTAGCGTAAAGAGTAAAGCAAAACTAGCGTAAGGTAAGACTATCGAAATATAGAGAAAACTGTATGACAAGCGAAACGACCTCGCGTTTAGAATGTCTGTGTGAGTTCTTTGTACTTTATGTATCACAGCCTATAGACCATGGTCGTAGACATCTAGCCAGAAGCTTTTAAATAATAAAAAAGGAAGAAAAAAAAAGGTAAAAGTGTATGGCACACGCGTTGCTCGTTTCGTAACTCGCTGTCAGCATACGCAGAAACGCGTTCGTCGGTGTCGGCGTGGCTTTTTCGTTCGTCGGGTCATCTCTCTCTTTTTCCTTCTCACTTGCACGCTATTCTCCTCTCTTTTCGTGGGACGAATTCGAGTGATACGCGAGATTGGCGCAAGGCCAGCCGACGATTGCGTAACTCGCGTCAATGCGAATCGCTCGACCGCTCGATGAATGCCGTTCGCGATGCTCGGCCGTCTGCTCTTTCCTCTCGCTTCCTCCCGGAACAGCCAACAGAGCAACGGTTCACCTGTGCCTGTCGATCTCTCGATCGCTCTTCGATTCAGTAGTCTAGTATAAAATCGAAGATGCAAGGTCAAATAAATGAAATTTATTTACCTTCTTTTTTTTTTAATGTGTCATTTGGTATTGCTTTGGTATATTTATACAATGACTACAGAAATTATTTGTACACACCCTTATTTTCCAATGAAGAGTGTTTTATCGCGTTCCTAGTTTCATTTTCATAATAGCAGAATTTGTGCAGTAGTACGGAAGTACTATGAAACGATACGAAGCTTAATATACTTGGATATATTTATACAAATACCATAATAAATAGAATGGTGTGCAGATACTTTTGTATATTATTTGATGGCTGGAAATCATAGTGGTGCGAGTGAAAATTTCAAGAAGCTGTATTTACCATATATACCGCTCCTTTAGTTTCATAATTGATTAAATTATTATCGAATTCTCTGCAGCAATATGTTTTCACAATATGGAAGAGTAGAATGAATTTTTTCTAATGCGGTGCAATTCCATTTATCGGAACGAAACGTTAGTTCGTGGGCTGAAAATCATAGTTGTGCGACTTGAAAATTTGAAGAAGCTGTATTTGGCCACACGCTGAAACTCTTAAACGCGTGGTCCCTTTGGTTTCATAATTAGCGAAGTTGTTAGTTTATTCTCTGCAGCAATACATTTTCAAGACATGAAAAAGTAGAATGGATTTTTTTAACACAGTAGAACTGCATTTATCGGAATGAAATTTTAATTAGGGGCCGATTAACTGAACTTCCGTCGATTGAATCCGCGCATCCCGACGTGAACTACAATTTTGCGTACGTATGTATGAGAAGGAAAAATAATTAGTGGAGAAAATAGATCAACTATTATACAAACTCCAATTATATATGCGTATAAGCTGTTTACTCCGACAACTTTAGATAAACGGAGTTCTACTGTGCAGAACGCAACAGATTATTTCATAAAAACTGCCAGTGAGCTGACTCACACGCCACTCGAGAATCTCGGTTAAGCATTTACCTTTGAAGGTAGAAAACTAGAAATTAATTTTTAATTAAACCGAATTTCAGCTCCGCGGTCTCCAGAAAATTAAACGAATAACGCATGTAATATATATATATTATTTTTATATTTTAATAGTTTTCTATTTTAATATATATAAATAAAAGTAGAAAACGAGAAATTTATTTTTAATTAAATAGAAGTTTAGCTCCGCAAAATTAAGTGAACAACGTATGTAATATATATATTAGGTTGTCCGAAAAGTTTCTTTCGTTTTATAAGGAAGTAATAGACGCACAATGTCTTTTGTTTTATATTAGTTTATCGAATTATGTACGAACGTAATAATAGAAATATAACGAAATGGATCATATCTAATTCAATAAAATAATATAAAAGAGAAATTGTTGTTCATCTGTTATCACCTTATAAAAAAAAAAACAAACTTTCCGAACAACTTAATACATATTAAAATAGAAAAATAAATAGAAAACTATTAAAATAGAAAAATAATATATATATATGTTACATATGTTATTCACTTAATTTTGTGGAGATTGCGGAGCTGAAATTTGGTTTAATTAAAAATTAGTTTCTAGTTTTCTACTTTCAAACGCTAATATAAATATATATACGCTACTTTTTATCGAAATCTACGGTTTTGAAACTTTATCGAATCGAAAATATCTGTGTCTGCACTTTCACGAGCCTTCAGCGATTTAGGCACTTTGTACATTGCACGAAGATTCTATCGATCACTCGTTTCTTCTCTACTTGTAGATCCAACCTTCCTCCGCTCTTCTTCAAAATATCATTCGTTACCTTCATCCTCTTGAGAAGATAAGAAAATGACAACGAGTGCTATAATCGAGTCCGTATCGACTGTTTGCCTCCGACGCTGTCTTCGCCGACAAAATTTCATCGACACCGGGCTTCGCCGATAACAGCAATCATCGACACAGGGTTCAACTGACTTCTTTTTATATCGAGCTGTGGCAAAGTACGGTTTCCAGGATTGCGTATCAGTTTTACGTTGTATTCTTACCTCTGTGCCAATTCATCGACAGAACCTACATACACACGTACGTACTTACGCTCGAAAAAGATCTAATCCAAACCGATACTAATCCACACGCGAGCAAATTTGATAAAAGAAACGTCTTAACCGAAAATCGCACCGTTTGGATTGGTTTGGACTGGACTTTTTCGAGCGAGCAGGCAACGTGTTCGTGTGTACGTGTATACGTCTCGTCGATGTTGCAGACGTAGATGCAAAAGTAGTTGAAGGCAAATAGATCACGAAATCCATACATAGTCCAAACTTGATATATACGATTGGTTATTATCATTTAAAACTTTCGACATGATTGTTATCATCGACAAAATTGTTGTCGATGAACGCTGTAATCGATGGAACTGGTGTCGATGATGTTGAAGTGGTCACCACTTCTACGAAAACTCCACATCTGATCTTTTTAGTTTTCTCAAGCGATGAAGCCATCGACAGCATATAGGCAAAAGAATAGCATGAAGGCAGACCATAAACAGTAGACAGGCGACGTTGGCTTCGGGGTTTTCAGTTATAAGGTAACACTGCTAGCGTGCGGATCTGGACCAGCTCAAATTGTATTCCTACTTATTATTACACTTCTCTATTAAATTAAATATATATATTTTGTGCCTTACACTTTATCCACGCGTTTTCTCTCTTTATACATCTAATAATCTCAACAGATGAAAACGATACGGACACACTACGATTACATAAGAAATAGGAATCGTCGAATAGCTAGCTGCAATATAAAGTTTTGACTACGCTTAGCTATAGCGAAATCCTTCTCTGCTAATAATTGCAATATAAATAGAAGCGTTAAATTGTTCGAGCAAACAGAACTTCGACGTGGCAAGAAAACGTAATCTAGCTGGACCTCTCATACGTTTATCTTGGGTTGATCTTTTAAAGTAACCTTACACACTGCATCGATCAGATAGCATTTTAAATATAAAACTGATCGCTCGTATACACATGCAGGAGAAATGAAATTGGCGTATAATAATCTTAATAAATCGGGAAACGTAAATACGACTAAACGCGAAATCAAGTATTTGTTGCTCGAGTATGTTCGATTTATTATCGTGCAGCAATTTATGATATTTCAGAATAAAGCGACTCGTATAATCCGATTCACATACGAAGATCTAGATAAAGTATCCTTCGCTCGAGTACGTTTAATTTGTTCGTAGCAGAAATGTTGACCTACCGTCCTTTTTACCCTCTCGATGCACATAATTGTAGCAGAAGGTACAAGGCTTCAAGAACGTTCAAATAATTGGTCTGTTAACATAGTCTGATACTGTTGCAAATACGCTTCTAGGTAAACTAAGATCACGGTACGATATCTACGAGTTCAACAGAGCACCGGCAAGGCAAACTCTGAAGCTATCCGAAAATTACCATTCAACCAGCAGATTGACTCCAAGGGGCCACATCTTTAACGGATTACCGGAAATTAAAATTCCAAATTCAACTGCTCTCGAAAAACCATTCGCATGTGTATGTTAGGCTGCTTAAAATTCGCAACACTGTGTGACATTGTAGAATGTAACTATTGTATAATATGATGATTATACTTTTATGAGGCTCGTCCTGCGCGTAATATGATTTATTCTGTTATGGTAGGTACGTTAGATGAAAATAAACAAATTATGTGTTAACACTAAATGAACAGCGTATTTTTTTTTTCATATTTTCTGCGATCGAAGAATTTCATAGAAAAATGGTAGAACTTTTTGCGGAAACGAGATAAGTTCGGAAAACGCTATGTAATATTTGTATCTATGCAAAAGATCTTGCTACGAGTTTTTTTTTTTTTTTTAATTCTTTTAAATAGTTATATCATCAACTATTTATCAACCACGTGGAAGAATAAATTATCGTCTGTTATATATAGCCATCGAATATTAACAAAATGTATAACAAATGTTACGGCCTCGTTATACGACCCATGAATGAGCAGAATATTCATTTGATGATAAAAGTTGTTGAAAACGTCAAATTAGCATTTGAAACCAGTTACGTAAATGTTAGATTAGTTGAGTAGGTGAAATTCGAAACTGGTTATTTTTCTCCAGAAAATGAACCGAGAAAAGAGAGAGACAGAGAGAGGAAGTTAGGAAAATGACACCGACAATAATGTTTTAAGAGATATGTATTACTGAAATTATTTTGCGATAAACAGCCCTAGAGAACTAGCGTCTGGAATAAAAGCGAGTTATTCTACCGTTGTTCAACTTGACTGGAATGAGAAAAGCAAAGAAGACGGACAAACTGCTTTCTTTAAACAGTTAAATGATATACAGGAGCTCACATGTAAACGACTAACCTCGCTACATCAATGAAATGAATAGGATTCATTCTCGATATATATATATATATTTAAAGATGCATAAGTCTGTATTAATTTCAGTTACAGAACAACTCTGTATATTCGTGAATATCGAATATGTTCTGTACATTCTTGCACATTTAGAAATGTGCGAGATAAATCATCAGGCGCTCTATCGATAGATCAATCGAGTCTCTCAGGAGCCAAACAGATCAAACTTCGCTTTTTGCCCTAATTGATTTCCTAACTTGGTTATATAAATGGGCGATTAACGTTCCGACCCTCGAAAAACAAATTGCATGCACGATCATGTTTATTACAAAAAGATAATGTAAATAACAAGAAACTCCGAGGGAAATATAAAAAGAAAGAGTATTTGCAATATCATCGTATTTTTCTGATCTAATATCGTTAATGTGGTTTCCGAGCAACTCGTTTATTTATCAATTATTATTTCTCTTGCCAAAGGAACGAGTAGTATCGATCAACTGTAAACTTTTTTTTTACAAAGAAAAATGTTAAACATCGTGCAACAACGTCATTCATCGCCTTATCGAGAAATTAGATATAGAAAGCAAGCGAAGCAACGTAATAAAATGGATGCATGAAAGAATTCGAGAAACAAAAGGAAAAGGTGGAAGAAACGAATGCAGGAAACGATTACGCTACTATAGAAAAAGAGTGATCTGCCTGCCCACAGTTAATTTTTCTGAACGGTGCACGTGTGAGTCGATGGCGACGCGTACCGTAGCCTCGTCCATGCACGTGACTATCAGCTCGTGGTACGGCCACGTACGAGCAACATCGTGAATATGCGAGTGTGCGTAATCTCAGGACGCAACGTGTACGAGAATTCCTCCCGTACCACGCACCATTGCTTCTGTGAACGAGCACACGTTGTCAGCTTGTTCACTTGTCTACAGAACCATGAAGTTAGGGTAGTAGTTTAGGGCTTCCGAAATTCTCATCAGCTGAGACAGACAAATGGTAACGATACTGCGTTGTAACATAGGCTAGGTTTCCAAAATTCTTATGAACTGAGTCTGGAAAGTGATAATTTAATGGTAAATTAGGACTAATTAGTGCTTGCCAAATTTTTATAGGCTGACGCCTGAAAATGATGATGGCACTATAACACACCTTAAGTTAGAGTTAGGGCTTTTCACATTTTGATGAGCTGAGACTCGAAAATGGTAATGCTACTATATCGTTCATTAGGTTAGGGCTTCGCGAATTTTGAGCAACTGAAACTCGAAAATGGTAATGCTACTATATCGTGCTGTAAGTTAGGGCTTCGCGAATTTTGAGCAACTGAAACTCGAAAATGGTAATGCTACTATATCGTATTTTAAGTTAGGACTTCGCAAATTTTGAGCAGCTGAAACTCGAAAATGGTAATGCTACTATATCGCGCCTTAGGTTAGGGCTTCGCGAATTTTGAGCAGCTGAGACTCGAAAATGATAATGGTACTTGATTCCACATATGTACATCTGAGAGGAGCTAAATGGAAATCATTGTGAAAAGACCTTCGATTTCGATTAAATACTGAATGGTAATATTATATTTGACGCGATTCGAATATTAGTTGGGCATATACTTTGGGAATGTACGAGGTAGGTCATGGTTTGAACCAATCCTTTTGTAGCTCTGTGTCAAGTAGGATTCAACATTTGGCTGCACACATTCTACGTTAATGTTAATTTAAATGTGAAGTGTTCGGATGTTAAATATTTAAATTCTTCTGTGGCGAACAATGTAGACACGTTAACAATCATGAAGATTTACAACAATAATTATTAACAAGAATCATCAAGAACGATTCGCTTGTTCCTTACGATTTTACAACTAGGTATTCTCAGATGTGGGCTGATCTGAACTATCTACATCTAATCCCTAAAACATACTTTGCAGTCTACTAAAATATATTCTGTATAAAATATTCGATGCAAAAGACACGTTACGATCTTTCTAAATCAATCTTAGCATGTAGTATATTTTTATTCAAACTCCGTATTCCCCTAATTTTATTCATGAAAATATGATTTTATGCAAACATTTCTAATGCAACAACAACACAACGATATTATAGCGAAATAAATTATTCCAATGAAAACGCATAAAATAGTCATTGGCAAATAAATTCCGAATGAAAATTACCATTTCCATGTTACACAACGTTATAAAGTCAAATAGATTTGCATCTATGCGACCTAACCGATAATAAACTCTACTGTAACGAAATAAATTATTCCGATCGTAACGTACGAAGACCCACAAAATTATCACTTCCAAACAGATTTCATCAAAATTACCGTTTCCAACTTATATATCCACGTTATGCACCAAAACAAATTAAATGAATCTTTAAGCAAATTTAGGATCAGAAAGGGTTCGATAAAACGATCTAATTAACGTCACTGTGTCTTCAACTGATCTGTACGATTCAATCGCGAATACTCTCTAGTCGATAGACTATCTCGACAAGATGGTCTCCATCGATCACGAAAGTTTTATTCCTCGATCGTATGAAAAATGAGGAGCGATTTCACGGAGGACTGAAGAACAGAGGGGAACCGCGCGAGTACACAGAGTTCAGTTTGCGAGTAAAACTTCTTCCTCTACGAATTCGATCACCAACGATGTCTGAAGTATGTTTGAAATTGTTCGTTTGAAAGTAGAAAAGAAAGAGAGACAGAGAGAGAGAGAGAGAGAAAATGATGTTAGAGGAAACTATCTCGATTGGATCCTTTGGATCCTATTTATGAATCGTCGACGTTATCGTTCATACGTTTATACATTTTATTGACGGTAGCAAAGTGGTTGGCAGCCTTTCATGGCTACGGCAAACAGAGCAAATTGTTGTATACCTGTCAAGGTTCATTTGCAAGCTCGTGTTAATTAACCGTTTGCATGAAGAAATTAAGAGAACGAAGTATTAACACTGCGATAAGTTTCAGCTTTAACGTGTACTGAGTCGTAGCATATTTGTGTTGCAGTTAAATAATTAAATAATTTGACGATTATAACGAAACGATTAAATAGTTGTAATTAAATTGGCATGTTGAAAATAAATACATATATACATGTAGTCGTGCTTGCATTTCAATGAAAGCCTACGTTGATTTTGTCAAATTTGGTTCGTAAAGGTTAGTGATTTAGCCACTTTTGATTGCTAAAAATTAGTAACATAAAACTTTAAAGGCGAAATTTAATAATTTCCTAGTTTAAACTTCTTTTTTTTCGTTCTTAGTACTGTAGCCAATCGTCTTGACAGACTTGGTGCTTTCAATATGGTGACACTTATTTATCCATCTGATTTCACGAAATAAATTCGATGAAAAATTATATAAGGTAATACATCTGAAATTATAGTAACAAAATAGCAGACAATTTTAAAATCAGCCCGCAATTGCTACCTGGTTGACAGGCAATAGATTAATTAAATCAATCGAAAACTCCTTTTTCCTGGTTCTCGGAATAATATCATTTGCGTACAAATTGCATGCATAATTAACACCATTTGATTCCTCTGAGCTTTCAACGCTTGTGCGTCATAATAATCTAACTGAAAGTCGTACGGTGTAAAATCGCGAACATATTACGAAGATGGCAAGTGCCTCTGGGAATCGATGTACTTTGCGAATTAATCCGACGAATGGAAATCGTCGAAAAATCACCGTAACGACGTGCCTAATTTTTCCTTCTTTCTTTTCTAAGGAAATTTAAAGGCGCGGTCTGGCCGTTCAGAAAAGGTGCAACATACATTTGTGAGTTAATGCTCGATAACTATGTAAATTGTCTAGTCAAACAATGTCAAGATATTCGATCGTGTGACTTATGATTTTGATAAAAAAGTATGAAATATGACTTCTTCCGATAAAACTCTGAGAACACATAGCTTGGAGGGGGGGGGGGGGAAGAAAAAAAGAAACAAAGACGTCGTATATATAATTATACCTTTGGATATGTAGTCTCTACTAGGATTTAATTAAATTGTATCATTTTGGAGAAATTTTGCAAATCTTGCCCTGTCTGTAATTCCCCTCGGTCAAATTCGATTCGCATTGAAATAATATTTCGTATGCAGCGACCTAATTATAACGCTCCGCTATTATTCGCTTTTCTCCCGATAATTGATAATGGATTTCAATAACGAATAATACATTTATTTTATGAATGATGTATACACACGAGCGAATGTATTTTTAACGTCACTGTTGTCTTTGCTAATTATTCAAATAATTCTGAATTCTCGTGTTTATGCAACATCGTGTTCGAAATGGGTTCTACGTGTAAAAAATATTCTTTGATCATTACGTCTTTTACCTTCTTCTACGTATTATCGGCATTTCAGTCTGCGAGGGAACGAAGAGCATAAAATAAATGGCGAAGATCGAATATACATACTGCGTGTATAAAATACAACAAAAACATAAAATCGAATCCTGTTCGTATTGCTACAACTGTTATTAGGTTGTCCGAAAAGTTTCTTTCGTTTCATAAGGTGATAACAGATGAACAAGGATTTCTCTTTTATATTATTTTATTGAATTAGGTATGATCCATTTCGTTATATTTCTATTATTACGTTCGTGCATAATTCAATAAACTAATATGAAACAAAAAACATTATGCGTCTCTTATTTCCTTATAAAACGAAAGAAACTTTTCGGACAATCTAATATTTCTCATATTTTTCCGGTCATGAATCCATTGGAAAAAAAGAAAAAGACGAAATCGGGAATTAAAGCGGAACGTGGAAAATGACGGAATTAGAAACGAGGTAAAAAACAGGCCAAGAGAATTACGGGGCACCGTGGCGAAGAGGAATGAGCATTCTGCGGCAGATAATAGCGAAGTAATGGGGCTTCAGTCTCGCAGTTTGGCCCAGACCAGAATTTATTTCACCATTTCATCCTTTTTTGCCGCTTCGATGACCCGACAGTGGAAATGGTCGCGACGATGGATTTGTGAATCGACACAAAGGATCGCGTGCCAGGATTCCGCGGGTCTTCCTTCTCCTCTTTACGATGTCATATCCGACCGTTGAAATCGTTTCGATTCGAGAAAAACTCCTTTGTTTTTGGATTAAACGCCGCTGCGTAACAAACAGGGAAGATCGCAGGGAAAATGTCTTGCATTCTTTAACGTTGATCTAAACGAAAACGAATTAACTTTGACAAAGCGTTCAATTAGAATCAAGGTTGTGACAAAATGTTGAACTTGTAATGTTCACTCGTTTATTCATTTTATTTATCTGCTTACTACAGAGGAAGAGAACATAACAGAAGAGAGGACCAGATTATTTGACGTTTAATTTAATTAATTTGATGTTTAACGAATGAAATGTTCGTAGGTTTGGTTTTCGTCGAATCGATTTCTGACGAAGCGTTCCTGACGTCATCGTCGATGCTATTGTCAGGTAAAATTCATGATAAGAAGGGAAGAGCTGAGCAATAGCTCAACTTGACTGTCCTTTTATATTTTTATATGCTTTTATTTACAAAAGTGGTTCAGTACAATATTACAATGAAGTAGCGAAATTACAAGGTATTAAAATAGTTGTTCAAATCGCGGTCAAGACTGTACCCAAGACTAGTCTCGTGGTCGAATGCTCGCAGTTTTATATGTCGAGTTTGTAGGAGTTGAGGGGTAAGGAGAGGATTCTGAGTGCCCTACGTGATGAGAAAAGTTTGGTGTTTACCAAAGGTAAGGTCAAAACCTAAAGATTCATTGTCAGGAAGTGTGGAATGGCGTAGATTTGGGTATGGTCGCTGTCACATTATCGCCTAGATGGAACGAACGTTCGTCTCGATAACATGCAATGGTTCAAAAATTGAGAGATCCTCTTATGAATATATCGTGTTTTAAACGTATCCCAAAATCCTACGAAAAAAGGACACTTTCTGAACTGAATCTCGCTGACGAAGAACCAAGTGAAAATAAAATAACAAGCAGATGAATCTTGTTTTTTATCATCGAACAGGTGATAGCATAGATTCTTCGGCAAGCAAAGTTTTATTAAGAGGAAAAATGCGAACCTTTCGAAATGCTTTGTTTAATCGGACAGGAAGATAAACGATCGTCGAACGAGCAAGAAAGTTCTTGGGAAAAAGGCCGATAAAATTGCTTTAGCGCCATAGCTTCGTTAATGAAACATCGCTTCATGGAACATATTTGTCAATCGAGCAAGGTGAACGTAAACGATCGCTTAATCATCTTTCAAACACCGACTATTATAGTGCAGATAACTTATCTCGGAGTAAAGTTTCATGCGCTATTTGTATACCCGGTGATTTAATTACCTAAAGCTATTTAAGGTTAATACTTTGCATACTGGTCGACATTTTTTCGTTTCTTTGTCGAGTGATTGGTTTCTGAAACTGATGTATATGATACAGTGAATATATTAATTCAATAAATGTACGCATTTAGTATATGATTATATTACATATATGGGTTTGATAAGTAAAATATATTCGTAAATCTTGTATGATTCTACTAATGAAAGCTTAAGCTTCATTACTTATGAATACATTTTAAATACCTGTTTGTAAAATTAATGTTAAAATGAAAGTGTATATTTATTGAATTTATACATGATTGTAATATATGCATACACATATGCAAGATCAGGCTTACTCCAGAGCAATTAATTCTATCTGTTGTTAAATAGACATCAATTATGGTGTCCGTGAATATAACAAATTTATTTCGATTCTAACTTCCAATCAACCTTACTCTAAAATCTTCAGAATGAATACAGATTTTCGATAAAAAAAAAAAAAAGAAAAATCCCTAATCTCTAACTTTACATTTCAGTCCTAATCCTCGACCAACCCTACTCCAAAATCTTCAGAATGAATCTAAATCTCTACAAAATAAAAAACAAAAGAGGGAAAGGGAAAGAAAAGAAGAAGAATCCCTGATCCTCAGACATTAATCACGAATTCATCAAACTTTTTATAATTTAACATAACTACCGATCAACCCCGCTCAAAAATCTTCAGAACGAATCCAAAGCTTCACAAAACAAAAAAGAAGAAGAAGAAGAAAGAGACTCAAACATTAACAAATCTTAGGAAGAAAATAAAAAGAGGAAGAATGCCTGACCCTCAAACACCTTCATACCAGCCCTCTCCGTCGCGGCGCGCTCAGCTCTTTCAAATTTCGCGCCAATTCCTCTCGCGCGTTCCGTTCTCCATTCTCTCTGTTTGTAAACAAAGCGTTGAACGCGGCTGAGGTCGAAGAGGTCTGTGCAGCTGTTGAGCACGATCGTGGAATGCGTGTAAAGTCTAAAAGCATCGACTCGTGTGTAGTACTCCGTTCCTTCCTCTTCCACCAGTGGTGAATGACGCGTCCGGTTCTTTCTGGTTTGAGCTCGCCATTCACCGAATCGTCGACTCGGTGGCTCGTCCGCACCGGTTCGAACCGGTAAACCGACTAGGTCCCGGTTAGGATGGCTCGATTAGCGCCTCGGCAATTATTGAATGGCCGACCAGCCGACGATAAGGTTCACTCCTTTTATCCTCGACTTCCTCAATCGAGACCGATATCTTGACGCGCGTCCTGTGACCACGACCCGACACGTCGACCTTACGCGCGTTTCACCGTGTGTACGTGTGCCTGTGCCCGTGTTTTCCATTGTGCGTGTACGTGTTCACATCCCACGAGCTAATTTCTTATTCCCGCGCGGCACGGATACGACGTGTCCGCGTCGAGAATCGAGAGACGACAGCGAAGAAGATGCAGCGCCGTGGAGGACGAGCAAGATAGAGAGAAGCTGGTGGCAGCGATGACGATGGTGATGGTGGTGGTGCTACATGGTGATGATGATGATGATGATGATGATGATGATGATGATGATGATGATGGAACGCATTGTAGAACGCACACTATGGTGAGACGATGTTTTTATTGGGAGTGGGAGAGGATTTGGGAACGGATGAGGGTATTTTGTTAATGGTTAAGGTAGTGGTAGTAGGTTCTACAGAGTTGAGTTCGATCGTGGCTCGCAGGAAGGATCGAGGATTTGAAGTCGTAGGTTTTTCGTTTTTTGGTATCGCGATTTGGAGGATGGTGGAATTTGTTGAAACGATATAGTATAATTATTATATGGGTTAGGTGTGAAGCTTCTATTTTATTTAGGCAGAGAAGGTACTTGAGCATCTAGGTAGAGGATTTTTGGCACTGGTAGCAAATATTTGAAACGACATCTAGGCTATACTGTAGCTGTATCTTTATCGTTGATTAAATTAATATTAAATGTGACGAACCAAATTTGGGGAAAAAAGTACAGTAGAAAATTGTAACAGAGTTATAATATGAATTAAGTATTAGGCTTCTATTCTATATATTTAGGTAGACGATTTTTGACATTAATATCAAATATTGAAGCGACGTGTAGGTTATATTATAGGTATATCTCTATCATGGATTTAATTAATATTAAATGTGAAAAAGTAAATTTGGGGAAAGACACACTAGAAAATTGTTACAGAATTATAATATGGATTAGGTATCAAGTTTCTGTTCTACTTATTTAGGTAGAGGATTTTTATCATTGGTAGCAAATATTTGAAACGACATCTAGACTATACTGTAGCTATATCTTTATCGCGAATCAAATTAATGTTAAACGTGACAAACTAAATTTGAGGAAAAAAGTACAGTAGAAAATTGTAACAGAATTATAATATGAATTAGGTATTAAGTTTCTACCCTATATATTTAGGTAGAGGATTTTTGACATTAATATCAAATATTGCAATGACGTGTAGAGTGTATTGTAGCTATATCTTTATCGTGGATTAAATTAATACTAAATGCGAGGACGAATTAGATTTTGAAAAATGGCATAGTAGAAAAGCACAGTAGAATTACAATGTAGATTATGTATCAAGTTTCTGTTCTACTTATTTAGGTATTTTTTATATATCTTAGAAGATTTTTGACACTGAAATTAAATATTGCAGTGACGTGTAGGGCATATTATAGCTATATCTTTATCATGGATTAATTTGGGGGAAAATACAGTAAAAAAGTCTAACAGAATTATAATATGAAGTAGGTATTAGACTCCTATTCTATATACTTGAGTAGACGATTTTTGACGTTAATATCAAATATTGCATTGACGTGTAGAGTGTATTGTGGCTATATCTTTATCATGGATTAAATTAATGCTAAATGCGAGAACAAATTAGATTTGGGAAATGGGGGGTAAATGGGGGTTCGAACGCGATCTATCGGATTAGAGATGTGATGCAGAGATAGGATTGTTGGAATACAGTTTTATTGGTTTCTGGTAATAGGTATATTCAGATTAGGAAGGTGCTACAGTTGATTCAAAGGTTGATACATGTAGAATTGTAATACATATTAAGTAAATAGGGTTGGATATTAACCGTACATTTAGGTATAAGATTTTGGCGTATAAGATTTTTGGAATTATTCAAATAACGGTGGAATATGGAGAGTATATAGTTAAAGCCTGTGGATCACAAGGAAGTAATTTTCATGGAGAATTGAATTTCCTAATTATCGGCAGCAACGTTTCCGAATCGAGGGATTAAGGAGTAAAATCCTAGCATAATCTCCATGAATACGAGAAATAATTTCGATAATGCTCTCCGGTATTACTTCATTTAAATTAACAAAGTATCGCAGAAATATAAATTTTTCAGGATCCATAAATTAAAAAATAATGAATCGTCATGATGTTGCAAATATTTTTCAACATTTCGTCCGATATTTATTATCATCACTTGTATCGTCCTTTTGCAACGAATACACTAAACGAAAGTAATCCTTTGGAATTCTTTGGAACGTCAGACACTAATCATGTACCAAGATAATAAAAATCTAAGGTTTGCAAAAAACGAAGTTGAGACGTGCTGAAAGCGTAACAAATCGCGATAAAAAAAATACTGAAAGAATTCACAACAGTTCGCGTTTCATCGATTTGGAAAATATTTTTGATAGATGTAATTCGTGTGACATTTATTAGATTTAGAAAAAGAGAGAAGGTAAATTTACGAGCGACAAGCCGCCATGGAATTTTAGTGGCGCGTTTCCACGGAGGATTCGTTTCTCACGGTCAGTTTGCCTCGCGTATTATGGCTCACAAATTTTCGTGGCCTCTGAACTGAAAATTTCGAGCTGATTGCACCTATCCCATCAGAATATTATTTTCAACTTGTTTGGCGCTAATGTCCCAAGAGACTCATGAGTGGCTGGCTTTCTAGATAAACGTATCGCGAAATGAAAATGCCCTAGCTTTATCTAATCGACTGATTTTTGTTACGTCGCGCCGTTGTTACGTTAATGTTGTGAAACTTACCGGCGCCGAGATTATCGTGCTTTTTTCATTATATCGATCAACAAATAAGATACTTCGTTATCTGTCTTTATTGCTTTTATCTCTTGATTGTTTGATTAAATGTTATTAATTTCTGGTTCGAATTAGAATCGAGGATACATTTCAAGATTACAACCGAATTTTAAAACAAAATTCGCCTTGAACTACGAGAAAAGAAGTTTATTTTATTAATTCTGTTTATGAATAACAGATTTGCTTTATGTTTTTGTGATATAAGTTCTTACGAAAACAGATATGTTTATCGCGTTTAGTTGATTAATACTTTTTTTAAAATACCAATTCATTTCAGTACGTTTAATTTCTATAATTATATTAAACTGAACTTTTATTATATGAAATTGAATTTTACTAAACTGAAATTTTATTGAATAAAAATTGATCGTCATTGCTCAGTTACACGGTCGTAACTATTCCTCAATTAGCTTGTTACTCGATTCAGCTAAGAATTGCGCGATTTCGATCGCCCAAAATTATTGACCTTACACATTTGCATTTTCTGCATCCTCTGTTACAAATATAATTCAGCCGCTTGGGAACGATAACAAGTTGGAAATGCCTCGTGAGAAATTGTCAAACGTAATTCTAGACACTAATTCCGGCTAATAACTCTGCCAAAAAGTGTATAAACAGATCTTACGTTAAATGGCAAGTAAAAAATACACTGTCACTTCTGGCTTTGCATCAAAAATCCAAGCGGAAGCGTAATAAAAGTTGACGCGGCTTTATCAAGAATCGATGAGTTTGCATTTTTGGGGAAATGCAACCTTCGTCGACAAATTCCTACGTTGATTTACTAGTTAACTAGAAATTCAACTGAAAATCGCTTCCTTGCGTTATTAAATATCCTTCAAAAATAGTCGATCGCAGCAATAGCTTACGATCAGGTGAAGATTTTCCACCCAAACCAGAAAAACGAATTTCAATGTTCTTTCTATTTTGTTTTTATACTAAAAATATACTAAATTGTTCCTATACTACTATCACCGATAAAAATAAAACTTGGAAAGAAATGTATGTCACAAATAAAACACGCGTTTCATGACGTTCTCTTCTCGGAACAAAATTCGCAATTTCAAACAGACTCGTTGCAAAGCTGCGTATCGTGAGAATCTTTCCAAGTGCGAGGTATTAAAATCAAATGCAAGAAAATTTTCAAATAATTCCACGAATCTTATCATTTTTTTTAATTCCACTATGGAACTGTATATAATAAAAACAGTCGACAAGCAAAAGGTTAAAACGTAAGGTCGAGAAAAATCATTGTAATTCCCACAACTATCCACCTTTCTCCAAATGCCGCTATATTTGAATATTACTTAAACATCCACTCGTATTTAACGAGAAGATTGCTTCGCCGTACGCGATTAATATGAAACACTGAGAACGAAAAGTGGAAGGAAAACTGGCGTTGAAAACGCGGCAAAAAAAGGTGTGGTGTGAATGAAAGCGGCAGGAGGCACAGGCGGCGTGTGTCGCCCACGTGAACCACGATGCCAAAGTTCCGTTTCGACCAGTCATTCAGGAACAATGAACGGCGTCCCGGCGATTTCTATCCAGTTAGAACCGGAAAACCGGCGACTGGCGGTCTCAGGCGACGCGATAGCGTCGGCCAGTTATTGGATACTATCGACAGCCTCTCCTTCCCTCTTTGCTATTTCAACGCCACGAGGCCGTGCAACTTCTCGATGACGCGTCTCTGCCAAGTTGATCGACCTCACCTTGCGCCTTCCTGCAAACCGAAGCACCTGCTTCCGGTACACGCGCTACCATTACGTTTCGAACTTGAACGCAGTACGTATTTCTCTAATTTCTTTTTCTTTCTAATTTTCGTTTAAATATTCCATCTTCCTGGTACACGCAGAGTTTCAACGTGTCCGGCATTAAAAGATCGTCTATTTCCTTTTTTTTTTTAATTCTTTTTACCTTTGTTTTATCATTTAATTATTTGGACACACGTAGGACCATAACGTTTCTAATCATAAAAGATCTCTCCACATTGTATAGTTTTCTGTTATTTTCGCTTACTTCGATCTTTATTTGCTCAACTCATTGCGGAAGCCAAATTTCTCTAACTTTAAAGGGTCGTGTATTTTTCGAATCTTTTTCATTTCTGTTTGTTTAATTCAGTAACCTGGTACACGCGGTACCAGTTCCTAGCTTCAAAATGTCGTCTACTTCGGATCTATTTATCTTCCTTTATTTACTTAGGCTTTTTGATACCTTGGGGACCGTAAAGCTTCTGGCTTAAAAAGATCGTATATTTCGAATTTCTTTATTTTTTCATTATCCATTTGATCCTTCTATTATTAATGGAACCATGACTTTTCTAATATAAAAGCTTTCTATATTTTTCGAATTTTCCTATCCTTCGCTATCTTTCCTTATTTACTTAACCCTTGCGGTACACGTGGAACAATAGTTTGCAACATTAAAATATCGTTTTTACTTATCTTACCTAAATTATCTACTTATCTACTAACTATGTTATCTACTTAACACTAGAACTACTACACCAGTTAAATTGACTGCTTTTACAATTTTATTTTCAAATTCCTACTTCACGTTATATTCTTTTCCGCGATGATGTAATGACTTTCGCAACGATAGCTAAAAGAATAATATAATGAATTTTATTTTGTTTCTTATGTATTCAAACTGAAAATAATTTTGTATCAAGGCTTCTTATACCAATAGTCAAATAACTGGTACTTGTCAAAATGTAAAAGGGTCCTGCAATCTGTTTATCGAACCCCAATTAACCAGTTTCCTCGTTTCGTACAACTTCCCTCACGTTTTTAAAATTTTTACTGCGTATCATTCGATATGATGATATCAGTTATCAG
Source organism: Bombus terrestris (assembly GCF_910591885.1). Lineage (NCBI taxonomy): Eukaryota > Metazoa > Arthropoda > Insecta > Hymenoptera > Apidae > Bombus > Bombus terrestris. The sequence continues at coordinate 8,540,115 of NC_063273.1, forward strand.
GAAAATTCCAGATCGATCGCTGGATCGCTGGATGCTAACACTAGGAATGCCACAGCAGTCAAAATGACTGGTTCTATAATTTTATAAATGTGCCAACTCTCATTTAGGGATCATGGTCCCAGATAAATTAATAATACCAAGAAAGTAATAAATCAATAAATATAAAAATATTCTATTATTAGGTATTTTTTAAAAACCAGCCATTTTGACTGATTTTGATAGAAATAGCTTCGTGTTAACTATCGGTAATTTTAATGTTAAAGTTTCTTCTTAGATGAAGAATATAAAAGCTGGTCAAATTATGAAACAGAGAATACGTTCGCTTGGAACATAGAATTGCTTATATAGTTCGATATCGTAGTCGTTATTGTTATAAAGCACGAGAAATGTTTGCAAGTGAGAATACTAGGACCAAAGAGATATAGAAACTGTAGAAACTATAGAAACAGTAGTAACTCCTTTGGAAATGCAGTTTAGCTTGGCAGGCTTAAGGAAAGCAGAGATCGAAAACGACATCGTGAGCGAACAGCGTGAACTGTAACGCGAAGAGGGGAAGCAGAGCGAAGAGGAAACACTCCGGGATCCAATTCGTCGTTATTTAAATGGGGTCGCGTACGATTGAGCTCGTTTAAGTGCACACGATGCACTCGCGGTCCTGCTGTTCACGTGTCTCACGCTCGTGTCTGTGATACGCTTCTGCATTTTCTTCTATATTAAACGCGTGTCGATTTATCAGCAACAAACAGTCACGATAATTGTAACGACTAAACGATTCATTTCGATAACTGTCTTTTAACCGACTTCGAAAAAAGGAGGTTCTTCAATCGACCGGTATATCTATGTATATAGGTACTTTTTTATTTGTATGTTCACGCATAATCTCATAACGCGTTAACCGATTTGAACAATTGTTCTTCTCTGTTCAAAAGAGGACGTTTCATCGATATTTTCGAGCGTCTACGTTAATATTATTAATGAAATTTTACAAGTCACTGGCCGTAAATTACTGGTACATACGTTTCCCTGTATAATAGTAATAATAGCTTGATAATAAATCGAATGAAATTTTACAAATTATCTTGTTCTCTCGTTCGACATAAAATTATGAGATTATAAGGAAGGATTATAATCTTATCAATTTAATGATGCTATCAGTTAAAACCTTAGTGAGTTGTGCACGAGGGACCTGGTGTTTTAACCCTCGACATTATGAATTACTCCTTCTCTTGCGATATTGCCGAAATTCGGTATTATCCTTAAGGCTTTCGAGTGAAATATAATCTCAAGCTCGACATAATCGTTAATCTTTAAAAAGAAGACAGATACAGATGCGAAGAAGTGAAAACAACAGTGTTAAAATTAACTATACAATTTCCTACAAAAATACTATTACATCGGTTATCATTAACCACATACAAAAGTGTCCAACTAATATTCCAAACAATTTGCCACGTATATAATTTTTATGTAAAATTACCAATATAATTTTTCTAAATCTCTGTATCCAAATACAACAATTAGCTCGCAAGCCTCCGTGCATAGCAACGATCGATTTAAGATTCTTCGAAACTCATCCGACGGAAAAAGGAAATGAACGCGAAGCGGAATAAAAAGAAAAACAGTTCGAGGAGGAATTCGCTGACGAGTAGAGGTAGTCGGTGCACGTGTAATTAAAGTCAGCCGACGAATTCTCGGCGTTCTTTCACCGGCGGCAGGCGCCGCTTTAATTATTTAACTCGGTCGGGCGCGATAAGAGCTGCGGTAAATGCCGATTCCGTCTCTACGTTCGAAGTAACCTCGCCCGGTGAGTAGTCAGACAAGCGGCTGAGGGGTCGCAGTAGAAAAGGCGGCCGATGGTTCGACCTTCTCGTTTCGCTGGCACGCGCCAGGTGAAGTGGAAAAGGACCGCCAGACACCGCCGCAGTGAAAAAGAACCATCGGGCGCGACCAAAGTGGAAAGGGACGACGCTGTTCAGACGAATGCCACGTTTTTCGCAGAAACTTCAAATCTCTATTGTATATGTAAATGCACAAGGTTTCGATGATTCTCGGGCGTTAACCTTTGCGATACTCTGTGATCGTATACTCTGCGATATTCAACTAAAACTAAATGCTTATTCATTCTTCGTAACTGAATTTTATATTGCAGTTCACGTGTTGTTCAAATGTATTCTATTTTGTCACGAGGACTAAAAATAATGCTATTGATAACAATAAAATAGAGAAAGTGTAGAACATTGAAGAATAATTGTTTTCTATGATTTCCTACATTGTTCTTCTGACATTACCTCGTAAGGTCTTAATTTTTTTTTTTGTTTGTTATTGTTAGGGATGTAGTCAGAGAAAATAATTGCGCAACAAAGTTCAAGCGTCGAAAATTTACATAGTCGATATTTCGAGCCAAAAGTTCAAACATCGAAAATTTACATAATGGATGTTTTGCGTTTTACGTATTTCGCTTGGACGATTATATTGACAGAAAACTGAGAAGATAAAATTTGAGTTTCGAAAGTTTAGTTATAGTAAACGTACAATTCTGTGATATTTTGTATTTCGCTACTCGATCAACACCAACATCCACACCTTTGATCCACGCACAATAGCCGTCCTCCGTATCTTGTTCTCGAACCATTCGAGGAGTTGAACTCCGTTAGAACTGCTCGTGGGTCATAATGGAGCCAAGAGAATTCGATATTTCGCTCGATTTTCAATTAAAAGTCTCTATCCCGGCACGACAGAGTTCTTGAATCAGGACAACCCATAACAAACACAGTTTCTTCGTGATTTGGATTGAGAAATATATGGATTAAAAATTATATGAAAAAGAACCATATTCGAGGACAGAAAAGCTTTCAAAATGCTAATTCAAAAATAACCTAACAAACCTCTCAAACCTATTAAACCTTCCAAGTGTTGAGAAGAACCGTTAATAGCAAAAATTCGTATGTGCTGTATTAACATAAATGAAAATGAACTTATTACACTGTGACCAATCAAACCTTTCAAATATTGAGAACAGCCATATTTAATAATAAAAATTCAGGTGAACAAAAGTAAGTTCCAAGTATCGAGGAAAGTCATAATAACAAAAATTCGTGTCTTCCATCACTATATTTGAAAATGGACCTATCTCACTATAAACAACCAAACATCGTATGCCTTATGTTTATACTCAAAAGTGGGTCTACTGTACCAGAACGAATCAGATGTCTGAAGTGTCGAGGAAAGTCATAATTAGCAAGAAAAATTCGTGTGTGCTTTGTAGAAGAAATTGGACCTGTTGCACTATAACCAATCAAACCTTTCAAATATCAAGGAGAGTCATGTTTAATAATAAAAATTCGTGTGACTTATCTTCATGATGGAAAGCAAGCTCATGTTGCACCGTGGCTAATCAAGCCACGTTCTAAGCGTTGAGAAAGGCCATAATTAAAAAGAAAAATTAGCGTGTATTATTATAATTGAAAGTAGACCTATAACACTATAACCAATGGATCTTCGCACATATTGGGAGAGGAGACCTAATAATAGCAACTCGTATAGCCTATCTTTATCATCAAAAGTGCCTTTACTGCGCTAGGTCCAGTCGGATCATTCAAGCGTCAACTTTCCATCTCTGCACAGCAGTTTCTTCGTGATTTGGACGATGCTCGTTTCGAAGAGGCTTCCGCGCGAGTTCACACGGAGACGAACGCATCCAGGACGATCGATGTTGAGAAGAACCAGCGTACCGGACTTTATCAGAGCCTGGAAACGGTTCCCGGCAACAGCTCCGCTGGTTTGGAAAACCAATGACCCTAATCGCCCGTTCCGATATGCTACACAAGGCTACGCCGATAGAACCGGGCCAATCCTTTGGAAACATCAGAAACCTCTGGGAGACTGGAAAGTCCTATGCGCTTCTTTATCATCGTTCGACAAGGAAACTGTTGCGCACCTATCATAAGGAAACTTAGCTGGAACATACTGTTACGTTGCAACATGTTTGAGTTACTTTCGACCAGTCGACAGGTTGGCTTGATGATTTATGAAATATTTAACAGAGAATGTGTACAGGATGGCTAAAGCAATCATAGAGATGTGTTTACCTTGATACTTGATTAATTAAAGTCGAGTATACTGAAGTTTCTTTAAGAGTATTTGTTTTATATCATGACTTAATACATGTTATGACTGCAGAGGATACATAAATATTGTTGTAAATATTTCAATAATGTAAATTGCAGTATGTGTGTGCAATGTTAATCATTGTATTGTACATACAAACAAGACTATTTCTTGACCACGAGGTCGAAATTAAATAAATAAATACATATTTATACGTGTATAACGTCAATTACTAATATTTATATAATAATATAATTATGAAATATTCGTTCGTACACGCGTAAAAAATATGCATTTACATATACCTGCTATACATGAGGATATAAATAAATACATATTTATACGTGTATAACGTCAATTACTAATATTTATATAATAATATAATTATGAAATATTCGTTTGTACACGCGTAAAAAAATATGCATTTACATATATCTGCTATACATCGAGATATTTTTTAAAACACACTGTACACTCTTGTATCTCGTTTAAAGTTCCATTTCTTGAATTCTATTCATCAACGTAATGAATTTACGTAAATATTCGCAAACTAATAACGACGTTCCGATGATTTTGCTTCCCACTAGTCTCTTAAATTTTCTAATTTCCAACAGACTATATACCCATCTAAATTTCTCACTCCATATATACAAACTGTCTACAAAAATTCTTTTTACTGTCATTGGATTATATTTTTTCAGTCATTTTATTCGACGATTCATTCGTTACCAATGCGACGCAATCCGCACTGAATAATGGCTACCACGTTCCTTCCTCGCATTCTTGAGAAGTATCGAGAGCCATGCTACTCCAAAGCGATAAATTAGTCGCTACAATCGGATGCCTGAAGCGGATCGTTCGTTTCTGGACAATGGCGCGAGGAAAATGAATGGCTGACACTGGCGACAATCGTCGCGTAAATACTCATCTAAATATTGAAATGCGAATACTGAATACCATATCGTAGAAATATATCTTTTATTCGCCCTGTAATTCTCAGATACAGAGAAATTTATTTATCAATGCTTCTTCAGAAGATAACTTTTTTTTAAACAAAACATACGTAACGTTATGTAATCAGAATGAAAACAATTACACCACAGACGAATTAATACATCCAATTGAATAAGACAAAGACATAGATCAATTTTTAGGTGAGGCATAGATTGAAGTATTTGACAAATGTTTTTTCATTATGAGCTGCACAATTTAATAGTCTGGCAGATTAAATTCTCACACGACTCAGACTTCTCCTACAAAAAGGATTTCAATTATCCAGGCAGAAGTCAGTTTTTGTCCCACTTCTGTCCCTCCTTTTCCACTTAAAACCACCATTACCAGGCTGCGGATTTTTATGCAAATTCACATTTTTCAGAGTACAATTAGAAAGAAGTAGAACCTCGACAGGTTCAACTTGCGATTGTTCTAGCCAACAAGTATCATAGAAAGTACTATTTTCTCAATACTTTACATATATTTTTTCATATTACGTACACTATGCAATCTTGCACTTTCAAATTTCCTATAAATGCATAAAAATCCGCAGTGTAACAATCACCATGAACACCAACCCTACGCATAGAAACGCTCAAACCATCAAAGAATCAATTCCACCATCAAACGACCACCATTGGGACACATCACGGAAGAAGAGGGTCTCGTTCTTACGCGCGTCTGTCCGTGGATTCGTTAAAGAGTTCCCGGTGTTGCTGGTACCAATATACACGTACACAGGCACACGTACAAACACAGATGATGCATTGTATGAGTGTGTGGTGACCGTGACTGTATCTGCGTCGGAGGAAGAGGCACATTACGTTCAATCTACCTCCGCTCCGCTCGACTCCTACTTCGCGTTCCGCACTCGTGATCTGCGATCCAAAGAGAGACAAAAACGCGGTCCAGTGACTCACACCCTCTGATATTCGACACGGTTTTACCACGGAACCGTCATCGCCCACGTCGTCATACCAAGCGTGTATTTCCGCATTTGAAACTTTGCTTTGATACTCGCGAGCTTCGCTATGGTTGAACGTAGTTTGAACCACGTAGTTGAACGTAGTATGATTAATCGTGTCGTTGCATCGATAGTGGCACAATTAGAAACCTGTAAGTTTTAGAGCAGAGGCTTTTTAAAATTTACAAAGAAATCTTGATCGTTTCAACGGCGTTATACGGCTGACTTATCGCAAGATACACCACTGGTCGTAAAAATAGTACAACCTTGCACTTGTAGAGTTACAAAACAACCGAAGAAGAGCCAATGCTGTTCTTAGACTAAGACCAGATTAATGGTAGTAGTAATTCATAGTCCATAAGTAATACTTTTGTCCTGTGACGTAAGAATGATGCAGTTATAAGTATATTTTATATTTGACGTGGTAGAAGTAGAAACATAATCTTCTATTCAATAAGGGCATATTTGAAATTGTTTGAGTTGGACCACTATCGTTGCCAAGCAGAGATATAAACAGGTCTCGACATTCGTACAACGAAAGTATAAAGGAATACAGAAAATTGAGTGGTGAAAAATCAACATGGAAGACAAGCAAGTTCTCGTTCTGCACATGCGTGACATCCTATGAATGTGTCAGACAGGGACACTCTACTCATCTCTGTCTGTCTCGCAAGGACCACAACTTTGTTGCCTTTCCTGTTGATTTTTCGCGACTCAATTTTTGAGACGGCTCTCCCTAGCGAGTGTCGAGACTTGTTTACATAACCGTGGTTTGAACATGTTTGGAGACAGTTGTTGAAAGAATCTAAAGATTTTATTGTTGAGAGCTATTGAAACTGAATATGATTCGTATTGTAGATGGAAAGTATTCTGTTTGCTAAAGTTTGGTGATGTACAAAATGTTTCAAAGTTGGGACTGTAAGATTAATCGTATAGTTAATTACATTTAATAGAATAATTTCTACAAAATAGAGGTTGCGTGGAAAGATGGAATTGGTATGCATGTTTAATATCGTTGTTTAATATCAAATTTTTATAGATGTTTATTTAATCGAAATTATTTTTATTTTAAGATATTAGTTTAGGGTATTGATGGAATTGATATTGATGTTTGAACCTGTCGTTTTAAATTTATTGGACAGATTTGATCGACAGAATTGACTGATATAATTCATGTAGAGAAGAGAATGTAAGATAAGGATGAAACTTATATAATTTGAAATTGTTGTAAAACATCTTGGAAACTTACATGAACAAACTTATCGTTTATATATATAATTTGCTAATATAATTTATACAAAAGAAAGGTCGATAATGAAGATGGAACTTGTATGAATAAACTTATAACTTAAATGTCTAATTGACTAACATAATTTATACAGGAGTTTAGAATAGGCATGGAATTTCTATTGATGTTTCAAGTTGTTTGACGATGTTTGTAAAAGTAAAATTTTTCGCTAAAGTAGAATTCCTTGTATTTAATTTTGCGTCGTCCTGTAGTTAATTCTCAAAATTCCAGTTATACGATACGCAATAGGAATATACATGTGTCTTGAAATAGGACGTTGTTTCCATTGTTTCTGTCAGTTTCAATTTCGTTATACGTTTTATCAAGCGATCGTGTTTCAGCTCGATTCCATGTTTTTCATTGAAAAAAAACATTTTCATTCTACAGCATAGTTTATGACACTCGTCTCTTTGATCTCTATCCCGTTGTCATCCTCCTCCTCCTCCTCCTCCTCCCTTCTCCTCAGGAAAAAAGAGTCAGGATATAACCGTGTACCTACGTTTCACACAGCTGGCAGGCGGAGCAGTAAAAAGAATTCACGGAAACAACGATCGCGTGACACGCGCGTTGATAACACTGCCCACGTGGACATTCAATCTATGTCGTCTTTAATAGCAATGCCACTTGAAATTAACCTATAAACGAGAACTTTAAAACTGCTTTTTTTTACTGGAATTTAATCGTTCCAGAGCACACGAGGGAAAACATGACAAGTACAGTTTTTATTGGTTCTCTGATTTGAACGTTAATTTGAACCGAGAACAAGCTAGTAGATTGAAAGATGCAAGTCTTAACAATAACCGATAAGTTTTAGGTTTTAGTTTGGTTTTTAGTTGCAGAGCAAAGGTGCAATTATCAAGACAAGCTACGTTCTAACATACCCAATTTGTCTAACATAATCAACAGCAACGTTAAAGTAGTTTTACGAGATATTTAACCTTCGATACTTAACATAGTGTTCAGTTCAACTTCAGTTATATTAATAGCAGCTCTTCCGTCTCTTCAAAAGCGATAACCGAAGAAAAATGATGCTCCTAAATAAATTTCTGCCCGCAAGCAACTTTACGCTGGAAAGTTTAACCTTTGAACTTGCGGTCTCAGTTAGGAAACAAAATTGCCGAAACGTTAACGAACTAGGGAATACGCGGGGTCAGAACACAGCGTATAGCTGATGAAATTCTCAACAGTTTTGGAAGAGAGGTAGCTCCGAAAGTCTAGCGCACCTGGTCTCATTGATTGCGTGTAACGTGATTGTACAGTTTGAAAAGCACTGAGGTGCTGGCTTAGCTAGGAGCGAGCAGGTAGTGGGCGTATATGGATTCGACACGGGAACAATCAGTTAACTGGTTGAACGTTCGCGCTCGTGTACAGCCATGTTGTATGACACGACGGTTAGATGAAACATTAGGCGAACGTTAGGCGATGTTATAGCGGTACGTGAGAGAGTGGTACCGCCAGACCGTACGACTGTCAGCGATATTATACCTGGCGCTATTACGCGCCATTAAAGCACGTTAAGCAGCGTTCCCAAAGCGTTCATAAGGTCAGGTGTATGGAAATACGTAAAACGCTTCCACCTACATCAGAGGCCATAAAACGAGTGGCAGAAAAGCGGAATTTTTTTTAAATTACGTCGAGTGGAAGATTTTAAGTGTGTGGAATTACGCGCAGAATCATTCTCACATTCTATGAAGCGACGTGGCTTGAAAATTATGTATTCGTATTACTTGATCGTTTCTATGTTTCAAGAATTATTTTCTGCTTTTATCATCGGACTATTTTGCCAGATTTCGCGGCTTGCAGATTATTCGTCCGCTTATATATTTACATGTCCCGAGAATTGCTTCCTATCTGCATTTGAATCCTGCGCCATTCCACTATTTTGTCAAGTTCTGCCGCTTGAAACTTGCGTATTCACCTGCTTGTTCATTCGTACGTACCAAGAATTATCCTCTATCTTTAATAGCGTACTGATTCTATTTTGCATACGTTGCTCGTGATATTCTTAGAGAAGATTTTTCTGTATGTACTTTAAATAGATTTAAAAGTACGGTTAAATCTGTTTAATCTTTTAATAGTTACCCTTCAGTCGGAAACTTCCTTTTTCCCAAATGGCTATCTTATAGTGGAAACACAAGGTAATCGAAGGATTGGAATTTATAATTCAAGAAAAGTCTGTGACGAAAATTCTTGTCACGGGACATTATTTAACAGATTGTCTTCGTCGAACGGTAAAATAGAGGAGGATTACTTTGCATTTGGTCGATAGCTTCGTGTTCAGAGAAAGAAGCGCATACCATGGACGTGCACGAGAAGTGGAATTCAACCATTTGCCTTCGCAAAGATTTGGGATCCAATATTCCCTCTTTCAAGCAAATCCAGAACTGGCAAAAAATAAAAAGAAAAAATCGTTTTTCGCCAAAAAATGTATTTGGTAAATGGGATGGACTTTGAACCGACGTTATTCAAAAATAACATTTTTATCGCTCTGTTTACTTTCTATTTTTACTATATCGTTCGAAATGAAATCAGGAGATGAAATTTAAGATACAATTTCTACAATATCGACGTTACAACTATAATTAAAAACCTCTATGATTATGAAATTTAACAATAACAGAGAGAATAAAATAAAAATTAGTAAATTACTCGAAATAAAAAATTGTAATAAAGCTGATGAAACTTTAAGGACGTCTAATCGTATTTTAATAGCAACGAGTGTGTTAACAGGTTGACAGACAGATATTGTAACTATCGAACTACGAAACTATTGAAATTCTGTTCAGGAAAGTCGGTCGGTGAATCTTCGTTGACAGCTGAAACGCATCGACTGGATGGACCAGTTTTAAAAGTTTATTGCAGAACAAAAGGGAACTGTGGCTAGGTCCTAAGATGAGTTTCACGTAGTTTCGTTGTTCCAACGTCCGAAGTTACTTTCCTGCCGTTGTTTCTCGCTTTTCAGGAAATTTAAGTGTCCTCGAGGCAGACGTAATTTCAGAAAGAGCAATTTTCCTACATCTTTGTTTACTCGCCAACTTTTCAATTGCTGTTTTTTTTTTTTTTTTTTTTTTTTTATTCAACATTACGAAAAACATCTTTGCAACCTGATAGCGCAAGATGCCTGATTTTATTATGCAAATAGCTGGGTCTTAAAGAGTATAATGGAATAAAGAAGTTTCTCTTGAACGTTAAAAAAGAACAAAGACGCCTCTCGTGTTTGAAACGAAAAAAAAGAAATCATGGCCATGAAAAAAATATTATCATTAGAGAAGATAATATTATCGTTAGGTATATTTCCTCAAACAGAATTAAAAAAGAAGGAACGGCGAACATACAGGCGCAGAGGATAAACGCTAGAATATAAAAGCTGGATTTTACTAAAAATAAAAAAACAAACATTATGTTTGCCAAGCGAATGGTTAACTACACGATACAAATTTAAAAGAAAACAAGAAGAAGTATAATTCGTGCATCGGTAACAGGACTGGCATAATTCTTCGATGGAGCTAATCGTTGTTGAAAAATGACGTTTCCTCGATGATAAATCATAGGATCATTTAAAGCGTCAGTGGCTTATGATGCCTGGGTAATTAATTAATCGCGCGACAGTCGCCGACGTGTTGTCGCAGCGGAGGATTTGCGACGGAATTGCGACGGCGATTACGCGGACCTGTATCTCTAAATATTTATCGAAAAAAGAAAGAGAGCAGAGATAGAGGGGAAAAAGAAAGCAAGTGAGAAAATAAACGGACGGCTGGGATTAACAGTGAAGAATGCTCTTTTCACCGAGTATGAAAAGCTCTGTAGGTGTTCGTAATTTCAGAGAGAACGCCAGGCCTGCCTGTTCACAAAGTATCAAAAACGATGCGGACACGCTGGTGAACCAGTTCTTCTATGATGCGCCAGAAGTACTTTTGTACACCGGGTGTCTCGTTTCCACCTATTTCTCGCTCGCATCATACAGCATAATTTTTTATTATGTAATTTTACAATGTGCGTATGCTTATGATTATAAATTTTTTTAAAACGCGTTAGATCTCTTTAAAAATTCGTTTAAAATAGATTTCATTGTATCATTTCGATTTGCGAATCGACAGAGGAACGTTAGAGAATCGTTAAAAATTCAAAGAAAAAACGCACTCGATATAAAGCAAAGCTCTTTTATGGCTTTTGAAAACGAAACGATTCGCGGGGATCCGTGCAAACGATCCAGTGGCGATATCTCCGCCGAGTGTCTAATTACTCTCTGTTCTTCAGTGGACGAAAAAAAGCACACGATTCGTGGAAAGCACTAGGACCGAATAGACTGAACAACCTCGAAACAGTTGGTTTCTCACTGTAATTACGAGCAGCTCAGTCGTCTACAATTCAGAGCAAACAAACGTTTATTATTGCCCGCCAGTCTCCACGTGTTTGCCTTCTGAAATAGCAACAATGTGACAACTAACCATAAAACGAATGATACGCGCGACAAAAGCATATTTGATCTATGTTACAAAGAACATAAACGGAATTAGAAAGGATATAGCGTATGTAATTTTTTCGGGTCGAGTCTCGTATCTGTCTAACACGTGAAGTGCATCGTGTTCATCGGAAAACTACTACAATTGTTTCGGCAAACCTGGAAATAAATTTCCAACGCTACCTACCTCGTGCGATCGTTTAAAATTTCATCTCGTCCTCGGAGTAATCTGCTCGAACAGACTTCGTTGATTACGCTTTAAACAATCTGCTTTCTACTCAGCGTCCGTTTTGAAAAATTAAATGTGACGCTGGATATAGAAGGTTGAAGCAGCCTGAATTTTGAAGTTGTTAGTCGGAGACTTCATGGAAATTAGTCAAATTAAATAGTCCAATTAATCTAAGAGGCCACTTACGCTCAATTCCCAAGTTTTAATACAGAAATTCATTGAAAAATACGCGAAAGTAATTATGCGCGCGTATTATTCTGCAGAGAGGAATTTTTCTCGTTTTTAAACATCAGCGTTCTACAAATATACAAATTATACGATTCTGATTTCATACAGATCTTTCGAAATAATTATTTCAGCATTATACAAATTATTATAGCGAATAGAAAATTATAAAGAACGATGTAGATGTGTTTCTGATCTGTGAAAATTTAATAAAAGCAGGTACGTTTCTAAACTTTCATTTGTCTATCGATTATTAAATAATGCACGAAACTACTAACACCGACACATAGAGAGATAAGATAGAAATGAGGTTTATTCAGTAAACAAGTACATAAGAATAATAATCCGAAGAGCGTTGTAAATGTTACGAATGTTCGTCTCAGATGAATCACATTTCCCAAGGTTAACGCATATTGAACCAATTTCTGTTGATGCAAAGATATATCAAGGGATCATCGATACTCAAACAAAGAGGGAACAGAAATCTTTTAATAAACCACTAACAATGCGTGACTCCAATAACACTTCATGTGACGAAGAGTGCCAGGGATCAATTAGATCAATTACAAATTGTTGCTTCTGTACTTGACGACGAAACGATACATAAATACTTGCACTTGTTCTCACAAAATTGATAACTAGTAAGTAGTATTACAAATTGTCAACTAATCACTACCTTTCAACATATTAGTAACAATGATTTTTTGGGTATGATATATATACATCCATTTATTACTGTTGAGATTGACTGATAGAGGAACAAGTGGATGAATCTGTAATAAAAAAATATATTGAAATAAGTATAGGTATAAGTACAGGTATAGTGTGTGCTAATCGAGACCCTCACTCTCTCAGTGTTACAATACAATAGAATATATATTTATATTTATTCATATATTTATAGCAAAGGACATTAGCAAAAAAGTTAATCTTGTTGTATAGCTGTATATAGTTGTACGACTGAAGGCTACAAGAAACAGCAATAGAAATCTATTTATAGCTCTTCTGTTTCTAGACCTTGTAAGCGAAAACAAAATTTACATTCAAGGGCACAATAATATGGACCTCTTGTTATTTCGAATGTTTTTGTTTCATTAAATTCTATTCTCTTCGTAACAGCGTTGTTCAGGTCAGGGATATACAAAAAAAAAGGTGTAGAGTTTTTCTTGAAGTAATTATTTCAACAATTACTCTTGTAAGATAAAATTCAATTTCCTGAGATTATAATAAAACGTTTAACTTTCTGATCGGCTGTATGCAAATTCGTAGATTTTCAAACCCCAGACTTCATATTTCAAATCTATCGTTGTAACAGCGACTAGATTTCATTTCGATGGATCAATCGGAGGAACATGCCGATTTTCTACCATTCAACCCCTCGACAACCCCTAATCAACCCCTTCTACGTGCTCGATAGATAGATAACTTAATAAACAGGTTTTTCGACGAGCATTAGTCGTTGAAAGGCAGGCGGAAACCATGGGAGAGCTCTAATTAACTCGAACAGATATCGCGTAATGGGACTCGAAATGGATTCAATTAAAGGAGAACGGTGTGGGAGGAATCGGGTGCTCGGTGGCCGGTTTCGTTTCGTCATTAATGAAAATTCGTAATTACGGTATTGCAGCGATGGTGATGAAACGCACGCTCCGTGGAGAACAGCTACTTGTAGATTATGTTACAAGTTTAATTAGCAGTCGACGAGAGCGTCTGTCCGAAGCCTGGTCATACTACGTGTAACGGTGCAACACTCGTTAACCAACTTTATAACAGCCAATGCATCGCGTTCGTTGGATCAACGTAATCGCGATATCGCCGGGAATCAAGCCACGCCGATTTAATCGCCGGCTGTCACGGTCCATGACGAATGTTTGCCAACCATTCTCAATAGAACGTTACGTCGCCTCTTGCTGGTTATTGTTCGTTGATGTTCGGTACAGGCCGGTTAACGTCGGTTGTTGGATCGTGATTGTGCGATACGATGCCGATAACACTGTGAACTGTTGCAATTTATCGTGCATTCAATTTGGAAATATTTATGATCGAGAGAGGAAGAGCAGTTTTTAATAGGTTTGGAGATACATACAGCGTAGGTGGAGATTTGAGGCTGTAAAATGTATAGAGAGGAGGACAATAAGCTTTAAGAGTAGGTGAACTTTAAATTATATTAAGTAACAAGTAATATTTCTTCCCAGACAATGAAGTTATATTTCAGTTACTCCTATTTCACACTATGCTTCTTAAATGTTTGCGCAAACCTCGGATTTATTAAGCTAACTCACGCAACAACTTCCAAGTAAACGTATCCCGATCGAATCAGACAAGACGTAGCATCAGTGAAGCTTCTTTCAGGACGATACAGTTATTTTTCAATTACTCCTCTTTCATACTATGCTGCTTAGATATTCGCACAATCCTGGGATTCATCTATTCAAAACAGTAAACTAATTCACGCAACCACTCGAAAGTGGACGCAGCCTGCCCAAGTCGGACAAAACGAAGCATCAAATTTTCTGCTTTGAAGACAATGACGTTCCCTTCCGCGATATGTTTCTTAAATATTTGCACAAACTTCAGATTTTTCTATCTACAGACCGTCAACTAAAGATACGCGGTAACTCAAAAGTAAATACAGGCCGTGTCCAGTCAGACAAGAAAGGAAACAACACGCAAGACAAGCGTTGTATTTGATCGCGAGGTAAAATTTGTTTAAAGTCAATGCTTATGTAGATGCGAAAATATGACGATGAAAATCGCATGTAGAATTTTTAGAAGTCCAATAATATTTATAATAAATTGATAAGTTGCAAGCTATGGATTTCTATCGTAGAAACAGACTCTACGACTCTACGATTTTATACTATACTATGCTGTGCACAGACCATAAACCTATCTATTCATTCACTGAACACACGCAACAATACGAAAGTAGATACAATCCGTACCAAGTCAGACGATACGAAGCATCGGTAAATCAATGGCGTGAACGAAAGGCGCGTTAATACAACCTCTCTGGATTCTAGCGGACGCAGTTTCTTGGCCCTGCTCCGAATCGCCTAATTAACAGCATCCTTTTATTTGGCACCTACTTACCCGACGCTGAAATTTACTCGACCACAGTCTCTATACGTGGCAGCAATATTTTCTCCAAGCTGTCTATCGGTGTTAACCGATCGATCCTCGAGAAACGCTATTTTTTGCATCATTACGGCTATCGGGACGGCGGGCCTCGTTTCTTTCCCTTCGATCGTGGAAAAACGCGCGATTGCATGATTGGCGAAACGTTTCATTAACGCGAGCCTGGACGATAACGAGGGGCTGGTGGATTGATAAGGGCGAACAGATCGCGAGAATTCCCTGATATATTAATAGAGATCGCGTCGTATCGGATAATCCAATGGTAATGCGAGTGAACCAACGAGAAATTAATTGAATCGAATGATAAGGCTGAGTTGTTTCAGTTTATCGAAAAGTATATCGAGATCGATTCTGATCGCCGATCTACATCGTGATTGAGGATGTAGTGCATGGGCTGTTTCATTTGGATTGCGTTTTGATAAATAACATTTAATATTCGGCAGAGCTAGACGTGGAAATTAATTTGGTTCAATGTATAATCTATATGCTCTATCTTTATCTATGAATTTAAAGTAATAGCAAATCATTTCGACAAAATAGGAAATTCTTTATCCGATGATAATTTGAAACGGCGAGAAAAATACACTTAATCGTGGGAAATAAAACGCTTTCGTCTGGTCTTGGAATTTGCGAATTTTTACATTCCGTTTTCGTTCTCGTTTCAACGATCAAATAACGATCCTTTCGTATTTGCCACAGACTTCAGAAATTTTCTGGCGATAAGAATATATGATTGCGTTCGAGGATGAACGAGCGAACGCAGCAGATTATGCTTTCTGTTCTGGATATAGCTTTTTCGTGTCACAAAATCTTCCACGCGTTAAAGATTAATCTGGTTTTACCTTAAGAATAGGAAACCATCCGTGTTTCTGCCAAGTTAAAAAAAATTTAAACGAGAAAAGTTAGTCGAGATAACGATCTTCTGCCAAATTTGCCGATGGTTTGCCATCTGCTCGCATTCCACGTCTAAATAAAATCCAATAGATACGTGGCAAGTTTAGACACGAGAAGGTTGCTGAGTTCGATTCCATCGAGAAATCTAAACATTTTGGTACAAGTGTGTTTAACCAGGGCGACGTCGCGCAATATGGGCAAAATGAGTTTCACATAGATTTCGTATAAATTTCCAAACAAGGTCACACGGATTTCAGAACTCTGGAAAACCTCAGGATCGACCAGTGACTCGCGCAACTTGGCATCCATGTTTCATGCTATTATGGAAGTTAGCACGTACCAGTCGTTAATTAAATAAACAAGCTCGCCAAAATTTATTGGCAAATTACGTGTATTGTACTCGTTTCGGTTAACCGAAAAAGAGCATAGCAAGGATACACGATAAAACATATTTTGATTTCAACAAGGTTAATATCAATCTCTCGTGATCGAATTACAATCGATTTGCTTCACTCGACAATTGTCAAGTTAACTTTCGCTCCATGATTCTTACCATGGGATTAGTCACATTTTTTAATAGATATTTTTGATCATTTCTTTAATAAATCGTTCTGACTCAATCGAATGTCACATCGACCCCACCTAATGTTGGCCCTTTTACGATCGAATGTCCCTTCTGCTACGTGATAGAAATGTTGTTCGCTAATTATTGATGATAGAAATACACTGTTCTACTGAAAATTATTATAGAAATGCTGTAATGAAAATTATTCGAATAATTACTGAAATTTTAAAAACTACATTACGTTGTTTACGTGTAAGATTGAGTATGGTAGGATTAAGCAAAACACCACACCTTTTATAACTCCAATGGCAATTTTACATAGAAGAAAATAAATATCTTCAAGTAATGTTTTTAAGTGAGATATTAGCGATTATTTAAAAACACGCTGATTATTCGAGAAATTTCTCGACTTCGAAACTCGGTATTACAGGAGATGCAACGATTTCCCTTCCGCTTTACGCCGGAAGGACGGATTATTCACAAAGCAGCTGAAATTGATAATATATTAAACGAAAGGAAACCCGCGGAATAACTTCTATTCTGGAAGCCTCTGGAGGGGTGGAAATTTCATTGAATAATATATCTTGATCTTTAATAAAACAAACTATATAGAGGTTCTCCCAGTGCTCAACACAGAGCATTCAATGTAAAATGAGATTTCCACGCCATTCCGTGGTTCGATTCACAGGCGTCCCCGCGGAGAATTCAACGTCGTCAAGAAATCGAATAAAAGGAACACCCTGATAGTCACCTCGCTGAGAATTTCAGTCGGTTCAATTTCCCAACCTGAACCAATCAGCATCAACGTTTCGTTATTTAATCAAGTAATTCGACGCTGTGTCGATTTATGTAACTCATTTATAAGGCTGCCCTTATGATTAAGGATTTGCTTACAATCACTCGAACGATACCGATTCTACGAATAAACTAATTCGTAGTTTTTGAAGCACAATGAAAAGAAAAGATTTTTCGCTAATTTTCTGACTTCGTAGCTTTTAATTTCGATGGTTGAAAAAAGGTATTTTTATATAAATAGTTGCAGGAGCAGATAACTATACTTTTTATTATGTTATCTATTAATATTAATTGATATAAAGATATTAGGCCTTTTGAAAATGGGTGGTAATTTGAAGATGTTTCGTAATATTACTAAAATTACTATGTTTAACCTGGTCAATATTGGTCTGCGTAACTAATTTTTAAAATATTCAAGAAAAGAATAAAAACACGTACTTAATTCCAAAATCAAATGAGAAGATAATCTTCATGTGAAATTCATTCACAATATTTTAAAAATAATTATTCTCCTGTAGAAGACCGAGAATGGTGATTTATTAGAAACATGATTTATTTTATTTTATTTTATTTTATTTTATTTTATTTTATCATTCATTTCACAGGGAGGAAATGTCCCTTTAGTGAAAAACAAAAGATTCATTGCAGGTGATGCAGGAGAGATAGTAAAACGTAAGATAAAAGATATAAGAAACAAATACTAACAATTAGGAAGAAGCTAAGATGTAGAATTAAGAAACAAGATAGAGAAGTTAAAAATTTGTCTTAAGTACTACCTCAAAGATTCAATAGATAGACTAAATAAATCAATCTTGTGATGAACGAAATTAATGCAATTCATCGTCTTATTAAAACAACTATGGTATGGTATGGTAAAACATGGTATGTAGCCATAAATAGTGTGATGTTGCTCAATGTTTAACAGGAAGCAATTTCGCATTCTGCTGGAGGGTACGTTTATGAAGACTAAATGTACGATTGAGAGATAAATTATGGAATGTCCAAGACTCTGAGAATTTGACATACGAACATATTGGGTTGGCAGCTAAGTGATTACGGATTTTGTCATTAGGTGGTATTGACACTTAGTTGCCAACCCAATAATATCGCATGACATGATTCGCTTAGCGAGTCGCGTTTGAAGATTCCAACTCCTATAACAATATCGTCGCAATTGTAGAAATTAAATGGTAAACGCAATAGCATCGAATCTTCAAATTTTATGTCGAATATCCTTGGTACGTAGACTTGGTACGTAGGTGTCTTTATATTGACAGTAAGACGTTAAAAGTTCTTGCAAAGGAGGGACAAAGATGGAGAAACTGGGTTAGACGACTTTACATCGTGTGAAAATTAATCGTGGAAATTTACCGAGTTGCCTCGGTTTAATTAGCCGCTTAAAGCAGCTTGCCAGGAAGAACTGGATAATTAAGGAGCGAATCTACAGCTGCGGAAAGAACGAGCCGGACTCCGTTCGGTTATCAGAGTTAATCCCTGACGACTGTCTCCGTATTCAGCGGAGGTTTTGTGTTTCTCGCGTCCTGGCTAGGAGTGGCGCTATAATTTGGAAAAGCGGGCCAAGCTGAATTTGGACTACGTACACGACTATATCTAATGATTGATGATACTTCAAGTGCTGAAAGATCATATCCAAACAGCGAAGATATTTGTAACAAATTAGAAAGGAATATTATTTTATAGGAAGAGAATTGTCTGCTATTTAGTAAAGTTCTGTCCATAGTAATATACCTTCTGTTAGTGTTTGCATAGGATATTTAATTCCACTACGTTCTTTGGGTAATTTTAGACCTGATTATATCTTTCTATCGTTGAAAGGTGTTTCTAGTTCGGGCAAAATATCTAAGAAAATCTCGTTGGCGTGCGCGACTTCTCGTTCCAATTTTGCGTTGGACAGCTTCTTAGAACGTTACATGTGTTTTTCGTTTGCGAAAATAGGAGGAAGAATTAAATAACGTAATAACGTTTGTACGTTGACGAGTGGAGAAACTATGATCGTAATATTTCTGAAAATAGTATACCTATGTATATTCCACGTTGCAAGGAGATCAACGTAGTTTCTCGCGAGAACTACGGCAGAAGAGAACCAGATGACGCGTTCTCGATCCAGAAAACCACCTTCCAGTCCCTCTTTGTTCGTCGCCACTTTACTCGCTGTCCACGGCCAGTATAAGTTCTCGCCCACTTGCACCGAGCAAATGGAAACCTCTTTGTGCGGTTTCCCGGCCGCGATTCTGCCACTTTGTGACCGCAACGAAATTGAACGCGATTCGCGGAGAAAAGGAAGGGAAAAAAAAGGAGATCGTTTTCGACGATGTTACAGGCAGAAACGGCGTCATTAAGGCGACAAGAATTGCGATAGGCGCTGGTCCGCGTGAAATACACGCGGTACTCGCGGCTTCGTTTAACGCTTGTTCGGTTAATCCGCTGGAAGAATCATTTGGTGATAAATCTTGGAGATATGCATGTGGAGAAGGAGCAAGTTCCCGGTAAATTGTTTTCCGGGATTTATGGAGGAATTTGTTCTTGACTGAGGTTTTCAGCAATTTAATTGCGAGAACTGCGTCGTATTTAGATTTTTGATATGACAGTTTAGTAATGATAATTTGGTAATTAATAACTTTAGTTATTGGTTCATCGAATTATGGGATGAGTAATGATGGGTCTATAACGTCAACGAGAGCTTCGAATTACGTTAACAGAACGATCTCACGATGACAAAACCATCCTCACACCCTAATTAATCTTCAATATTAATTTCCATATTATACATTCCCATTTTCTCGCAAACTTCAGATCGCGTTACGTTAAATGATAAATCATACTTCTCTCAATAGCGTCAAGTCGTCTTTCAATTGCTCATATTCACACTGTGCTTCTTGAATGTTTGCTCAAACTCCGGATCTGCCCATTCCGACCGTTAACTTACTACACGCAACAACTCGAAAGTAGATACGGCCAGTATCAAGTCAGACAAGTCCGAGTGTAAAGAAACAGCAAGAGCGGAAACTTTTCAGGCGTTCGCACACTTGCTTTTTGATTGACAATTTATAGAGAATAATAGGATCGGCCAAGGAATTAGTGTGGATTTTAACATACAGATGAAAGTTTATTTCTTTATAAAAGCAAATGTCTTTATTCAATAATGCATTGTCCACTTTTATTTGCAATCTTTTACCGTCTTTTGAATAGTTTCATAACGTATGTGCTGTTTAATGTCCCATGAAATTATTGACCAACTTACTAATATTTAAACTGAGCTGAACTGAATAATTTATTATCATTAATATATTAATAATCAATGATATAGCAACACTACACTTTACAGATATATAATTTTTATTCTACTTGTAAACTATCTAAACGTAATATTAATTCAGCATAAACTGCACTAAGTTTCATTATTTTTATTTCGCAATTCGTTCATTAAAGCTAAATCAAACCCTAATCCACGCCACATGTTGAACCTTTTTAATATTGTTTGTTAAATGTTCTCTAATTTTTTTGTTATTTGACCAAATTGATCTTCTTTCTCAACTGTTTACTGCTTACTTCCTGTAACTCAATTTGCGTTTATATAATTAGCTTTATGTCAATTAAGTACAGATTTACTTTCAATACCTAAAATTGTTTGCGATACTCTTGTAACGATATTTTTCTGTTAAACAGCCAGTTTTAATATATTGAAGGATTGAAGAATTATTTGAAAAATATCCAGAGACACCAATTAAAATAATGTACTAGCAATAATATCAACTGCAGAAGCAGCTTCTTATAAAAGTACGATTTTATGTCGAATAAGATGAGATGTGAAATCAGTCAGCTTTTAATTTATTGGAATCAATTGCAGAACTCTACTAGGTAAACACGTTCGGTTTTCGCGAGACCAAAGTTCTTTCAAAAATCGTTCAGCGATTATTGATTACAGGCAGGATTCCAGGAAACGCGTGTACCCTTGAATTTTACTTTCCTCCGGTGTTTTACGAACCGTTCAATTCGTTCAATTTCTCCTGGAACGAATCGCCTACCGGCTGTCCAACGACATTTGTCTCTCGTCCATAAAGCGGCCCGTAAATAAAGCGATCGCTTCAATATCGCGATAGGAGTAGGAGTAACGATATCTTTTAGAACGGTGAGATTTAAATAAAGACTCGAAAGCTGGAGAAGATTTAACGGGTCGAAGGGCCTCTATTTGCAAAGATCACGCCCTTTTGATATATTCTCACCTTTCCAAGGGAAATATTCGATTGTTACACGTTTATCATTCGATGAAATCTTTACGATCGCTTTTACCAGCATCACGATTCGCAGACGATGTTCCATCGTCCGATTTCTTTTGGAAAAAGATCGAAGAAGTGTCGAAGAGAAAGGAAAAGTTTGAGAAAAATTGGGAGAAAAACGTCAGCGTTATCCGGCTCTTTCGTTTGGAACAAATGAAATTTGTCTTTCCGATCGCCAGATGATTTATAATTGGCAATTGGGATTTTACTTGCTATTCGAAAAATGTTTTCCGACGCGTAAAGCGTACGTTTATACATCGTGTATATTTACACAAATTTATATTTTTATGAACATGCATGATCGAACACTACCTAAAATATCGACCATACGAACGAATATCCACCGTTGCAAATAATTGAAACTAACGTGATAGAAAGTAAAAGACAGTACATCGCTAACCAATTATCACACATGTAATTGTACAATATTATCTTCCGCGTGCTATATTTTCATAGTTGAAATTTCATCATTCTACAAATAATATAAAATTGAAAACGAAATTAAGGACGTTTCATGAAAAATATTTCAGACAAATAATAAATGATTCAACATAGAAAATCAATTATTAGCAGGTAGCTGTTTATTATCACCCAATATAAATACTAAAAAAAAAACAAAAAGAAAAGTCCTCATTCCTTGAGAAACGCCCTAATAAGACTATAAGACCATACTCTATCGTTTGGATACACGTACACGTTAACACGTATGACGTTAGAACTCAGCGTAGTCGTACTTCTCTAGACTGCGTCTATTCGACCCTGATCGTCTTCGCAAGAGGGTTAAATCGCATGGGTAAAACTGGATCAGGTATTAATTAACACCGGATAAAGGTCGCGGGACTAAAGCACTAGCTGGAAGAATAGAAATTCGCACGCGACATGGACTCATTCGGGTCACGATCAGACGGGCCAATTTATTCAAATAATCGTCGCGGCTCTTTCTTCCCTCTTTCGTGCGCCATTAATAGCAGGGATGGTCGTGGACGAGGTATCGATAACCCGGCGAGAATAACCGATCCTTTGTCCCGTGCCTGTCTTCATCCTCCATTTAAACCGTCGATCGTCGCGAGCTCGCCCTCTCTTCTAACTCTGAGCCACGTCTGGATCTCGATAGAGGAAGAGGTTAAAACGCGATCGTGGAAAAACGAGCATGCAAAAACCAAACGGCAAAAGAAGAAATGAAACAACGAGGAACAACGACGATAAAAAGCAACGACAACGAGTTGGGAGAAAACAACAACAAAAAAAAGAAGAAGATAAAGAACAGACGAAAAAAGGGGTGAGGGGCAGGCGTTCCAGCTTTGTCGGTCATAGGGTCTCTCCAGTCGTTTCGACCTTCTTTTCCGTGGCTCGGTGCAATGGCCAGCGCACGTGAAATCACCTAGATGGCGCTCATACTAATCAGCACCCTCGCCCTCTGCCCCTCCCTCTGCCCAAGGAAAAAGGGGTTGAGACGGAAAAAGAGGGAAAGAATGACGACATAGTCAGTGACGACAATGATACCGATAGAGAAACGTTGCTAGAGCTGAAGAGAGAAAGAGTGAATCGGGTAGGAACGAGGGCTAGGAAACGAAGAAGGAAGGACGCGAAGGGTGAGGATCAGTGAAGAGGGATCGGAAAAAGGGTCGTGGGTAGGGGCAGCAGAGAATCAGGGGTGGGGGTTGTATCGACCGCGCCGCACTGCAGGGCTTTATCCCCTCCTTTTCGTCTGCCCCCACCACTACATCTCTGGAACCGAGCACCATACTCGCTAGGCTGAGAACCGTGGAGGAATATCCTTGCTATTTCTCTCTTTCTCTTTCTCTAACGCTTCTGTATTCTTCCGTCATCTACTTTTCTTCCTTCCTCCTTTTTTCCTATTTTTCTTTCCCTTCCTTTTATTTCCTTCCGTTCCACGCCTCTTTCTTTCTCCCTGCACCTCATCCTCTCCTCTTCGTTCAATTTCTTCTTTCGCTCGTCCTACGGCCACGTAGACAATCGTTTTTTCTTGTCTTTCCGCATTTTTCTGGACGTTTTACCGTGCGTCGCGGCAGAGCCCGGACGGGACATCCAGGGAAAAGAAAACGGCGAGATGGGAAGGAGAGGTACGCGCTTTGGTATACAGGCCGGAAATGGAGGAGCAGCATGGAGAGGAAGGCGTGTTCCGAGGCGCGGCGCCGTGCAACTTTCAGCCGTTCCAATGACACTGTATTGGTTCCTCGGAAATATTGTTATTTAGACCGCGAGTTTCATTCATCATCCGAGCAATCGTTTCAGGATCCTCCACTTCCGCCCCGTCCACCTTACCGCCCCCATTATGCGCTCTTATCGGGCTGCGCCCGATGATCTATCCAAAACAAGATTTAATCTAGTTCGAGGGTGTTTACGAATCTTTTTATACATCACATTTGCATCAAATGCTAGGGAGAAGCAAATATGGGACGTTTTATGCGCGATTGTTCGTTCAAATTACCTTTGTACATGCAAAATCGTTAGACACTTCTAGAACTACTCTTTCAGCTCAATATTCAATAAACACTTCGTTTCTGGGTTGAACGAAAGTTGTATATTTCGTAATATCAAATAACGATATATTACATTTATAAAATTTAGTTAGTATAGTCATTGTTCAGGTAAGTTCTAATTTTTATCAACGTAACATGAAAAAATAGACTTCTAGATATTATAATTAATACTTTATTTTGGATATTCTCTGTATTTTTGCATATTATATGATGCATTCTGAAAATTTTTTGTTGGATTTCCAAAAAATGCAAACATTTTCACGTTCTAATAATCAGTAACATAACCTTCGTTGATCTCTATTGCTGTTTCCTACAGTTCCACGAATTTTTCGACTTCTTTATTACAGAAAATTAGTTGCCTGGTGATATTTGTTGTCTGTAAAATAACATTGTACAAGTCCTGTTGACTTTTACACAGATTTTCAACATTCTTCCAATCGGATAATTGAACAAGAATCTGAAGCAAGTCGTAATCTGAATAAAACAGATGACGCTAAGTCAAGTGAGTACAAGGGATGCTTCATAATTTGTCAATTTAATATCTTTTCCCGAGTCATAAAACTCGAGTGCCAGTTTGATAAATGGAAAATGGTTTTCTGTTAACCAGATATATATTGACTATTTGTCAACGATGAAAAGAGATAAGTCCATTTTTATTCTCTGGTTTTCATATTACACGTTGGCGCAGAGGAAGTATTTTAATATTACACAATTGAAAATGAGAATAAAGGGAATATTAATACGACGCGATTGAACAGAGGAATAAATATTACATCTGGATATACAAACCTGTTAAAAATTCGTAATAAATCCATCACGTTTGTAAACAAAATAGGGGGGAAAACAAATATTAACGGCACTATTTAGCTTGTGACCATCAATGTGTTCTCGTATATTCACCAAAATAAAACAACGAATCTTTGCAATATATAACTGATTGATTGTATTTTAAAACTGTCCTATGAAAAACAAAAATATCATCTTCCGCGTTTTAACATATAATTCACTTGTGATCGCTAAACTGTGAATATTATTCAAACTCATATCTTTACGAATATAATCAAAATAATTACTTAATATTTGTCTAATAAATCAATTTATCCGGTTATTTGTTATCTAATAGCGTAATAGCATAATAAATACCATACAAGATTCCCAATCTTTCTCACATCAAGTTTAATCATCCTCGTCATTCTTGAACGCACCACGGCCCTGTCCCGGTTGAGACGCGTTCCATCCCCGTCTCGAGAGTCGGTCAGTAACCTAGTAACTCCGGAAACCAGGTTCCAGGTTATGCGGTGTATAGAAGAGTTTTTCGCAACCTCGATTCCGATTTCCGTGCGCGTACAGCGTATAATTCGAGTCATCTGATCGAAGTGGCCGTCGTCGTCGTTGGGTCGGTCGATGCATAGGCCACGAGGGGCGGCTGCATTGGGAATTTGTTGAGCAGTAACAAGTAACGCTTGTTACGTCGAGGGCTGTTCGCTGAAGAGACTGCTCGATTAGCCGAGAAATGAAAATTCAATGAAGGACACGCAATGAAGACCAGACTGACGCCTTTAAAGTCCTTTGAGCATAATTTACGTGACAATGCTAAATAAATTGTGTGTATTTTCAATGGTATTAATATAAATTATAAATAGTACAATTTGAAGAGTATATGGAACAGCATAATAAGACATATTTTTCAGTTTTCAGTAACAATTTTCAAGTTTAATTTAACCTACGATATCACTTACAATGAGCAGACTGTTGATGTTTATACGAGTTTAAACTTACGAAGATAATTAAAAAATGGAATTATCGTGAAATGGTTCGATACTTCTTGTAAAGCGACTTTACGTTATCAATTTCTTTCTTTCTATTTGATTTTAGTATTAAATATACATATATTTAACACTTAAAAAATATTAATCGGCATCGTTAAAACAGCTTAACATTCCTTCGAAATACGAACTTTCGTAGAAAAATGTCACGAGAGAACCGTGTCTCTAGTTTCTGCTGACGCGTGAAGGGAACCTCGGGTGTAAAAAACGGGAAGGGAAACAGTTTGGTGGCAATGAAATCAAGACGAAAACCTCGACAACGGTTACGTGGGAATCACGAGGCAACGTGCACTGTTGAAAGATGCACGAGCAGGAGAGGAAGAAGGCCGAAAAAGGGCGAGGGAACATTTGCATATGACAACTTTTTCTTTTTTCAAATCCACGCTTCTACATTGCAGAATAGGGAGAATCGAGAAGTTTGGCCGCGGAGTATCGATAAAACGCGATATCGATTGCCAGACTGTTATGCAGCCGTGGCGAACGAAGAAAAGGACGCAAAAAGGAAAGAAAGAAAGAGAAAGGAAGAATGAGAAACGAGAGAATTCTATATCGAGAAGGTTGCTGCACCGAGCAGCCGTGAGATTAAAGGAGGAATTTACGAGCAGCTAAAAAATATATTATCGTGCCTCGTGACACGATGGATCAGCTGATCCGTTTAAGCCAACCCTCTTTTCCTTCCGCGAATACCGAAACATCGTGTGTAGATCAAGAAAGACAGCGTTTCGTTCGATCTCTAGATAATTCTAAGGATAAAAAAGCGATCGAGCGATTTGCAAGAAAGAGTGATTTTTGTTTGGAGACAGAGAACATTTTTCCGTAGGTTTTTCCGCATATATTAGGAAACGGGGTGAATTATTTTGAACTATTTGTTCCTAACTAGACCATCTTCTGTATCATTTTCACTTAAAGCATAAAAGTTATATCAAGAGGAGAGAGAAAAATAAACTTTTATATATTTCAGAAAATCACTCATATTTTGAAAAATATGTACACCGTTCGTATGTGAAATTCCTACGAAAAATTGCGAATAACTCGACCGTCTTCTACATCACTTCCAGTTAAAGCATCACAGTTATACCAAGGAAATAAAATGAAAAGGTTTATGAAGAAATACGTACAGGGAGATGTTACGAGGAGAAAAATAAGCTTTTATATATTTCAAAAAATCGCTCGGATTCTAAAAAGCATGTACACTGTTCATACATGAAATTCCTATGAAGAATTGCGAATAATTAGGCCATCCTCTACATCATTTCCAGTTAAAGCATAAAAGTTGTACCAAGGAAATAAAACTAAAAGATACACGAAGAAATATATACGTTCAAGAAGATATTACGAGGAGAAAAATAAGCTTCTATATATTTCAAGAAATAGCCAACGCTCATGCCACGCTGAGTACGTTCATTCTCGTCCGATGTTTTAAGAAATCATAGAAATGTTCAAAAATACGTTTCTATTCATCTACGAAATTTTGACTACGATTTTGACTACACTGACGATTCTCTGGTAAATTTAATTTCTATGATCAATTGATTGTTTTAAATAATTCTTATTAGTTATATTATATAAATTATACGAATACTACAGTAAATAAAAAAAAACTATTATTGACAGCATGATCATAAACAGCAACATCGCGTTTCTTCGAAGCTCGGAGAATTAACTTGTATCTCAAGATAACCGTAAAGAATCACCAACGATGTTGCACGAATGATAAAAGGAAAAACGACGTGATAGGATGATTCATGGGGGGTAAAGCTAATATTTGTGTCACAATGACATTATTTTAAGACGATAGAATTTATCGATCCTTCTTTCCACAGTTTCGTCTCTGTACCAAGCAAGAAACATCGTTTCTTTCACGTTAATATATCTCTCCCCTTCTCTATCTATTTGTGCAGTTTCCTTGGTTAATTCATCCGATGCCGCGACATTTCGCACCGTGTTGAATATTGAGCAACTTGGAGCCAGGCCAAATGCAACCCTTTGAACCATGCCATTCGAAATGCGTCTCTCATTAACGCACGCTTCAGCGTCGTGTGAAATTTGATGACGTTTATTATTAACAAAGCGTTGGCTTTATATGGTGCGTTGAATATCTATGTGAATACGCGTTACACATTGTTTGATCATGATTGAATTAGTTAGTAGTTGTTGTGCTGCTTACGGAGTTTCTTTGTCATTATTCCTACTGTTTGATTTTTCTATTTAAAATCTGTTTTGTTTTAATTTCTCCCTGTTCTTCTTCTACTTTTACCTTTCATTCTTTTTTATCTTTCCTCAAAACTCTTGAAAAATTCTTTTCTGTCTTAAATTCTTTTTCAGTTGCTTTTATACATCTTTTCGAAAAGTTTTACACACTTTTTAGCTGGGATTATTAATTTCGTTCCTTTCTTCTTCCTTCCTTTCTAAGATTACTTTTAGAAATATCTTTTTTTTAAAATTGTTATATCTCTTAGAAATTTGTTATTTGTTTTACAAATGCAGTTATTACGTTGTTTTAACATTAAGTTACATTGAAGTACCATGTATGGAGTTTTAATTTTTCTCAATGTCGAAGGATATTTTTCAGAAGCAAAGTTTTTCCTATTTTAACTTTTCTCGGGATTCGAACCGGAGACTCTTAAATTACCAATCAAACACTTTTTTTTTTTTATCTTTGTTTATTAGTTCCAGGTTATTTACATATTTTTTTACATCATTTTTTTTCCAGAATAAACGCTGAATTCTAATTGTAGGGTGGTACAGGCAAGAGTACCGATACGCGACGGTACGACGTAGCCATGCATTATTACATTCTTTTCTCTTTTTTTTTTAAGATTATTATTGTTAAATAAAATAAAATTAAGCCGCTGTTGCGCTGTGCTTATGTACGATATTTTAATTTATGTCCTGAAAGCCTGGACGCAAAAACAGGACAGTTCTTCCAATCAAACACTCTGACCACCTGCCTAAACTTTGCAGTTAGCATGCTTCATACAAGTATTTGATCAAGATGAAAAATTGAAAAAAGAACGATGTGTATCGTCTCATTGGAAAATTTAGAACCACTTTTCTATACAATATCATTCGTTATTTTCCATCCCTCGTTTAAAATACTGCTGCTTTAAAGAACTGTGTTATTTCATCAAGAATACAATGCTAGGAAAAACTTACGAAGTTTGAAAAAGGAACGCCAGGTTCCAAACACATTTAAAGTAACAATTA
Source organism: Bombus terrestris (assembly GCF_910591885.1). Taxonomy (NCBI): domain Eukaryota; kingdom Metazoa; phylum Arthropoda; class Insecta; order Hymenoptera; family Apidae; genus Bombus; species Bombus terrestris. The sequence goes on from NC_063273.1 coordinate 8,569,610, forward strand.
CACTTTTCGAAGCCATTTATTTCCTATAATTGACCCTCGAAACTTTCTCTCGTCCAATTTACAACAAACTTCCACCCTCGTGCATAAAGTATCCCAAAGACACACGAACATACCGGACTCTATGGCGAAAACTCCAATTTGTCCTGTTTGTAGGGAAAAATCGTCGAGCGTGGCCAACTTTGGCAAAATCGATGGACCTCCCTGGGACATTCTCCAATTGCGCTTTCACCTTCTCACCATCCTTGTTTTCGACGGTCAATACAGTGGACACTGGCGTGTCTATTTGAGTTGGTTCTCACCCACTGGAATCATCTTTTTTTTTCCTTTCTCTTTTCCGTTTTGTTTTGTTTTCCTTCTTCTTTCCTATTTTATCACGAACGTTCAATTATCTCGAGTAATTGCCGGGCCAGACGGAGGGTGGGGATGTTGAATTTTAATTAAAATCACTTTGACATTTCCGACGAAATCTGACGAGGAGAAACGACACGAGTAATGAAGTGGTCCGGCTCAAAAAGTTCAAGGTGCTAAATGGCTGACTTTTCAAAGGTGCTTCTGTTGAGATGTTAAATTCGACCGCTTTAACTACATTCGTCCATAAATTGAAGCACGTTTACATCGAACATAGTAAACATAGGAGAATGAATGAAAGTATAATGGAATAAAAGGAGTAAAAGATAAAAATTTAATATAAAATGAAAAATAATTTTTGCAAAGAGACTCGTATGTTGCTGTTATTAAAAATTTTTTGCGTTTTCTTTCTCTCTCTCTCTCTGATTATTTTGCTTACTAATTTAGTTTGAAATTATTACACAAAAAGAAAATTTAGAAGTTGTTCTACATTTATAATACTTTAAAATACAAGAACTGTATTTTATAATTTCTAAATGTTTTTGTATTATACTACAAAAAACTGAAATAAAAACTTACAAAATACAATTAGTTAAATTTACGAGTACCTTGCAACTTGACAAGGGAATATTCCCAACCCGGAAATTCAGGAAATTATGAAACTTTAGAGATATATAGGTAAACGTAATAAAATATTTTTCTTGCTGCCCAAATTCACTCCGAGCGAGTAAAATAGACCCCCGAATATTCAACTATTTTTCTATTTTATATTATCTCTCGCAAACTACAAGAGATAGAAACAAGTTTTTAGACGAAAATTACTTCTCCTAATTAGAGCTGTCATTTGCTAAAATATTGATCAAGTATTTATATAATTGGGAAAATATTCTAAACAAAAATATGAATAATTCTTTCTAAAATTCATTTCCTCGTGTGAAATCTTAATCGGTGGTTTAAATAACCATGAAACGACATAATTTTTTTTATACAAATACAAGTTCCGTCGTATTGCTGAATCGTGCTGACCGGAAATCGAAGAACTTCTGGATGTCGCGTGAAAAAATAAATGTTGCCTTATAAATAATTCTTAAACGTTCGAAACTAAAATTCAGAGCAAGAAATTCGAAAATTAACTATTGCTAATGGTCGCAGGTTCTAAAATGTTGTTGTAAGTAACTATACTAGACTATTTTTTCATGCTAATATAGTGATACCATGATTTTGAAGTCTTAATACCAAAGACTACTATATTTTTTAGTCTAATGTTCCATAACAATCAATTAGCGTGGCTCGAACGCAAACTTATCTAAATTAAGCCGTGTTGCAGCAGGAAGTTGGCTGGAGAACGCTCAAGATACGAGATTTGCAGAATTATCTGAAGCCAGGCTCGTCAACGGAGGGCAGATTAACATTTATAATCGGCAATAGCATCTCGGTTAAGTTGATCCGGCATTTCGCACCTAATCAGTGAAGCCAACCAATTTGTTATGCGTTGTGGTTAAGCTTGTCTAGTTGTCGGCCAAGCCAGCTGTCCAATGAAATTGCACGCGACCGAAACGAATGTTTAATCCTATCGAGAGAAAATCCCCGGATAATGAATTTTCACGCTTTCCCATTGAAGAAACGCTTTTTATTTCCAATCCTCTACTTTTCGACGAGTTGAGATCGAAACGTTTTATCTTTGCCGATTTTAAAAAATTGAATAACTTACAATTGGAAGAATGTAGAGACGTTATGAATGTAAATTTTTCTTACGTTGGAAATACAAGAATGAATTTAATGAAAATTTGTATATTTTAGGTGGGGCACGACGATGACTTAAGAAAATCACTTTTTCTTTTATTCTGAAAATACAATTCTTTCTGTTTATCGAGAAAATTAGATTTTATCGACAAATGAACTGATTATTGAGAAATTGCTATCGCGTATTTACCTATTTCGAAATATTTTCTCGGTATTCAAGCAAACCAATTATTGTGGAACTTTTTACTTCTAGTAATAGATCATTCAAATATTATTTGAAATAGAGGAATTTAAAAAGTAATTTCTACGTTAAAAGGGAAAAATTACCATTCGTCTGTTTGTGAATAACGTCGTTACGCATTTTTCTCAAATATTTATAAAGAAAGAATATTCCATTTATTTAGTGTTTCTAACAGAGTACTTGTTCAAAATTTCATTGGAACTGCCTTAGTGGTTTGGACTTTGGATGAAAATAGGTCATGAAGTTCGGACCTTTCCCATAAGGATAGAGAGCTCGGTTGTGGCTTCTCTTAACATTAAAATAAAGCGAATAAGTGAAAACTATTTGCATTACAATTCCTCCTACTTAATCTAATTAAGCTTGAACACTTTTGAATCTCTTGCTGCAATTATTTAGCAACTACCAGTAATGGTGCCCGTACAGCTTGTGCGTTACTAAAATAATTAATAAATTAACAAAATAATAAAAACACAAGAAAACTAATGATCAGTATATGGAATTGTTATTTTCTCAGAATCGAAAATATCTTTGTTCTGAACGAAAAAGTGTATCATTTCAAAAATACAATAATTATTAGGTTACTCTGTTTAAAAACAGTTGAAACAAATATTCGAATAACTTCAAAGTTTTGGTATCAAGATTTGATATGAATCTAAATTCGATAAAACTAACTTTTCAATTAACTTTTTCAAATAAAACTGTTTACTGTGCGTTCAATTAGATAAGATAATAAAATAGAAACGCGGTACGCAAGATAGTGATAAATAACTATGATTTAATTGGAAAGCCGAAATGCAAGGATTACAACAAATAGATAGAAAAATAAATAAATAAAATCTACTCTACTAATATTATTTTAATCACCAGTTTGATAAAATTACTATGTTGCGTCCAGTTTGCACTATTTTTCTTTCTTTTTCTTCACATACGTGTACAAACATCAAGATATACAGCCTGTAACAAGGTATGTGCGACCTGATTGTACACCTACAATCGACGACGAAAGAAATTCATATACACGTGCGCTCTATCTGCCTTCGTTTCTGAAATGTAACGAATTTTGTAAACTGAAAATGTTCAAGTACTAAAGTTCAGAACAGAACAAGGTTTTCAACAGATTCATTTCCATTCAGATCCATGACAAGACGTCTTGTCTTGTCTTCAAATGCAACATGGTCGTTTTGAGCGTCTTCTACAAATGATGACAGAATTAAAACTAATGACAGAAATCAGAGCAGAAAATTCGTTGTGTCTCATAGACAGAGGACAGACATAACATATGCTTGTATGAATCCTTGTCGTCGATTGTACGATATTCACGACGCGTGTTCCGGTGCACACTGTATATCTCGCTCAGTGAAACCGACTTAGTAGTTTGTGAAAGGCTCAGCCGAGGAATCAGCTTCGAAAAGAGTTCGATCTACGTCCAGCTGGATTTTCGTTCGTGGAGGCAGCGATTCGGCTTTAATAACTTCGACGATATTATCAAGGAACAAGTAGGGGAAAACAAATTACCAGCAAAGAATTCCACGGATATTCCTTCTTCGGCTCCAACTATGCTCCAAGTTTTTTTAACAAACTGAGTCCAATGCAGCGAACCGCGACTGCACTTGCAGCTTTCCAACTTCTCGGAAGCACCGAATTCCGAAGCACGTGGCTAACTTCGAGTCTCCAACGAATATTTAATTTTATTTTCAATTTCAATCGTCTCGATCAATCCGTACATTCTTCTACCTTTTTCGATATCTCAATGTAAATGAAAAAGTCGCGAACACGCATTATATCTTCTTCGTAGATTGAACTATTTTAAGGCTTAATTTTGTACTTTAAATAAGAATGGTTAGGGTGAATTTTAACCCGTAAAGAGTAAACGTTGCGTGATCTCCGATTTTTCTCGATCAATTTCTATCATTAAGTTGTATTCTCCAATATTGTTAATGTAGAAAGAAATTCTAAGCATTCGTTCGATATCCTTTTCGTTACTATCTGTTGCGTGTAGATTCTACAGTTCTATGAAATCTTAAGACATTGAAGTGTTTATAAGTGTTGAAGTGTTATGATCAGACCGCGATTATTCATGTAAATGCACAAAATTTTATAAATATAAATGAAAAATGACGTTTAGGTAGATAATTCTCTTCTTTGTGAAGTATTACAACGAGTACTATAGTTCGGATGTTTTATATGTCTTTGTATATTACGTGCATTTTGTACATCTTTGTATCTTCGAATCCCCACAAACGCTTAAAAACCCATAGTCTAATCATCGTAAATCCAACAAACGTTATTTGCTCTCTAACACGTCAATTTAATATATATATATATATATATATATATAAACAATTCGTTCATAATTACCATAATTACCAATCGCGATACTAAAATAAAATTTTGAAAAACGTGCGAATCTCTTTTTTCGAACAGTTTGCAACGCGTTTACCTTTAAGATCTTCCTTTTTCGTTTCTCTCGTTTCTAAAGAGGATGAAGGAGGAAATTATGAAATACTATCATTCATAATAGAATAAAACTGTGCTTCTTCGAGATCTGTGTAAGTACCTTTGCATCAAATATTTCTCTATTTCACGCACAAGCTTAGAAAAACACGAGAACATTTCCTCGAATTGCACACGTGGATGTGAATAAGGAAATCTGTATGCATTAGTATCCGTAAGCACTTCATCCCCGAGTCGTCTTTCACCTCGGAAGTAAGGAAGAAGCTGGCAGGAAATAACGCAATCTAACTTCATCGTATACGACGATAACTACCTGGGAATCTTCTCTATTTCAACCAACGAATTTCTTCAGAATATTATACGTATATATAAATTTATATATCATAGAAAGTGTTCATAGAAATTTAATTAGACGAGCAGAAGTATGTGTTCGGCAGAATGGACAACATTTTCAGCAGTTTTTGTAATAATAAACTTTATGATTACTTCATATTATTTCATTATGTATTCTTAATTACGGTAAAAACAAACTTAAACTGCGATAATATCCATCGAGACAACGATCTACAGTGAGATCCGTTATAACGAGACGTGACAAAGTGCACGCGTACCGAACGAAAATTCAAAGTCTTTTAATCCTTTAATGCCGTAAACGTTGCAAGGAATTCCAAGGACTCGTCTGGTATCTCTCTCGTCATTAGATTCTACAAGTTCATGAAATTTTATTGCAATTCATGTATTTTCCAATACAATTGCTAAAAATGAGATCTAGGAAGATAGCTATTTTGTTCATGAGGTCTTTCACCTCAAGAAAGCAAGGAAGAAGCTGGCAGGTAATAACGCGATCATACTTCATCGTATACGACGATGGCTTCTCTATTTCAGCCAACGAATTCCTTCAGGATATTATACGTATATATATCTATATATATATATATATATATGTAAGGTCGTAATCTGGGGATAATTCAGGGATCAATTCTGTAGTCTGAAAATCGAGTTTTTATTATGAAGTAAATAATAAAATACAAAAATAAACAACAATTAATATGCGTCTATAACAATAAATAACAATAATTATCTAAACGGGAAATAACAAGTGTTTAGTGCAATGTTTACCTGAAAATCGAGAATCGATTTTCAACGTCCTGAGCTACCTATCTTTCATCTTCAGTCTTTAAAATCTTAAATAACTATTCTGTAGCCTTGTCTGTCTCTAATGTAACTCTCTGTCCGTCCGTTCGAGAAAAACGTTAAAATGGTCGTCCGTAAAACAAAAGAAGATCGGTCTGTCCGTGAAACACAGCCTGTCGTGCTACCCGTAAAACAAAAAGAATCCCTATCCTACATGAACGCTAGGGAGTTTACACCTCCCCTCCTCGTGTTGACAATTACATCGTTAATTGTCTTCTCTGTAAGCGGTTAGCTTACTCGAGTGGAAGAAATTCCCTTCAGATCTCCGATTACCGTTATCCACTTCATATATGGAGTTTGAAATCCTTCTTAGAATTTTGAAAGGTCCTTTCCTAATTTCTTCCAGCTTATTTCTATTCATTTTGTTTCCGTTGTGGGTGAAGACCATATCACCGATTTTAAATTCGTGTTCTCTTCATTTCTTATTATATTTTTGTTTGTTGATTTCGAAATTTCTTGTCCAATTTTTGAATGCTTCTTCTGTGTCTCTTTTTAGGTTATTTATCTTATTTTCCATTATTTCCTTAGGGACGATTTCAATCATTTTTCCATACAGTAAATGATTTGGGGCAAATCCCATTACACTGTGTCTGGTGTTATTGTATTCTTCTATGCTATCTTCTGCCATTTTTGTTCAGTTTCTCTTATTTTTGTCTGAATTGATCTTACACCTGATCCTGTTTACTAATGTTTGATTTACCCTTTCATTCAGTCCATTGGAGGATGGGCAGTCTGTCGAGGTGAAAATTCATTTGATGTTCCTCTTTCTTGCATACTCTTGAATTTCTTTGGATGTCATTACTGAGTATCGGTCTGCAAGGATAATTTTTATTGAATCTGTTTCTCCTGTCGAGTCTATAAGTTTTATGATATCTTCTGAGCATTTCCCTTTCTGTTTCTGCATACTTGTATTGGGTGAAATTGGCCTGGGAAAGTCTGTGTTTCACAAATCACACACAGTTGTTTATTGGGTGGTGGCTCTGGCTTTCTGTACAATCTTGCATTACTCTCTAGTGTTTTTCTTCCTTTTGTCTGGTCTTCATATTGCCCCAAGAGTCTGATTAAGTCATTTGTTGATTGTACTTGCTTCTTTATCGATTTTATCTTGAATGTGTAAGGGTAATCCAATAACAATTAGATTTATCCTTGTCTCTTCGGAGGTCTTCCTCCTTATTTCCAATATTAATCGTTCCTTTTTTATGGCATATTCAGTGAATGAACCTGAAATATATTTAAAGCTATAGGCGTATCGCACTGCCATCCAACCTTTATTGCTAAAAGCTTTTAGAAATGCTGCCTTCCAATTTTCCCAGTTGTATTCTTCAGCAGATTTGTCTGGTACCATTCTGATGCTGTTTTTCCCAAATATTTCTTCAAATTCTTGATCCTTTTTTTGTCGTTTTGGATCTCGTATTTTTCGCATTCCGTTTCATACTCTAATATCCAATTTTTGGCTTTTTGCGTTCCATCAAATTGTTTTATGGCAAAGTCCGTGCCTTCCCTCTCATGCATGTTTTGTTTCCGGAAGATCTCTAATAATGTTTCTATTTGAAGATTGGGCTTTTCGGTTTCGGTCTTTATTTTCCTTGTGGAGATGATCTCCGATTCTTCTAAGTAAATATCTCGAAACACGAAGTTTAAACTTGTATCGATGTATGACGCTGCTCTTGCGTCAGCCATCGTGACTGCAATGTTTCTGTAATGGCCTACCTTGGTTAAGCTGTTTGTGGCTTTCTTCACTATCGATAAACTGAATAACCGCGGATGATGATCTCTTGCTTGATATTCTAGAGGAAAGACATAACATACTTCATCTTCTGGTTTTCTTATGGATTCTATGCATTCTATTTTCTCCCCCCCCCCCCTTGCATTCTCGTTCATGACGTTCAATACATATTCGTAGCTTCACTTCGCATTTTCACTACGCATGGCATAATGAAAATCGATTTGTAAGGTCGTAAGCTGGGGATAATTCAGGGATCGATTCTGTAGTCTGAAAATTGAGTTTTTATTATGAAGTAAATAATAAAATACAAAAATAAACAACAATTAATATGCGTCTATAACAATAAATAACAATAATTATCTAAACGGGAAATAACAAGTCTCTAGTGCAATGTTTACCTGAAAATCGAGAATCGATTTTCAACGTCCTGAGCTACCTATCTTTCATCTTCAGTCTTTAAAATCTTAAATAACTATTCTGTAGCCTTGTCTGTCTCTAATGTAACTCTCTGTCCGTCCGTTCGAGAAAAACGTTAAAATGGTCGTCCGTAAAACAAAAGAAGATCGGTCTGTCCGTGAAACACAGCCTGTCGTGCTACCCGTAAAACAAAAAGAATCCCTATCCTACATGAACGCTAGGGAGTTTACACCTCCCCTCCTCGTGTTGACAATTACATCGTTAATTGTCTTCTCTGTAAGCGGTTAGCTTACTCGAGTGGAAGAAATTCCCTTCAGATCTCCGATTACCGTTATCCACTTCATATATGGAGTTTGAAATCCTTCTTAGAATTTTGAAAGGTCCTTTCCTAATTTCTTCCAGCTTATTTCTATTCATTTTGTTTCCGTTGTGGGTGAAGACCATATCACCGATTTTAAATTCGTGTTCTCTTCATTTCTTATTATATTTTTGTTTGTTGATTTCGAAATTTCTTGTCCAATTTTTGAATGCTTCTTCTGTGTCTCTTTTTAGGTTATTTATCTTATTTTCCATTATTTCCTTAGGGACGATTTCAATCATTTTTCCATACAGTAAATGATTTGGGGCAAATCCCATTACACTGTGTCTGGTGTTATTGTATTCTTCTATGCTATCTTCTGCCATTTTTGTTCAGTTTCTCTTATTTTTGTCTGAATTGATCTTACACCTGATCCTGTTTACTAATGTTTGATTTACCCTTTCATTCAGTCCATTGGAGGATGGGCAGTCTGTCGAGGTGAAAATTCATTTAATGTTCCTTTTTCTTGCATACTCTTGAATTACTTTGGATGTCATTACTGAGTATCGGTCTGCAAGGATAATTTTTATTGAATCTGTTTCTCCTGTCGAGTCTATAAGCTTTATGATATCTTCTGAGCATTTCCCTTTCTGTTTCTGCATACTTGTATTGGGTGAAATTGGCCTGGGAAAGTCTGTGCTTCACAAATCACACACAGTTGTTTATTGGGTGGTGGCTCTGGCTTTCTGTACAATCTTGCATTACTCTCTAGTGTTTTTCTTCCTTTTGTCTGGTCTTCATATTGCCCCAAGAGTCTGATTAAGTCATTTGTTGATTGTACTTGCTTCTTTATCGATTTTATCTTGAATGTGTAAGGGTAATCCAATAACAATTAGATTTATCCTTGTCTCTTCGGAGGTCTTCCTCCTTATTTCCAATATTAATCGTTCCTTTTTTATGGCATATTCAGTGAATGAACCTGAAATATATTTAAAGCTATAGGCGTATCGCACTGCCATCCAACCTTTATTGCTAAAAGCTTTTAGAAATGCTGCCTTCCAATTTTCCCAGTTGTATTCTTCAGCAGATTTGTCTGGTACCATTCTGATGCTGTTTTTCCCAAATATTTCTTCAAATTCTTGATCCTTTTTTTGTCGTTTTGGATCTCGTATTTTTCGCATTCCGTTTCATACTCTAATATCCAATTTTTGGCTTTTTGCGTTCCATCAAATTGTTTTATGGCAAAGTCCGTGCCTTCCCTCTCATGCATGTTTTGTTTCCGGAAGATCTCTAATAATGTTTCTATTTGAAGATTGGGCTTTTCGGTTTCGGTCTTTATTTTCCTTGTGGAGATGATCTCCGATTCTTCTAAGTAAATATCTCGAAACACGAAGTTTAAACTTGTATCGATGTATGACGCTGCTCTTGCGTCAGCCATCGTGACTGCAATGTTTCTGTAATGGCCTACCTTGGTTAAGCTGTTTGTGGCTTTCTTCACTATCGATAAACTGAATAACCGCGGATGATGATCTCTTGCTTGATATTCTAGAGGAAAGACATAACATACTTCATCTTCTGGTTTTCTTATGGATTCTATGCATTCTATTTTCTCCCCCCCCCCCCTTGCATTCTCGTTCATGACGTTCAATACATATTCGTAGCTTCACTTCGCATTTTCACTACGCATGGCATAATGAAAATCGATTTGTAAGGTCGTAAGCTGGGGATAATTCAGGGATCGATTCTGTAGTCTGAAAATTGAGTTTTTATTATGAAGTAAATAATAAAATACAAAAATAAACAACAATTAATATGCGTCTATAACAATAAATAACAATAATTATCTAAACGGGAAATAACAAGTCTCTAGTGCAATGTTTACCTGAAAATCGAGAATCGATTTTCAACGTCCTGAGCTACCTATCTTTCATCTTCAGTCTTTAAAATCTTAAATAACTATTCTGTAGCCTTGTCTGTCTCTAATGTAACTCTCTGTCCGTCCGTTCGAGAAGAACGTTAAAATGGTCGTCCGTAAAACAAAAGAAGATCGGTCTGTCCGTGAAACACAGCCTGTCGTGCTACCCGTAAAACAAAAAGAATCCCTATCCTACATGAACGCTAGGGAGTTTACACCTCCCCTCCTCGTGTTGACAATTACATCGTTAATTGTCTTCTCTGTAAGCGGTTAGCTTACTCGAGTGGAAGAAATTCCCTTCAGATCTCCGATTACCGTTATCCACTTCATATATGGAGTTTGAAATCCTTCTTAGAATTTTGAAAGGTCCTTTCCTAATTTCTTCCAGCTTATTTCTATTCATTTTGTTTCCGTTGTGGGTGAAGACCATATCACCGATTTTAAATTCGTGTTCTCTTCATTTCTTATTATATTTTTGTTTGTTGATTTCGAAATTTCTTGTCCAATTTTTGAATGCTTCTTCTGTGTCTCTTTTTAGGTTATTTATCTTATTTTCCATTATTTCCTTAGGGACGATTTCAATCATTTTTCCATACAGTAAATGATTTGGGGCAAATCCCATTACACTGTGTCTGGTGTTATTGTATTCTTCTATGCTATCTTCTGCCATTTTTGTTCAGTTTCTCTTATTTTTGTCTGAATTGATCTTACACCTGATCCTGTTTACTAATGTTTGATTTACCCTTTCATTCAGTCCATTGGAGGATGGGCAGTCTGTCGAGGTGAAAATTCATTTAATGTTCCTTTTTCTTGCATACTCTTGAATTACTTTGGATGTCATTACTGAGTATCGGTCTGCAAGGATAATTTTTATTGAATCTGTTTCTCCTGTCGAGTCTATAAGCTTTATGATATCTTCTGAGCATTTCCCTTTCTGTTTCTGCATACTTGTATTGGGTGAAATTGGCCTGGGAAAGTCTGTGCTTCACAAATCACACACAGTTGTTTATTGGGTGGTGGCTCTGGCTTTCTGTACAATCTTGCATTACTCTCTAGTGTTTTTCTTCCTTTTGTCTGGTCTTCATATTGCCCCAAGAGTCTGATTAAGTCATTTGTTGATTGTACTTGCTTCTTTATCGATTTTATCTTGAATGTGTAAGGGTAATCCAATAACAATTAGATTTATCCTTGTCTCTTCGGAGGTCTTCCTCCTTATTTCCAATATTAATCGTTCCTTTTTTATGGCATATTCAGTGAATGAACCTGAAATATATTTAAAGCTATAGGCGTATCGCACTGCCATCCAACCTTTATTGCTAAAAGCTTTTAGAAATGCTGCCTTCCAATTTTCCCAGTTGTATTCTTCAGCAGATTTGTCTGGTACCATTCTGATGCTGTTTTTCCCAAATATTTCTTCAAATTCTTGATCCTTTTTTTGTCGTTTTGGATCTCGTATTTTTCGCATTCCATTTCATACTCTAATATCCAATTTTTGGCTTTTTGCGTTCCATCAAATTGTTTTATGGCAAAGTCCGTGCCTTCCCTCTCATGCATGTTTTGTTTCCGGAAGATCTCTAATAATGTTTCTATTTGAAGATTGGGCTTTTCGGTTTCGGTCTTTATTTTCCTTGTGGGGATGATCTCCGATTCTTCTAAGTAAATATCTCGAAACACGAAGTTTAAACTTGTATCGATGTATGACGCTGCTGTTGCGTCAGCCATCGTGACTGCAATGTTTCTGTAATGGCCTACCTTGGTTAAGCTGTTTGTGGCTTTCTTCACTATCGATAAACTGAATAACCGCGGATGATGATCTCTTGCTTGATATTCTAGAGGAAAGACATAACATACTTCATCTTCTGGTTTTCTTATGGATTCTATGCATTCTATTTTCTCCCCCCCCCCCCTTGCATTCTCGTTCATGACGTTCAATACATATTCGTAGCTTCACTTCGCATTTTCACTACGCATGGCATAATGAAAATCGATTTGTAAGGTCGTAAGCTGGGGATAATTCAGGGATTGATTCTGTAGTCTGAAAATTGAGTTTTTATTATGAAGTAAATAATAAAATACAAAAATAAACAACAATTAATATGCGTCTATAACAATAAATAACAATAATTATCTAAACGGGAAATAACAAGTCTCTAGTGCAATGTTTACCTGAAAATCGAGAATCGATTTTCAACGTCCTGAGCTACCTATCTTTCATCTTCAGTCTTTAAAATCTTAAATAACTATTCTGTAGCCTTGTCTGTCTCTAATGTAACTCTCTGTCCGTCCGTTCGAGAAAAACGTTAAAATGGTCGTCCGTAAAACAAAAGAAGATCGGTCTGTCCGTGAAACACAGCCTGTCGTGCTACCCGTAAAACAAAAAGAATCCCTATCCTACATGAACGCTAGGGAGTTTACACCTCCCCTCCTCGTGTTGACAATTACATCGTTAATTGTCTTCTCTGTAAGCGGTTAGCTTACTCGAGTGGAAGAAATTCCCTTCAGATCTCCGATTACCGTTATCCACTTCATATATGGAGTTTGAAATCCTTCTTAGAATTTTGAAAGGTCCTTTCCTAATTTCTTCCAGCTTATTTCTATTCATTTTGTTTCCGTTGTGGGTGAAGACCATATCACCGATTTTAAATTCGTGTTCTCTTCATTTCTTATTATATTTTTGTTTGTTGATTTCGAAATTTCTTGTCCAATTTTTGAATGCTTCTTCTGTGTCTCTTTTTAGGTTATTTATCTTATTTTCCATTATTTCCTTAGGGACGATTTCAATCATTTTTCCATACAGTAAATGATTTGGGGCAAATCCCATTACACTGTGTCTGGTGTTATTGTATTCTTCTATGCTATCTTCTGCCATTTTTGTCCAGTTTCTCTTATTTTTGTCTGAATTGATCTTACACCTGATCCTGTTTACTAATGTTTGATTTACCCTTTCATTCAGTCCATTGGAGGATGGGCAGTCTGTCGAGGTGAAAATTCATTTGATGTTCCTCTTTCTTGCATACTCTTGAATTTCTTTGGATATCATTACTGAGTATCGGTCTGCAAGGATAATTTTTATTGAATCAGTTTCTCCTGTCGAGTCTATAAGTTTTATGATATCTTCTGAGCATTTCCCTTTCTGTTTCTGCATACTTGTATTGGGTGAAATTGGCCTGGGAAAGTCTGTGTTTCACAAATCACACACAGTTGTTTATTGGGTGGTGGCTCTGGCTTTCTGTACAATCTTGCATTACTCTCTAGTGTTTTTCTTCCTTTTGTCTGGTCTTCATATTGCCCCAAGAGTCTGATTAAGTCATTTGTTGATTGTACTTGCTTCTTTATCGATTTTATCTTGAATGTGTAAGGGTAATCCAATAACAATTAGATTTATCCTTGTCTCTTCGGAGGTCTTCCTCCTTATTTCCAATATTAATCGTTCCTTTTTTATGGCATATTCAGTGAATGAACCTGAAATATATTTAAAGCTATAGGCGTATCGCACTGCCATCCAACCTTTATTGCTAAAAGCTTTTAGAAATGCTGCCTTCCAATTTTCCCAGTTGTATTCTTCAGCAGATTTGTCTGGTACCATTCTGATGCTGTTTTTCCCAAATATTTCTTCAAATTCTTGATCCTTTTTTTGTCGTTTTGGATCTCGTATTTTTCGCATTCCGTTTCATACTCTAATATCCAATTTTTGGCTTTTTGCGTTCCATCAAATTGTTTTATGGCAAAGTCCGTGCCTTCCCTCTCATGCATGTTTTGTTTCCGGAAGATCTCTAATAATGTTTCTATTTGAAGATTGGGCTTTTCGGTTTCGGTCTTTATTTTCCTTGTGGAGATGATCTCCGATTCTTCTAAGTAAATATCTCGAAACACGAAGTTTAAACTTGTATCGATGTATGACGCTGCTCTTGCGTCAGCCATCGTGACTGCAATGTTTCTGTAATGGCCTACCTTGGTTAAGCTGTTTGTGGCTTTCTTCACTATCGATAAACTGAATAACCGCGGATGATGATCTCTTGCTTGATATTCTAGAGGAAAGACATAACATACTTCATCTTCTGGTTTTCTTATGGATTCTATGCATTCTATTTTCTCCCCCCCCCCCCCTTGCATTCTCGTTCATGACGTTCAATACATATTCGTAGCTTCACTTCGCATTTTCACTACGCATGGCATAATGAAAATCGATTTGTAAGGTCGTAAGCTGGGGATAATTCAGGGATCGATTCTGTAGTCTGAAAATTGAGTTTTTATTATGAAGTAAATAATAAAATACAAAAATAAACAACAATTAATATGCGTCTATAACAATAAATAACAATAATTATCTAAACGGGAAATAACAAGTCTCTAGTGCAATGTTTACCTGAAAATCGAGAATCGATTTTCAACGTCCTGAGCTACCTATCTTTCATCTTCAGTCTTTAAAATCTTAAATAACTATTCTGTAGCCTTGTCTGTCTCTAATGTAACTCTCTGTCCGTCCGTTCGAGAAGAACGTTAAAATGGTCGTCCGTAAAACAAAAGAAGATCGGTCTGTCCGTGAAACACAGCCTGTCGTGCTACCCGTAAAACAAAAAGAATCCCTATCCTACATGAACGCTAGGGAGTTTACACCTCCCCTCCTCGTGTTGACAATTACATCGTTAATTGTCTTCTCTGTAAGCGGTTAGCTTACTCGAGTGGAAGAAATTCCCTTCAGATCTCCGATTACCGTTATCCACTTCATATATGGAGTTTGAAATCCTTCTTAGAATTTTGAAAGGTCCTTTCCTAATTTCTTCCAGCTTATTTCTATTCATTTTGTTTCCGTTGTGGGTGAAGACCATATCACCGATTTTAAATTCGTGTTCTCTTCATTTCTTATTATATTTTTGTTTGTTGATTTCGAAATTTCTTGTCCAATTTTTGAATGCTTCTTCTGTGTCTCTTTTTAGGTTATTTATCTTATTTTCCATTATTTCCTTAGGGACGATTTCAATCATTTTTCCATACAGTAAATGATTTGGGGCAAATCCCATTACACTGTGTCTGGTGTTATTGTATTCTTCTATGCTATCTTCTGCCATTTTTGTTCAGTTTCTCTTATTTTTGTCTGAATTGATCTTACACCTGATCCTGTTTACTAATGTTTGATTTACCCTTTCATTCAGTCCATTGGAGGATGGGCAGTCTGTCGAGGTGAAAATTCATTTAATGTTCCTTTTTCTTGCATACTCTTGAATTACTTTGGATGTCATTACTGAGTATCGGTCTGCAAGGATAATTTTTATTGAATCTGTTTCTCCTGTCGAGTCTATAAGCTTTATGATATCTTCTGAGCATTTCCCTTTCTGTTTCTGCATACTTGTATTGGGTGAAATTGGCCTGGGAAAGTCTGTGCTTCACAAATCACACACAGTTGTTTATTGGGTGGTGGCTCTGGCTTTCTGTACAATCTTGCATTACTCTCTAGTGTTTTTCTTCCTTTTGTCTGGTCTTCATATTGCCCCAAGAGTCTGATTAAGTCATTTGTTGATTGTACTTGCTTCTTTATCGATTTTATCTTGAATGTGTAAGGGTAATCCAATAACAATTAGATTTATCCTTGTCTCTTCGGAGGTCTTCCTCCTTATTTCCAATATTAATCGTTCCTTTTTTATGGCATATTCAGTGAATGAACCTGAAATATATTTAAAGCTATTGGCACTGCCATCCAACCTTTATTGCTAAAAGCTTTTAGAAATGCTGCCTTCCAATTTTCCCAGTTGTATTCTTCAGCAGATTTGTCTGGTACCATTCTGATGCTGTTTTTCCCAAATATTTCTTCAAATTCTTGATCCTTTTTTTGTCGTTTTGGATCTCGTATTTTTCGCATTCCGTTTCATACTCTAATATCCAATTTTTGGCTTTTTGCGTTCCATCAAATTGTTTTATGGCAAAGTCCTTGCCTCTCTCTCATGCATGTTTTGTTTCCGGAAGATCTCTAATAATGTTTCTATTTGAAGATTGGGCTTTTCGGTTTCGGTCTTTATTTTCCTTGTGGAGATGATCTCCGATTCTTCTAAGTAAATATCTCGAAACACGAAGTTTAAACTTGTATCGATGTATGACGCTGCTGTTGCGTCAGCCATCGTGACTGCAATGTTTCTGTAATGGCCTACCTTGGTTAAGCTGTTTGTGGCTTTCTTCACTATCGATAAACTGAATAACCGCGGATGATGATCTCTTGCTTGATATTCTAGAGGAAAGACATAACATACTTCATCTTCTGGTTTTCTTATGGATTCTATGCATTCTATTTTCTCCCCCCCCCCCCTTGCGTTCACGTTCATGACGTTCAATACATATTCGTAGCTTCACTTCGCATTTTCACTACGCATGGCATAATGAAAATCGATTTGTAAGGTCGTAAGCTGGGGATAATTCAGGGATTGATTCTGTAGTCTGAAAATTGAGTTTTTATTATGAAGTAAATAATAAAATACAAAAATAAACAACAATTAATATGCGTCTATAACAATAAATAACAATAATTATCTAAACGGGAAATAACAAGTCTCTAGTGCAATGTTTACCTGAAAATCGAGAATCGATTTTCAACGTCCTGAGCTACCTATCTTTCATCTTCAGTCTTTAAAATCTTAAATAACTATTTTGTAGCCTTGTCTGTCTCTAATGTAACTCTCTGTCCGTCCGTTCGAGAAAAACGTTAAAATGGTCGTCCGTAAAACAAAAGAAGATCGGTCTGTCCGTGAAACACAGCCTGTCGTGCTACCCGTAAAACAAAAAGAATCCCTATCCTACATGAACTCTAGGGAGTTTACACCTCCCCTCATCGTGTTGACAATTACATCGTTAATTGTCTTCTCTGTAAGCGGTTAGCTTACTCGAGTGGAAGAAATTCCCTTCAGATCTCCGATTACCGTTATCCACTTCATATATGGAGTTTGAAATCCTTCTTAGAATTTTGAAAGGTCCTTTCCTAATTTCTTCCAGCTTATTTCTATTCATTTTGTTTCCGTTGTGGGTGAAGACCATATCACCGAGTTTAAATTCGTGTTCTCTTCTTTTTTTATCATATTTTTGTTTGTTGATTTCGAAATTTCTTGTCGAGTTTTTGAATGCTTCTTCTGTGTCTCTTTTTAGGTTATTTATCTTATTTTCCATTATTTCCTTAGGGACGATTTCAATCATTTTTCCATACAGTAAATGATTTGGGGCAAATCCCATTACACTGTGTCTGGTGTTATTGTATTCTTCTATGCTATCTTCTGCCATTTTTGTCCAGTTTCTCTTATTTTTGTCTGAATTGATCTTACACCTGATCCTGTTTACTAATGTTTGATTTACCCTTTCATTCAGTCCATTGGAGGATGGGCAGTCTGTCGAGGTGAAAATTCATTTAATGTTCCTCTTTCTTGCATACTCTTGAATTTCTTTGGATGTCATTACTGAGTATCGGTCTGCAAGGATAATTTTTATTGAATCAGTTTCTCCTGTCGAGTCTATAAGTTTTATGATATCTTCTGAGCATTTCCCTTTCTGTTTCTGCATACTTGTATTGGGTGAAATTGGCCTGGGAAAGTCTGTGCTTCACAAATCACACACAGTTGTTTATTGGGTGGTGGCTCTGGCTTTCTGTACAATCTTGCATTACTCTCTTGTGTTTTTCTTCCTTTTGTCTGGTCTTCATATTGCCCCAAGAGTCTGATTAAGTCATTTGTTGATTGTACTGCTTCTTTATCGATTTTATTTTGAATGTGTAAGGGTAATCCAATAACAATTAGATTTATCCTTGTCTCTTCGGAGGTCTTCCTCCTTATTTCCAATATTAATCGTTCCTTTTTTATGGCATATTCAGTGAATGAACCTGAAATATATTTAAAGCTATAGGCGTATCGCACTGCCATCCAACCTTTATTGCTAAAAGCTTTTAGAAATGCTGCCTTCCAATTTTCCCAGTTGTATTCTTCAGCAGATTTGTCTGGTACCATTCTGATGCTGTTTTTCCCAAATATTTCTTCAAATTCTTGATCCTTTTTTTGTCGTTTTGGATCTCGTATTTTTCGCATTCCGTTTCATACTCTAATATCCAATTTTTGGCTTTTTGTGTTCCATCAAATTGTTTTATGGCAAAGTCCGTGCCTTCCCTCTCATGCATGTTTTGTTTCCGGAAGATCTCTAATAATGTTAATATTTGAAGATTGGGCTTTTCGGTTTCGGTCTTTATTTTCCTTGTGGAGATGATCTCCGATTCTTCTAAGTAAATATCTCGAAACACGAAGTTTAAACTTGTATCGATGTATGACGCTGCTCTTGCGTCAGCCATCGTGACTGCAATGTTTCTGTAATGGCCTACCTTGGTTAAGCTGTTTGTGGCTTTCTTCACTATCGATAAACTGAATAACCGCGGATGATGATCTCTTGCTTGATATTCTAGAGGAAAGACATAACATACTTCATCTTCTGGTTTTCTTATGGATTCTATGCATTCTATTTTCTCCCCCCCCCCCCTTGCGTTCACGTTCATGACGTTCAATACATATTCGTAGCTTCACTTCGCATTTTCACTACGCATGGCATAATGAAAATCGATTTGTAAGGTCGTAAGCTGGGGATAATTCAGGGATTGATTCTGTAGTCTGAAAATTGAGTTTTTATTATGAAGTAAATAATAAAATACAAAAATAAACAACAATTAATATGCGTCTATAACAATAAATAACAATAATTATCTAAACGGGAAATAACAAGTCTCTAGTGCAATGTTTACCTGAAAATCGAGAATCGATTTTCAACGTCCTGAGCTACCTATCTTTCATCTTCAGTCTTTAAAATCTTAAATAACTATTTTGTAGCCTTGTCTGTCTCTAATGTAACTCTCTGTCCGTCCGTTCGAGAAAAACGTTAAAATGGTCGTCCGTAAAACAAAAGAAGATCGGTCTGTCCGTGAAACACAGCCTGTCGTGCTACCCGTAAAACAAAAAGAATCCCTATCCTACATGAACTCTAGGGAGTTTACACCTCCCCTCATCGTGTTGACAATTACATCGTTAATTGTCTTCTCTGTAAGCGGTTAGCTTACTCGAGTGGAAGAAATTCCCTTCAGATCTCCGATTACCGTTATCCACTTCATATATGGAGTTTGAAATCCTTCTTAGAATTTTGAAAGGTCCTTTCCTAATTTCTTCCAGCTTATTTCTATTCATTTTGTTTCCGTTGTGGGTGAAGACCATATCACCGAGTTTAAATTCGTGTTCTCTTCTTTTTTTATCATATTTTTGTTTGTTGATTTCGAAATTTCTTGTCGAGTTTTTGAATGCTTCTTCTGTGTCTCTTTTTAGGTTATTTATCTTATTTTCCATTATTTCCTTAGGGACGATTTCAATCATTTTTCCATACAGTAAATGATTTGGGGCAAATCCCATTACACTGTGTCTGGTGTTATTGTATTCTTCTATGCTATCTTCTGCCATTTTTGTCCAGTTTCTCTTATTTTTGTCTGAATTGATCTTACACCTGATCCTGTTTACTAATGTTTGATTTACCCTTTCATTCAGTCCATTGGAGGATGGGCAGTCTGTCGAGGTGAAAATTCATTTAATGTTCCTCTTTCTTGCATACTCTTGAATTTCTTTGGATGTCATTACTGAGTATCGGTCTGCAAGGATAATTTTTATTGAATCAGTTTCTCCTGTCGAGTCTATAAGTTTTATGATATCTTCTGAGCATTTCCCTTTCTGTTTCTGCATACTTGTATTGGGTGAAATTGGCCTGGGAAAGTCTGTGCTTCACAAATCACACACAGTTGTTTATTGGGTGGTGGCTCTGGCTTTCTGTACAATCTTGCATTACTCTCTTGTGTTTTTCTTCCTTTTGTCTGGTCTTCATATTGCCCCAAGAGTCTGATTAAGTCATTTGTTGATTGTACTGCTTCTTAATCGATTTTATCTTGAATGTGTAAGGGTAATCCAATAACAATTAGATTTATCCTTGTCTCTTCGGAGGTCTTCCTCCTTATTTCCAATATTAATCGTTCCTTTTTTATGGCATATTCAGTGAATGAACCTGAAATATATTTAAAGCTATAGGCGTATCGCACTGCCATCCAACCTTTATTGCTAAAAGCTTTTAGAAATGCTGCCTTCCAATTTTCCCAGTTGTATTCTTCAGCAGATTTGTCTGGTACCATTCTGATGCTGTTTTTCCCAAATATTTCTTCAAATTCTTGATCCTTTTTTTGTCGTTTTGGATCTCGTATTTTTCGCATTCCGTTTCATACTCTAATATCCAATTTTTGGCTTTTTGCGTTCCATCAAATTGTTTTATGGCAAAGTCCGTGCCTTCCCTCTCATGCATGTTTTGTTTCCGGAAGATCTCTAATAATGTTAATATTTGAAGATTGGGCTTTTCGGTTTCGGTCTTTATTTTCCTTGTGGAGATGATCTCCGATTCTTCTAAGTAAATATCTCGAAACACGAAGTTTAAACTTGTATCGATGTATGACGCTGCTCTTGCGTCAGCCATCGTGACTGCAATGTTTCTGTAATGGCCTACCTTGGTTAAGCTGTTTGTGGCTTTCTTCACTATCGATAAACTGAATAACCCCGGATGATGATCTCTTGCTTGATATTCTAGAGGAAAGACATAACATACTTCATCTTCTGGTTTTCTTATGGATTCTATGCATTCTATTTTCTCCCCCCCCCCTTGCGTTCTCGTTCATGACGTTCAATACATATTCGTAGCTTCACTTCGCATTTTCACTACGCATGGCATAATGAAAATCGATTTGTAAGGTCGTAAGCTGGGGATAATTCAGGGATTGATTCTGTAGTCTGAAAATTGAGTTTTTATTATGAAGTAAATAATAAAATACAAAAATAAACAACAATTAATATGCGTCTATAACAATAAATAACAATAATTATCTAAACGGGAAATAACAAGTCTCTAGTGCAATGTTTACCTGAAAATCGAGAATCGATTTTCAACGTCCTGAGCTACCTATCTTTCATCTTCAGTCTTTAAAATCTTAAATAACTATTCTGTAGCCTTGTCTGTCTCTAATGTAACTCTCTGTCCGTCCGTTCGAGAAAAACGTTAAAATGGTCGTCCGTAAAACAAAAGAAGATCGGTCTGTCCGTGAAACACAGCCTGTCGTGCTACCCGTAAAACAAAAAGAATCCCTATCCTACATGAACTCTAGGGAGTTTACACCTCCCCTCATCGTGTTGACAATTACATCGTTAATTGTCTTCTCTGTAAGCGGTTAGCTTACTCGAGTGGAAGAAATTCCCTTCAGATCTCCGATTACCGTTATCCACTTCATATATGGAGTTTGAAATCCTTCTTAGAATTCTGAAAGGTCCTTTCCTAATTTC
Organism: Bombus terrestris; assembly: GCF_910591885.1. Classification (NCBI taxonomy): domain Eukaryota; kingdom Metazoa; phylum Arthropoda; class Insecta; order Hymenoptera; family Apidae; genus Bombus; species Bombus terrestris. The sequence goes on from NC_063273.1 coordinate 8,591,312, forward strand.
TTCCAGCTTATTTCTATTCATTTTGTTTCCGTTGTGGGTGAAGACCATATCACCGAGTTTAAATTCGTGTTCTCTTCTTTTCTTATCATATTTTTGTTTGTTGATTTCGAAATTTCATGTCGAGTTTTTGAATGCTTCTTCTGTGTCTCTTTTTAGGTTATTTATCTTATTTTCCATTATTTCCTTAGGGACGATTTCAATCATTTTTCCATACAGTAAATGATTTGGGGCAAATCCCATTACACTGTGTCTGGTGTTATTGTATTCTTCTATGCTATCTTCTGCCATTTTTGTTCAGTTTCTCTTATTTTTGTCTGAATTGATCTTACACCTGATCCTGTTTACTAATGTTTGATTTACCCTTTCATTCAGTCCATTGGAGGATGGGCAGTCTGTCGAGGTGAAAATTCATTTAATGTTCCTTTTTCTTGCATACTCTTGAATTACTTTGGATGTCATTACTGAGTATCGGTCTGCAAGGATAATTTTTATTGAATCTGTTTCTCCTGTCGAGTCTATAAGCTTTATGATATCTTCTGAGCATTTCCCTTTCTGTTTCTGCATACTTGTATTGGGTGAAATTGGCCTGGGAAAGTCTGTGCTTCACAAATCACACACAGTTGTTTATTGGGTGGTGGCTCTGGCTTTCTGTACAATCTTGCATTACTCTCTAGTGTTTTTCTTCCTTTTGTCTGGTCTTCATATTGCCCCAAGAGTCTGATTAAGTCATTTGTTGATTGTACTTGCTTCTTTATCGATTTTATCTTGAATGTGTAAGGGTAATCCAATAACAATTAGATTTATCCTTGTCTCTTCGGAGGTCTTCCTCCTTATTTCCAATATTAATCGTTCCTTTTTTATGGCATATTCAGTGAATGAACCTGAAATATATTTAAAGCTATTGGCACTGCCATCCAACCTTTATTGCTAAAAGCTTTTAGAAATGCTGCCTTCCAATTTTCCCAGTTGTATTCTTCAGCAGATTTGTCTGGTACCATTCTGATGCTGTTTTTCCCAAATATTTCTTCAAATTCTTGATCCTTTTTTTGTCGTTTTGGATCTCGTATTTTTCGCATTCCGTTTCATACTCTAATATCCAATTTTTGGCTTTTTGCGTTCCATCAAATTGTTTTATGGCAAAGTCCGTGCCTTCCCTCTCATGCATGTTTTGTTTCCGGAAGATCTCTAATAATGTTTCTATTTGAAGATTGGGCTTTTCGGTTTCGGTCTTTATTTTCCTTGTGGAGATGATCTCCGATTCTTCTAAGTAAATATCTCGAAACACGAAGTTTAAACTTGTATCGATGTATGACGCTGCTCTTGCGTCAGCCATCGTGACTGCAATGTTTCTGTAATGGCCTACCTTGGTTAAGCTGTTTGTGGCTTTCTTCACTATCGATAAACTGAATAACCGCGGATGATGATCTCTTGCTTGATATTCTAGAGGAAAGACATAACATACTTCATCTTCTGGTTTTCTTATGGATTCTATGCATTCTATTTTCTCCCCCCCCCCCTTGCATTCTCGTTCATGACGTTCAATACATATTCGTAGCTTCACTTCGCATTTTCACTACGCATGGCATAATGAAAATCGATTTGTAAGGTCGTAAGCTGGGGATAATTCAGGGATCGATTCTGTAGTCTGAAAATTGAGTTTTTATTATGAAGTAAATAATAAAATACAAAAATAAACAACAATTAATATGCGTCTATAACAATAAATAACAATAATTATCTAAACGGGAAATAACAAGTCTCTAGTGCAATGTTTACCTGAAAATCGAGAATCGATTTTCAACGTCCTGAGCTACCTATCTTTCATCTTCAGTCTTTAAAATCTTAAATAACTATTCTGTAGCCTTGTCTGTCTCTAATGTAACTCTCTGTCCGTCCGTTCGAGAAAAACGTTAAAATGGTCGTCCGTAAAACAAAAGAAGATCGGTCTGTCCGTGAAACACAGCCTGTCGTGCTACCCGTAAAACAAAAAGAATCCCTATCCTACATGAACGCTAGGGAGTTTACACCTCCCCTCCTCGTGTTGACAATTACATCGTTAATTGTCTTCTCTGTAAGCGGTTAGCTTACTCGAGTGGAAGAAATTCCCTTCAGATCTCCGATTACCGTTATCCACTTCATATATGGAGTTTGAAATCCTTCTTAGAATTTTGAAAGGTCCTTTCCTAATTTCTTCCAGCTTATTTCTATTCATTTTGTTTCCGTTGTGGGTGAAGACCATATCACCGAGTTTAAATTCGTGTTCTCTTCTTTTTTTATCATATTTTTGTTTGTTGATTTCGAAATTTCTTGTCGAGTTTTTGAATGCTTCTTCTGTGTCTCTTTTTAGGTTATTTATCTTATTTTCCATTATTTCCTTAGGGACGATTTCAATCATTTTTCCATACAGTAAATGATTTGGGGCAAATCCCATTACACTGTGTCTGGTGTTATTGTATTCTTCTATGCTATCTTCTGCCATTTTTGTCCAGTTTCTCTTATTTTTGTCTGAATTGATCTTACACCTGATCCTGTTTACTAATGTTTGATTTACCCTTTCATTCAGTCCATTGGAGGATGGGCAGTCTGTCGAGGTGAAAATTCATTTAATGTTCCTCTTTCTTGCATACTCTTGAATTTCTTTGGATGTCATTACTGAGTATCGGTCTGCAAGGATAATTTTTATTGAATCAGTTTCTCCTGTCGAGTCTATAAGTTTTATGATATCTTCTGAGCATTTCCCTTTCTGTTTCTGCATACTTGTATTGGGTGAAATTGGCCTGGGAAAGTCTGTGCTTCACAAATCACACACAGTTGTTTATTGGGTGGTGGCTCTGGCTTTCTGTACAATCTTGCATTACTCTCTTGTGTTTTTCTTCCTTTTGTCTGGTCTTCATATTGCCCCAAGAGTCTGATTAAGTCATTTGTTGATTGTACTGCTTCTTAATCGATTTTATCTTGAATGTGTAAGGGTAATCCAATAACAATTAGATTTATCCTTGTCTCTTCGGAGGTCTTCCTCCTTATTTCCAATATTAATCGTTCCTTTTTTATGGCATATTCAGTGAATGAACCTGAAATATATTTAAAGCTATAGGCGTATCGCACTGCCATCCAACCTTTATTGCTAAAAGCTTTTAGAAATGCTGCCTTCCAATTTTCCCAGTTGTATTCTTCAGCAGATTTGTCTGGTACCATTCTGATGCTGTTTTTCCCAAATATTTCTTCAAATTCTTGATCCTTTTTTTGTCGTTTTGGATCTCGTATTTTTCGCATTCCGTTTCATACTCTAATATCCAATTTTTGGCTTTTTGTGTTCCATCAAATTGTTTTATGGCAAAGTCCGTGCCTTCCCTCTCATGCATGTTTTGTTTCCGGAAGATCTCTAATAATGTTAATATTTGAAGATTGGGCTTTTCGGTTTCGGTCTTTATTTTCCTTGTGGAGATGATCTCCGATTCTTCTAAGTAAATATCTCGAAACACGAAGTTTAAACTTGTATCGATGTATGACGCTGCTCTTGCGTCAGCCATCGTGACTGCAATGTTTCTGTAATGGCCTACCTTGGTTAAGCTGTTTGTGGCTTTCTTCACTATCGATAAACTGAATAACCCCGGATGATGATCTCTTGCTTGATATTCTAGAGGAAAGACATAACATACTTCATCTTCTGGTTTTCTTATGGATTCTATGCATTCTATTTTCTCCCCCCCCCCTTGCGTTCTCGTTCATGACGTTCAATACATATTCGTAGCTTCACTTCGCATTTTCACTACGCATGGCATAATGAAAATCGATTTGTAAGGTCGTAAGCTGGGGATAATTCAGGGATTGATTCTGTAGTCTGAAAATTGAGTTTTTATTATGAAGTAAATAATAAAATACAAAAATAAACAACAATTAATATGCGTCTATAACAATAAATAACAATAATTATCTAAACGGGAAATAACAAGTCTCTAGTGCAATGTTTACCTGAAAATCGAGAATCGATTTTCAACGTCCTGAGCTACCTATCTTTCATCTTCAGTCTTTAAAATCTTAAATAACTATTCTGTAGCCTTGTCTGTCTCTAATGTAACTCTCTGTCCGTCCGTTCGAGAAAAACGTTAAAATGGTCGTCCGTAAAACAAAAGAAGATCGGTCTGTCCGTGAAACACAGCCTGTCGTGCTACCCGTAAAACAAAAAGAATCCCTATCCTACATGAACTCTAGGGAGTTTACACCTCCCCTCATCGTGTTGACAATTACATCGTTAATTGTCTTCTCTGTAAGCGGTTAGCTTACTCGAGTGGAAGAAATTCCCTTCAGATCTCCGATTACCGTTATCCACTTCATATATGGAGTTTGAAATCCTTCTTAGAATTCTGAAAGGTCCTTTCCTAATTTCTTCCAGCTTATTTCTATTCATTTTGTTTCCGTTGTGGGTGAAGACCATATCACCGAGTTTAAATTCGTGTTCTCTTCTTTTCTTATCATATTTTTGTTTGTTGATTTCGAAATTTCATGTCGAGTTTTTGAATGCTTCTTCTGTGTCTCTTTTTAGGTTATTTATCTTATTTTCCATTATTTCCTTAGGGACGATTTCAATCATTTTTCCATACAGTAAATGATTTGGGGCAAATCCCATTACACTGTGTCTGGTGTTATTGTATTCTTCTATGCTATCTTCTGCCATTTTTGTTCAGTTTCTCTTATTTTTGTCTGAATTGATCTTACACCTGATCCTGTTTACTAATGTTTGATTTACCCTTTCATTCAGTCCATTGGAGGATGGGCAGTCTGTCGAGGTGAAAATTCATTTAATGTTCCTTTTTCTTGCATACTCTTGAATTACTTTGGATGTCATTACTGAGTATCGGTCTGCAAGGATAATTTTTATTGAATCTGTTTCTCCTGTCGAGTCTATAAGCTTTATGATATCTTCTGAGCATTTCCCTTTCTGTTTCTGCATACTTGTATTGGGTGAAATTGGCCTGGGAAAGTCTGTGCTTCACAAATCACACACAGTTGTTTATTGGGTGGTGGCTCTGGCTTTCTGTACAATCTTGCATTACTCTCTAGTGTTTTTCTTCCTTTTGTCTGGTCTTCATATTGCCCCAAGAGTCTGATTAAGTCATTTGTTGATTGTACTTGCTTCTTTATCGATTTTATCTTGAATGTGTAAGGGTAATCCAATAACAATTAGATTTATCCTTGTCTCTTCGGAGGTCTTCCTCCTTATTTCCAATATTAATCGTTCCTTTTTTATGGCATATTCAGTGAATGAACCTGAAATATATTTAAAGCTATTGGCACTGCCATCCAACCTTTATTGCTAAAAGCTTTTAGAAATGCTGCCTTCCAATTTTCCCAGTTGTATTCTTCAGCAGATTTGTCTGGTACCATTCTGATGCTGTTTTTCCCAAATATTTCTTCAAATTCTTGATCCTTTTTTTGTCGTTTTGGATCTCGTATTTTTCGCATTCCGTTTCATACTCTAATATCCAATTTTTGGCTTTTTGCGTTCCATCAAATTGTTTTATGGCAAAGTCCGTGCCTTCCCTCTCATGCATGTTTTGTTTCCGGAAGATCTCTAATAATGTTTCTATTTGAAGATTGGGCTTTTCGGTTTCGGTCTTTATTTTCCTTGTGGAGATGATCTCCGATTCTTCTAAGTAAATATCTCGAAACACGAAGTTTAAACTTGTATCGATGTATGACGCTGCTCTTGCGTCAGCCATCGTGACTGCAATGTTTCTGTAATGGCCTACCTTGGTTAAGCTGTTTGTGGCTTTCTTCACTATCGATAAACTGAATAACCGCGGATGATGATCTCTTGCTTGATATTCTAGAGGAAAGACATAACATACTTCATCTTCTGGTTTTCTTATGGATTCTATGCATTCTATTTTCTCCCCCCCCCCTTGCATTCTCGTTCATGACGTTCAATACATATTCGTAGCTTCACTTCGCATTTTCACTACGCATGGCATAATGAAAATCGATTTGTAAGGTCGTAAGCTGGGGATAATTCAGGGATCGATTCTGTAGTCTGAAAATTGAGTTTTTATTATGAAGTAAATAATAAAATACAAAAATAAACAACAATTAATATGCGTCTATAACAATAAATAACAATAATTATCTAAACGGGAAATAACAAGTCTCCAGTGCAATGTTTACCTGAAAATCGAGAATCGATTTTCAACGTCCTGAGCTACCTATCTTTCATCTTCAGTCTTTAAAATCTTAAATAACTATTCTGTAGCCTTGTCTGTCTATAATGTAACTCTCTGTCCGTCCGTTCGAGAAAAACGTTAAAATGGTCGTCCGTAAAACAAAAGAAGATCGGTCTGTCCGTGAAACACAGCCTGTCGTGCTACCCGTAAAACAAAAAGAATCCCTATCCTACATGAACGCTAGGGAGTTTACACCTCCCCTCCTCGTGTTGACAATTACATCGTTAATTGTCTTCTCTGTAAGCGGTTAGCTTACTCGAGTGGAAGAAATTCCCTTCAGATCTCCGATTACCGTTATCCACTTCATATATGGAGTTTGAAATCCTTCTTAGAATTTTGAAAGGTCCTTTCCTAATTTCTTCCAGCTTATTTCTATTCATTTTGTTTCCGTTGTGGGTGAAGACCATATCACCGATTTTAAATTCGTGTTCTCTTCTTTTCTTATCATATTTTTGTTTGTTGATTTCGAAATTTCTTGTCGAGTTTTTGAATGCTTCTTCTGTGTCTCTTTTTAGGTTATTTATCTTATTTTCCATTATTTCCTTAGGGACGATTTCAATCATTTTTCCATACAGTAAATGATTTGGGGCAAATCCCATTACACTGTGTCTGGTGTTATTGTATTCTTCTATGCTATCTTCTGCCATTTTTGTTCAGTTTCTCTTATTTTTGTCTGAATTGATCTTACACCTGATCCTGTTTACTAATGTTTGATTTACCCTTTCATTCAGTCCATTGGAGGATGGGCAGTCTGTCGAGGTGAAAATTCATTTAATGTTCCTTTTTCTTGCATACTCTTGAATTACTTTGGATGTCATTACTGAGTATCGGTCTGCAAGGATAATTTTTATTGAATCTGTTTCTCCTGTCGAGTCTATAAGCTTTATGATATCTTCTGAGCATTTCCCTTTCTGTTTCTGCATACTTGTATTGGGTGAAATTGGCCTGGGAAAGTCTGTGCTTCACAAATCACACACAGTTGTTTATTGGGTGGTGGCTCTGGCTTTCTGTACAATCTTGCATTACTCTCTAGTGTTTTTCTTCCTTTTGTCTGGTCTTCATATTGCCCCAAGAGTCTGATTAAGTCATTTGTTGATTGTACTTGCTTCTTTATCGATTTTATCTTGAATGTGTAAGGGTAATCCAATAACAATTAGTTTTATCCTTGTCTCTTCGGAGGTCTTCCTCCTTATTTCCAATATTAATCGTTCCTTTTTTATGGCATATTCAGTGAATGAACCTGAAATATATTTAAAGCTATAGGCGTATCGCACTGCCATCCAACCTTTATTGCTAAAAGCTTTTAGAAATGCTGCCTTCCAATTTTCCCAGTTGTATTCTTCAGCAGATTTGTCTGGTACCATTCTGATGCTGTTTTTCCCAAATATTTCTTCAAATTCTTGATCCTTTTTTTGTCGTTTTGGATCTCGTATTTTTCGCATTCCGTTTCATACTCTAATATCCAATTTTTGGCTTTTTGCGTTCCATCAAATTGTTTTGTGGCAAAGTCCGTGCCTTCCCTCTCATGCATGTTTTGTTTCCGGAAGATCTCTAATAATGTTTCTATTTGAAGAGTGGGCTTTTCGGTTTCGGTCTTTATTTTCCTTGTGGAGATGATCTCCGATTCTTCTAAGTAAATATCTCGAAACACGAAGTTTAAACTTGTATCGATGTATGACGCTGCTGTTGCGTCAGCCATCGTGACTGCAATGTTTCTGTAATGGCCTACCTTGGTTAAGCTGTTTGTGGCTTTCTTCACTATCGATAAACTGAATAACCCCGGATGATGATCTCTTGCTTGATATTCTAGAGGAAAGACATAACATACTTCATCTTCTGGTTTTCTTATGGATTCTATGCATTCTATTTTCTCCCCCCCCCTTGCATTCTCGTTCATGACGTTCAATACATATTCGTAGCTTCACTTCGCATTTTCACTACGCATGGCATAATGAAAATCGATTTGTAAGGTCGTAAGCTGGGGATAATTCAGGGATTGATTCTGTAGTCTGAAAATTGAGTTTTTATTATGAAGTAAATAATAAAATACAAAAATAAACAACAATTAATATGCGTCTATAACAATAAATAACAATAATTATCTAAACGGGAAATAACAAGTCTCTAGTGCAATGTTTACCTGAAAATCGAGAATCGATTTTCAACGTCCTGAGCTACCTATCTTTCATCTTCAGTCTTTAAAATCTTAAATAACTATTCTGTAGCCTTGTCTGTCTCTAATGTAACTCTCTGTCCGTCCGTTCGAGAAAAACGTTAAAATGGTCGTCCGTAAAACAAAAGAAGATCGGTCTGTTCATGAAACACAGCCTGTCGTGCTACCCGTAAAACAAAAAGAATCCCTATCCTACATGAACTCTAGGGAGTTTACATATATATATATGTATATACGTTATACAGAATTATGTATAGGTTTTTATTTACAGTGTAAAGAATGGTACCAGATATGAATAAAAAATTACCATTCCATGGTAACATATTTCTACGTCTCAACGCCTTTTCCGTCCGACTAACCGATAGCTGCGTACGCATCTATTCAGGACACGTACGCATCTGTAAATACGCGAGTTGTGAAACCACGCGGCTTCGATATTTAGCCGAGTCTTCACGAGCAAAATCAATCAGCCAGGCGTAGAATATTTCAGAGGACTACGCCCATTGCGTGATATGCACTTCATTATGGCTGCATGTCTAATTAATTCGTGGCATATTATACCACCATTATCGTCGTTATTATACCCTTGTGTCAGAATTATTGGATATCGTGCGAGTGGATTCTCGCAAGCTAGAGATCAGCACACTGTGTGCAGTGCAAAGGAATAGACGGATATGGAGATCGCTCATCTGGTACAGCAATGACGTAATTCATAATTTGTAATTCTTCGGTTATTTATTAGTACAGCAGAAATAATCGTTCCTGGTATTTCCTGCTGGTAGAATCTTACAAGGGAACTTTAAACATTAAGCGGTTGTATCGCTATTGCATCATCGCGAAACTATTGGGTTGGCAACTAAGTAATCGCGGATTAAGTCAATACCACCTATTGACAAAATCCGCAATCACTTAGTTGCCAACCCAATATAACAGTACAGAACGTCGAAACTCGTTTTCCCTAAAACCGTGGTTCTTGAGATACGTGAGCGAAATGCGAACACGCATAATCGATAAGTAGACTGTGCATGTTTATGCAAATTCACATGTTCATCAAAACGATAAAGCAGATGAAATCTAATTAGAAATTAGTTTCACCTATTAAATGTTATAACGCCTCCTCACTTTGGATATTTTATATACCTGTTCGTGTAATGTATGTTTATATTTATAAAAGTTTATGAATTTGCATGAATAATCGCAGTCTGATTATAACGTTATAAATGCTTCAATGTCTTAAGATTTCATAGAACTGTGGAATCGACACGCAACAGATAGTAGCGAAAAAGATATCGAACAATTCCATAAATGCATAGACATCCACGATCTATTGATAAGTAAACTGTGGATGTTCGTGCACTTATGAGAAATTAATTTTTTTTTATTTTATTACTTATTTACTGTGATTCTTGCATTTCGTTACGTTACATTATCCAATTAAATGCATTTATATTATACACTTTTATAGATTTTTTCTCTGCTATTGTCGTACTTCGTTTTTGGCGCTTCTCCTCTTGCCTTTCGGTATTTATCTCCCTTTTTTTGTATTTTATTTGGTATATATTTTTTTTGGAATTCTATCTTCCTTCGGTTCTCCATCCGCCACCGCATTTATGAGAAATATAAAAGTATAGTATGCAAAAATATCCAGAATAAAGTCGAGAGAAATCTCCATTTAGGTTTCATTTGTTCGGTTAGAGAAAACAAATAGAAAAATATGAAGCTGCATAAATATTCATTGTCTGTTGGTAAGCCAGTGAACATTATAAAACATTAAACCATTGCGAAGAATATAAATTTATTAAGTTCAAACGAAATGTTTCTCCTCGCGTTCTAACAACGTTACCTTAGCAATTTTGCATTTTAAAAGATCTTTAGACAGCTTCTGGCTATTCAGCTCTATAACTTTATAGTTCTATGAACAGTTTATGAACATTAGAGCGCGTGCGAATAGTCAAAAGCGCGAATGGGGATATACTAACAGACTAATTGCTAAATCTGCAAAATTACCATTTTACATATAATAGTACATTTTACGTACATAAAAATGTACTATTCTACACTATGATTCGATGTACACCACAATTCTTTCTTAATATTTCAAAATAACTGAACTGGCCATCGCTAATTTATATGTTATAAACGTAAGAATCTTTAAAAGAACATCAAACCTGTTCTCTTTTCAACCATAAAGAATGTAAAGCACGAGACTCAAAGGATAATTCCTTCCTTATTTGTCAATCACATTAAACCCTTAACTAAGTATCCCGTGACTAATCAAATGAGACATTAACAGGCATGCAACTATCCGAGCGAACTGCGGATTAAAAATAATTCGTTAAAGATCACGAACGAAAACAGCGTGCAATATCATCGATTTATTACTATTCACGGGCGGCATTGTGAACCATCGAAGGCATCGTTGGAAGAACAATAGGTATCGTTATATTTCCTCGTGCCTAGCGAACAATAAAATCGCCCTCGATTTTCGTACGATCGTTTTTTTCTCGTACTGCCGCAATCAACAATACATTGTAGCGAGATTTCCAAGGGAAACCGGACATCAAACGCAAATAAACAGAAAAATAATAGTTCATCGTAGCGTGCGTCAGAAATATCAGACTATCGATCGATCGATATTTTCGGAGAAGAGAAATTCACGAATCGTATACGTTGAAGTAACGTAAGTAGCATATGCGAACGGTCAGACATACGATAGCAGAATAGGTGGGGTGAACTGGTTAAATGATGATGCAGGTAATTAATTACTGTTGACGTGGAAACAATACGATATTTAATATGGATGATAATGAGAACGCGTTTGTAACGCGCATTTGTATTTACCAATCTATCTCCAATTATGACAATGTTACAATAGCCACGAGCATTGATACGTATTTACTTTGTTCTATATATTCACGCAGAATCGGAGGATCACGTATGATGATCACGTATCAATGTGTTGGGGAAAATGTTATTCGAACAACAGGTAATTGATAAGAATAAAAAATCAAGTTTTATTCGTCACTAGTAAAGAAATATACAATCGAACGCATATCTGTGCGAATAAGAATTTATTCGAATAAGAAGTTACTCGTGCGAGAATTTATCTGGCTAAAAATTTAATCGAATAACTTATATTCGCGTAAGAATTTATTCGGATAAAATGATATATCGATATTTATGTGTTATATAATGTCAACAGTCAAAGAAGAAATTGGCAGGTACGCAGAAAAATACAAGAAAAAAACGGCAACACATCCAAACCAGCTGCTGAAGCGGGCAAAACTCTCATAGAGAGAAGACTAAAAAGAAAACACGCCACTGACCTCACTAAAGAAATAAAATAGTCAAACTCGAAGATGGTATCCCGCTGGGGGTAGCCATCCACGTGTTATTTAGCGATTAAGTTAACAAAATTTACCAAATGTCCGGTTGGACAAATTGTAAAATACAAATTAAATAATAAAAAAAATAAAAATGTGGAGGATGGACATGGTACTGAACGTGAGATGCATTTCCAAAAGCTAAACGTTGTCCAGTTTATACTGGATTTTTATAAACCTTTCCAAATTCCAGATTAAAAAATATATTGTCCTTTGGTGGATTATTCATTTGGTAAATTAATAGTAAAAATAAGTCTGCAATCATTATCCGAATAAATATAGAAAATAATTTGTTACCGACAGCAAGTAATTGTTCCACGGATAAAATATTCCACTGATACGAATTTATCCCGGCAATCGCCTGAGATAGATATTCAAAACAATTCGAATAACGTTCAACTCCGTTTTATACGAAGAACTACAAAGTCACGCTATCCGATCGAATTGAATCGAACAATTCCAACGTCCAAGTGAGAATACAAATATTTTCGAAAGTTTTCTAAAAGTTCCGGATGGTTCAAAGGATTGATAAAGCCAAAAGATACAGAGAAAACTGAATCTTGTTGAAGAATAAAAGGATCCCGGATAATCGAAAGTATTCGGGAGAATTCACATTTTCTTGAGAACTTGGCCGAAGAATTTGAAGAAATCAAAGTGTTTGAGGGAGTCTAAGAAGATATTTCAAAGGATACGATGAAACCCGGGAGTATCGGGTGGTCAGAAGATTTAGATGGAATCTAAGGATCCTTAATAGTTCAAAGGGTCCGAAGTAACCCAGAAATTGAGATTACCCGACTGGCGTTGCTTCCCTATATATATCAAAGGAACATCCGGAAATTTGGCGCAGCACAGGCTACAATAGACTTGCTTACGATGCAAGCCTTTCGCACCAGCGAGCAGGCCAATATTTCTTTCAGAATTCTTATCTCCACGTGCCACTCTCGTGCCAATCTTTTTTACCATAGCTTGCTAAACCAAGTATAATTGTATCGTGACGATTCTTTTATTATTATTACATTTACAATTCTCAAATGCTCTTACCCAAGTATTATATTTCTCATGTAAATATATTCGCTGAATTGTTATCCTAGCAAATTATTACTATCGTGCTGACGTCTAAAGAAGCCTTGCATGGTCAGATGTAAGTTTTCATTCGAAATATAATTTCCTGCATAGTATTAATATCAAAAACAAATAAAGTAAAAGACGTCGATTGGCAAAGGATGGAGCTGACGAGAGAAAATTGCAATGCAAATGAACGTTAATTCGTGTGAACTTGTAATTGGCAGGTGCCGCTTTATGCTCAGAAGAAGACACAGGAGAACAATTATCTCTAATAGATCCGACGTAATTATCGAAAATTTCATATTTACGAGATATTAGCGTGACAGTAACTGACTGACCGATTGAAATACTAGCACTGGAAAAACAATTTTTCTATATTAATTTTACACGTTAAAACGTTACAACTATGAATCCAATGTATCCTTTCATTTTTGAGGGACGAATCAAACTCAAACTATAATAAGAAAAGAAAAAACATAGCCATTATAATCTTCATTATCGTACCAACAAGCTTCTCAAGGATTTCAAAATTCCACAACTAACGATAGCAACAAAAACTCTTCTCCCTTATGAGAATCATGTAATTGATCAGGAAAACATCCGCAGACAACAACAACTTCTTACGTCAACAAAATTAAACGGGATACCGATCGATATGTTTACTCGATTATCCTTCGCGTTCACTACGATGAATTCGTAATGATCGATCCTCGAACCGCACGAGTTGCTCATCCGTAAACACGGTTCCGCTTTAATGTCGTGGCCTACCATGTCGTAGCACGTGGTGGATCCACCCTTTCTGTCGACCACAGCCAGCGTTTTCCTCGTCTCTATCACGAGATACTCGTGTACCCTCTCGATCCTCGCACCGTACCACATACATCGTGCAAAATCTCGCGTGGAGAGTCTATGCTACGTGCCTGGCTCTTTTATGGCCGCACGTGCTCTGTTTGGAACAAGAAAGCTATACTTTATACAAGTGTAAAGATGACACTCTTTGGAAGTGTCACGTCCCTCGTTAAATAGCGTTACTTTGGGGAAATTAGTGAATGGATGGAGAAAAAATCGAATGCAAATAGAGCGCAAAATCATGGTCTCGATGGTTCGATTAGTTTGAGAAATTTCAAGGGTCGAGCGAGAATTTAAATGCTTGGAAGGTTACAGAAAATTCTGGAACCGATCCGAAGATCTGGAATGATCCGAAATGAAACGAAGAACGAAGAGATTTCACGCGAGCGAATGAGAAATTAAACGTTTCAAGATTTCTGGAAAGTTCAAAATTCGGCAATGGTTGGAGAGACGTTAACCTCTTGCGCCAAAGAGCAATTGCCAATTGCAGACTTGGGTGGCTGAAGAAACGCAAAATGCATCCGATAAAACTCTGCTGGGCTAATTTGAGAAATTTCAAGACTCGGATGAGAATGTAAATGTTTCGAAAGACTTGCAGAAAATTAAGGATTTCAGATAAGGTCAAAGATAGGCGAGCCAGTGCAATAAAAAGGAAAAATAGAATTATAAATTTCAAGAAGAATTGCTCGATGAGTAAAGAACCGTCAGATCGCATTATTTGCCCTGTCATTTAATATCGCTGATATTAAAACGACTTAATAACAGAATTCAGCGATTTTAAATCGAAATTACAGACTTTAATAATAATAATTTAATGTGATGTGCGCCGACCCGGAAATTCCAACGTGTCGAAAAACTGCAGGAGCATAAAAGCAGGAAAGTATCGATGCACCAGAATGGCCAGGGCGGCGCGAGCACGTGACCTATGCTCTAGCAGCCATAGTACGATAATATAGGTCAGGCCCGTGATATTCTTGCGACGAGCAAGAATTACCAACGCGTGGAAACTCGAAAATGTCAGGCTGTCTTCAACCTCTACGAATGACGACACTCGATGACGACGACAACGAGCACGTGAGGCTATGGTAAGCAGAGCGAGCCTCGTAGTGCTCGACGACGATGACGCGCGTGTGTCGGTCAAAAGTAGCAAGCAACCTGCTGGTCGTGCACCGTTGACGAGGGGGCACGTGCATAATTAGCAGGCAAAGGGTGGCGACACGCATCGATGGACACGCGTGTAACTGCTTACATGCTCACGGTGCATATACAATGACTCACGAAAGCATCATACACAAAACTTTCATAAACATAATACGCGTGTTATGTGAAATTCTTTGAATTTTCATTGCTATACTATGACCAGACTATTGTGATTATATCGATGAAATCTGAGACTAATTTGAAAATTTACGTCCACAGATATGGAGAGAAGTTAACTTAGAAGCGCGTTATCTTAGAAAATGTTTGTACTGAGAAATTTTATAAAATAAAGGAGACTGCTGGGATTATGGACGTTTATGCAAATTTATATTTATATCAGTGTGATTAAGAAAGTGAAACATAAATAGAGATTACTTTTATTTGCTAACTATAATATTATAAAGCGTGCTTTAGCTTGTTCTACATACTTTTTCACATCACATGCATTCTGGAAATGTTTCCACCTTTAAATTTTCTATAAATGCATTTCCACTTTCTACTAACGTTACAATTTTATTCCTTCTTCCCGAACCGAACAATTTTACCTTTACGACTCGATCGAACACAGTTGCTATTTCGTTAAAATTCCCATCGTTCCTTCGAGCCCATCGGAAAAACGGAAGTTTACGTAATTACCATCCTCCTAGCTTATAACAGCACCCTCGCTAGACTTCCTTGCAAAATGATCGGCTCGTCGAGAATATAATTATCTCTGGGAAAAAATTAACCTCTCCGGTTTAGAATATCTCTATCCAGGTATATCTCGCGATAAGAGAAAAAGCACGCACTTACCATAAAATCTCGCATAGCTACGTAAGAAAGGAACAACTCGGTCATGAAATTCGCCTGGCTGACGATAAAAGAATTTTCATCCGACGACCGACAGAAACTCATTCGTATTTTACGCACGGAGCGAGACGAAATAAAAATCATATTGTCGAACTAAGGTGTATTTAACGAGAATAATTGAGTTTATACGGGATCAGTTAAAAGTAACCAATATTTCAGCTTTGGATATCCAAACTTTGACGCAAAATGTTTTCTTAGCGGTAGCTATGGTTATCTTTGGCTGAAAATTGTTCACACTTGGTGACTTTAATATGCTTACCTTTCTGTATTAACTATTAAGGTTGGCAACTAAGTGATCGCGGATATTGTCAATACCACCTAATGACAAAATCCGCAATCACTTTGTTGCCAATCGAATACAATAACGTGTAATATATAAAAATATTTAATATACTGATTAAAATAAAATAAATTTCATGGACTTAGAAAATCGCCAGCAATATGAATGATTTGGATAACAATGCCAGAACAAAGTACAATACGATATCTAAAGAATATTGTATACGTGTAGATATGTACGATATAATATTTTATAGAAATTAAACGTTCGAATATAGTACATTTAAATCTACTGCGGTTAAAATATGTAAAATGGCACATAACGTACAAAATAAAAATAGATTGTCGTGTCTTATAGAAAATTGAAAATGTATATTTCGTAAGAAAATTTATTTTCGTTTGAAACAACAAATACACAGGATGCGGCCGAATAACATGTGCAACCTATTATGAAATGATTCCTTTCGAGAAAACAACAGAAAGAAACGTAAAAGACATGTTTTCATCTGCGGCTTAGCTTCCGAGAAAATTGAGTTTAGAAATTTGTCAAATATACTGGAATGTGGCTAATTCCAGATTAAATAAAAGAACATAATCTATAGGATTTTATTCTATATGTAAAAATAAATGGAAAATGCAGAATAAAATGTTTTCGTAAAACGCTTCGTTTATGAAAAAAATATATTTATTATAACAAACTCCATATTCTTGAAAATCACAGGAATTTAAACGGGAAATTTTTCTTCCAATTCTGTAATTATTTTCACGTGTAGAATAACCTGCTTTTAATTGTTTACTCGTGTCTAATTGTTAACTAGGTAAATTTAAATATATATAACAAATCTCCGAGGTCTGTTGTTTCCTCGAAAGCAAAACCTCGGACGAAAACATTTTATTCCACATTTTTGCTTTTATTTTTCCCTAAAGAATCGCCTCACGCTTGTAGACGTTATTCGGCGGCACTTTGTATTTTTGAAACAGGGCAAAGAAAGCAAAAGGTAGATTAAAGAAGTAAGAAAACAATTTTCGTTTACGTAACGATGCAATCACGCTGATGTAGCTTTCTATGTATTGTAGAATGCACACGAAGCAGGCGAATGACTCTTGTTCCTTTGCTTCTTATGCTATTACATTACGCCGCGAGTAACAGAGTTTGTCGTTTCATGGTCGTTCAATTAATTCGTGAACACGGAAATCGCGTAAATATCAAATTAGTCGGTAAATAATTTGAAAGCGACCTACGTAGATAAGCGTCGTGTATTTTCCAGTTAACACAGAGGGGGGAAGATTAATGCTTTATGCAATGTTGATAGTGTTGGAACTGTGAAAGTAACAAGTTCTAGGCGAGCACGTTCGCTGCGCCGGATGAATATTCAAATTACATATTCCGGTAGAAAGAATCCCCATACGAAGAATTCTGTAACACGTTCTCGCGACTTACTTTTACCGTACGAAGAACTTTTCGTTCTTCTCGAAAAAAAGAAGTAAAAAACTTTCGCATGAAAAACTTTCATTCCACATTTCCGGCATGTTTCCGAACGTAGAAAAACCATTGAAAAATTATATCCAATTGAGAACTGATAAAATTCAGGCATGTTCGACGAATCGTCCAACCTGATTTCCTCAAAACCGAGACGTCGAATGAAAAGATATTATTCGAATCTTTTCACCTATCCTTCGTGTATAATTTTATTTTTTTTATTATTATTATTTAATTTGTACTTTACAATTTGGACATTCGATAAATTTTTCTAGCTTAATTGCTAAATAACATGTGGGTGGCTACACCCAGCGGGATGGCATCTTCGAGTTTGACTATTTTATTTCTTTAGTGAGGTCAGTGGGGTGTCTCGTGTATAATGAATAACAATTTAACAAATAATAGACTCTGTTAGCGACATCTATCTATTCGATGGAGTCCTGAAGATTTTTTGAAAAATTAGATCTCTTCAGAAACGAGGAGGAAAGTTACATTTTAGATATTCGTCACATTCTGTAGATAGATCGTAGAATCCTCTTCGTCGGAAAATTAAGCAAACCGGCAACAATTGACCCCGAAAGCTTGTCACAATTGCTAACTATTTTTTTCATCCCCTTTCAATGCTAGAGCAGAGTAATTGCCTCGAGACGAGATCTGTGGTACTTTCATGATGGAAGAAACTGAGTCCTATGTTTAATACGAAAGGTCAAACAGTGTGTGAAATTAGCAACAGCGCGTCAAGATAGTCCACTAAATTTAGCGAACTCGCCCGCTATATGTATTTCTATTTGATGAATAATTCCATCGTCAGTTAGGTAAAAATGGATCGAACCGTGTGGTAATAAGGCTGTAGTAGACGGGTCATTGAAACTAAGCAATCGAACATCTAGTTGGTCACCTCGAACGAGAATCTGCGTCATCTCATTATAATCCATTTTACAAAGTTCCTGCATAATTTCTATACATACCACGCTAGCCTAACTCCTTCAAAATAGAAAAGTGCGGAATACGATTAATTCGAAATATTCCATTAATTCTAAATTGGTCTCCACGCCATCCACGATTCCTTATGGAAACATTGAATGTACTACGCGTCCTACAGTTCGCTACGCTACGAGATAGGAAAATAGAATAGGAAAAATCAAGATACGATTATTGATATCGAATATTCCATAAATTGGAAACACGCTCTGTAAACTGACGAAAAATCGATCGAGAATAAATCCCTTGTTGCCATCCTTCGAAATCAATTTTCACTAAAATTCAACGAAAAAAAAAAAAAGAAAAAATGCATCTAGTAAACCACGTACAGAGCGAGAAAATACTAGGAATCGTTGCACCACGATGAAATTTTTCGAAATTAAGCCAGCGCGCTCCGGTGCAACAGAGGTCAGCAACAATTTTCGAGGGGCTCTTAATTAAAGTTAAACCTATTAACATGCGCGTGTACGTCGCGTACACATTCTCGTGTGTCGGCGTTACATAATTTTATCGGTGGATAAGCTGCTATCTCCGGAACACGGTATCGACTGGAATATACAAGCGGCGTGAAAGCAACAATACGCGTACACGTTCACACGTGGTATAATAATGCGATATCAGCGAAAGCGAGATACATCAGCAAATGGAAATGAAATTGTTGGCTCGTCCGAGTTTTCCTTAAGCCGCGTTAAGAGAAACCACCTAATGTAAACGCGGTTTTATTTCATTTCGTTCGTTCCTATATTAATTTTACTTTAATTTACTTATCGTTGTCTCTTCAATGCTACAAGCTCGCGTTATCATAAAATTCCGAACTGGAATAGCTAAGATACACGTGGTCGATGTGTAAAATTTCTATCTGCCTCACGATTCGCCCGAATATTAACGTTTACGTCGACCGTAGGTAATTGAGAAATCGAGTTACTACAGGGAATTTGAAGAAACAAGTAACCCGAGCCACAGGAAGTCGCTCGGTGAATATTACATTAGCTAAATTAGCTTCGAAATTAATTTGATCGCGACGAAGGGGTAGACGATGTAACCCATTATGGACCGACTTAAAATTCACATCAAATTTCATTTAATATCCTTTAACAACTCCATCTTTTATTCTGTCTTTCGTCATTCTAAATTTTCTTTTTAAACGTTGCATTTAGTAAATCAAATTCTAAGGTATCGTTCGATACTTTCATTCTTCACGTGCACTGCTAGGCATTAGGATATGAAACGGACTGTGTCACTCTTGAGATGCATGTGCGATTTCCTCTATGGCCGGATGTCGCCACAGCGATATTTAAAATTTATTTTCCAAGTCGAACGTCGCCCATGTGGCGGTATTCAACATTTATCTTCAAACAGTAAATATTTATCGCATAGATTAGTACCATGAGAAAAGAACATCGACCGCGAACAATTAATTATTTTAATGACCATTCAAATGAGTTTGTAACTGATCAACCATAAAATATAAAGATACTTCTCCGTTTCCCCTTGATCAGGTACTATTTTATAAGCAACGAACGTCAAATCAACGAACCATGGTAAACACGAAGGGAGCCGCATTGTCAGCGTAAGAGGAAAAAACAGAGCGTGGCTGGCATTTAAATAATCAAAGCAGCAGCGTGGAACGCGCGCGCGAGCGCGGATGCGACAACGAATTAGTCGGTAAAGAAGTTTAAAAGGGCCAATATACAGGGCGGTTTCCTTCCCAGGAATTATGGTCCCGTGCCGCGTGGGATGACCCCTCCGGTGTTCGCGTCGTCATCTCGCGGAAGTTCACCATTAAAACAGCTGGATCGAGCCAGATCTCGCGAGACGAATCTGGCCGCTTCACTGTCACGGGTCTGACCTCGAATCGGATATCCTTCGCAAAACCGTATCGTCAGATCCTCGCGAGGATTCACGACCACTGACAAAACCAACCACAATCCGCTGAGATGTGTTTGCTTTCGGAACTGACGGCCCTAGTTCCCTTGTGGAAACAGACACCGAGCTCGTAACGTATATCTGAAAGGCGTGGCAGCTAGTGGAACTACGACGACGAGAGTAGTTACTTATTTTGTGTAATGTAACGTCGATTCGTTTGGATTATCCTTAGAATGGTTTTGACCGATATCAACAGGAGCGAGATTTGTCTACGATAAATTCTAGATTAAACCAAGAAAGATAAACACGCTAAAATCGAACAGTTAAACTTGTATCTTGAAATCAAATTTCATACGCTGAGGTATTCTGTTACGCTAGTTCTACGATCATGAAACAAAAATAAACTACTATTCTATTGTTTTATTTCTGGTGAATTGTTTCCATAAAATTATCGCTCAATACGATTCCAAGCAGAATACACTTTGTTCCTTATCACATCAACGTATCAAAATTGTACATATTTACTTGTATGTAACTGTACATGTGTGTAATTGTACATAAATGGTTTCATAATTATGGGAGACAACATAAATTGGTAAGATAGTAACTGGATGTCATGAAAATAAGGCTAAGATTTTTATAGAACAATTTACAATGACAGATTAATGTGAATATATGGGTTTGATAAATACATTTATGTAAGATTCGTAAAGATTTTTGTAAATACATAGGTTGAAATTGGTAATTGTAAACGTACAATGTATGTATAAGAGATTATGTTGTTAAAGGTAATGAGAATCGGTTAGAACCGCAACTGTGCGGATGTGGCGATCGGAGTACCATTGAACTAGTAATAATTAGAACACATTGGTAGAATTTCTATTGAATTATGAAAGATTTTTAATGGATATTAATAAATATATATTAAATATATAATACATAATAAATTATGTAAAATTGTATAATGAATGTGACATTCTAAAAAGTAACTTCGTGTGTATTGTCTTTTAAAACATGTCCTTGAATAAATTGTCACAAGCACGCAAATATTGCGCGATCTTACGATTAACGCGCTGTTAATACCCCACCAAAAATAGAATTCATAATACAAAATAAATGCCTCAAAAAAAGGTAACCTCCAATTATATGAATTATTAGATATGATAGATTAAAGATATGTTATGGAAAAAATTTCGAAGAGCCTAAGATGAAATTACATCGGGTAGATACTAACAGAAAATTTTATTAGAATAATTCCCGGGATTAATGAGACACGTCACTTATCTGTCGTGCGTATCGTGAGAGTCAAACATATTTATACTGTACAGTAGAAAACATTTTTGTTGTACAGTTACATTTCATTTAGGAATAAACTATACGACAATGTAACTTTCATAGTAACTTAAACCCGAGATATCAAGATCAATCTAGTTTCTATCAATGTACTTCTTGAGTCGACGACAGACGAAGAATAGATTTTTTTGATGTAATATATGATACCGAAGTTAGAATGAAGATATAATGATAATCGGAACAGATATTGTCAACGAACTACACTTAAGGACGTCAGCGACATCTGATCTGATCATTGATTGTACTAAGCCAATAGTAAGCCAATAACCTGCAAATAAATATCAATCGTATTCTTGACCATGAAGAATAATTGCTAACTGCTAAATTCTCGCAAGATGAGATATAATAAACTATGAACCGATGTAAATGAGTTAACACAATTATTGGAAATATCTTTCAAAGATGGGTCATGTCATGACGGCGATGTTGAACAAGCAGAAGAGAAATTGAACGAGGAAATACAGTGGACACACTGGAAGCGTGTGCACGGCCCCCTGACACACATCGACTCGTTAAAATAACGACATAATGGCTAATTTAGCGATAATAAACGCGAACCGTATCGTTCAAATTAGCGTCGAAGGTGAGACGAGAACGACAAAGAGGGGCTTCCGAGGAACGAGAGAAAAAAAAGGATAAGAGAGAGAAACGCCAGACTGACGTGTGTATCACAAATTACTGCATTGCTCTCCCAATGTCCACCTCCTGCCATCTCGTGGCCAATTCATAAAACACTTGTCCCAGTCAGGGCCGATTTTGAACTTCGCACTACTTTTTACTTCAAAGATCGATATACAAAATATTTAGTTACTAGTCATTTATAGTTCAAATATTATACATATTTTATGTTCAATAGTTCACAGAATCTAAATATTATTCTCTCTTACTTTTAATAATATGAAATATCATAGCATATTAGAAATTAAATTATGGCACAGGATAGGTATTTGGTTCTTGAGTATTTAGTAATATTTTTATCATAATATGAAATATAATCTATGTTCTACGAGTAAAAATAACAGTGAAATGAGTAAGTAAGAAGATGGAAATAGTCACACGCGATCTTGTCGACCGATACAGAAAACAGTCAGTGCTGATTGAGATCAACGACCTTTGACAAAAACATCCACGATAATCATCGTACTTTTTAATGAATGAATGAAATAATCTCAATCGCATTTTGTATTGTTGGTTTTAGATCGAGGACACGAAACAAAATAACTAGTACAGTTAATCTGCATTGTTATTGTTTTTTCCAAAAGAGAGCTACTTCTATATTGTAGGTTTTCCTATGTAGGCAATATTTGTAACACATATCCCCGAAATCGAGGTCGAACGTCGTGCTGCCTAAAAATAAAGCTGCTTTTCCGACAAGTGGCAACATGCCAAAAAGAAAACAACGTCGAACAAACCATATTCAAGTCCAAAAGCATACCATATTAGGAAACTGTTATTCAAATTTATATCCTTGATTTTACGTATATTTTAAATACGAACGATTATATCGTATCACTAACGCAAAATAATAACTATTACAACATAAATTTTAACTTTGAAATTAATTGAAATTTGACTTTGACTTTTTAAATTAAGGGTACGATATATTTTCATTTATAGCCATTGAGCACGTGCTTTTAGAAAGGGATTAGAAAGTAGGCTGTACGACATTTTCTAGGGGATTTTATTGCCTGTTACTTCATATTTTCCGGTGAGATGGCTACCATTACGAGTATACGAACCTTGACATATACATACATACATAAAAAAAACTTATACAACTTCCAAATATACCGGTGACATAGATAATTTTAAACGATATCGAACAAATTTACTGTTATGAAATGTGCATTATGTTATGGAGAAACATGGTATGGTAAATTATAAGTACAAATCGATGTTGAATTACTAGATTAATTAAACGAGATTATTTACTGTAAACAACTAATTATAACTAAACTTCTAAGATAAGAAATACAATCTATAGCGAGCAGAATTAAATATATCATAAAAGTTTCTCTTTGTAATTACTGTTATACTTTTCAGTATAGATCGGTAGGTTCATTTACATTGAAAAAAAATAACCAATGTTGTTTATGTTCTATAATATGATATGATAACTATAACAAATTTATATTTCTTTTAATTATATTTAATTATATCATTAAATAAATCAGCAATAAATCCAAACTATAACAGGAAAACATAGTATGTACTATAATGTTTATTATCAGATTAATTCCCCTATATATTACATTTATTTCGAAAGAGAAACCATTAAATGACAGAGAAACTAGTATATTTACATAAAACATAGGCTCCAACTTTCTAAATATTTGTATCTGAAATAAAACATAATCAGATATCCTATATCATAGATCCCATTTAAGAGATGCAAGTGTGTAAATAAAAATACTGCTCTTACCATACTTTTACTATCATAAGGTGCTTTAATAGTGTCGTAATATCCCACACAATCCTATAATCAAACTATAGTTTCATAAATTCGATTTATTCCATCGATTATAAAATGAATAAGTGTATATATATGTATAAAACATAAAATATATAATACAATATCACGCAGTAAGAAATCGTAATTCAATACGATGATAGAAAATATCCTCCGCATGATATTATTTATGCACATGAATATCTGGAATCAGTCAACCGCTTAATGTGCGGCAACAGTATCCTCAACGAGAAAACAACAGGTATTGTATACTCAAAGCCACGTGTATATTATGTCTCAAGATGGAGCGACAAAGAGAGAGAGAGAGAGAGAGAGAGAGAGACAGAAGTCAATCCGTAGATTGCTTGATTTCATGGTTAGATCATATTTCTATTGCCGTAAACAAGAAATCATAATTTGCAGATGCAATTACATGCTTGTAATGTTTTCATACTGACAAACTTATTTCAAGTCGCTTATAATTAAATTACTTTACTATAACTGCATATTTTACATTGTACAGTTTAATAAAAACTTGAATACATTTTTATCAAACGCTAGTCCTTTTGAATGACTATACGAATGGAGATATATCAACGTTCGTAATATAACATCGTAAATTATATCAATGAGGAGAATGAATGAAAAACATTCCATGAAAATGACTCTCCAAGGGCGTGGTTTACAACACAGTATGACGTTCTCGTGAACGCGAGACCTGTCGTCAAAGCGCGCGAACACAATTATCGTCGATCATAAGTTCGATGAACTAATCGATAAAGTAGAAAGGTTACGTAAAACACGCTGGATTCAACCATTTCTTATCCGAATATCTTGCACTTGCATCGTGACCGAACCAGTGTTGAAGATGTATAAGAGTAAAAAGAGAAAAGCGTCACTGACCTCGGTCGCTAGCTTTCCTTTCGACGCCATCTTGACAACAATGTGTCGGTCGATGTTCCGACTACCTGATGCACGCGCCGCACTTACTGATGACCAAATGAATCCTGAAACTATACACGACACTGATCTGTTCAGTTGTGAAGCACTCGCAGCTCAACTCGAACACGTCTCCACTTCCGTTTGAACAAAATAAATCGCGAACCACGGATTTCGTAACGATTCACGCGGCTCGTACCGAAATACTGTGCTGACGTCACGATGTGAAGCTTCTTTTCATACTACATGTACTACGACTCACTATGAGGAGTACGAGTTTACAAACGATACAAAGGCACCCCGGTTCATCAAGATCGCGCGTGCCCCTCCACTTTCGATGACCGATACGAAAAGTCCCTTTCACTCGCTCTTGCTCTATAATTATAATACAGTAACTATTTCCCCTCCTTACATAGGTGTATTTATCAACTCTCTCATTCTATGGCATTCTCGCGAGGGCGATGCTTATATACCGTATATCTGTCCTTCATTCTGAATAACCTTTCTTCGTCTCTCTTCATACCACGCGGTGTATACAGTAGCTCACGGTTGTATTCGAACACTTGTAAAACGCGTTATTTTGAAATTTCATTGTCATTGTAATGATTATATTTATTGGTAAATTTTGTAATGAATCTGAAAGTCTATGCCGAAATTGCAAGATATTTATTGTAAGCGATATGACAATATGCTTCTATGTACATTTTTAGATCAAATATTTTAGATATTATCATGATATTTACATTTCATTGTACTGTTAGTTCAAAATGTTTTATATAACGCATATATATCAAATATATGTATGTATATGTACATCAGTATACGCATCAAATAATTACATAAAATATATAGAATAAAATATTTGCGTACAATATATACATAAAATATTTCCTATGATAAAAGTCTTCAAATACCTCCATAAGCAGCCGCAAATCGGTAATGATTTCATATGAGACCTTCTGATATGTATGCTATTTCCTTTCTGATCGCTAATCGAAAAAGTAGTTAATAGTTTCGTCATTTCCAAATGACATTCATTTATAAACTGTTGTACTATGAGTTAATAGGTAAATTTGTATATGAGAGGTTGAGGTTAGGTGTCAGCTGGACAGAATCATTACCTCCCACTGTCTTTCTCTCTTTCGGTCGACGATCCATGAAGAGAAAGAAGATTCGCTTTAATTCAAAGCGAATTAACCTTCCTGCACGCTTTTGCCCCCACTGATCTTACGTAATTAAGTGCGGTCAAGCCTGACATGCTTTTTACGAATTTTGAACTACAAGGAAGCGCAACATCATGCGATCTTTTGTATAGTCCCTACGATTATCGAACGATTATATCGATTAATGCAATTGACGCTCCATCTCTTCGATAAAGTATTGCAAAACAGAACATCGTTTCGGAAGATTAGAAAAGATTAGAAAAATTATCTGAGAAAATAGATTCGAGCATTCGAATAGAATTAATTTGTGAATGTCACACGTTCAAGTAGTTTGACATATATGGAATTAAAGTGTCGCCTATGTTCCAGCCGTGACTGTTCGTTTTATGCTCATGTAGCTGCATGTCACGCGTACTATTCGCGATGCGATAGGATTGCATCGGTATTATACAACACTTCAACTGAAACGTAGGTGGAACGCGAACTGTGCAAGTTTCGTCTAAAACTCCGTCCAGCTGATGATAATAGATTCACTGGTATGTGAAAAGTTCTCAATGTAGTTGTAACACATAATTCTATTACAGATGGCGTTTAAAACAGATATTATCATCAAATTGAAGATTATAGGAAACACGCATAATAAATAAATTGCAAATTTTTATGCAAATTCATATCTTTGAGAATATAATTAAAAGTATGGAAATTTGGTAGAAAATTGTTTTAATTTGGATATTGCATGTATTTTCTTATATTATGTACATTCTATGCACCGTCAACTTTGCTATAAATAAGCAGTTTAATAATACGCTGAGTTTCCTATTCTCTACAGTTTTAATATTCAGTAGTATTAAACTATTACAGTAATATTCAATCGCCAATTCTTTCTATGTTATTAAAATTGCATTTATTGCCTTTATAACGATTAAGGTCTAATAAAGAGAAAAGATGAATCGAAACAAAATCGTTTCCGATTATCGCCAACATCTTCCAAAATATTCTTCGAGTACAATAATCTACATAGCCATCCGTAATACGTTAAAACAGCTGTTCTATTAATCTTTTATACAAGATCTTTGTACCCGTGCACGCATGTATCAGCCGAGTCATTTTTCACCCGATGCATTACCATCGGATGCTACTAGCGAAAACGTCCTCGTGAAAAGTAGCAGTTTTGTAAGAGAAGCTAAGTATATATGTACATATAAATCATATTTCTTTGCATTTGAATACTGTCTTCTTATCTCTTCCTAATAGGTATTCATCAATTTTTTTTCTCTTTTAAATGATTTGTTAGGCCTATATATCAGTTCATTTAAAAGATAAGGTATGTATAAATATATAATTTTATGAATTAACAAATTAAAAATAGATGTAAAAATTGGCAAACAGTAACTAATAACTTTCGTAACCATCTCGCTGTTGATCCAGCGAAAATAGATACATGTAGCTACTAGTGTTGTATATTAATACTTTTTATGTGGATCAGTCTTATTTCATTTTACAAAATTTCCAGATATATTTATTGCAAGTTTCAAAAAGTTTCGTATAATGCACATCATATATTCATATAAAATTTCCTAAACCACTGTTTGGATGATTGTATCTTAAGGATCTTTCAATTATTTTAAACATTCTGATGTCGAGTTTAAAGAGAAATGGGGGCTCCATTTCTTTTTTTCTATTGCGCTTCTTCTCTCTCTCTCTCTCTCTCTCTCTCTCTGACATAGGAACAAGATTTGCTGATCTTTTTTCTCTTTTATAGCATTCGCTGATCTTCGTATCGCGTTATCTCGGTCGCACCTTCTGCGAAATTACATGTGCATGGAGTGGGACATTCTAGGCGACCTGTTTATTTTCGGGCCGATTCTCATATGCAAGGCACGCCCAACTCCTGAATCATTATTGACAGACCTCCGCTAGAATCAGTATTATGTACGCGTGCCATAAAGTGGAAGACATGAGAAGACGGAGATAGGGAAGAAAATAGAGAAAAAAAGAGATATGCTATCGTTCATAAGTGTTAGGACACTTACAAAACTGACATTAATCTTGTCTTATTTATATATGAGGCTTATCAGGAAATTATTAAAACTATTATTTAGAAATTGTTATCTAGATCTCCTTACTTGATAATTTGCTAACTAATAATATTAAACAATCGACAAGCTACAGATGATAGATTTCATAATTTTATGTCGAATAGGATAATTTGTAAATGATTTATATCTTGTAAAATTGATTTGTAAAACATTATTTGACTTATTACCGAATTTGTTATTGTTATAGAAGAAGATTCATTAATATACATTTAATTATTGGTAATTTCTGACTGACAATTTATCAAATTTCACTAATAATATTAGCCATTTACCAAATGTTCAGCTCGACAAATTGTAAAGTACAAATTAAATAATAATAAAAAAAAAATATTAGTTCAACTGAGCAAATGGGTTCAAAAACTGTTCTGATACTTATGAACGGGGCTGCAAGCACAAAGGAAAAACTACGAATCTTGTGTGGGTTGATAAATCCATTTCTCACACGTGTACCCTTCCTGAAGCTCAGAAAACAGAAACGGCCATACACTGCAACTTTCTTCTTATTCATGAACGCGATTGACACGATATTTGTGCATATAAGTGCACGCGGGCGTAATACGAGCTTCGTTGTTTCTATTTTATCTGGTAGGTTCATTCGTGTGGATATCCGCCAGACGGAGTAATGTCAAGGCCAAGAGGCGGTCAATCGGCCAAATGACAAATTTGTAAACGATTGACGCAAAGTGCACACACTCTCTATTTAAAGTACGATATACTTGGCTTATCAGCTTGTGTATATTTGGTATGACCAATCGACTAATTTGATTAAATTGACCGATTCGCGTGGACATTTCGGCGCTACCTTCTATATACTTACACACATATTCATGGGTAGGATAAGATAGGATTATTTAAGTGAAGTTAAATAATTTGTCTTATAATTCTCCAAAAATTCGATTATAGGAAATGTTTAAATATCATACATTTAAAAGACATGTGTATAGACATCGATCGTAGAATTTATTTTGTAATCTTGTATCGATACGATTCATCTTACGTACATGCATCACTTTTATCTCAATCCTTTTATACACAATTATAAAGTCTATTGTAATATTTTAATCATCTTTCTTGCCTTAGCCTTTCCATAACTTGTCTCACACGTAATAATGTGCAACAGCCATAAATCATGAATAAAGTAAAGGGTGGAAATAATTGGTAACCCGTGGAGCAAAATTTCCAACGAAATTATCCGGTATACCATGAATGTTCAATAAATTTCCATCAAACTGGTCACGTACACAAGGCTTCATGGCATCGGGAAATTCTTTCTCTTGATCGATACAATTTTCGACCATAATTCACTTAATCGTGGAATTAAATATCGTACACGTGAACTGTTACTTCCCTTTTATTATGGTTTGTCGCGTTATTTCAGAAATGTTTAACAAGGTACAACAAATGAAATCAATAAAACCTAGATAAATATTATATAACATAACAAATAATACAATAATATACTATAATAATATAATAAATATATAATAAACATTATATAATGTAATATTAATCCATAAATATTATGTAAGGTATATAACATAATATAAATACTATATAACATAATAAATAATATAATAATATACTATAATAATATAATAAATATATAATAAACATTATATAATGTAATATTAATCCATAAATATTATGTAAGGTATTATATAAGATATAAGACGTGATAATTGGTTGAAATTAATTCAACAAAATAATACTACAGCTTTGTGTTTATATAAGATAATGATACAAAAGCTTTTAAAAATTATTTGTAGGAATCAATGCTACAAGGATTACTATTATAAAACACACACGATGGCATGATGAAATAGTTATTCTAGGTTATATAAATTTATTATATAACAGATTTATCGCATTAAATATTTCTGACAGCTATTTATAACAATTTGAGTGAAGAAATTCGATATGAAAGTTTAAATACGAAACGCGATACCTTCAAAATTCAAGAAAAGATTTTTTTTATTATTTAATTTGTACTTTACAATTTGTCCAGCTGAACATTTGGTAAATTTTGTTAACTTAATCTCTAAATAACATGTGGATGGCTACCCCCAGCAGGATACTATCTTCGAGTTTGACTATCTTATTTCTTTAATGAGGCCAGTGGGGTGTTTTCTTTTTAGACTTCTTTCTATGAGAGTTTTGCTCGCTTCAGCAGCCAACTAGTTTGAATGTGTTGCCGTTTTCTGCCGATTTCTTCATTGACTGTTGGTATTTTTAAGTCTTTGCGTATTTCTTCGTCTCTGATACACCATAGGGCGTTAACTATTGTTCTCAGTATCTTCGAAGGAAAGGTTTTATCAAATTTCTGGTTTGTGAGTGACAATTGTTCGTATTAGGAGTGTGCTCAAAGATGTTACTAGATATCCGTCAGAAGGATGCAACCACACAGGATCGATCGTTGTGTAGGGATGTGGGTCAGGTATACGCCCAAACCCTCTTTTTTCCTTTTTTTTATACGTGAAGAAATTCTCATGAACACCCCGCCGCCTTTCTGGAAAGTATTAAGATAGTATCGGACTTAGCGATTAAAACTCCACGTTGGGCCACCCAACATTTATCAGAAGTACTCCGGGACCGTATACGCCCAAACCCCCTAAATTTTCATCCTTCGTCCCTTATCCCGCTGAACGTATCTTCATAACGCACAATTCTCACACAAAGACGTTTCTTCCCTTCCTCGTAGAATTTCCTTAATTACCCATTGAATTATCTATAACAGAATACTCTTTCAAGCTTTCCAAATTTCCTACAAAAGAATTCTATTTATTACAAATATCATCTAGACTCGATCATATCTAAATTTTGAAAATGGTATAGGGATTTTATTATATATGTAATAAATAAATATAAATATAATTAGCAATATAAATAATATATATAATAATAAATATATATATATACATTTATCTATTTCTTTACAGATGATAAAACACAAAAACTATAACTAATTAACTAACACTATTTGTTAATAAATTAACAAATTACAAGTAGATTAACTATTTACCAAATGTCCAGTTGGACAAATTATAAAATACAAATTAAATAATAAAAAAAAAAGCTAGAGTAACTAAATCAATACAACGCCTTCCTAGGCACCTCCTTTTTCGGAAAAAGCCACGAACGGGTCGATGTGCTATGTACTTCGTACTGCGTTCATTGAGTTCCACGCGAGTATTTCGCGATACTATTAAGTCGCCCGGAAAATTCGTTCCGATTTACATTTCGGTTCGATGTACATTTATCGAATTATATAGGTGTCATTTTGTTGCACAACCTTCCTCCATCTTTCACGAAATTTGAATATTCCATGCTTGCAGAACCTCTCAGGTTTTTCGGCGAAAAACTTTTCAACATGATCTATCATGTGGACGAAATTTCTTAAAAATCGGAACGAACTTTCCGAGCTACCTAATACAATAGGATCGATGGTAAAATAAATTTTTATCAAGAATATCATAAAAGTACAGTTAACTTAAATATCTTCTTATCTTTCAAATTGAAAGTTAAAATTCCTTTATCTTATAATTACGACATCTGATCGTCATCCTTCTTGAAAGTAAATCTTCTTTGGCAGACTCCTCTAATGTTATAATCTTTCTTTTTTTTCTTATTTGGAAGAATTTTACAATCAATTCTCATTGAGAATTATAAATAAATTATTCTGGGATGGTACTATATCGTGTATAATAACTGTTTATCGTATGTTTGATTCTAGCTGAATCTAACGTTATAATCTAACGAATATTTACGGATATTTCTACATGATCAAAAAGATCAATAAAAACTGCAAATTGATCAACGTTGTTCAAGGATTGATCGAGACAAAACATGCACAGCGCGTTCAGTAAGGTGAATTAAAAATAGATATTTGATTCTTACAATATATTTAACATTTAATATAACAATTTAAGAGAAACATAAGTATATCATCGAATCAAAGAATGATTTCAATCGTAGTCCGTCAAATAGTTCAGTCGACAACCTTCGCTGGGATCTTGAAGCAAACTTGGGGTTTGTTTTGTTCATCAACCAAAGACAGTTGGATAGTCAAAGAGATTCTTGGGTAACTCTTTTCAACGGGCATTTTCAAGCGGTAGGTAGCTGATTGTCCTTTCTGCAATGGACACTGTCCATTTACAAGACCCTTGCAGGCATTTTGTTCCGGTAATGGATATGGGACATGGCCACCTCCAAGTTGAACATCTACTACTGGCTTCAGGGATTTTGCATTCTCGACTATAATAAATTATTAGAATTAGAATAGAAAATAAGCAATTTATTTTTGGTATCACAAACACATCGTCAAAATTCTTCTATAGTACAATAGTTCCTTTCTATAGTTTCCTGGCAAGATAATGGAAACAAATAATTCACATCTTTCAATTTAAATAGAAAACTTGAGCCATTTAGAAACTAACTTGTTCAGCTCTATTTTCTGGAAACTCCTGAATTTTAATATTAAGATACAGGATCAGTCTTCCTCTACTCTACCATTCAGAAACGATACAAGTAATCTCGGTGAAGTTGATCACTATTTTGTTTCAAATTTGATATATACGTTGTATCTTAATATTATTTTAATGTTTTTTTTTATCTATTCTTCAGTTATAATTTGTTGCTCTACTTACCAGCATGGAAAACAACGTCAGCCTGAACGTTCGTTCCTCTCACCAAATTGCAGGGCAAAGAGGAACATCCCAAGATCTCCACGCTTACGGGGGATGGACCGGCATTACAGGGCACGTATGATGATTGCATCGAATCAGCAATGAAGAGCACCGCGAAGACGTATACTGCGACAAAAAGTGACCATACTTTCGATATTCAATTAAATTATAATGTTACTTTAGTAGGAAATTCTTGTTCGTGTACCTGTGTGTTTGAATAATGGCATATTTTATTAATATATTATTAAAGTATTGGTATATCAGCAAGTAACAATTAGCACATAACAAGATATTCATAAAAAAGGATATTATTTTTTAAGAAAATTCCATCGATTTTCCAAGCTTATAAAATTTGCAAAACGAACAAATGTTCAATTTGTACAAGAGCATATAATAGGTAAATAGAAATAGATATAAGTTGCCATGTTATATTTATAAAATGTACAGTATGCACAAGAGTGAATAATAAGTTAGTAGAAGTAGATGAAAGTTCGAGATCTTAGTGTTCAGAGTCTGTGAATGGTATCAATAACGATATACGTACCATAGGTGAGAATTGCCATTTCTGCTTTTTGGTATGTGCTGCTCGTTTCACTGTTCGAAGTAACTGAAAATCACAGGATCTTGGATAGGTATTTATTGGTAGTTACTATCTAATCGAGAGTCAGGCATCAGAAACGATTATCATTGTAGACTTTTAAAAACACTTCAAATGGACACCTGCCGACCAGAAAATTATGTTTGTTGTTCTTTTTATCGATAAGATCGTTTGGAAAGTATTGAATCAACATTTGTGTTCATTCAATTGAAAAAAATCATATTTTGCACCTAAACTGATAATCACGATTAATCATTTCATTGCAGGTGTCGAGAAATATTTGCCTACTTTACGAACATTTCATATTGACGTTTTGTGTTATAACTAATTATGTTATCGAGAAAATTCTCCAGATATGATTAGTTACATGTGCCGATATTTCAATCGTCACGGAGTCACTTAACGTTGCAAAGACGAATTTAATTACAAATTAAGAATCTGCTTTTAATTCATCCAACAACTGAAAATATAATATAAAGTAAAAAATCTTGTGCATCTAGCATTTCCTTATAAGACAAAAGAAACTTTTGGAACAACCTAATATTTAAACTTTAATAGTATGCCAAAGGTAGATACACAAGACATATAAAAAAAAGAGTATAGAAGATACGAAAGAAACGGAAAGTATATACTAACTTTTGCCACACTAAACATATAATAAATAACAACAAAAATTAATTTAACAATAGCAATATTTTATATTTTATTTTTGCTTTTATACGAAAAAACATATTACAATTTCATTTTCTTCATTTGTTTTTAACATTGAGATCAAGATTTCCTCTGGACTTCATTTTTATTCCCAACTTGATCTCTTAAACAGCACGTTCGCTGTACCTATCATACAATCCATCCATCGCATTCTGGGCGAATGACACTGACTTTTTAGCATCCTCTTTCGTCCATGCAGGGGCATGTACGAACCTCTCGACCAGTCGATCACGCAAAAAGGTTGGTGTGATTGTAAACAAGGTATGGTAAATCGCATAACGCCATGATTCATTCCTAAATAAACATATAAATAAATATTGTAATATTAGCAACCCTTAGCTATGTGATAAAACTTAGAAAAATTTAAGATCGATATATGATTCATTTCTTCCATTATATCGGAGTTCAGCTGTTCTAATACAGATGTTATCTCAAGTACTATATAGTGAGAAATACTTTTTAAGATATTTATCACTAATCAACCGACGAGATAATGGCAATCGTTCTCTTAGCAACATTGTATTCGATTGAATTTTAACACTTCAGTCGATAAAAATCTTCACTCGCGTCTACTATTTCGTTCATTTAGTTAAAATCGTACGTGCGCTATACTCATCACTCTTAAGTATAATAATTTTCAACGTACTACATTAGATTCTTAAAATTAATTCTTCTCTTTCGATAAAAGAAAATATATATACATATTTCCCAATTAATTGTTTTAATCGTTTCAAAATTTGAATATTTCAGTACGATCAAAAGATCATTTTTTAATTTACCATATTATTTTCTTACTTTTTAATTACACTAGATTTTTAAAATTTCCTTGTATTTTCTTTTTTTATATGTTCGATAAAAAGAAAGTTTTCTAATTGATTTCTTAATTGCTTCAACATAATTAAAATTTCATTTTTATTGCTAGACATACTTGTAGGTTGCCGATGGATATCTATCCAGAATAGCGCCTTCGAAGATTTCATAGATACGACCGTCCCGTATCGTTTGCACAGTTGTATTTTTCACCAGGGACGTGAAATATTTCATATATCTATATAAGTAGTCACCATAAAAGTTTTGTGTCTCTTTGAGCATTACCCACTTCATCGCCTCAAAGTGATCAGCTTGTCGAGTAAATATATTGCTCTCTCGAATGAAGGAACCTATACCACGTGTAAGTTAAGCGATTATATAAATAATTTCATATATATACAATTTCTAAATATGATGCGTTAAATAGCATTTTTTTTCAAATTTCTTGTGCAATACAAAATTTTTTGGAAGTTAAAAATTTATCATTAAAGGGGCATTCTTCTATGAACATTATAAAATATAACAATTCTCATGATTTCAAAGTGATGGTGCGTCTAATTCTTTCCATATATATATATGTTTTGTCTTTTATAATACATCTACAATACTTTCTTGTAGCTTATTTAGTTACTTTTTAATTATACGTAACGATTTTTCATAGCGTTTTAATTAATTGTTTTGTGATTTTATCTCGCCTGCAATAAACGGTGTGTTTAAAAATCATATCTCGCACATATAAGTGATTGAAGCTTTCA
This sequence comes from Bombus terrestris, assembly GCF_910591885.1. Taxonomy (NCBI): domain Eukaryota; kingdom Metazoa; phylum Arthropoda; class Insecta; order Hymenoptera; family Apidae; genus Bombus; species Bombus terrestris. Next base: position 8,627,214 of record NC_063273.1, read on the forward strand.
GGATGGACTAAGATGGAAAACTCAAAAGGGATCCTAAACAATATGCTTTATCGTTATCGTTTATACCAAAGTAAATAATTTGCGTTGAATGTTGAGAAAATGGCAAATGCCTAAATTGCAATCTCCGAAATTTTATTCTTTTTTCGTTGATCGTTAAATAAAGGTATGATAAACTCAACATAAAAGTGTAATTTTGGTACCGACAAGAGCTGGTAAGTTGTGAAATAATCGGTAAAAATGTCAGACCAGTTGACCAATTTTTGAGATTTTTACCCGTTATTCCACGACTCATTAGCTCTCGTTGTTACCAAAATTATATTTTTATGTAAAGTTTATCATACCTTTTTCATTTAATAATTACCGAAAAGAGAATTAAATTTCGGAATTCGTGATTTAAGCATTCGCTATTTTGCTAATTTCCAACATAAATTATTTACTTTGTTAAGGACCATAACGATAAACACACTGATATAACTTGAATTTTTTAATTTAGTTCACTCTGAGTGCTCTAATCATCTACATCAGCGAGATACAATTATTACGGACGAGATGAAACCAAAAAACAATTAATTAAAACTGTATAAAAATAATTACGTACGACGAAAAAATAATTAAATAAACTACAAAAAAGATTTTAATATTAGACGTACCATCGGTTCGAAAAAAATTCATGAAAATCGTTAAATTTTTCAACGTTCAACAAAAGAACGCTTCCCCTTAAGTAGATTTACAAATAATTTTCTTATTACATTAAATTCCCAAATAATTTATTGTACACAAGTAGTAAGTATAGCAAAATATTTTCTGCATAAAATTGCTCTCTTTTTATAAAAGAATCTTGTATTTAAATTTTAAAATGCTATGCCTTGGTTACCAGGAACGACGCAAACAACTCTGATGCCATACTTCTTCAACTCCACCCTAAGGGCAATGGCCCAGGCGCTAATAGCAGCCTTGGTTCCACTATAAACTGAAGCTCCTGGAATTGGCTGCGTCTTACAGTGGCTCGAGACTACAATAATCCGACTATAATGGGCGCGGATAATCGGCATCAATTCTTGTGTGACTACCAGAGCACCGAGAAAGTTAACTTCCAACTGATTCTTAAGCTGCCCATACGTTTGCCATTCGAATTCGCCGAAGACCATCACGGCTGCGTTATTGATTACACATCGTAACACTGGAATCGATATTCTATTATATAGGTATACTCGTTTCATTTGTTTTTTTCTTTTAAACCAGTTAACATTCTTCCAAAATTTACCCAAATTCATTCGAATGCTCTATTAACAATTTGTATGATTATATCTTTCTTAGACTATGGTTATAAATTACCCATATTAGTGACAATGGTTACCTGAGATCCGTGAAACGAAACAAGTGACACAAGATATGGTTAGTATTTCAGCTGTTATATGAGCCGCTCAAAAGCAGAAAGCAGAAAAGGAAAGTAATGATATTAAAAGTTCTATATTTTAGCTTACCTTGCAATTTTCTAGTATTTATATTATCTCCTTATAATAAATAAGCTCATAGCAGTGAGTAAACTGTTCTTTAAAAATTGGATACCAATCTTATATTTTGGTATGTAATGAAAATAAGAAATTGATAAGTTGTACTGAGAGACTCATATATTCATATCAGAGCGAGAAATATGCAGTGTGAGTGAGATAGAGAGAATGGCTCGTCTGATGATTCATTAGTACAAGTACATACATTTCTAGCATTTTCATGTCTAGAATTGACCCTACAAATATTTCACACGTATTTTATAGTACCCTGTATAGATTTTTATGAGTGTATACATCTCAGTGATTAGATGTATCATCTGTTGGACCATGTTAGTATGCACATTCATTGTAATCATAGACTTGATCGTGCTAAGTAATTTACCTAATTTCTTTTCCGCTATAGTACGACGAACGGAATCCGTGAAACCTGTAGTGCTATTCGGTTCCATGAGATCTAAAGGGAAAACAATTACCCCTTCATCCTCTAGTTTTTGAACCGCGGGAGATTCCATTTGCAATACACCCGCTATTACAGTTGCCCCCAGTTGTCGGCAATGTAGAGCCAGACTGTATCCTAATCCTGAACCGCAGCCAGTTATGACAACCACATCTTTCGAGGTCAGTTCGTCTCGAGATTTTAGATGACAATATAGGTAAGAAACACCTGAAAGATTATTCGAAAAATCCTTTTCCACATCTTAATAACGTATGTTATTAACACGTTCCGTGTTGGACCGATTTTTGGTTACTTTCCGTTCAGGCTGCGTGGGGCGTACACGCTCTACGTTATTACGATTAATAGTTTTGCTTCTGATAGATTTACTTATACCTCACAATTTTTTGCATATATTTAAATAGTGCAAACAACATAACTATAAAGAAAAGGATGTGTTGTTTAAGATGTATTAGACATCAAAGCACTAAATTTAATTTTTAATCGTTTGAATCCCAAGCAGCGCAATCGCGCTGTTCAAATTTTGTGTCGAAAAGTCCCAGTACATTTGAACATAACGGTACTGACGGTATTTTGTATTTCATTGTTATCTTCTCAATAATTTTTATTGAACAAAATTTGAAATATTTATAAACTAATAGTACGCATATATAGTAATATAGATATATTCCATAAAAATAAAAAATATGACGAGCGCTATTGCGCCGCTTTTTTCTCTTCGCAATCGATTAAGACAAGCGCTACCGCACTGTTTGGGACTTTTCGACTCTATTTTTTTAGAGACTCCTGACATTCAAACGGTTAAGGAACTCTTTTAACAAACACATAGTTGAAGATTTACTCTACCCTAAAATTCCAAATGGCTGAAACGGAAGTATGCGCCCCACGCGGCACGGAGCGCGTGAATTTATAATTTGATAGAGATAGTGTTACATTTTTTTATTAAAATTTTACAATAATTTTTAATTTGCTATTTGAATATATTTAACCAGACTAAACTAATGAAACAATTAGATAACAAAGTATCGTAGTTATATTGAATCATTGATCTTCCCGCTGATGTCGCATTTTGATAGACCCAGCCTACCAATCAATAGGAAGGAAGATAAAATGTGCGTTTATGTATGTATAGTCAGAGAGGACTTCCTCTCTGATATATTTAAATGGATGCGTTTAATTCACAATTCAAAGATATATTCGATACGATATTCATTATACTAATATATCTTATCATGATTTAAAATTCATTTGGTTTTTTTTGTTTTGTTTATCTGCTTCGTATAAAAAATTTGTGTACTATCAATAAAAGCTAATTAATTATAATAAATATTATGTTCTTACCGATACCACACAAGGACACCGTTGGAACCAAGTACTTATGTCCCTTGTTCCATAAATAATAAAGGCCTATCGAAGTCGCTACATCTGCTAGGAATATCCCAGAGTACCTCTTGATATATCCAAATAATCCCATTTTAAAATTAATACGGTATCAAATTTACAGATATTTCACCTCTCAGGTGGCACTGTTCGGATAAGTTAATTCTATGTCTTTCTATACTTTATTTGTATGTATAAAATTCTTGTAAAAAGATAGAGAAAAAAGAAAGACTACGGATATAATACACTTCACACAGTAAAAAGAAGCAGATAAAATTTTGATATGATATACGTGAAATATTTATACATATAATACTAGGATCAAGGTTCTGATTTTATGAATTATGACAGTATAACTGTTTATTAATAAGAATGTACTTGTAATTAATGTCTCTTTAATTAATGTCTCTAGTAATTAATATATGAATTCACAATATGGAAATCACCATAGAATCACTTAGATCACTACGTATAAGCAGTAAGAATCAGAAGGATGAATAAAAACACACAAGGAGACGAAGCGGTGATATTCTCGTCTTGATTACAAATGGCTGCTATGAGACGCGTGCAGAAAGAAAGAAACCTAAATATCCCCACTCTTTCATAATGCTTCACGATGAGTCCTCTCAAAATTCCAACGGTAATACGCCATGTAATACACAAAATGTGTATAACTCAAAAACAAAGTAAAATTTAACGATCATATAAGCATGATATAATATTTCTATTTATTACAAAAGTAAAGGTTTTCTTTTCTTTTTCTATAAACTAGTTTCTTTTAGTATAAAATTGATTCGATATGCCAGAGTTTGATCTGTTAAGAGGTGTTAATATTTCATGAACGAATATTTCTCTCGGTTCGGTTGCCAGACTCTGATTTGAATTGTAAACATGTACACAATGTATGAATAAATGGAATACGATGAAGTTTCTAAATGCTACTACCACAGTCCTATATTGTTAGTGTTACTAAGCACAACTTAAAAGATTTGCTTTTTAACGTATACACATTCCCGGTCTTTCGATCGAAAAAATGTTGGAAACAATACTACAAAATCGACGTTTTAAATAAACTATAATACCGTTTTAAAATAAACATAACAACATAAACAACAAAGTAGCGCGTTTCTAATTAATGTCACTCCTATGACAGTTACAAAATCTTGTCTGCACATAGTTCGTTCCTATTATTAGCGGAAATGATATTGGCAACGTTCTTTTCTTTCTTTCGTTTAATTTTGCATATGATAGTATAAAAAACTCTTTCGTATAATCATTACACAAAATTTCTTGTAAATTTATAAGTCTTTACAGAGTGAAATATACAGCTTAATATTAAGGCATACTTTACATAAAAATTAACAAATATTGGTTAGCAGTATACTATATCTTATGCTAGTTATTTCTTTAGAATGAAATCATAAGACAGTGAATACATATTCGTTCGACTATAATCCAAAATTATTACATTATCTTACAAGCTTCATTTATTATTCTCATATGTATTATACGTCTTCGTTTACGTGGTACTCCTACAATTTTCTTCAAACATCATTTTGAAATGTGGAGTATATTAAATACCAGCGGGTTTATCAGCAACTAAAATGTTCGGATCTGCGCGAAGATCGTAACTTGGATCGCCGTCTGTAGCTATTCGTCCAAGCCACGAGAATAAAATTAACATTCCAATGAAAGCTAATATTACCATGATTCCTAGCACCGTATATCTCCTGTATTGCGGACTGGGTGTATTTCTACGTCGCGTTGGTGGGCTAACTATCAACTTCCACCACCTTAAGAACCATTCAATGGCAGGCTTTCTTCTGTATTTATTTTCATCATGATCAAATGATATTTCTTTTGGATCGTCATATGCTTCGCAAACTTTTCTTGATGTTGACTGTGACAATCCCATGGATGAATCGATATTTACAATTGAATAAGGTGGCCCAACCTTTTGATTATTTAAATGCACATTATTTATGTTAGTATGAACTGAGTTAACATTGCTAACAGAACGTGATGTAGCAGTTGATGGTGATGAAGTTGTTAGTGTGTGGTTCTGATACGAAGTGGTCTCAATTCTCAATGAAGGATGCTCCTGTTCTGGTTTTTGCTCTCTGTCTTCACTGAGCTATAAAAGATAATTTCAATATATAGATGTTCTCTATATGTATGTTATGTACTTTATTATGTACATTTAAATATAATACATACCAAAGGTAAACCTAAACCAGCTCTTGCCCAATTTACTCCTGCTAACTTTTCTCTCAACACATCTGCCACAGGAGAAACCAATTTTGAGTCAGGAAATATGCGTTCCTTGCAAGTTGGACATGTGTATCCTGCTGGTGCTGTAGTTTCTGGTAATTCCCTGGCATATTTGTCCAAACATGCCCAATGATACATGTGATAACATGTTAGCCGAACACAATCTCCTTCACTTAAATTTACTGAGCATAATGTACATACTGGATTGTAATCATGGTCATGTAGCCACAAAATATACGATTGAACAATACACTGAAAAAAATATAAATATTTATCAGTTAAGTAATCTTAATATAGATGAAAAAAAGGACGAGAATTACTTTGACTGGAAAAGTCAGTTAGTGAAATTTATTTGTTCATGATTTCGTCAAAGTACATTCTTTACAAATTGTTTTATGAAAAATAGAATACAATACCTTTGGATGGTTCGTAACCATGCAATGTTCACAAACATTGACACGGTGTTCAAAACAAAACAGATTTGTAACTCTTCTTTTCGGACACTTGCATAGCCCCATAGTTACGACAAAAGTAATACGTTTATAACATTAAATAAATTATCAACAATACAATAAAAAACTAGTTGCTTAAAAACACTTTTATAAACGAATAATTTTATATGACATTTCGTGATCTTACAAAATTTTAAGCTACATTATGTGGTACGGGTTCCATCTTTCATCAGCCACGTCGTCTGACATTTTTCACAAATGGTACAGAAGAATGGACCAATAAGATTCTTCGATTCACCGGTAACGGATAAACATCCATAAGTTATTTTACACGTTCTCCGATTTATATACAAGAAAACTATTCGTTTATAAAATAATATTAAAACTGATATTTTTTTCACACTGAAAGAATCTTTCTTTAATGAACATAACATATTGTTTCAATCATATAATTAACATATCTCATTTCCAATAGAACAAATCACATATAATAATTATAAATAAATAATAATTTATATCATATAAGTATCTCTATAACAAAATAATTACTAATTTATAATGATGTTACACAGTTAATAATTTTTGTATGCTATAACGAAGTACATACACTTTGTTTTTATACGATAACGGAGATCATCTTGTAAATATTGTTAAAATGGCTATGTTGTATCGCGTCTTAAATTACTTAGGAAAAAATATATTATCGATAGGACAAAATAGAAATATATCATTATCTCCAACAACGCGGATTAAGGAAAGTGAGTATGATTATATTTATTAAGGTATAACATCATTTATTGCTTAACTTGATGTTCCTAACCTATAATTTTGAATTTACTTAGTCATAGAAAAGAAAGAAGGAAAGACATTAACTATTGAAGCCGTGATTAAACCAGACCCATATGAAGAGCGGTTCTTAAAACCTAAAAACGGGGCATGTCCTATTTGTTCTTCTGGTCTTGACATTAAACATACAGTAAGAGTTTGATATCTTGTCGTATTACGACCTTCCTTGTCTCTGGATAATTAAACTGATTCTTTTAGGATGTACTTATCCTAAATCAATTTGTTAGATCAGATGGATGCATATTACCACGTAGAGTTACAGGTCTTTGCGAGGTGCAACAAAAGAGAATTAGTTCATTGATCATAATGGCTCAATATGCAGGTTGGTAGATTAATCATAGCAATGCAATTTCCTATCTACAGTAAATAAACTGATACACTTATGCTTAGGATTAATGCAAAGGAGAGCTCCTGGAGGTGGTTTACTTCATCCTTTACAAAGAAGGAAATGGAAAAAATTTAATAGCTACTACTGTGAAAGAACTATTAAAGCTAGATATAAGTAATAGTTTACAAACAGTATAATAAATGATTGAACAATATTATAGTATTTTGAATGATTTAGTTTTATTTTCAATATCTAAATAAATCCCAAAATCATAATAATTCTCCACGTGATTCTACTTTGCCCTTAATTTCGAATGTACAAAGACGTGTAGGTTAGAAATCATGTTCACACCTTGGCTGATAAAACGCCCATGGTGTATCAAGTTTCAAAAAAGATATGTGTCAAAAGGCAAAACAATCGTAAAAAATGAACATGGAGAACAGGAAATCACGAAAATTCGGAACATCGGAATTTTGGCACACATCGATGCTGGTTCGTTTATGCTGTGCTTTTTATAGATAACCTATACAAATTTTTATTTTAATGAATTTACAATATTGACGATGGTTTTTTAGGCAAAACCACTACCACAGAAAGAATGTTATACTATTCTGGTCTCATTAAACATATGGGAGAGGTTCACCATGGGAATACGGTAACAGATTATATGGATCAAGAACGTCAGCGCGGTATAACCATTACTTCTGCAGCAGTGACATTTCAATGGAAAAACTACCGTATTAATTTAATCGATACTCCAGGACACATTGACTTCACTATGGAAGTGGAGCAAACCTTAAAAGTATTAGATGGAGTAGTAGTCATATTAGATGGAAGTGCAGGTGTTGAAGCTCAGACATTAACAGTCTGCAGACAAGCTGACAGATATGATATTCCTAGAATTATTTATGTAAATAAGATGGACAGGGCAGATGCTAATTTTGATAGTAGTTTAAAATCTATTGAGTCCAAGTTAGACACAGAAGTATTACCTACGCAATTCCCAATTAAAGAGAAAGGAAATTTAGAAGGAATCGTGGATGTTATTACTTTAGAAAAATTGATCTTTACAAAGAAAGATATGGGTATGAAATATTCAAGAGTAAAATTATCTGAGAATGAAGATACAACTTTATGGGAGATGGCAAATGAAAAACGTAGAAGCTTAGTAGATAAATTATCCAACATGGATGATGAATTAGCTAACATAATAATAGAACAGGAATCTTTGGATGCAGTAACTCCACAAATGTTAATTGATTCCTTGCACAGATCAACTATCAGTAGAAAAGGTGTTCCTGTGCTCTTAGGTAGTTCTTATAAAAATATTGGAGTTCAACCTTTAATGGATAGCGTTCTCTTGTATTTACCATCACCCAATAAAACTAAATCTTCTGCGTATTACCGTTGTTTTAGTGACAAAGTTTGCGCCAGGGCATTTAAAATCGTCCACGATAAGCAAAAAGGACCAATTACATTTTTTCGAATTTATAGCGGCAGTTTAAAAAAAGGCATGAAGCTATATAACGTCCGCAAAGAAGAAAAGGAACTCGTAGGAAAATTGTATATCGCGTACGCTGACGAGTACCAAGAAATACCGAACATCACATGTGGCAATATTGCAGCAATAACGGGATTAAAAAGTACAACAGCTGGAGATTTAGTAACGACCGATCGAACAACGATAGAACAAGCAGAAAAGAAACTAAGGACAGAGAAAGGTGTTACACCGGAAGATGTAGAGAAAGTATTTGACAACAATATTAGGACGTTAGAGCCAGTTTTTTTTTGTTCAATTGAGGCGCCATCGTTATCTACACAAACACTTTTAGAGAAGGCTCTTCAGGAACTCGAAAGAGAAGATCCAAGTTTAAGAGTAACTCAAAATGAAGAAACTGGTCAGATCGTGCTTGGAGGAATGGGTGAACTGCATTTAGAAATTATCAAAGAAAGAATTAGAACCGAATATAAGGTCGATGCTGATTTAGGTCCTTTGCAAATTTCCTATAGAGAAACTATAAAGGAACCTATTTTAGATACCTTTTCGACTGAATATAAGATAGGAAGCGCTAATTTAAAAGTTACAATAATCATGTCGTTGATACCGAACTATCAAGGAAAGGAGACTTTATTATTAGATAAATCACAGAATTATGCTAATGGCTTAAATGCTATACCGGCACATATAATGAAGGCAGTGAGGAATAGTGTTAAATCAATTCTTTTACACGGGCCGAAATTAAGTTATCCGGTCGTAAATATGGGCGTTAAATTGCATAGTTTAGAATATGAGTCTGGTACCACGACATCGTTAATCAGTGCTGCTGTTTCTCAGTGTATTCGACAGGTAAAAGTATTCTTATGATTTTTATTTTTCTTACATACACATAAGATATAATAAAGGAAATAATCTAAGCTGTAAATGGCGGGAAAACATTATAGGGTACATGAAATAGGAGCTTTGATACTCTATCGCCATTTATGAGTCTAACTACAGAAGTACCAATCATAAATGGAAGAAACAACATTCTATTTCTATTAAATTATTTAATATTACATTAATTGACAATTAATTGATAACCGTATCGCTTTCGTTACGTTTAATCATCTCAATGCTTTTTTTTGGCAATCCTAAATTTCTTTCCTTCGCAGATTTTAATTCAGATAATAGAAGCAGAGATTTCGGTTTACGTTCCAACATCGTTCTCTTTGTATTTTGTTCGGACAAACCGTTGTTAGGCAATGATTCTTCCTGAGGGAAAAAGTATCTGTGTTTCCAATTATCCCGTATAATTTTTAAAACATTAGTCTCTTTACGTTTGTCCTCGTTGCATATATAGGTCTCTGTAAACGTCCGAAGAACGCCAATTTTCTTCAATGTATCTTCAGATATACCAATGTTGAAGGATTTCTGTTTTGAGGTTAAGGTTGGAAAAGCATACGGTTTTAATGTAGTGTTCTGTTTTAATTCTGAGACACGTGGAAGTCTCATGGACTGCCTGTCAAAAAATTCATTAATTAATATGTCTGTTTTAATCTGTAAATTTCTCAGAAAATCCTCGTCAGTTATTTTCCGTAGATTAGAATTCTTTGCACTACTAGTTTCTCCGCTACTTAAATTATCAGCACTGAAGTGCTTTGAGATCCTGATATTGTTGTTTCCTTTGACTCGATTCTTTGTTCTTTTTGAGTTAGTTTGAGTAGATCTTTCTACACTTCTTATGCCCCACTTCAACATATAAGAATCCAAGAACTTGTGGTATAATTTAGGGCAAATTTCTTGGTCTTCGTAGTGCTTATCTATAAAGTATACTCTGCGCAAACGACAATTACCGCAAATTTGAATCCTCTGAGTTATAGCGTATTGTTGCTTGAAGGCAGTTTGCGTTAGACTCGATAGGTCCAATTCTAATTTATTCCAACCGGTCTCAAATTTTACTTTGACGCGACAAATGACACCCTTGGAGTTTTGTTTTTCTGACTCCGCGTTCGTGAATTGAAAATGATGCTGGCAATTTTGGTTATCTGCCACCTGGTTTAATGCATACGCTTTTGTATCAATAGATATTATGTTATAGGTTCTTCACTATTTTGTTTAGGCAACTTTTAATTTTTATTTGCCAAATTAAATTAAGCCTTTATGGGATTATATCAAATTACAGTAGAGAATTTACTTGTATTAATTCAATATACATATGTTAATGTAGACACCTGATTACAAAAACATCTTTAAAAAATTAATTATTAAAATACTAGTTGAGATAAAATGTTGAGCGTTGTTCGGACCACAAAATAATCGACTACTTATTAGTATTAGAAGGAGTTTATGAAAGATAAAGAATTTATCGTTAATATGAGATTATACTCAGAACATTCCACAATTACCTGCACTTGCAGACGACAATGGAGATTTAGGTTCTTTATAACCACAACTAAAACTGGTAATTCGATATTGAGGAATTGGGAGGAATCAGAGGGACAAATGATGGAGGTGCCATATCCATGGGGTTGTTCGAAGTCCTGTATCTCGATAACCTGTGCATCATTTACCATAAAATTAACTTAAAATTCAATGCTCAGCTAAATAAACTTGAATGATGTTCATTGAACGTAACCTACATTTTCTAATAAATCTGAATCTAAGATTTTACGAATACGACCCGATTGAGATTGCTGCTTGCTCCAATACTCTAAGGGTTTGTCACTGATACTATACAAGAGAGACACATATCCATCAACCATGAAATTACGAAATTATTTCACGAAAATGTGAAGTATTTATGTGACTTTGTTACTTTAGGATTTACATCTTTTCGTTCTCGTTTGTTTTCTTGCAGCGTATTTCAATATAATGGCTGTTCATTTGGAATTATGTTTTTTTTTTTTTTTTTTTTTAAAGTTGACGCAGTTGATAAAGAGAACAATCGTTTGAGATATTTCTAGCGTTGACAATAGAAATAATGATTGCATTAACGATAGAAACAAGGATTTTCTCATCAAGTGAAAAAATATGGTATTAAATTTGATAAGGATAGTTTAAAAAGAGGGAACAATAGAATAAACAATATCTTTTATTGGAAGAATAATTCATTGAAAAAATACGAAATATTTTCTGTAGCGAAGCTTAATTAAGTCACTGTTATTTTTACTTATTTGGAATTTAATTATATTGATGTATTGATATATTGGAAACTATACTGTAACTATATTGGAATGTAGCTACATATATTGAGATAAGTGACTTATAAAATATTTATAAATATAAGTAATGTATAAGTAATCTATAAAAATAATTCCGACTAAAAATAACCAGGTTCTCTAGAAAATGTTTTGCAACATCTTTAACGTTTACAATCTGAGTCCTAGATTTTTTGATTGCTTGACAATTTCTGATTTGTCAAAGAGTCTCAGATGCTTGAAATAATTTAAGTACATCTCTTGAACATTTCCTGGAGCCTTTATATTACTTAGAGCTCTTAAATTCCTCCTTAAATGGCTTGAAATACTTTAAAATCTTTCTAAATCTTCCTCTGAAACTGTGAGTAAATTACTCACGACCCTTATTTTTCTAAAAGCTCTTTCCTCTTTACTTATCGTTCTCTGTATGTATTTCAGTTGATGAAGAATGTTGGAATTACACTTCTAGAACCTGTAATGCGAGTCGAAATTGTGGTGCCTGAGCAATATTTAAGTGCCATCATGAAAGACCTGCCGAAAAGACGTGCAGAAATAAAATATATCGATGCCTATAAACAAAACAAGGTAATGTATCTTTTTTCCTTTAAGGCAATAGTAAAATTGAGGCCAGAGAGACTAATGTAACTTAAATGATGAACACAGGTGGTTCACTGCCTTGTTCCATTAGTCGAGTTACTAGGATACTCAAAAGCAGTGAGAATAATCTCATCAGGGCATGCAACGTTCTCGTTAGAATTTGACCATTACGAAGTAATGGATTCGACGAGCGAAGCAGAAGCGATTAAAAGAGTTACTGGATTCTATTAGAAAATTTGGAAAATTCTATTAGAAAAACGTGAAATAAAAAAGGTATCTTTCTCAGCATACAATATGCAATATTATTTATATCAAATATTTGTTGTATTTTAAGATATTAGTGATTTAATTGTACAAAGATAGAAATTAAATCGATATAAAAATTATTTTCAACTTACTTATGGATTAAGATCAGGGTTTACGAGAAAAGAGCAGTCGTATGTGCGAATTTGTCAAGACTTTTACATCTAAAGTGAAGTAAACAGTACGATACACAAAAATTAAAACACATTGTTATTATTCTTGGACAAAATTACATATTCGATTGTTCCTTTATTCGGTCGCTCTAATCAAAATATATTGCAGCATTTATCGGTGATGCATTACAATCTTTTTTTTATTATTTACGTTCATCTATCGCGGCCGCCGATCACGTGGCTGAAATCGAGCAACTCGTAAAACGATTTCTTTCTCTAAGAATACATATATACACATGCGTAGTTATATATAATAACAAAAAAAAGGATGGAAAGAAAACAATAAAGAATAAAGTAATAGAAAGAAAAAAGTCTTATCGAAATAACACCGGCCAGCCTCGTAAACAGCAGCCGCGTATAAATATATTAATATTGCTTAAAGATCATGCAAAAATGTCATACATAGTAAAATATATGTATGTATATATATTATATGTATGGAGGGATTACATTTATAGGGTGAGAGACTTGCAAACACGTCAGTTGCACATAAAAATGTTCCATTAATACGCGTAACCGCAAGTGGTTTCGATGCGGTCCTTATTTATTGGAAATACGAGGCACATAACATTCACCAAATTTTTAATAAAAAATATATATGTGTATACATACATACATACACATATATCATTTCCTCATCGAGCCGCTAGTTCGTTAACCTTGAATTGTGCTATATATACATGATGTGAAAAATCATGAGCGCAATCAAAAATGGCCATCGTATACGCGTCCTCCTTAATCTAAGTAATGGTTTTGAGCGCTAAAATCGAACGTTTTAAATTCCTAAACAACGCTATACCTCTTCGGTCGATGTTACGTAATTGGTAAAAAATAAATTTTTCGCCGGGCTACGACGAAAATCTCTTACAAAGAAAAAAAAACAGAAAAAGAAATTGTTGCAGTATTACAATGCATGGTTTGCATAATTCTAATTCGTCTGTGTAAAAACGTTCGCAAAAGTTAAATACAATTACGTATAATGTATTATAATATATATCACTAGACACACTCGCGTGTCAATCATAATTCATTAAATGATGCAAAAAGATACTTTGCTTCTTCTTTCAAAAGTTCACGCGGTTTATGCGTTCTTAAAGCGCTACTAACAAGGAAAATCTCATTCTTTTCCTTCTTCTTTTTTTATTCTTTTTCCTTTTTATTAGCCTCAAAGACAATTTTACCAAAGTTCTTACAGAGATGGAAATGTGTTCGACAAGCTTACTTTACGATGCGTGAATCCATAACAGAAACGCAAATACTGAATTTCACGATGTGTGGTTCTAGTAGAAAATCTTCTTCGTATAAAAGTTACCAGAATCTCACAACATCATCTCATAAAATCATCTCATTCGGGATCATCCTCGTTCGATCCGTAATCGAGGTCGTCTTGGCGTCACAAACTCACTAGCTTCGGCGGATTTGCATCCGGAGAGCTGAGATCGACGGCGGACAGATTGTTTCTTTGCTGTGTCGAGCAAGAAGGTATCAATGGTGTTGAAACTGGAGTAAGGCCGGTCCCGCCTTCCATCAACGACTCGAAATTAAACGCTATGCCGCTAGTTGGCGTGGTGATCGGCATCCCCGCTACGTCCAACGATGGTTTCATGAACGATGGTGTTTCGACTGTCTTAAATGTAAGCGTGTTCGGTCTTTCTTTTGGTTCGCTGAAAATCGACAGGGAATTTGGTCGATTGTTATTGTCGAAGCCAACCGGCAAAGAGTTCGGTCTATTCGGTCTCGTTGCGACGTTCACCGACTCGCGCTTCGTGCTTTCAGCTGCGGCGGCGGCTGCAGCTGCAGCCGCAGCGGCGAATTGGTCCTCCGTCGGAAGCTCTGGCTTTATCACGGGTTTCACATCTGGAGGAGATGCTGAACGAAGACGACAGACCGCTCTATGAGCTTCTAGGATAAATTCTAGTTCATCCTTCGCCTGCTGCAGCTGCTGAATCTCTTCTTGCAAGCTTTGTTTCTTCTGCTCCAAACCCTCAGTCTCCTGTCAAATGAATTCGTCAAATTTTATTCGTGTTTCATTTTTCAACTTAATATTTGAATTACATTAGCACATACAGTGTATATTATAGTCTATCTTGCATATATGAACTTTTATTTCAAGCCACTGATACTTCCAATCCACGTAAAATAAGTGACAATGTATGCCACCGATTGTACACACGTACATATCTTGAATTAAGAATTGTACAAAAACAGTGGAGCAGTCAATAAATTAATATTCTTTTTTTCCACTTTAGAATATTTCTTTCTTTCATTAGGAAATCTAATTACAGAAAAAATAGCAATTGTAATTTCGCAAATATGGAATGGGATGATATGATAACCTTGCTGTTCTTTTCCCTTCCTCGTATTTGCATCTCTTCAGATATCTTCTGAAGATATCTATCTATCTTGAAATATATATTCTTTATTCATGAAACTCATATACAAAAGACAATAAGATTACTACCCTTGAATTCAATATTGAAATCAATTACTTATAAAGTATCTATATTTTAACGATATCTATTGAGATATAACATCTATTTCAGAGGGGAACAGCAGGATTAAATTCAGAACAGATTTCATCAATTACATACTTCTAACAGGGCATTGGTATGATCCATCCTCCGCTTGCGACATCTAGCTGCTGCCATCTTATTTCTTTCTCTGCGGATCTGTCTTCGTTCTTCCTCCTCGGGGGTCATCCCGATCGTTCTGGTAGGCCTTCTGCCACCCATATTGCGTCTGGTTGGCTGTTGTGGCTGTGTCTGTTGACTGTCCACGAGGATGGTATTGGCGGCCACAGGGGCGGCAACGGTGGTGGTAACAACGTGATGCGCCGCCGTGTTTTGCGTTTGTGCCGGCGTGGGTTGCGAAGGTTCCACTAACGGTGGCACGAACCCTGCTTCGCGACTGTGCGACGCTGACTCGCTGGTCAGCTCTAGAAATGTTTGCTCGATGCTCCGGAGCGTCGTTGGCGTCAACGTCGGCGTCGTCCGCGTCGGCACTCCACTATGCAGTCCGTCCAGAGAAACAAGCTGCAACAATAAAAGATTTCAACACATTAATATGATGTCACATGATTATTATTTTAATTCAAAGTACATGCTTTTCAAACATTTTCTCAATGGATAAAACAGTGCAACGATTTCTTTCTGGCTGTATTTTTATTTAATTATTAAAGAGAATACATAACTTACACCTTAGTTAGAAGCTAGATTAAAAAGTATTTTAAACTTTCGTTATCATTACGACTTTTGAGTTATCCTCAGTACATTTCAATATTTGTTGCACCAAAAATAGCACTACGCTTGCCTAAACCGCAGAAAAATATGCTTATTAAGTACATTTTAAACATTAGTCCTCGTTATTGTGTAGAATCAGCATAAAACGTGTAAAAATAACGACTAATGTAATATATTGGTTTTCAGTGACGGCAATGATAGCACACTTATACACACACATATATACATACACGAGTTTAGGTGAGAGACGAGCGACTGGTGCGCAACTCGATGACCATGCAACACAGAGCATAAAACGCGAGTTTGCCAGGTGCGGATAGATAACAAAACAGTTAGGAAACCGATGTTTTTCGTCTGCGGAACGCGATTGCCTTTCAAACGAATTGCGCGTTAGATCACCGCTCGTTTATTGCTCGGCGAGATATAAAAGAAGTTCGTCGGTCATATTATCGACGAAGTGCTGTTAGGCAATGAAACCGATTCCAATAACCGCTTTCGTTCCATGGAAAAAGAGGACGTTGCGCAATAACCGTAAGAAGAAAAAGGGAGAAGGAAAAATACGGGGAGAACGAAAGAACGGTAACGGAAAGGTACGCGATATGTACTTCCATCAACGTTATCATTTCTCGCTTTTCGCTTTGATATCGCGAACCAACGTTAATGCAACGAGATGTTTCAGATAAAAATATCCATGATCCAATAGTCGATAAGCTATCGGCGCGAACTAGATCGCATCTGGGGGCTGCTCGTTTCAAGGTACGCAAGTACACATGTTTATCGTTCGGTATCATCATCGCTAAAATTACAACGAATTATCGCGATGTTCCTAATAATTATCCACCAAGATCGGTCTCCGCCCTTCTCCATAATCTTCGATCTTGAATTCTATTTACATGTTCCGATCTTGGTTACCTTGCGTTCGAAAATAGCAGTGGCGGGCCTTTTAAAAGTTACATCGATTTAATGGCCTTACGTGATAGTCAACCGTAATTTTAATACGACTCTCGTAACATACGATATTAACAATAGGTGATGTTAATCTCTCGGCATTAAGTATGAACACGTGCGCAGAATACGTTATGAATGTGTGTGTGTGTGTGTATGTGTGTGGTATAGTATCGTCTGGGTGGTACTATCGTCGAGAACGTACCACCTGTCGTATCGTCTGTTCTTCCGTCCACGCGATGAAATCGAAACCATCGATTTAGCTATCGAAAAACCAATTGGTTTATTCCGCGATACGAACCAAAACAGTCGCCCGCGGAAACAATTGGTCGACTGGATGGATTTCATCGACGTTATAAAAGTGTGTATGTCTCCAACTACGGACGATATTAATGACTTGGCTCGAATCGCAGCTCACGTAGCGACAACCTCGCGTTCGCCATCGCGTCGACCAATCGGCAGACGGGGACACGCGCGCGACGTATTATACCCGACGCACACGTTTCCCAGAAAGCACAAAAGGACGCAGGAAGGAGAAGAATCGCGACCTTCAGTCTCATAAGGAGACGAGAGACAACGACACCAAACAGCCGAGGTCTATCATTTCTAAAATTACGAGTCGTACTGATCGTTAACGAAGGCCGATTCGCGCGGGATAGATAGCGCACGTCAGAGGAATTGAATGTTTCCCAGAGTTCAAGCATCATTGGACAGGAATTGCACATCGAGATTCTTCAAATGGAAAGATCGTGATAGATCATCGATGACATCTCGCTTCTAATCTCGTAATTAACTCAATGTCGCGCTCCTCCATATTTTATCTCTCATTCTTTTTTGCTTCTCGCTAGGTAAAGCAAAAAGAAGTTCGCTGAACTTTAAAGACAGGTTATAAAAGTTCAAGTTACAACGGTGTCATCTTTTAAGTGACATTACCAACGTAATACGTTTCTACGTTAATTTCCACAGTTGAACAACCTTTTGGCGTTAATAGAAATAAGAACCAAGATCACTAACCTTGCACCTATCTATATAGCTTTCGAAATGTATATGTATTCTAAATTGTGTGCTATTGTCTATCAGTTCATTAGCACTTGTCAAAATGCAAATATGCTTTGTGAATCATATTTGAAGAAGCTGGCTTAGAACTCCTCCACTTTTGTGTGAGAATTTATTATGCATGTATTTATAACATGATTACGATTCATAATCGCGGGGCTACCACGCTGCCGCGTGTGTCATCGCTAAAATTACTTAGCATACCAACGGGTAGCGACTTTAACAGAAGAGTAATCACCCACCCACAAGATTCACCCACCTATCCGTTCCCTGTTCGCGCGTAAACTTGTGGAATGCTCGGAGCGATAAACTTAGGCGTTACAAAATCGTTTTCGCGCGTCACACTGTTCTGGAATTTCAGTTTTCACATGCTATCCCTTTATATATCTACGAAAACCACGTCTTTTCATAGATTTTAAAACCATTCTTTTATTCACAAATTGGATAATCTTCTAAATCTCTTCTTTAAATATTCTTCCGTTATTTTATGTATAAAAAGTTAGGTTAGACGGGGTTAATTCATCGTCTCGACCTTCGTACGAGTTTGTAATTTGCTGTAAGCTGTGGCTGATGCGTGCATGCGCATAAATCAGATGATATATGCACTTGGAAGCTGTCACGTATACATACGTACTCTGTATGATTTTTCGATTTGGCACGATCTGAAATTTACAGCCCTGACCATTTCGAGAAAAAGCAGTTCCGTTATAAACTGTAGTTATTGAAAGCTTGATAAATTTAGAGGGATTTACCAGCGTGAAAATTTATCAGTCGTTATTTACTTCTTATAAGCTATAACTGTGGTTTTTTCTTTATCAGATTGAAAAAGAGACACAAAGGTGTGGCCCTCACCGTGTCACATTTACCCTTTAAAGGAAAGAAAAGGAAACCGATATACTCAATTTCGTTTATCTAGGAAACACAAAAAGCGACATCCATTTGTTTGCACTGGAGGATTATCGAATTTACCATCTTGAGTCGACTTGTATTTATCCGTTGCGAAAGCGATAAAATGATACTACAATTCTTGTTACATTTAATTCCTATTACTTAATCATCAACTACTCATAAAAGTATTAAACATTTATGAAAATTTTGTATGACATATGAGAAGATACAAGTATCATGATCACATTGATAAAGTTTGAAACAAATATGAAGATGTATATAGAAGTTACAAGATATTTGTTGTACACATACACTTGTGAAATTATTTAAGCAATCAATTGTCCATTACTGAGTCCACCTTTATAACTTACTACCGGAAAATTAATTTTTATGCCATGAAACATAGAATTTTGATGGAACAAAAAGAAATGACTGAGGATATTAGAAAAAGAAAATATAAATTTGGGAGGCTGAAATTCAACGAATGAATGAAGGTTAATAAAAGGAAATGCTCGCGCTATCAGTTTTTTTAACGGTCACGAGACTGCGATTATTACCACGGCCACGGCACATTCGTTAACCGACGGGCCGTTCACCTTACCGTGCATCGTCAGTTTGAATATGTCAGACGATATGTGGCGCTGGTGGATGAACTCTGTATCATTTTGTCAGACGTGTCTGTGCAGGTTCAAGTCAACGGCTGCCCGAAGATCGCGTCATGACATGCTTTCGATCGACAACACCGTTCATCATACTTGTGTTTATTCTACCCAAATATCTATCATAAGATAATAATAATTCATACTAATATTAAAATAAATCCAAAAAGGTAAAAGATAAATAAAGAAGTTTTTAAGAAAATTTATATAAATGTCAAACGTTTTGTTTATTAATCATTTTTTTAGGTTAGAACAAAATTATATAAAACTGAGAGTCCTAAGAATCGTATTTTTTATGCGGTAGTTATAGTTACTGGAATATATTGTCCCGCATTAACATGTTGCAACGGCAAAATGTATACATATATGCATTGTTTCTAGAAATAGCTGTCTACTCTCGATTCTAGTATCTACCGCATCGTGCATCGTTAATCCAATCGCGATGAGAGGTATGCAGAAACATTGATCGCCGCGGTACGTGTTTTTTTCCACGAGGCAACAAATATTGTAATAAATCAGGCTTTCCATTTTTTACTGACTAGACGTTTATGGTAAATAGATAGATATTTGCTTCGCAAATTATCATCGTGTAACTACATCATAGATAGGCTTACTATACTGAAAACTAATATTCACTAATATTCAACAAGCATACGTACGTATTTAACTTTGCTGCGTTCTTTTGCTTACCTACAATCCAACTGTATTCATTTGAGTAATGATAAAAAATATTACATATATGAATAAAATATGAATGAATGATTATCGTATTCTTTTTAAAACATTATAAATCTTTATTGTTTGTTAAAATGAGAGGAAAAATGAAACATAAAAATTCAAGAATCGCATTAGAGTTAATATGAACACAATATCTATGGAGTAAGAAATGTTTTACAAGACAATACACAATTATTGACATGCATCTCTACGAGGACAGCATTTCAATTATCGCCGCGAGATTGTGATTTTGAAATCAATCAAGCAGCAAGGTCATGCAAACGCAGCAGACGATAACAAAAAATCAAGATAGTAGAGAAACGGATATAATGGTCGGCAAATGTCAACCCCAATGACACCCTCGTAACGAAATACACAGAAATATTTGACGCAGATGCACAATGTGGCTTTTTTTCGATGTCGCCGTTGGTATGCAGTACGTCTTCCGTTTTGTGATGTAGTCGTTCTCTCTCTCTCTCTCTCTTTTTTCGTTGTGCTCGACACCAAAGACAAGAGAGAGAAGGAGAGAAAGAGAGAGAAGGAGAGAGAGAGAGAGAGAGAGAGAAAACTCGCAACGAACATAGTGCGTTCGCGCGCGCGACATAACGTAGCAACACACACGACCACTCTTTCTATAAATAGATGCGTTTGCTGTTTTAATCTGCCCTGGGCCCGCGTTACGAGCGGACAAAGGGCGATATCAGCAACCAGAAAATCATTGCGAAACGTACCGCAGTCAGATATTGGCGCAACATTTTCTTAGACAAGGAAAAGATAGTAAAATAGAGAAAAGATTAATTAGAAAGAGATAGATGATGAATTAGTGAACCACCACGGCTCTCCAGGCATTGGGCATGCGCATCGTAACTTTACATCGCGGAAAATAGATTGAAACAAATTCACTTTGAATATAAGGGAGCGATACAATAATTGTAATTGGATATATGAATCATTTAGTGAGGTAATGCACAAGACTCGTATAAATATAACATTGTTGGAACATATAAAGTATCTAACATATTGTATTGTTAAGATATGATAATTATACTATTGGAATAATATGTACATTACAGAAAATGTATAAAAATTATTTACTATAATAAATTACTTTAGAAGTCTACTAGAGATACAAGGAAATTTTCATGACTTAAAAAAATAGTTTATCATAATATTATAGATACTTCAGTTTCGTCAAACTTCAGAAAAATTAATAAACCGGCAAAAAATTGTCAAACGATAAAACTTCAGCATTGTTCAGTGTCCGAATGGTAGATGAGAGAACTGAATATCGGGAAATGTATCTGACAGTAGTGTGTGTACGATATTGGTTAAGTTTTTTACAAGACATAATATTCGCGCCACGTCTTGAGCATCGAGGTTACTTTTTTCAACCGGCTGTTTTTCTCAAAGGCACGTGGTATAGTTTCAGCGGTTTTTACGGGTACGTAAAAATATTCATTCCGCGGTTTCATGCGCAACCTGACCATTCGTTTACGATCTGTTTGTTTCATCGAAGCCGGTGGAACTTCCAATCGTTATTGCACAATGTTGCACAATCTCTGCTCGTCCGCATTGCAATAATGGTCCCACATACGTTAACAGGCGGCTCGATAGTGTGGCATTCGCGTGTCGAATAGACTTTCTCCTTCAAGTTCATCCGTCGCGACCGCCATGTTGTTTCTTTTTTCGCGCATCTCTCCTTCCTTTCCCGCGTTCGTGTTCGCGTCAGAATCGCGTTCGTGCTCGCGTCAGAACCGCGCGCGCGTGCCTCGAAAGGAACGCGATGAAATGTGGATACGTTGTTCCTCGCCAATTTACAATTCTTTCCAAATTCGAGTCGACTTCACTTGGCTCGTTCGACTCGAACCATGTACCACAACGTGAATGAAACACTATTTCGGAGGCCTGCCAAGTGGTGTGTTTATTTTAGACGGTTGCTTTCGAAGCCCCTCGAGGCCTTTAGACATTAGACTGTTTTCTTCAAACAGAATGCTACTTTGTGAGAAGGAACAATGTAATCGAACGTGATCTATCCAATAACGATAGGCAGTAGACACGTTATCCTCTAGTAGATCCGTTCAAAAGCGTATTGTACCATCTTTTAAGCGATTTTCTAAATTTAGACTCGCTGCTTTCACACGCGGCCTGACCGTTCGTGAATTAAACAGACCTCTTTTTCCTCTATGCGGTTAAATACACGTGCGCTCTTATCGCGACAAGTTTCTAAACAACGAGACAACTCGTATGGTTTTAAGTCTGTCACGATATATGACTTAACTAAGTACACGATTTCAATGTTTCTAGATTTTTGTCAAGCTTCCTACTTAGAGGACACGTGGACTCGAACGCGGCAGCGACTGTTTAATGCCTGGATCTATTTACTGTTGTAGGGTAGAAGATACAGCTTTAGTTAAGTATCCGTCTCTTTCAAAATAAATCTAGCAGCTGCTTCAAGAAGTCTCGTTTAATGACACCGTCATTTGTTTGGTCGCAAACAAAAACAGCATATACTTGACAGCGCTAGATAGGTTATGTGTCTATGTTAGGTTAGGGTTAGAACCACACTAATCACTGCAAATCCTGTATCTTAGACATTGTTACTAGTTTTTCGATGAAAAAGGGTTTGCCCCCAAAACATTGAGAACAATTTTACGTCGTACAGTATGAAAGAATAAAAGTGGACGATTTTGTAAAAATCTGCAACATGTATGAGGATTACCTGCTGATAAAGCAGTTCCTGCGCGAGGATATTAGCTATGTCGACTGGATCCATGGCGGTGGCTGCCATAGTTCGTGGTATCGGTTAATTCGTTCAGTTATTCGTTTCGTCGTCGATAGAAATAAATAAATAAAATCAATAAAAAATCACGTGAGGGGAGAAGGAAAGGGAGACGTTTTTATAGGAAATACAGGAAGCGGGGTCGAAAGGAAAGTACGAGCGAACTCGTTTTCGTGGAGGGTTAACGAAAAAGAATCTAGGGGCTTAATGTAAGAAAAAAGTAATTTCAGTCGATCGTTCGTTCGTGAGAGATCGTTTGGACGTCGGTGTGCGCCTCCCCTCCCCTCAATCTCTTTCTCCCTCTGTTCTGTTTTACACTCTCGATTCTCCTCCCTCGTACACGCTCTTCTTCTCACTTCTCGAAAGAGTTCGTCACCACTGCGTCCTCCACCGACGCCTCTCTTACACTGAGCCTGCCGATGCCGTTCTGCTCTTCGTGGCCATACGCGACGAGGAAACCTAATCTAAAAATAACCTTCGAATTTCGAGTATGTGCGCTTGACAGAAAGAGACGACGAGAAAGAGAGAGCAAGAAGAGAAAAAGGTGGGAGAGATTTCCGCGCCCTTCTTTAAATTTGCAACATGCTATTGATGAGCTTTCTCGCTATTTCCCGTATGTAGGTAAATAAAAATAATTTTTCAAAAATTCAGAACGGATTAAATTAGGTTATTTTATAGATAATTTAATGAAACTATTTTCTAAGAACTTTTTTACAAACTAATTTTCAGCCAAGACTGTCAGAACTAAATGATTCGGTTGATATTGCAGTTGCCTACCAAGTTAGAGACCCGGGTTCAAATCCGCGTTGCTGGATTTTAATTTTTCCCTTTAAATATCATATTTATGTCCATAGCGTTTTATGACTCGTGAAAGTGTTCGAAGGCAAGCCTTTGGTAGTTAATGCAAGTGTGTAGCCAAAGTTTATGACCAAAGAGATAAGAAAGGGGTGCCTTTACGACTTTCTCCATTGTTCCCCGCTCGCCAACAGTGACATTCTTTCGGAATCGCGTAATGGTCCGAAGTTTCCAACTTAACGCTCCTACCGATTTATCTGTAGCCACCGCGTTCCAAAAGATTTATACTAATGCGACGAAATCTTTACTAACTGCGAAAATATCAAATATCGGCACACGCTATCTTTGAAATCGCTAATGGTCTAAGAAATTTGCATATTCGTTCTAAAAATACGAATGTTCGAATCAACTTCATTTTATGAACAAAATATCATTAGTAACATACATATAAAATTAAGATAAAATATACTGATATATTACTGATATATAAAATTAGAATAAGGTATAATCAGTAATATAAGGTTTGAAGTTAATTAATGACGTTACCAACAGACAAGTTAATACTCGTGAGCACGAAACAAATTGAAAACAGCCGTAACACCAAATACCAGCTGATACTTGAGAGCTTATTCGCAGTAGAGCAGTGGTTTTTCCCAGCGTCTCCGAAATTCCCAATTGCGCGTCCGCCTGGAGGATCTTAATTAACCCGAGTTCTAAGTTTAAACACCTGTGGAGCGTCGTTTGTCGTCGACGCCGGCCTCCCCGCGATTCGTCGTCTTGGAAAGGGGCCAAGAGGTCTCTTCGTAGAACTCTCGACCCAACCGAGAAACATTCCGATCCCGAAAACTTCACGAAAATTTCGTACCAGTTGTTTCATCGAACTAATTGATTCCTCGATTTCATAATGTAATCTCTGTTAAGTAAGATTTCCCGGAATAAGCTTTTTACTCGTTATATTGGAATTGGTTTGATGCGATAGTGAAACGCATGTTTGGACGATATTATCGTTTATCGCGCGAATCGTTTCCAGGATGTGGCTTCCTTCGTACATCGCTTCGTTAAAGATGCGTACACAGCGCCGCCATAGCCGTAGCTTTTTTCCTTTAGTTCTGAAAATACGGTTGTGCACATGGTCATTTGACAAAAGTTTGGAACTATATCAACAACCATTACCATGACGTTTAAAATGTCGAAATGTGAATGTATTCGTCATTTCCGTCGTGTTATTGGTGGTATTTTTCTGTGACGTTGGTGAAAATATGGCGATTAGCAGTTACTCTTTACGACAAAGCAAGTCGATTGGTTATTTAAAAGGAGTATTTTAACGCGTCTGTCGTGACCACGCGAGGAGGAGAAGAGAGATGACGATAATTAGAATACGCTACCCGCTACGCGGTAGCGGAAAACCTGTTCTCTTTTGCGTCATTCGGAAATAAACGTGTCCCAACCAGTCACGAAGTGGCTCGTGAACACGAGATGGACATTCAAAACCAGCTTATCTCCGCGACTTGATACGAAAACATGTGTGCCAGCCAGATTTCAATAAACAATCTCCGGTGTTTTATCAGCCAGTAGTGCTCGGAATTTTTAAACACAAAACACCATGCAACACTGCCCGTAGTATCTTATTATGTTACCCATAAATAGAGATCATCGTGTAACGAAAACATTTCTCCTAGTTGACTCTTCAAAAGTCGTATTAAAAACATCAGCTTAAAAATATTTATTTTTCGATTTACGAAAATAAATATTCCCAAATAATTGAATGACTTGAAAAATGGTAATAGAGTTGGTAATGGTAATAGACGAATAAAATTTTTGCAGAAATAAACATTTCCGCGAAATGCACTGAACTCTTCGTTATAACCTATTATCCATATTAATCTAACTATAGCAACCCTCCCCGGATACCTCGATGCCTTCCCTTCTGCCCACGCGTCAATTTCAAATTCCAGGAACTGCCAGCATATTTTCCGGCCCCGATAAGAACACGGAGGGCGTCCAATTAACAGGAAACTAGCGGATCTGAACCGTTCGACTGTTCGCCGGAACGACAAATTTGCATCGAACGAAATCGCCTACTTCATTTCAATACAATTTTACATTAACTAGATGTTTCATCTAGTCAAACTAGACGCGGAACAAATAGGAAACGATTTGATTTTGCGTAAGAAGATCGTGGTCAAAGATTGACTAATCAGAGGTCCATTTGCATCGATTATTATCGACTGACGATATCTTTTCTCAAATGGATATTTTTGATTTACGTAATAACATAAAGATCCATTGTAAGACCGGTAAACATAGCATGTGCCTGAGCGATCTCTGGTATTTGTTCTGAATTCTATTTTGCTTTTTTGTTTCCACGATCAGATACTGCAGGCCCGTTTACATTGGGTAATTATGCGACGATGAGACCGAAACGCTCTCGCACGTGGCGTCTCAAAACAAAATGAACACGGTGCACAAACGGTCGGGACATAACGGGCGGAGCAACGATTTTTCCACGAAAACCTTTCTGCGGAGGGCATTGAAATGTCAGGCCAAGATCATCGGAGCGCTCAACTCGGCTCCGTGGGCGACTCAAGGACGCGTTCTCGGCCAAACAAATTGCGACGGCGATTCTTCTACGATTGAACAATGTAGTTATCGTTATTTTTTTTCCCGGCTAATTACAGGTTTCGGCGGAAGAACGATTTCTCCGCATTACGTTTGCTAGTAACGCAATCTAACGATAATTTGTTTAATCTCGTAGTTTCTCTCTATTATTCTCTATGCTATCTGGTAGACGACCAATGAGCGATAAGCACCAACAATACGAAACGGCGCAGATAGAATAAAATACGCGATAGTTCGTATACAACGATAAGGATGCAATTATCTAGCTTAATCGAACGTGTAAATAACATTTGTTACATATATGGTTGAGAATGCGTTCCAATTTCTAATCATGTTTTAATCCCCCTTCGATGGACCAATTGTTACATGTTTCGCATAATCTATCGTTCGTTATTGCTATGTTCCCGGCGTATGTGCACGGACATGTTTCTTTTTTTCTTTCGTTCTGCGTGGCCGTTACGCGACGGTTGCTATTACGTGGTAAATAATAACGCAATTACGTCGTTGGTACGCGGACCGAGAGGCGTTATCGTGGTACGAAACGAAAAAAAGGCATGGCAGACTGCTGCACGACATGGACACGCGGCCTTGGATAACAAAGGAAATCGTTTTTACTTTTCGAGTCCTTTCTAAATGTTAAAAAAAAAGAAAAGAAAAAAAAAACACATTACAACACGCTCGATTTAAAAGACTCCAATTGTTTAAACTGAATTTAGATTTGAAAGTACGAATTCGAAATAAAATTCAACTTTTAAAATTCAGATTCGTATTCGAATTTAGAAATTCAAGCGTAAGTTCAAATTCCAAAATTCAATTACAAGTTCAAATTTAGATTCAAATCTAAATTTAACTGGAGTTAAAATGTTGATTCACTTATGCAATGCAAAATATGCAAAACTAGTCTCCTGTTTCACGTACTCATATAAGGAAACGATACATGAAAAGAAGTGAGAAGAATAATTCCGCGTAGAGGTTAGGAAACTCTTTGCTCCGGGTACTCGTCTCGAATCACAATCTCCTTTATTCCAATCCTCTTCGGAAACAGAAAACTTAGTAGCGGAATAATTTACTAATCATTTATTCCGTTTGCCTCACTGTTTTTCATCTACGAGCTCGATAGGGAAACAATAGTAATACTATGCGCAAATTACACGGAATTCTAAAACCAGAAGTTATCTACATACGAATATGCAAAATATAACTTACAATTGTAAGTTTTCCTCTATTGGAACGTAATTCCCATGAATTAACTAGAACAATCCATTTATCGTGTTTCTATTTTCATTATAAAAATTATAATACACGAGCCTTTATACATATATATATACATACACATACACATACACATTAACAAATAAATAAAATTTAGGCAGTAAAAATCTCAAAAGAGCATCATCTTGTTGTATACGGCTACATAAATACGTACGTGGCCTAATCAGTGCTACGAACTCGAACTACATGCTACATATCCAATTAGTAGCGCAAGAATAACGCAATTATAGATATCAACTTGATCTATTAACCGAGTCGCTCTTTAATCAGAAGTTTCTATAATCACGAAATTAGAAGTACGCGAAGACAAATCAATTGCAATTGGGTCGATTTTAATGCCTGTAAATGTATGATATGATACATTATTAACAAAAATAGACCGTTAAAAATCCTTACATAAACATAATATTATACCCAGGAGATTATCAATACCAGTTACGTCTTTCCTAGTTAACAGATTAAAAATTAGATAGAAATTTTCCGTGACGAAGAGAACGAGTGGTCGAGGCGTTTAAATTTAACCGAGGCTAATGGAAAGCTCGTGAAAAATCGGACCGTTTGCAGTGAGGAATATATCTCTCCCCCGACAATCCGACACATATAGGAACGTTAGAGGAAGCGGACGCTAAAAAGCGCGATCCGGCGCAAACATCGATGCACCGTCAGCTCTGGACAAAGAACAAAGAATGTAAACACGATAACACGCGGCGATCGACTGCGCGCTCACAACTTTCCCCGTTTGTTACGCTTTTTTACCGTTGTGTGCTATACCATGTAAGTTACATAACGAACAAGTTCATTTTCTATGCTGTAGACTGTAGACACTCGTTGGTTCCTATCGAAAAGATAGGGAAATGGGATAGGTATTTTTGTAGTGTTACTCGATCGCATAAATATTTGTAAAACAATATAACAGACTCTATACAAATTTTCAAATGACTCGCGCATTTATCTTGGTATTTGTATATTATCGATAAGATCTTGAAATGTTAATACTTGTAATATAGTTAGTTGACATATAATGTATCGCATATAAGATAATATAATATATTAGTACTTTTTAGTAACTTATGTTGTAAATTATTTTACTGATAGAATACAATCGTATAGAGAATAGAACATAGAATTTATTACAATATATATACATAGTTTACCGTGTTATGAAATCTCGGTTAATTATTATATGGGTACGATTCCATACAATATCAAGATACGCTATCTATAGTAAAATAGCGAAAATAAAATCGCGTGAGACCGTTAAAACGACGTTTACGCGTTATTCGGTAATTACGAAAGGGAAACACGTACGGTATTTCCGGGAACATTATCGACTCGGGACGTCAAGGTTTCGAGTTCGAGTCCCGACTACTAGCCGATTCGTGAAAGCTTACTTATATGTACGTGGGAAGAGGCACGTGCACGAAGCCAACTGTGACGAGTCTAAAGTGCATCGAGCGAAAGAAAACAAAAAGCATAGGCACCGGCTATCAGCCAGGAAACAAGATAACGATGCTATTAGAAAAGAAAATATCCAGCTACCATCCTTTGTTCGATGTCCATAAATACTTCGAATCGACGATCGGGTCCGCGATTCTTTTTCTTTCGCTTTTTGTCATTTAGCCTCGAGCTCTTATCGCGGAATTCATAATCGTTCCTTACGTGCATCAACAATAACGTAACGTTACGGCTGTCACGTTTACAGGACACGCTTAAAAAGTTGACCACTGGTAAACGCACCAAAAATGGCAATGAATTTTTAAAAGCGTGAACTCACCTCGAATCCTCGGCTCCTCGCGACCTCGTGCCTGTTCACGAAATCTATATCGACTATGCGTACTAAAATAACACAGTCGATGTACAGAAACAATTTCTCGTTTATAGACAGAACAATGTCGATTATTTTGTGAAATCGATTTCGATCTGAACTCTTGAATTCGAAGAATCGTTACGAGATCAAGGGAATGCCAGCGTTCATTGAAATCGTCGAGAGAAAAAAAAAAAGATAACGAGGAAAAAGAGAGACGTACGAAACCTCGCTGAACAACCGCGCGCAACGGCAGTCGTAATGACACTGACAGTGCTTCTACTGCTTCTGTCATCGCGCTATCACCACATGGTCGCCCCGTCGGGCTCGGCCTCCCAGCTTCGGCTATCTTCGGATACGCTCGACTCTTTTCTCGAGAGGATACGCCAGCAACACAAGTGCACGTGAAACACCCGAAGGAGAGATGAGAGAATCCTCATGGATAAAAACACAGAAAAAGAGACTACAGCCACACGAGGGAAGAGGTTGCATTAGCCGGGATAAGAGATGACTTCATTCCGGCCACCGAAACGCGATCGAGAGATGGTTCTCTCTCAAACACGGGGAGAAATCGCAGAAATCTTTCAATCACGCTAAGCCATCGTGTTCCAAGGTTTTTTTTGAGGGGGAATTTCGGGGAAGTGTAGCCGTTCAGGAATACTTGGCATTTCCGAGTACCTCACGAGAGTAAAGTTTCAGCGCGATAGCTAGAGTTCGATTGTCGGAATCGTATCTTGCGTAACACAGGTTTCTCTTTTGTAATATTAAAATATATACGTATATCTATGTATATAATTATCATAAATCGAATAAAATTGGGACCAATAGATAAGAAATAAATATATGTAATAATATATTGTGTAATATTTAAGCGACAGGACTAAAACGTTTTAGGTGTATTAAACATCGAAATATATTAACCATATCGCAAGAGACATATCAACAACGCTCGTCGTTATCGAAAGCGGAAATCTCGGGATTTTTCCGAACGGCATAAAAGGAACGCGAATGGCTATCGCTTTCAAGTCACGTGGCCCCTTTCATCATGCTAGGAAAAGACTCGATCGATCGACATCGATAGACTACGCGAACGATCCACGGGATTTACATAAATGCATCAAGTACATACGCGCATGTATTAACAGCGTCCGCAGACATCTGATTACTAAATAGGCGCCGACTGCGTATGAGTCACGAGGATTCGATAGCACAAGTCGCAGAATCATCGTACCAGGAAAATCGAAATCGAGCACGTGTCGTTGCGTCATACTCGAGGACCTCTTCCGGTTCAAAACGCGACTTCTACGAATTATTCCATGAATATAGAACATCGCCGGCTCGATTTTTATCGCTCCTGGGACCGTTATTTTTCGTCGATACTTTCCATCGCCTTGAAAGTCCCGCTCGAAAGACACGTGACGCGATCGCGTTCCGAGAAGTTTTACCGAAACAGAAATATCATTTTTCTTCCTCGTATCTATATAGTTGTGCAAGTAAACGTTTTCACTAAACTTCACTAGAGTATACTAAATATACTAAAATTGTGTTTAACTTCGTGTCCTACATGAGAAAGAGAGGATTATTCATTTCCAAGATCGGTTTCTTAAGTCGGTTATCTTGTTGGTGGAAGCCTGTGGATGGCTTCCGTATGGTAAACCGTTCCTGTGGTAAATCTTCCTCTAAGGAATCAGTGGTGCTTTCATAAAAAAAAAACTGTGACGATAGCGACCAAAATGTTAATATATTATGAAATGGAATATGACTAAAATTATATGTAATTTAATTAAAAACATAATTAAAATTGCATATTAAAAGCATATAATTAAAATATATTAACTCACGTCGTCAGCGTTGCTCTAGTTTAATATTTGATACTAACGTATGATATTTGATAATTATGAAAGAATTTCAACAATTTATATAATATCCTGTTTCGTCGCTATTTCTTCCATAGACCCATTTATCACACACCCAAATTTAACATACCCAAATCACTACAATTTTGTAAAGTTTAATGAAATTGAAGTATTTATTACATTCTGATAAATTGTTTTCTTTTCGATCACGTAAAAGTTTCTTTTATATCTGAAATTTACATAACAAACATTGTGTAGACTATAATTTTTGACAAGAAATAAGTTAAATCTAATTGTTCTATCTTTTCTGTATTCCACAGTACGAAGGCGATAAAATTCGAATAATTTCCTGTTCTAAACTCGACGTTTAAGGTACAACGATGTAATGATCTAATGTACTCGACTTAATTAATACCCCAATGATCCATAAAGTTTACTAACTTTTCATCAAGCGTTTACAGATAGGTACATACGTAGAAAAATGTAAAATGCAGAAGCCAAGTCATAAAGCTGTATACTCTTCTTTCACATCTCATTTATGTCCGGCCCAACGTAGCCAGCCTCTCTTCAGACAGCATCTAGGGCTCTTAATTGAAGTCTGGCCTTTCCTGAGTCTCGATTAACGATTACCATTGAGAACAGTGCTTCGTTGTTGGTCGCACGCCGCCTTTTCCACGAGTAACGCGCACCCTTTACAATCGTTTCTCAAACAAACACGCTTAAATCTACGTTTGAAACAATTCATTATGCAAGAACACACGAAGGGACTTAGAATTATATTTCTTAGGTTCTTTTGTTATAACGGAGAGCTATTATAGAGATTTATAGAATTACGTTTGCTAGGTGCTTCAGTTAGGATTACATTAGAAATGTATAGAACCATATTTTCTATAAATACTTTGTTAAAATTATGTTACAGATTTATAGAATTGTATTTTCTAGATTCTATGGCTACAATTATATTAGAATTATATTCTTACGAAACAACTGTATCTGATCGCAAATGACCCAATGGATGCAACACGAGTTAACTAGAAGTTCGAATATAGCGAACAGAACATTCCTATTATTAAGAGAACCTGATAAATCAAAAGCCTGAATAATCAACGTTTTACTGTATCCAGAACACGAAGAATCCACGCGACGTTCCTTCCGCATGCCCTTGACAAACACCATGTATCACATTCGTTATACGGCACAAAGTACTTGGACTGGTCTGTCAGTAGTCGATAAAACGACGTAGATAAGAACAAAGTGCTCTGACTGACTGTTTTTAGCACCGCACTCCGGACAAAGCCGAAGAATGAGAAGTAAGAAGCGATGCGATGGTGGTCCCTCAAGAGCGTGCTTTACGTTCAGAGGTGAACGACACGACGGAGAACGGGCTTTCCCGGGGTAATTTTGGAAATTCTCTGCACGTCACAGCCCTGTCCTTATTCGTGCTCGCGTTCACATGATATCGTACTAGTTTTATCGCGGTAATGAGAATCGCTTTTACGGATGTGCTTCATATAGGTCAGTTTTATCGCTGATCGTTAATAAAGTTGCTATAGAACGTTCCTTTGGTGTGTTTCGTCTTTCTGTATTTCAATTATGAAACTGGATGATAAGAAGGGTTACATTGTGAAAAAACCAAAACGATAGATCTTTAACCTCTTAAGAGAGTTCGTTAAATTATAGAGAAACGCGTCGACACGGAATACTTGTGTATAGATGTTCAATTTTTTTTAGCCATACTGCGTATTATTTTGTAAAATTACTTAGTGAAACTATATCGAAATATAATTTTTGGGGAAAGATACTTTTATCTTTTCATGATTACCAAAATTGTACCTCCGGAAGTGAGCCGTATCCTTTCAGAAGATATGTATACTATGGAAGATAACCTCAAAATTCTAACTCGTAATTTTGTACTTATAACTGAACATTACATATACAAAATTTTAAACAGCTATGTAATACTGTACAAGTGAAACTTTATACTATCATTTAACAAATATAAATGAATAATATTACAAAGGCAGTACTCGAGAAGTTAAAATTCTTCCGAAGAAAAAAAAGATTTGTTATTGTCGTACCATTTTATCGTTGTCATACAAAATTATTTATTGTTAATCTTTTATAAATTTCTTTAATTAAATATTAATTCTTTTTTCTTCTTTAACAGTACAATATGGAACGATTTGTCACGAGATAAACACATCTAAAAGGATTAAGCCCCACTCTCAATTTGTAAACGTTAATGTCGTCTTTATCTGGTAATCGATCTCCCGTCACGCAGAACAACGATTCTTGCGAAACTGACGATTCATCCTCAAGGATCTTTAATCACCTACTTTTCGCCAAGAATGATCCGTTAACTTGAATTCATCGATACATAATTGCTGCTTTCTGCGCAAAACTTGCAATTACATTAAAAATTTTAGCGAAATATGAAAAATTCGCTCACATTTCTGCTTGACTTTCACGGAATTTTCTAATGTTTATCATCTAGATTCAAATTTCCCAAGAATCGCTGATTCAGCGACGAGACAAGGCTCTTCAACGTTCTTATTACAATGGCTGGTATAGTTGTTAAATCCAAGTACAACATTTTGAATGATTTAGTAGAAAAGTGGCTCGTGATCACGCGAGGAGTAGTTCGATAATTGCAAGGTTGCTCGCCAGTAATGCACCGCACTCGAGCCTTTATTAATTCAATGTTCAAATAGTAAGAACAGCATTATTAGATCAAAACTTTAATTTGCGCGATAACGTTCAATCTATCCTTTCGAACCATACTCGAATTAAAAAAATTACAGATATATATATTTTTTTCTGAGATTATGCTCAAATTAAATAAATAAAAAAATGTTTAATATTCGAAGGTATACGCAAATTAAGAAAACAAGAAAAGTATCCAATGTAGATACCTTCTGAATTGATGCTTCGATTAAAACGACATAAGCAACTTTTACAATTACACTAAAATCGCAGAAAGTCAAAGTAAAAGAACTAATTAAAGATAAAACCATACCTACTATACCTATCATTATCCCTCGGGAGTTGCAATTTTTCTCTCCCTAGAGATAAAAGAAAGGAAAAAAGAAGAAGATTAAGCAACTTCATCTTTACTCCTCCTTCACCACCTTCCTCAACTACTTACACAAAATGGCTACCCTTTTACCGCGCTAATTCGCCTGCCTCTTACATGTACACAAAATCAAAGAACGGTCAGCGGGATAATGTTACGCGCGCGCACGTCGTGAGGACGTTAAGGACGAAGGACGGAGAGTACGAGGAGGTCGGCAACGCGATCGTAAGGGGGGAAAAAAGGAACACGGGCGTAAAAGAAAACGCTCCGAGGGCAGAACGGTCCGTGAATTCCTGACCAGTGACGCAATGGTTCAGGCATTTCCGACTGGTTGCACTTCGGCGTTCTCCAATGAGAATACCTACATAATCGCGCGCATAATGCCGGGCTACGTGTGGACCTCCACACGCACATCTTTTCCCATCCATATCTTTCATCCTTTTAAACCGTTCCACTTTCCTCGGTTCATACTGTTTCAACGACCTTCTCACGCGACACCGCGTTTTTCCACGCGAACAAAGAACGAACTAATTAGTTTTAATGGGTTCCGCTGCGGTTTGGTCCGTTTGGCAGATTCTTCGATATAGAAATGTAGCTCTTTTCATTTCGTAATTTCGCTGAGTCATGCTGACTATGGGAATTTTATTTGGATTTTGAATTAAAAATTTTGTACGGTGAGTTCTGTGATGGGTTTGAATAATTTGCAAATTCTATGAATTTATAATTTAAGATTCAAGTTTCGTACGGTTGATCGGAATTCCTGCAATTTATAAATTGTTTGAACATTTCATTTAATAGGAAAGTTCCAGTTCGCTCTATAATTAAATAAACGACAACCTATTAAAAAAACCTTCTTATATAAACAACTAACTAACAGTAAAAAATTAAACTTCCGTTTTATCTAACAAAACAAGCATTCATCCAAACAACTAACCTCACCTCATTCAGACCGCAATGGGTTAATGTTTAACTTCAAAACACATTAGCCCATAATGAACTACTCGGTATAGTACCGCATTTAAAGGCACCCACGTCCTTTTTGTCGACGTCCAGCAAGACTTCGGACCGTCACGGTCATAATAGTTTCACGAAATTGGATACACTCTCGTCCCACGTATCAGCAGAGACCCAAAAGGGCTCGTTGGGTTCCATGACCTTTTAAACGAGACAGCGCCTTTTATAGGGGCGAGCATCACCCTGTGAATAGGTAGACCACTTTATCATACCATCAGATGGGAAGAAGACGAAGTCTTTTTGAATTATAACCAGTGTACGAAGCTTAGAAGCCGCCCTGATTCCTTCGTTTACCCGAGCATCACGAAGAATGCAGCTGTGAATAAGAAGACTTCGTTTCTTCTTTTATGCCAGCAAATCAATTTCAAGAAGGGTCACACGACAGATGGGTGCACGTGATATGTATCTACGCACATTCTTTTTCACGTAATACGCATCTATACTGGCTCACGAAAGTATTTGAACACTTAGCATAGGAATCTTTTGTAACCATATTGTATGTGTTATACGAAACATTATGAAATTTCATTACCACTGCAACGAGACACGACTGTCATTAAACAAAGAAGATTTGTACAAATTCATATTATCCAGAATGTATTTATAGAAATAGAAGCTTGATAGAAAATCGGTATACCTACTGAATTATATATAAATTATATTCAATCATTATTTATAGTTATATTTTATAACTAAATTATATATTACTATATTATTATAAAAAGCACCATACGTTGGATATTTTATGTATTATTTCACATTATGAGCATTCTTCCTACCTCCAGACTTTCAAATTTTAAATTTGAAACCAATCCGAAACTGTATGTAGAAATTACAAATATGTATTTATTGCAAACTTGCATATACGTATTTAGTAAAAAATTAATATAAAGTATGAATAGCATTCTTTGGTGAAATTAAATGTCGAGGCTCATTAACATAACGGATAGTCAGCTGTTTAAATACTATCGATAAATATCTTGCATTACCGGATTGGTTACAAACTTTATCAATGCAATCACGATAGTAACAGCACGAATGAAATTTCAAAATGTTTTGTATAACACGCATGATACGTACGTTCATAAAAGATTTCTAGAAGAGTTCCATTATAATATCTTTTGTGAGCCTATGCGTTCCTCGCGCGACAAAAACGACTCCGATGGGTATGTTAAATATTTTACAGAACAGACGGGTCTTGATGTGGAAACAATGGACTATGAACGTAAATCTTTGAATCTTTTCGGCGATAGGACGATACGGTGCCAGTTCCTCGAAAGACAAACTGAATAAGATTTGAAACTCGGGGAATATTAAATCAGAGTGACTAAGGTGGAGTTTGTCACGATGTTTGGAATGGGAAAATAAGATAATGTAACGGTATTATTAAACGTGAAGCTTCTCCCTTAATAAACGTTCACGAATGAGATACGAATCGCCCAGAAGTTGCACCGATACGCTCCGTATATTAAAATACAACATGAAACGACATGGAAGTAAATTAAAATACAGCGAAGTAAATTTTTGAAAATCGTGTATCAACCTATTTCTATTACCACAACATATCTTTGACGAACAATTGCCAATAGAAATTCCAAACGAAACTTCTCAAAGTTACCAAAAAAATTACTACAAAAATTCTTTGCAGAAAGATTCCTTCAAAATAGAAAATTCCATTGCAATTATGAGATTCTAAAAATCGACGTTGATCACCCGAAACATCTGCACTTTAGTCAGCTAATGCTCCCACTCATTAATCATCCTGCGTCAGAGGAAAAAGAAAACCGTTGGCGTGCGATGTAAAAAAGAAAACAGATACAACGTAAGAAACATCGAAATCGCCTCTAATCTATCGAAGATTTCGCAATCGAGGGGAAAAACCCGGGACAGGTAGATGGACGTCGAAGGTGGAGACGTTGAAATCGAAGAGATCCCCCATCCATTCGAGGCATTCTCAAGGGGAAAGTGTTAACGTATTGACGTCACTCATACGCAAGATATCTTTCCGTGGAATCGACCTCCTTTCGAGGTCGACTACACCGGATTACCGTCTCGCTATCCACGTGAACAAAAAAGTAATAAAAAAAGGAAAAGAAAAAGGGGGAAAAAAGATAATAAAAATCTACGATCACAGTATCGTGGAAATCATACGAAGCCTACGAAGTTCGAGTTTCTAAGGCAGGTTCGAGCAATTTGCTTCTACAATACGCTGGATCTCTGTTGCGAAACCACGTTTTTGCTCGGCGCATTAAACGCGGTTTCGCAATGCAGACATTTCTTCCACGCGATTTCTTTTATCTGTTAATTTGAGCGAGGAAAAGAATCTGTCGATCGTTTTGTAATAATACAGTGGATTTGTTACGAATCTCTCTTCTTTTCCGACTCAATAGACCGCGTATGTTTGCGTACGTTCGTAACATAATGATTGCAAATATATTTAGAGCAATGCAGTCTAAGTGGAGTTTCATGTTTCTCACTAACCGCTTCACCTCGGATATTTTACATATTTGTTTTATAACATGTACGTTCTACAAATTTGTACGCCTTTAAATTTTCTATAAGTCTAGAAACATCCGCATTTACTGATCAGATTCGTATCAAGGAGACTATCGGACCATAGCATATTATAGAAATAAAAATCGAAATTGAAATAAAGAGATTCTAAATAAATGACTCGAATGCTTAGAAAACAATTAACCACTTGTTCATACTACATCACCCGTACAAGTTATTTTGAGTGAACTCAATTTCAACTAGATTACACCTCTTAACTGCATTGACGTTAAAACCGAACGATACCGGATTTGATCTGCCTGGTATCATTGTAGAGCGCAGTTGAATAATAATTCTCGGTAGCGCCAGGAGGTTGAACAACGAAACAGAAAAAGATGAAGGAAAGGAACGGAAAATATGGTTAGAATCGCCGCGACAGAAACGTAGCCGTATCACGTATTTACGAGAAATCGCGTCTCTAAACGTTTTTCCTGGTATCGGATGATGTCTTGCGGGAGCGATGCAGCATAATCGACATGTTTACGAGGCGTCGCGAATAATAATGGAGGGCGATCTCGCGTGTCGCGGCACTGGGAGCCAGGCACGCGACACGTGCGCGGATTTTCATTCATAAATCGCTGGTTAAACTACGCGAGACCCCGATGACTCATCTCCGCGTATACGTGTCGCGGAACTGAGGTAAGCTGTCCGAAAATAAAAACCGACAACTTCCGCTTTTTGCGCATTTTCATGCAAATTCCTGTATGGGCGTTGTTTCGTCTCTTAATGAACGCCTCGACGATCATCAGACGTTCTTTTTCTCCTTCTCCGTAACAGCCGATGAACGAGAAAAAAATGGAGAGAATGTAAGAATATAGTCGTTTAATCCACTTTTCCTTTCCCCTTGTT
The DNA here is from genome assembly GCF_910591885.1 of Bombus terrestris. Classification (NCBI taxonomy): domain Eukaryota; kingdom Metazoa; phylum Arthropoda; class Insecta; order Hymenoptera; family Apidae; genus Bombus; species Bombus terrestris. Next base: position 8,666,324 of record NC_063273.1, read on the forward strand.
CCGTTTCATGTTACATTAAGTAGCTCTTATTTAACATTAACCGAGTTTCAATTCCTAATGTTAAAACTTCGTTTTATTACCAATCAGATACATTACAGGTTGTGCGAAACAGAAAATCTACCTTTGCCGCTGAAATACAGAGCACACGATGTTCCAGACGTACCTTGAATGATTTTGTTTACGAATAACCATCATCTGCCATTCGCCAATATTCCTACTAGTAGTGGAGACTATTTGTTAAAAATGTGTTAAAGAATTTTTAGACTGAAGCTACTGTACGACGAATTAAAATTTATTTAAACCAAACGACTTCTACAAAGTACATTCAAGCATTTTCTTATCGGCAAGGAAATCCAAATTTTATCCGAAAGAAATTACAAAAAAAGAAATAATAATCGTGAAGAGATAAGAGTTATCTTTTCATAGTACTCGATACTATAGCTTTCTCTGTGATAATGACTAGATAACGTATCGTGTGTATGTGACGAAGAACTACAACGCTGAGAACAAACGTCTTAGTTGCGAGGCTAAGAGACAGGATGACACCTCTTGCCTTATGACCCGTTTATATTGCTCTCGCTAAACTTAACCCTGCCTTCGTTTAACTAAACCCTCTAATTGGTGGGTTAACGAGCGTTAACTCCGCGCTTCCTGTCAGATTTAACTGTTTTCCTTCGGTATTATGTGCACAAAAAATGCTAAAATTTTATCGGTGGGGATGAGGCTTTTCTTCCAAGACAATCCACTTAGGTTCAATGACACAATCGAATAGATGTAACAGGTTTGAGAGAAAGAGTCAGAATTGTATACGCGATACAATGGTATTCTGTGCGAATTTCTAAATTATTGCGGAAGTATTTGAATGAATAAGATAATTATCCTAATGGGTGTTTCCTTGATAATTTATTTGATGCAATAAGAATAATGTATTGTCTAACGAAGATCGTTCGAAATATTGCTTCACAATAAATAAAATAACCTCGCAATAAAAGCCAATCTGTTTTTCGAAACTAAGCTTATTGTGGTATAAATAAAGGTATGTCGAACGTTTCCTTAAAGTTATTTTTGGCTAATAGTCTAGGCAGGGTTTTTAGGAACAGATAAAGGATTCTAACGACAATATATAATTACTCATTACTCAAAAGTACTTGAAATACACTTCAAATAATTGCTCGTAATAAACGCTTTCATGGCCTTCGTCTATTATCTAAATGAGAATCTCATTATGGTAAATACACGACCTATACCAAAGTTTGGAATTTATTTTTTCTAATTTCACTAATAATTATTAGACTTAAATGAAATTTTCCCTAAATACCATCTTTTTAATAAACGATACATATTAACAATATTTTATTAGAAATCAAAATCCCTCAAAATCTAAAGATTATTGACTAAGTTGCGAAAGAAAAAATATTTTCATTGCTAAACATATAGTTGAATAATTAATTTTTTACTTTACTACTTTGAAAAATAAAATAAAAAATTTAAGCAAAAATAAAACAAATATTACACATATATTTTGAGAATAAAAGAGATATATTTTCGAGTAACCGATAAATAATTTTGTTTTGAAAAACAAAAATTGTAGGTACGTGTATTTTGAGAAGCGAAAGTTTCTTAGTAACCTAAAAATTCGACAGGTGAGACGATCAAGGGTTTCAGGAAATAACGACGCTTCTTAGAAATTTTGAGCAAAACGTCACTGTCAGTAGGCTCACACTTATCGGATTAATTTTGCACTAACATCGTACAACGCTGTCCACTTCCGTACTTAATTTTTAATTACCATTTCGTTCCTACCTTCAATGTTTAGATTTTGCTTCCTACAATAGTAAACAAGAGAGAATTCTTTCTAAAAAGAAAATTCACAATATAACACTCAATATATTAAACAAATAACGACAATAAATTTCTTTTGTCAATAACGAAGGTAAAATTACTACTGTGAATGGCAACTAAGTTCAGGGATAACTCTAGTTCGACAAAATCGATTGACCTTTGACCGTGACATTTGACCAAACGTACACACAATCGATGCTTGTACTACCATAAAACATATTCAAGTGTTTCCCACGTTCTATTTATATGAAACGTTTCTAATTATAACAATAATATTTGCTAGAACTTTACTAGAGATTTAAAACAAACGAGAAAAGCAGTTTTTTTTAGTAATTGGTTTAAATTAGGAAGGTTGAAATAGAAAATGATATTAGCAAGTAAATGCTGTAATAACGTAAAATCAAGTCGAATTATGAGACCATCAGGCTAAATGCAATACAAATGCTATAATAAATACTTGTTGCAGTCACTGTATATATATCGAATAGCGCAAAAAAGAGATTAAGACGGAATTTCGAATTGTGATATTATTCTTATTGTTAGCAATTGTGACACTTCTATCCTGGTACATAGATAGCAACCTTTGAAATGTATCACTCTTCTATCAAATCAACGATTTAATCATTTATATATATAACAGAACATCTATAAAAAAATTAATTCTTAATATAAAATAATTTCTCTTACTGTAATTTACTTACTGTAAATGCATCTAATTTGTTGGATTGCCACGGGTCAGGTAGGTTAGAATTCGGCGGATACATGGAAAACATGGTGTAATTGTGATCTTCGATAATGGTATCGTCAAAGCCTGCGCTCGGTACACGTTGCGTCATCTGTGAGCGCGTTTCGCTTTCAAAACTTCACCACGGAAAAAAAAGGAAGAGTCGCCGGTTCCGACTCTAAAGAAGTAACACCTCTACAAGAAGTACGCGTTCAACGTGAGGCAAGAACACTAACTAATGGTCACCTTCTTTCTGTTCACCGATATCACGTTCTGTTCAAGGTATCACTAAACGTTTGTTGAAGAATGACACGTACGAATGCTCGCTGGTTGTCTTCTCGTCACTGTCACGTACAAGTTCAATCACGCATTACTGGATTTGCTATGTACTAAAACCTAGTGGCGCGTGTTGCTTACGTATCTCAACTGAGCCCGCCAATGTAACTTGGAAACTATATAGAAAGAGAGCCGCTCGACCCCCCACCAATCAACGTCGAGCAACCACCACGTGACGTCATCGCCATCTTGATTGCTGATTCGCACGATAGCGCACGACCAATCAACGTGTTCGTCTACACTGAGGCTTCCTATCGCGACGATTTCCACGGAATCAGGGAACGCACCACTGAGAACTAGAACCCCTTTTCCAGGTAATTACGTGAGCTCGTTAACTTGCATAATTTCGAGAAACGAATAGGCGAACAGAAAGATTTTTGTCTCACTTAATGGCTTACATTCTTACATTACATACCCTGCTTTATGTTTATCGCATGTATTAAGACAGCTTAAAGTAGTATTTCAAAATGTCTTAACATGTTGCTGCATTACGATATTTCGAGCGGCCCGCGCATGCGCATTGAACTGCATTTAATTGTATGATGGATTTAAAATATTGAAATGTTTGAAAGTAGTGGTATTTTAATGTAATATATTTATTTTTTGATCCTTAATTATATGTCAGAAATACATATAAATATATCGTGTGCGTGCATCTGTTTCCCTATATAACATGTTTTTTATAGGAATACCTGAGTAACATGTATATATTACCATTACAAAGATGAACCATAATCTGCACTACGAATCAGACATAACAAGGTAACAAGTTGATACATTAGTAAATAAGATACGCGCATAAATAGTTAAAAACGATAATTACCGTAGTTTTCTCACTTTCAGAAATGACATTGCGAAGAATATGCGAAGTGTAACAGCTCGACACAATGTATGACAGCGGTGGAAATATGTCAAGGAATTACTCAGGGGGATTTGCTCCGTAGCTATATTGTAAGTACAACAAGCTCAAGGCTCGATTTTTCGCAGTTGCTATTTCTCCTTGTTTTTACACGTTTAACATATTACGACGTAATATACCAATTTCGTATCCCAAATACATGGTTTTATTATAGTTCCAGATTCGAGGATCGCAGAATAACAAAAATTGGTAAACTTATCGCGACGTTGAGTGGTCGTCACTTATGCGAGATCGTTTGTCACACGTGCTGTTTCGTTTCTTACTATTTCGGTACCGGGAATTCCCTCGTGCATGCACGGTTCTTTGTTCTTATTTCGATATACGTATATTCGTCACAAACACACGTACAACGAACTCGGCTCAAACTCCGTCGTTCCGCTCAAACGTTCAACGTACGTTGTACACGAATTAAAAAGAGAAAAAAGTAGTACGCGTGGCCAGAGCTACCGTGTGCAAGATGCATAATGGGAATTTATGGCAATTCCCTAATTATGGGGAAAAGGCTATAAAAATTATCGCAAAAACATTCTGCGATAGAGTTACACGCCCATAAAATTTTATTATTATTGTATCTTTTTTCTTTTTGAAAATTTATCTAGTAAACTTAAACTCTTTTCTTTTATGTTATCTTATATAAATCACAACTTGAGAAATGTTATTTCTAAAATATTTATTGGTCAGTTTTAAAATAAGAATAAATGGTTACCAGACTTCACGTGATTCATAACCTTTCTTCAAATTCCGTGTTTAAATAAGAATGCTATTGGTATTGTCGTTCTAATAGGTATGCTCAAAATAAGCTTCAAGAAGCAAACATTGTGATTTACAATCATGTATTGTATCTTTAAGAAGTAGTCCCATGTGCGACAGTTTAACAAGGCGAAAGTAGCCCTTTGGTCAGCTTAGGACGTAAAACCTTTATCAGTTCCTTAAAGCTTATCGACGGTAAATACAAATCCTAACAGATTTATGACCCTGCTTCGGTAAAAAGTTTTCCAGGCAAAAGGCGCAGTGTGTCAACAAAGTATGATTCATAGACATATAAGTTGCTTATAACGTTAAAGTAGTCTTTTAATTGTTTCTAGGTTCTCATTTCATCGAGGAAAATAATTTTTATGAAGACATTGTAAATCACCTACTACAATAGGACTAATCTAACTAATTCTAGATGAATGTTATTTTAATGAAATTAGCTTTATTTATCTTAGGTGGAAATTCTTTAATGTTGAATTATCCCTTGTAGACCACCTCTGATAAAAGCGTTCGAGGTAAATAGAAAATCAAATAAAAATGAATTTAAGATCATTTTCTTATGTGGTCTTCACATCACATTAAACCTATTTAACTGGAATCTATATATTTTTATTAATTTTTAATTTTTTAATTACACAAGCTTCTGATTAGGACACAACCCGGTTAACAGACTAAAGACAATTCTTGATGAATCGTGTCAATCACGTAGTAAGAATCGATGACCTCGCTTACGGCAACGTTTACCATCGACGACACAAAGGAGTAGAAAACCGAAGATCGACGTCGCGAATGGATCGCGGCTTTGTTCTCCCGGCGAACAAAGAGACATTTTAATGAGCACGCGGCCGAAGCAGCGGGGTTAATCGAATGTTTGTGGGTAAACCAAAAGATCGGCGCAAGCTGCGCGCGTGGCATAACAATAGTCGCCGAAAATCATACGAGGGAAAGGCGGAAGCCTTGATCGGCCTTTGTATGGGGAAAACTCGTTGTGCTCAAAACACAAGACAACGACGGTATTTTGAATATTTAAGGGAACAAAGAGGAATAGGCAATCAGAAACACCGCCATGAATCAGTCGATTCTTCGTCTTCTTCTTCTCCTTATATACGTGTCAAAGGATCCGCATGCTTTTACTCTAGCCACGGATAAAACACGAACGCCGAGCATTCTCTATCGGGAATAAAAGGAGATACAATGGACGGGGGAAACACCAGGAAACAAGATTATGCCTCCGTGACTTTGCTGCCGATCAAATGCTTACCGATTCCCGCGCATCACGTTCCACCGACTAATCGAAAGCTTTGAGTTCTAAGAATACTTGGATGCGTTCGTAGCAGATAATCCTTTGGACGAAGCTGTATTTCACCGTTTTATGGCTTCTTTTGAGGGAAATTTTAATTGACGGTTGTCATGTCGCGTCTTTACCTGTCGATAAATAGCTCTTCAAAGAAAATTGAAAAATCTTCCATTATGAAGTAAATATTTAAAATTAAAAGTCTAATATGTAGAAAAATATTGCGTATACAGATAGTGATACGGTCATAGTGTTCTACTAGCTGAACTTATCTAGGCCATTGACAGATATGTACATACTTACTTTCTCCCGAAGTCTACTGCCCGAAAAATAGTCGCCGCCCATGGGCTAGCCTGACAAATCTGACCTTCTTTGATCTCGAACAATACCTAACAGCAAGGAATAAAAGATAAATCCTACGAGCCCTGATTAAAACACGAGTTTCTCTCGTCTTAATCACAATACCCTATAAATTGTGCAGATTTTTTTCTCCTATCTAATATTTCAACATGGCCGCCATGTATGTCGACCCTTTACGGAACAACGCAAGGAAGCCTTTTTCCCCGAACTCAGTAAACGGAATTATATTTCATACGTTGCGGCGCAAAGTTTCCTCGGTAGAGCTCGCAAATGTCTCTCCGGAATGACTATTTGCATTTTATCGGTCGATTTCACCGTCTGAACCCTATCGCTAATGGCGACAGAGATAATTAGGTGACAACAGCTGGCAGCTCGGTCGGCTATCTGTTCATAATATTAATGCTGCGCAATATACACTACGATCTATAGTTGTTCTTTTATATGTGTTTGAGATCGGCGTTCACGTGTTTGTACATGTCGATGCAGTAGCGCGTGTTTTTAAATGACCGCGCGCTATCACAACCCGAGCGTGTACGGGTTTCTTTATAAAACAGCTGTTGGGGACAACAGAAGCCATGCCAGTGGAAATGCTAGATCAATACCATCGTCTGCCACAGAATTTATACGTAGGGTGAAACGGGGAACTGGACGAGGGCGCGCGTCCAACCCTCGACGAAAGTCAGGGGCATGAAATATACTACGATCTTTTTATTTAAGGATTATATCGTATCGCCACCTTGCCTTATTACATATATTTTTCCGCATTATACCTTGCTTTTCTTGTTTACATGAATGTTTTATGTAACGTGGAAAACGCGCGTAATTTTTATACGCGCCTCTATTGCCAAGAGTGACGCAAGGGAAAGAAAATGGAAATTAACGTAATCGTTCGTGCCTATAAAAGTATTCTACGTCAATGTATTCGTACTGTTTCATGCTGGAACCTGTTTTACTCGGCGTAGAATAAGAATTAGCCGATCTATTTAATTTTATGTTTAGCTAAAAACACAATTTTTTTTTTATAAAAGAATTAATACTGCTTTGTTATGGTGATATGTAATATTATGATGATATTTATAATTTTTGGACTGAAATAGTGTGAAAATTACTTTATTCTATAATTGTGACTTCTTTAAAATAACTACATATCAATAGAAAAGAAAAAAGACTATGATTTTGTTAAGACAAACAATTCAGTTACACTCCCGTATTGCAATAGCAGCCATTCATTTGTAGAGATCAGTGAATGGACGACAATATATAAGACAACATTTCATTGGCTAATTCTATAGTAACTCGGAAGTTTATTGGCGATACTTACACACGTAGCGTGTGCCTTAAATGGGTACCTAGCCAGCTGGGAGAAGAACGAAAGCTGTTTATCTGAATATGCACATCTTGCTGAATGGGCATAAAAATTGCTATTATTGTCGTGTACGAATATCATTTGTGTTTTATTTACGAGACGATTCTTATCGCTATTGCAAACTAGCGAACGGAAATTACGAAAATTGAAAATCATGTTTTTACGTTGAACAGTTTATATAGCGATGACGCCACGCGATTTATAAATTTAGATCTCGGTGTGTGTACCAAGTGTACCATCTTCGTGTGACGGAACGGCCATAGCACCGTTCAGAGATTGTAAAGTACGTTCCTAATTAATCGAGAATTTTTATCAGCTGAAGATACCATATGAGTTTGCTTTCTTATCTTTAATTTTCAATCGAATCTGTTCTATCAAGGAAACAGTCAAACTTGGAAATCGAAAGTGGTACACAGATAATACAGAAGTATTCCGCTTATGCTTGGATTTCCAACGAATCAATTTCTTCCGCGAAATCGGCGAATTCATCGTGTTTACAATACTCAAAATACCTACATGCGATAATTTTTTTCCAAGATCGTCAGGTTTCGACAGGACACGCGAACGTGTTTTTCAGAAAAGTTAGCAAGGCCGTTTCCTCCATAGGTTACGGGTCTATCGCCAACAATCAGCTAAATTATTTTGAATAACGCTTAATCATTCGAGGAAGTCACTATGTTACATAATGCGTTTGCTACACTTTTATTCGCTATGTTGTTACTATTCAACTATAGAACTTATTTCAAAGAAATTCGTCGTTCGACCAATCACGTCAACGCTGTTTATCAGACACACGTAAGTACGAGCGCGCGTACACATAAGCGTACACCTTAAGGATTGCATAAGTTGCCATATTTACGCGGAGAAATCTACTTCTTTTAACATTTTCTAGCTGTGTAGAAAGGAGAGTATTCAACCGGTACTTACGTTGCTAGGTAGTATGGTCGAATTCGCGATGCTGGCAAGAAAATCATGGCTGACGCGGGAGCTTTGTGACGTCCCGCTGTCGCTGGACACGCTCGAGCTGTCGTAAAGCACGTCCGACACGTCGAGCTTCATATTTACCTCGTCGATGCGCAACGGGTTTTACTTGGTCGTATTCCCTCAGTGCGAAAGGAAAAGTCGACGACTAGATTCGCGGCGATTTTATAACCTCTATTATGAAAGGATCTATTCTCTTGATCGTCTGTAGGGATACCCAAGATCTTCGTTACGGAGAACTCGAAAGCAGCACACACGGATCGCAGGTTCCTTTGCCCGAAACTGTGTGAAACTGCGCGCGATGACTCATACCGTGGGGGAATACCTCGAGGTTCGCGCACGTTCAATCCTTAGCTCAACGATCTGCCTGGACACGCTCTTTCTTTACACGCCGAGGCTCAACGAACAAGTATGACGTCACTAGCTATTCCCAGGCTACCAATAGCGACGTTCGCCGCGCCACGTTCGCGATGCTCGTGCCAGGGCCGACGCTACTCGTGCTATCAATGGGATCTGCTTGCCAGGGTACTGTTTATGCAAACAGTGTTTTGCTTGGTTTTACTACTGTACTGGCGATAAATTAGAGCTCTATTTGGTCGGTTATCGATGGAAATACATCTCTAGAAAATCTTAAGTATTTCCTTTTTTTCGTAATAAACGAAAATTAATTGTAGTAGTAAATTAAGAAGTTGTAGATTATAGGTTTCTTCTTACATTTTTATAATTTTTCGTCAAATAATTTGTAGCTTGTAAAATTCATTTACTAAACTTCATTTTTACCCTTACCAAATTTATGACGTAAAATTTTAGTAATAATATTAACTCAATTGTGCAAGAAGATTTAAAACCTCGTTTCAAGGAATTCATTTTATGGATTGGTGGGTCAGATAAGGATGGTCAGTTAAGATTCCACTAATCTACATGCTAATTGGTATAAGATAACGAATCATTTACCTAAATAAAACATTAGAAAATTACACTACAAAATTTTCATCTGATATTGAAAACTTCAATCTTACAAATATTTATCAGAAAGATAAATATAATTGATATTCAAGAATGTGGAGATAGAACATTACTAAGATTTCTTCCAATCTTATCGTTTAGTCATATTTTAGGAATCTTTTAAACGACGTACAAAACGTGTTTAACTAACAACGCTTACTATCATCCCTGTACCCTTCATACGATAATTATTCTGCAATTGTTTCATCCCTGACTGACTTGCGATACTGTTGCAATGTCATTCTGATGCTTATCTTCTGTTATTGGCAATACGTGTGGATGATATTGCGCAATTGATAGTGCCATTGGAGCGGAATTTTCCAAGCAAACGGAATAGTACCGAGTACCGAATGCCAGAATCTATAGAATGTTGATTTTGTCGGTACTGTTTCCAAAGTATGCAGTAGCGTCACTTGGCGACGAAAATTTCAAACGAGCGGCACGCTTCGTTTCCAAGAATCGTCGATGACTCATATGGCGGGTCGTGTAGGCGGTGAACGGGGTAGCCGGAACATATCGAACAAGACGCATGACTCACCAAACTGATATGTCGGATATTCGCGCCTTAACCTGCTCCCTCTGGATGGCTAGACGTTCCACGACCTGCGGTTTCCTCCGCTTTGAAGCATGCAGGTGCCACCTGTATAACTTAGTGCCCAAGATAAACGAGGAAGCTGGATCAGTTACTAGTCTCTTATTCTCTACCTTGTCATTAGCCTTATGTATAATCAACCGTGAACTGCGACACAAGGTGTCAGCCAGATCAAAAGGATGGATACACAATTTCTTCCTTCGCATCTAAACATCTAATGTGTATATAATGTGTATAGTAAGGAAGGGATTATCCTAATTCGACATGCGATAATTTCGCATTTGTGCATGATACACGTAAATGAGATGGTGTGATGAGAGATTTAGGAAATTAAAATAAAGATGTCTTCTTCAAATGAATTTACTACTATTATTTAATAATAATGGATTACTAATTAATAATAAAATAAGGGGATTTCAATGGATTTGAAATTTATAAATTCAACTAAAATCCTCTAAATATTACACGAGCTTTTTTGGATATTTTACATTTTCAATTATCTTTCAATTTTCCAATCCATAAGCGTCTGCACTCTAATTATCTCCATCATGACAATACAGAATATTAAAAGCTTTAATTAAAGACTATCTACCAGCCTACATATTTACTTACTATTTTTTATGTTCGTTGATAACATTTTACATAATCATTATTTTTAACTAAATCAGGTCCATCTACTGAGCACAGCGTTATACCTGAAAGATATGTCTCATTACGGGCATGAGGCGTAAGGGGCTGACATTCACCTGCTTAGCTTCACACCATGATGAAATTCGAATAGACAGGCGGTCGTCGTCCTTGAGCTAACTTCTGCCTATAGCCAAGGCCTCGACTTAGCGGCTACATTTGAAACGTTACCCGATTGGAAAAATTACGACGCCATGGAATGTCATTGCCGTTTCGTAAATCGGTGCCGCGGGAGCAATCTGCCTCACATGTGCTCAAAGAATACACGGAGAATCGTTGTTTTGCCTGTTTCACGTTCGCTTGATTTTCTCGGTTAACATGTAGGTTAAGCCTTGTTCGTGGCGTTTTCGAGGTTAACAAATCACGCATCGATCTTCCTTGTAAAAAAGACGAGAAGAACGCATCTGTCGTACAAGATATGCATATATCGTGAAGCGTTCTTGATATTAACATATGCGCAATTAGAAATTGACAAGGCGATTTTCCACCGATACAAACGGTTGAAATATTCTCCTTTATCTTATCTGCATATATAACGCGGATAAAAAAGCAGCTATTTTAGTAGGAACTAATAATAGCGATTACTAGTCAGCGAATTTAAAAACACATACTCGGAACATTTTTTTATTATTCTGTTTGCCTGTTTCACTTAACGTGCATGATCTATCAATACTTCTTATTGACTAATTTTTCTTAATTTTTCTCATCAATCAATTTTGACATGATAATGGACGCTGTATATACTCACGAATAGACGATTAACGATAAGTTATCAATCAGGTATAATCTTCAGAGATTTAATTGCGTAGAGAGTATCGAGCACTATTCTTGCAACGAAATACGCCAAAAGCGAAATCGAGTCGTCACACGTGCATTTGCTTGTTAGTCGCTGCGTATTCTTTCCATAAACACACAGACAAAGTCTCCTGAGATAACGTCACTGCTGACATCGCGAACTTTTCTGAAACAAAGAAGGAAAGGCTTAACTCGTGAAAATGTGATCAGGCAATTTACGAACAATACAATTAGAGATTGAGGAATCGAGCACGTTTGGACTCTGCTCTCGGTCGCAGCTGGCAAGTTCGAAGCATAGCCGTGGAAGTTGCACGAAATGAGTCAATACCCGCTCCCGTTGCCTCTTGCAAAACGCACGTGCGTTTCGGTTCGCTTGTGCTGTTTGCAAACGTTCGAGATAAAACGCGCTGGACAAGAGGATACATGTCGCACGCCTATAAACACGTTTGTTAATAAATTTGGCACGATGGCCGCGCAAACAAAGCGATTATATGCAACTTTCGTGCTACATACATAAGTACGTGTACATAATGTCAATCAATCGGATTTTCATAGCAATAACTGTATGCAGATATGCAGAGTATCGTTGTTTTGTATCCTTTTTGAGGTTATAAGAACAAGTAGGCGAATGTTTTCCGAGAGTACGTAACAGTTTTTGTTACTAGCTTGCTGCAACGGACAGGAAGTCAAAGTTGAAATTATTCTATCGCAGTTTGGTATTTATCCTCTTTTGTGTTTGCCAAGGTTAACGACAGAAGGAAGGCAATGCAGCAGCTGATAGAAAAACGGAACAAAGGCATTGTTTTTGCCTGAGAAGCTGATTTCGTTCGAAGCATCGACAAAAATGTAAATTCCCAAGGTTGTTATGATTGCATTACCTAAATCATGTTCGTTTCGTTTATGTAAACAGATATAGATATAAGTTTAAATATATATTAATATCGATTTAATGTCAATTTGAATTGATCCATGATCGATTGACGAAATGTTAAATTGATTGATTTTTACATTTGAGAATGGTCATAATTATAAAATATTAAACTTTCGAACGAAAGGTTTGAACCTTTGCTTGGGTCGTTAAATGAAACAATTTAGTGCATCTGCGGTCAACAGTTTTTAAAGTGGCAGACGGACGGTGTTTGTGCGCGTAGCATTGTAGGCAACGACGCGTGGGCGTAAACAGTCGGGCGCCAGCACGGAATTATAAATTTTAAGAAGGCGAGTTTAAATTTCGTTAATCTCTTTTGGTATTCATACGCGGCGAACAGAGAGAAACAATGTGCATGACTTTTTGTGTATACTCGCCGAGCTGTCTAGCCTAACAAACTATTGTATGCAAAACAGTAGAATCTCGGCAATAATATTCCCATCCTTAAAATGCTTTGTTCACGCCATAACTTCACTGTGGGAATGAAAACGAGAATTTTTGTTTGCGGTTAAATATTGAATTCTATATATTGGTTACACGACAAGAATAGATATAACTGCGTGTTAACTTACAATAATGCATATTTTTTCATTCTTTCAATGGTATTTACAATTCAATACAATTCCTCAAGGAAACAATAATGCATTAATAATTGTTTATCGTAAGTAATAAGAAAGACAAAAGTCGAAGTACGTATGACATATTTGCAGTTCTATATGATATGGCAAAGCATCGTTTTAAAATAGCGAAAAAGAGATTTCGGATCGTGTTATATGTATGTTATGATTATCATTATAATTAGTCATATCACTATCAAGAATGAGTAAGATTTAAGCATGCAGGAAATGTTTGGTAGACTGCTTTGTATGTGAATAGTCCTGTGAAAGATACTGACGCTTAAATGCTATGAGATAAGAAGTAGTTTAACATGCGCTACATTGTGATTTCTATTTTTCTAAGTTGCTCAGATAAACGTGAAATTTAAAAGCAGCCGAGATAATATCGGCCTGACTATGATATTTAGGCTTACACATGCATGTAATCGATCAAATGTTTGTCATGTCCCGGTTATTACTAATAATTTTCTTCTATTCATGACATAGTGAAAGTATACAATAGGTTAAAAACCCGAATTTGATACGGTACATTAAGTTTTATACATTTATCATTTGTTGCGAAATCCAATCGAATAACCCTACTTTCTTCTTAAGAAAATCAGGTAGAAGTAGATTACATTTTATAAAACAAATTTTCTTACCTTAGAAGAATAAGAGAAAACTTATTCACTTTTTGAAAAAATCAATCACAGTATATTTAACCAAATGTATTTAAAAATGCATCGATGACATAAGAAAATGGTACATACATATTTTGCCAAAGAAAAGACACTAAACCATTTTCAGTTTTTATTTTAAACGTCAATATCATGCTCAATCGATTAAGCAGATCCCATCTCGACAATCGAATACCACAAATCACCAGTAGAGGTGCTAAGTTCGAGCTGCCGATATAAGAAGCGTTCTTACTGATCTACAGATATTTCTGCACACATGAGATTCGAAGGAAAATATCACAAGATGGCGCTGTAGTTACTCCGGTAGCAGACATGATCGGCCAAGACGCTCGTCAACAATCGATGACAGTCTGGGCCGGGAGTACTGAAGTGTCTGTAATTGCATTTTAATCGGAAAAACTTTCTTCTTTCGCGCAGTGTCATCGTTAATCGACGATAGTCTTGGCGTATTTTGTATCGCGGGACGTGCGTGTTGGGCGTTCGCGTCGCCAGTGAATCGATCGCGGTGTAGTCGTTTGTTTCACGCGACATAGGAAACTCGGGGTCCGCGAAGAGTGAGATAGCAGAAGACGGCGACGAAATATCACGAAACAATCGGTGTCGCGCACGCGGTTACGTTCCTGTTACTTTTTTTTCGCATCAAGCCGGCTCTATGCTGTCGCGTACACTTAAACTTCCCTCGTGATCAGTCGTGGAGTTTTTCCGCGTTTTACGCCATCGTAATCCGTTCCGGTAGCAGTAGTAGTTTCCCGCACTATCGAACAAGGTGCGAACACACAAAGCTGTACACACGAGGGCTACGTTGAGCGGTTTCGAGAAAGCAACGACGTGCTGGTCTACTGACATCATCGACCGGATGGCAGATCACGGGAAAATGTAAGTGGTCATTGTCTCATAATTAATACGTTCAATCGATCCCTCGTCTCTTCTAACGCAGTATGTATATAACATAACCGCGTTCGATTGTCTGTTATATACATACATATATGAGAGAGTCCCTCAACGAAGAAGAATAGTTGTCGTAACGGTTTGAAAACGTTCTCCACAACCTTGCACTTGAATGTATTCTAGTTCTTTTTTACTTTCATTCTCGTTGACATTATCGGGCCATTGTGATTTTTTCTAACGAAGAGTAAACGCGTTATTTTGGTCGGATTTATTGTTTTGATACCTCGATCGTGAATACGAGTGGGAGAGGGAATGAGATAGAAACTATATAGACAATGATGCTCCTCCATCGTTTTCCTGAAACGTCGTGACCTTGCCAGTTAACGTTTTAAAGATTCTCTCGCTTTGACTGGCAAATGAGGGCCTCTTGCTCGCGACAAGTACCTTCAGCCTTCAGCCACAGCGTGCTTCCACTCTCTTGTTCACGAAAGACAGACTTTGATCGTTCTTTAGATATTACGGGTTCTACTATCTCGTATTATTCGTGTAGCTGTGTGTAACGAGCGGCAAATTATGGATAGCCGCGCGTCTCCACTTGGACGTACGGAGACACGTATATCTATACCGTTTTCATGAATATATACGACCCAAACGAACTATATGCGGACCAAATGGTAGCACATGTATTTGTACATATTTACTTGTGACTCGTTTACAAGCTATGCATATTGATCAACTTCATAAATTGAAAAGTAGAAAAAGATGACGTTACAAACATCTTTTTTAAAAATTTACCTTAGAGAATTCACTATTAATTATGCTAACTTATTAAGAAAAATAAACTTACTGAGTAAAGCCATTTTGACTACCTCAAAAGCAAGGCCTTAAACGAAAAAGCTTTATTCTATATTTTCACATGATGGAATGTAGAATAATCTCCTATCTATTCTTGTCCAATTGAGTCTAGGCAAATTTGGTTTTTCTCCCAGATCTTTTTTGAAAATGGAGCCTCTAATGTAACTTTATTATTCTTGATTTTTGTCTTAACTTCAATTGTACGAGGAATTGAGGAGCACGGTCTGTATATAGAAGAACGTGTGTAGGTGTTATTGGCACGACATAGTAGTGGCATCTGACCCGCGATGAAGGTGAATTACGGCATAGCGCGATTAACGACCAACGATGGTTTCTCTTGATAAGGGGCGGGTCATAAATTTCTGCCGAGGCTTGTAGATCAATTGACGCTTGCCACTTTGCGAACCAAAGGAGGCGAACTCAGGGAACGGTTCACTGCGCACTCCGCCAGCCATTTCACTGTTCTCTCCTAGGTTGTTGTCGTGTTTCTGGGATTGTATTATTCCGCTTTAGACGTCGAGACCCTTCGTTGCCTCGACCGGTCGATATTTGGTCACGTTACACGAAACTCAGCCCATTCGTTTTCGTGCTCGCACAAAACGATTGGTCGCATTATTCGGTGCATTATGCTGTTGTTAGTTTTTATTTTTCTTCTTTATTGCGTACTTCGTGGTTGGACAATTGCGCAATTATTGATTCGCTTTGGGTGGCAGAAAATTTCTCAAGTCTCGAAATTTTAGTTCGGTGTTGCGGATAGAGAAAGAGACGAAGGTTTGGTTATCATCGATAGACGCACAGCTGCATTTTTCGAGGTTAGACAGGAGACATTTCGCTTCATTTAACGCGCGCGCAATTGACAGCGCTCTTATGATAAAACAGTGATTTCTTGCAGCGTTGAAAATGTTTATCTGGGCTTCAGTAGTTTTTGCTGGTCTCTTAAAATAGTTCGATGATTTCTAAAGATGTTACGCGGAAGACTTTGAATTTTCGATGGTTATGGTTAAGCCTGTTATATAAGTTTGCATACGAAAAGAGGAACTTAGCTTTTTTCCAAAATTTCATAAATTCATAAATACTTTCTATAAGCTTAAGTTGTACTAATTGTATGATTTTAATTTTATCGAAAAAATTGTTTCGGGACAAAATGTTTGAGATTATCGTGATTTCAAGGTCATCACAGTTCGTCGAATCTGTATCTACTACAGGATATTTAATAGATTTATAAAAAATTTTTCGATTTTATTGTTACGATTTTTTAAAGAAGAAATGTTATCTCGAAGAACCAAAGGTGTTCTTTACACAGACCATTACACCTTTTTCTTATTATATGAAATGTTAGACGCTTTTGAAATAGCTTCTATAATCTCGTGGCGCCATAAACGTGTTGCGAAATGAGATCTGGCAGGTCAGTTTGCTCGATTGAAGATCATGCTGCCATGTTAATTTTAAACCGTATATCGTTGAATTTTTGTATAAACAACTATCCCGCTATACTATGAAAAAAAAATATCTTTTTTCTATCAATTTTTATTTACTATTTTAATTTTTTATTTTAATTTTATTAATTCAAATTTTTAACACAAAAATGTTAATGTATTTTGTTGGGAGAAGATCTACTTTACTTCTTTGCTCATAGATAAATTATGATATTATCATGGCTGTATAGGTTACATTGAAAGCGTAATATGTAATAAGTTATACACTGAGTAGTGGATCAATGTTACTGCCGTAAGACCATAGAGAAACGAAGCACGCATAAAATGTCTACTATATTTAATAAATGTATTCATTTATCAGACGTTGCATACATATCATATGTTGCAACATATTCGGTATTAAGAGCGTCATGTTGAATGCCTACTTTTTAAATATAGGTCTAAAAAATGGATGAAAAACTTAATAACGCCTTACTTAATAAATTTATGCAAATTATCAATTTACACGTGGTTGGTATGTTTGCTATTACAGGTATTTATTCGAACCATGAGGTGTTCATTTTACGCTTATAGTTGCACATACATACGTACGATGTACATCTGCTAAATAGCAACAACGTTCGTTTAAATTGCTCAGTTCTCATTTCAGTATAGTGCTTCGAATAAACCAAGTACAAAAATGTACGCTTCCAGTGAAAATTGAGAATTCGTTTATTGCTTGTAAACACATATTTATAATGTAAAATACTAAATAAAGACACATATAACAAATAAAATAATGGTTTTAAAATAAAATGACTAGAAAATAAAAACATTGAAAAATATCGACGTACGAAGTGTACGTAGGTTTACGTAGGTAAAAGTGTATTTATCGTAGAAGCATTAAAGTTTCAACTTTTACTGTTAGAAGCATACATTTACATATGTAGAATACTAGATGAAGACACATATGATACAAATAAATTAATAAAACATAATTAAATTAGTAGCAGAATAGAATAAAATAGCTGGAGAATAAAAAGTATTACGTTTACCCATTAATAAATATTCATGAATACTACTTATTAATGAAACATTAATGGTAATAATGAAATATTTATTACTTCAACTTTTACATGTATAATAAAGTGGGCACGCGCGTGCATGTAGAAATCGTATGGCACAGTCGGGCGCGATACGGATCGATCAAAAGGCGAGCTATTTTTCACGCTGAAAGCGTTTCTCGCGATTTATGTTGATCGCCGCGTAGGCAAACGACGTGGTTGCTTGTATTGTATATCATCAACGGGCAGCCATTATCGCTACCACTTCAACGCGTTGGTCAACGCGTTGACTTTCTGTCCGACTTCACACACCTATGGACGCTGTCATCGCTTAACATGATAAAGTAATCTGGGTTATGTTATCTCCTTTGGCGAACGTTCGAACGGCTTCTGCATTCTTTTCTTTTGCCTCCTCGTTTCCATCGTTTCAACGTGTAGTAGAGGAAAATGGTGTAGTTGCGTTACAAACATAAAAGATTCTATCGTTGAGAGAGCTTTAGTTGCTAAGGTTTAAAGTCGTCAGTCGAAGTTAGATTGCAAAGTTCGAAGTTTGAAATATGTAAAATGTGAGAATTCGAAACGTCGATGGTTGCCTCATTTGGAGCGATGTGTATGCAAATTTACCGATATGCGTATCAAGTTCTTATTCTATTACGTACGTGCCATATATTAGGTCCGAAAAGTTTCTTTCGTTTCATAAGGAAATAATACAGGCACAATGTTCTTTGTTTTATATTAGTTTATTGAATTATGCACGAACATAATAATAGAAATATAACGAAATGGATCATAAATTCAATAAATAATAATATATTATTTCTAATTCAATAAAATAATATAAAACAGAAATTGTTGTTCATCTATTATCACCTTATGAAACGAAAGAAACTTTTCGGACAACCCAATATATCGTACAGAAATACGACTAACAGCTAGAATAAATTAAAATTCGTGAAAGATGGAATAGGATACGATGAAGAGTCATTTGAACGGTATTAAGAAAATCACGTCAAGCTTTTATCTATCACGCCATGAACCCTATGCACTGTAGGAAACGTAATAGAAGTGATTTTCATGGAAAATGCGCGAAGGAAGCGCGAATAGTTCAAACGCCCCACGCGCGGAACCGCGGTCGTGATCCAGCAGCCTTGACGAACTGAGTCGATGCATAATTCCAAGCCAACCATCGATGTCCATGTACTTGAATCTATTTCCGACAGAGGATATTTCCGTGAGAGGGGAGTGAGAAGCGTTGCGCAACTAACTTTTATCGTCGAATACCATCAATGCGATTTTATCGTCGTCATATTCCGCGTGTCTTTTCGAAACGTCTCGCGAGGGTGTTTCCGTAAAAAAGAAACCCCGATTATCAAAGAGAGAAGAATACGCAAGGGGGGGAAAAAAAGAAAGGAGAAAAAGGTACATGGTAAAAAAGACGACGGCGGACGGTTCTTTGAACTTTCGTTGGGTCGCGTAATTAGCAAAGGGGTAGAAAATGGTGAAAAGGTGTGGAAGTTGAGGTCGCTAGATAAGGCACGCGCACTGCCTCTGCTTTACCACGATTTCATACTGTGGATCGTACAGCTCATTTGCTTATATACACGTGTACTTGGCCGCATATCTAATCACGGTTAGGCGATCCGTTTACACTTATGCTTTGAACATGTTGCACGTGTCCGCGCATCGCTGTGCTGCTACGTATTGCTGTGTTGCGATTGTGCGTTTGTCACGCTTCCGCTGATCAACTAACGCGCTTGATGATCCTACTTTGAAGACGTTTTCGTACTACGTAGATGAAGATTTTAGTAGAACTTTTAGTACTTTGGTACGTTACTCGGTAGTTGAAATTTTGCGATATCTTTCGGAATGGCTGGATTTTTGGAGTTACGTATGTTTGGAGAGTTGAATTTTTGAATACGTATTCGCAACTTAATACGTACTTTGGTAAGAAGTCAATGTAATTGAAATATCCAGCATTTGTCCAAAACAAGAGAATCGTATCCTTTAACGACTGGACGTATGATTTCCTTGTAATTAATAACTGGAAAAACGATATATTGCACAGGTTGGACGATATACAAGCGGCCGATATTCATTGTCAATAACTTTCAAACGAAATAAAAGCAACAGTCCTGCTGATACAGGAAATCTATTAGCACGTGGAAATTATTTATGAATTTTTTTTTTTTGTTAATTGTAAGTGCAATTTACTATAAAATAATACCAAGCACTTGTCGTTGCGGAAGAAACTAACGTGTACAAATTTAGTAGATAAGGTACCTGTCTTCCCTGAGCTATCTTCTCTTATCTAAGAATCACTTAAAATTTGTCTTTTGCACCCAATGCTTTGAATCTCTTAAGTCTACGTATATCTGTTTGTTTCTTCAAATAATCCCTTGGCCAATGTATCAGGATGAAGGAGCAGCTTCTGCAAATGAAACGTATGGAATATAATATCAGAAAGATACTTTTATGCCGATCATTTTGTAGAACTAGCGCGAATACGCGTGAACGACAAAGAGCAAAATTAATAATTTGTCTTTTTTCTTTTTCATCTCATTGATGTTTTATCATTGTAATGTCCACTTGATACGAGCGACCCACTAATTTGTGAAAATAAGGGAAGGTCAGGGTTAAAAGAAAAGCCCTCGAGAGGAGGAAGTTCGGTAAAATTAAATCGGTCGATCTATCAGGTCGGATGATATCGTCAACGTAACTTGCTTAAAATCATCGCCAGTCAATGAATTACCTTGATCAAACGTTTGAATAATTTTCACTCGCTCCTCAACTGTGCAACGCTCCACGATTATTTCCATAAGACAATCGCTAAAGCGGAACAAGACACGATGGACGCATCGTTTCAGTATGGCGGCATTTGGAAATTTGTTATATATTGTCCACCCTGTATATATATTACTTTTCACATTTACTACAATACATAAAGAACGAGTGGTAAGAAATTTGAGTTTGTATAAAGAACTTACGTTCAGATTCATGATCGTGTTAAGAATTGTGGATCTTAATCGCCGAAATAAAAGTAAAGGAATACCAAGGTTACACTTAGAATTCATATTAAAATAGTTTTAGATTTATTCAATAAACGATTTCCAAGATCTTTGTCGATATAAATTTGCACGCGTCTCAGCATTCTTTTTGTCTCACCATCTTCCGTATCACAGTGCCAACGGAACAGTTAGAATCATTTGTTTTTCGAGACGTTGTGCACACACATACTTCCATACACTGATATTCACATACGCGTGTTACTACTACACGGCTAATCTAGTTTAGCACACGAAATTATACATTTCTCAATAGATCGTAACAAGCGCCATCGTTCGAATCGATGAAAGATAGTCGAAGACGCGTTGGAATATTCGAGAATCGTATAGAATACTTATTACACGATGGAAACGATATCGCTGGTTATTGTCTAAATAAATAACGTGTAACAGAGAGAATGTATTTCACGGTGACGGAACGAAGCTTCTTAAATTTGTCCGATCCGATCAGCTCGAAACGTGTCAGTTGCGCAATAAGTCATATCAATTAGAAGGCAAGAAATTGCATATTATTGGCAGTACGTGGGCTCTTTTGTCTGTAAATGTCGTACGTACACGCGCCTCTCGGTCATTATTCGATCATTCTAGAAATATTTACGTGAGAAAAATGAATACTTTTCAGCTGGAGCGTGATGACTCGCTCGATTCGGTGCATGCATATTCGTTGTTTCGATTTTTACATACTTTTTGCCTCTTTTACGTCACGTTAGCAGTAGAAATGCTCATTTATGTAAAATATGTTCCGACGATTAGAAATTTGCTCATAAAATACTCGGTAACGATATATATCGCTGTTAGAGTTGAAGTTGAAGGCGGAGAATCTTCAAATGAAATTTTAGAGAAATAATTCTCTAAAGAGATAATTCTTCGTTCTTCGTTCAAGCAAATTCCACTCTTTGTTCGACAAATTGTCACATACTCGATCTTTGGCCACATTGAGATCATTAAAATTATTATTAAAACATTGAAATGAAATAAATTAGACTGGGAAGTTGGAGGGAATAGAATGCACGCGGTAAATGGAAAAGAGAACTGCTCGAATCGAACAGCTCGATCCATTGTCTGGCGCTGTCCTTGAGCCATGCAGCCAGCTCGAAAAAGGAAACAATGCTTGGCAGACATGTTGAACCCGGACCAACAACACGTACGTAATAATAACAATGCTCTGACTCATTATTTCTCCCTAAAACCCTCCTCTCTATCTCTTCATTTTTCTTCCTCTGGTTTCATCCCTCCGCCTCCGACACGGTCGTTAGTTACCCAGAAGAGGATCTTCTGTCTCTCTACAGTAGCTCGCCAGACTGTTCAGACACTTGTAGACATTTTGCGAATTATATTACGCGTTTTATATATGAAACATTCTGAAATTTTATTGGCACTTTAATCATGTTACATATACATAGACTTACATATATCGGGTTGACAACTAAGTGATTGCGGATTTTACCATTAGGTGGTAATGACAAAATCCGCAATCACTTAGTTGCCAACCCAATAGATAGACTGCGGATGTTCGTGCATTTATACGTGGATGCATAAAACGTGGATGATTCACTCGATAGGAAGAAGCATACGAAATATGCATAAAATAGAGATGCATATTGTAACATTTTGCAGATGAAACAAATTTCTAGCTAGGCTCCATTTGCTTCATCATTTTCATGAAAATATGAATTTGCATAAACATCAGCAGCCTAGTAATAAGACTCGGCTATCTATATTTATATTGAAATAAATCTGGAACTGTATATGGAAGGCGCAACGTATTATATTATATCAATAAGCGTCGATATTCAGCAAGACTTTATCACTTATGTTTCATCTTTTAAACGATACTTCGCGCTCTGTACTAAATGTTTATTAAATATAACGTTCGCAGTGGACGACTTAAAATTTTAGCAACGTAACCACGACAGCCGTGTTTCATTTCGCCACAGCGATAACTACGCTATGAGCCTTTGTGCGTTTGTAGGAAATTTGACAGAGCAAAATTACACAGAGTACACATAATACGAAGATTCTTTTTTCTTTTTATTTGTTTAATTTGTACCTTACAATTTGTCCAGCTGGACATTTGGCAAATTTTTGTAACTTTATTGCTAAATAACACGTGGATGGCTACTCCTAGCGGGATACCATCTTCGGGTATAATACGAGGTTCTACATTTTTAAATTATATGCTGAAAAATATGAATTTACATAGAAATGCGCAGTCCAATGGCGACGAAATTTCGAAATATTTTATATAATTCGCGCGATACGTTCTAAATAGGAGTTTTCTAAAAGTACGCGTGCGTCCGCCTTTAAATACCTGTAATCAAAGGGAGGAAAGCAGTGAACAGAAAGTGAGCAGAAAGTGAACAGAAACAGAGAGGACATTTCCTCATTTTCCGTGGTTCGGCCGCGACCTTCGTCCGCTTGGAAAAACCGATGGAAAATCGCTCGAGTTCTCATTAGAGACGGCCTTGTCTACCATCTCTTCCCTCTTCTATTTTCCTTCTCTTGTCCCTTTTCCCTATCTCTCTTCCTCTACCTTGCATCCTCTTTCCTTTTCTTCTTTTCGTATTTTCTCCCGCTTCCACTTTTTTTCGGTTCGCCGCACTTCACTCTCGCACCTATGCACACTATACACTAGGTGGCTCTTTCGTTCGGCCTCAGCTTCCTCCCTCTCTGCTCGTTTTCCTCATTTCGCCCCCAGAACGAGCAACGGGATCATTTAGCGTAATCTGCGGTCGCGGTTCGGCCCGAGGGGTCGTTAAGATGGAACGAACATTTTTTCCCTTGGATTTTTTGCCGTTTTTTTTGTCACGATGGTCGACGTGAATCAGGTGAGCTTTTGGGGAAGATTCTTGGTCTCGCGTTGCTCCAGCCTATTAGGGTTGCAGAGTATGGAAATCGATCCTTTCCCCGTCTTTTTTCTTCTTTTTTCTGTGATTATCGATCAACGTGTTATTTACATATCAAGTTACGAGAATCTTAATAAACTGTTTAGGGGATGAATCGTAGGTTCGTCGAAGCTTAGGCAAGCTTTGTAACAGAATTTATGCGAAACATTGAAGATGCTACCTCCGATTGTATCGCTAATGAGATTTCTTCAAATTCAGAATTACTGCACATTGTTCCACTTCGAGAGGTAACTTCATCGCATTAAGAGCAAACTTATGCTATCTGAAGCGAGTGTTAACTTTGTCTACATCGTGAAATTTATATTCCCAATGAAACGCTTTACATCTCATATTTTACAAATTTTCATTTTTCGAGCCAAGGATAATCTTGTCTAGCCGAAGAAAGTAGATGCACGTTTTCTAGGACGAATGATAAATTTTCCAGACTTTTTTAGAAACTTTTTAACCGTGATCGAACGTAGAGACATACAGGTATTCGAGATATTCGTGGCCGTGCAATAAAACATTTCAGAGCTCAAGTTCTTACACACCGCCAAGATGTTCTTTCCCGTGAACTGCTCGAACAGTTTCGATTAATTTAACGCGAGTACCACTTTCCTTCAAGTACGTACCTCTGATAAACGTTTCCACTTGAAATTAACCCATCCACGGTGTCTGACACATGCAATATAAAAATACGACGCGAGAATTCCGCAATTAGAAGTCTAGAAATCGTCTGGTGTAAAAACACTGGAGCTTCGGCACGCAGTTGAAAGTTGAAACGCTTATTTGCCCGTGAATATGAAACTCGTTAGAAATTAATTCGCCATCAGGATTAGAGAAAACAGTGGCTCCAATAGTTCGACGACAAAAACGATTGGCAATTTCGAGGGCAACGCGTTTATTATCCGCGCGAAAATGATCGAAGCTGCGTGACGAGACTGACGTGTCTTCAACGAGGTTACCGTTTCGTCATCGAACGTTTCTTTTTTCAATATGCTAATGATAAGTTTCGCGAAGATTCATCAGCGGCACAAGCAACGAAAGAAGAGGAAGATCTTAATTATTTTTCCACGATACGCCAAGAACTTTGTTAATATCACGACGACGTCGTTTCATTTTAAATAATTCCGCCCTCTTAGCTCGTTGAAATGCATCGCGAACATCCGGATTCGCTATGGATTTTGCTCGTATCACGAATCGATATCCTCGTTTTATATTGGCTTTCGAGCGATGCGTAAATCTTTAGAACGCTATCTTTATACCGAGAGTTCGTTATTGCGAAGTTATCTCACGCGTAGAAAAATAAGGGTGCAAGAGAGCTTGACGAGCTTCCAAGTGTCTCAATGGCAATATACTCGAGGATATTACGGATGTGTTCATTTCTAATATGTATATTCAATCACATAGTAATTATATCAATTTTATTAGAAAGTTTTCGCAAATTTCTCACCCTTGCTATCGCATATTATCTCGCGCGTAGAAAAAAGGGGTGCGAAAGAGATTGATAGACTTGGAGATTCTTCAGTGGCGAATATTTGAGAGTTGCAAATGTTTCAAATATTTTGCTTGTAATATATTCAATGGTCATAAAATTACGTAAATTTCATTACGAAGATTTTACAAACTTTTCAGCGTGGTAAAATTCCTCGTAAAATCCTTCGTTCGTGGTAAAATGTAGGGTCGTAGAAGCTCGATGACATTCTATACGTATTATACAATAGTATCGATTATGTATAGTTCGTGGATATCACGTTATATTTTCATTGTTCTTCACAGGAATTTTCTTTTTCCTTTTGTCCTTGCACTGGTTTCTTTATTGCTGGAATATCTTCTTTGATGTTTTTGTATCGTTTTTTTCTGTAACACTGTTCCAGGTTTCCTTTTCAAATTGTTAGAATTGACCTCTTTATTAATGTGTTCGCGTTGGTGTCGCTTTTTATTATAAAAATATCTTTTTTTAATTATTAGAACATTTTTTTTTTGGTGTAAAAAGAAATGTCTTTCAACCAAGTGCTTTTTATTAAACTTTACTTCTCATTTTCATAACACGAAATTTTTGTATTCATGTACGAGTACTACTAAATGATAATACACTTGCAGCTAATTGGAGTTAATTAAATACGCACGTAAGTGTGCAAATACTTTTCATAGCCACCTCATTACGTATTCTGTATCGCTCTTGTATCACGTTTCTGCAAATTTAAGTTTCTCGTTAGTATTCTTTGTATCAGGAGGTATAACTCTGTCCTGTAAAATTGTTTTATTTTCCCGTTGTATTATGTTATACCTTTGGTTCAGTTTCCATGGAAAATACGTCTCTGGACGCGAGTGTGTCAATTAGTGGCGCAGCTTGATGTTTCAATGTAAGATACTTCCAGCCTGTAGAGTCTGCTACACGAAACATTCTAATCAATACTCTGCTTACTATAGAAATCGTAATTGCCTGGAAATTTTTCTGTCGAGTTTCCTCTCGTTACATAATAGGGGAAATGGACGAGCACGCAGGGCCAAGTTTGCAATGAAAGTATTTGTTGGTATGGTGATATATAGTTAGCTATTCTGAGTTTCAGGCCATCAGGATTAGGAAGTTCTTTCTTGAAAAGTAGCTTTAAATGACTATTTCAAAAGATACGAGAGAGAGAGAGGGGGGGGGGGGATCAGTGATATGTCGTCGTATATTAAAGAGGCTCTTTGTGTGGAAATAGGAAATTCTCTGAGACAGGAGTCTTCCTGCCTCGCATGAAAAATAGAGAAAAGAAAAAGTAAAAACAGATAGAATACAGAGACTCGGGGATCAGTATCAAATGATATCTTGGAATTAATAAATTCTCCGACGCACGAAAGTTGCTTGTAGATAAACGCTATACATATTCTTCTTCGACCAAATAAAGGAATTAGGATTGGCAATAAAGGCAACGAAGAAAATAAAAAAAGAGGAAAGAAGTATAGAAAAGCCAGCGATAAATGTAGCAGCAGTTCGGTATTAACGCTGGGAACGTAAAACTTGCCTTAAGCAAGTCAGAATAAAAGGTATATAATAGAATAAGGAGAAGAACCAGCTTTTATATACAGGGTGGTTGGTAACTGGTGGTACAAGTGGAAAGGGGGTGATTCTACGCGAAAAAAGAAATCGAAAATATAGAATAAAAATTTTTCGTTTGAGGCTTTGTTTTCGAGAAAATCGACTTTGAATTTTCGCTCGGTACGCGTGCACTTTATCACGTCTCGTTATAACGGATCTCACTGTAGATCGTTATCTCGATGGATATTATCGCAGTTTAAGTTTGTTTTTGCCGTAACAGAAAATTAGTGAAATTAAAAAATTAATGAAATAATATGAAGTAATCATAAAGTTTATTATTACAAAAATTGCTGAAAATGTTGCCCATTCTGGCGAACACATATTTCTGCTTTTCTAATTAAATTTCTACGAACACTTTCTAAGTCGATTTTCTCGAAAACAAAGCCCCAAACGAAAAATTTTTATTCTATATTTTCGACTTCTTTTTTCGCGTAGAATCATCCCCTTTCCGCTTGTACCACCAGTTACCAACCACCCTGTATATTTTCACAATAATTCAAATTCTCAAAAATGTTGCAAATTTATCAAATTCCCCCGAATAAGAATTAGTCGTTTGGTCATTTTGCCATTTTGTTCATTTCGACAAATAATTTTCCCGTTATAAAATCTCATGGTAATTCTTCGCGCGTGTTTTCCTTCTCTGTAGAAAAAGATTCTCGTACGAAGAAGCGATTCAAATCTGTCGAGAATCTACGTATCTCTAAAATTTCAATGGAAAATTGCCAAAAATCGATTGTTCTCACCACTCTGTTAGTTCTAGCGTTAATAAATCGTTGATTTGAAGGGTTGCTCGAACTCCGTGGCGCGTGTAGCCTGAAAAATGGGATACGTTTGTACGATAGGCACGATAGGATACGTTAAATAGGTCAGTGACGACAAAAGGATCGCTTAAATGGAGCAATGGCGTGTTGCAAGCACGCGTCCTTGAAATTTCCTATACCATCTTGCATATACACGTGGGATCCTGATTTATGCTTGGTCCCATGTCGAGAGTCAAAACACACGCTACAGTTTCTCTTCCTTAATGAATCGTATGGAGGAAAAGGGGTGGCTCGGCACCGTAAGTAGAAGGGGCAGATGGTGGAGGCCGTCGATATTGTACGACCTTGCGTCATCGATCAACTCCCTGCCCTCATCTTTTGCCTTTTCGATTCTCCACAGAGAAGCATCTTCGTATACTATCCTTCTCTTCTTGTACTCCTTCTCTGTATACTCCTTCTCTTCTTGTACTCTTCTCATTCGACTCGTGTATCGCTCCCACCCTTTCGCGACCTTCTTCTAACCCACTACCAGCCGAGTAATCGAATTTCTCGGAATATTTCTCTGCGACATCGAAGCGCACAAAGTTGGTCCGATTAATTAATTCGAAGAATTTTCGCTTTCGCGGAAGAAAGGTTTCTTTTTTTTTTTTTTTTTTTTTCGGACGATAGAAACGTTTTGTAAGATTAGGTTTGATAAATTCATCAACGGTATTCATCGTCGGTATTATAATTGGAAGAATTTTGGTTTTCTACAGGAATAAGACGACAAGTATGTTTCGTGAATGTTTAGGTTTGCCAGATTCCTTGATCTCACCGTCAGTGATCGAATTTTTGGAAACGTCACAAGGGTGGGAGTTGTTTGGTTAATTAAGAGGATCTTGTTTTTTAGAATGCTTTGTGGAATTGCCAGAAAGCGGAAGCGTGAAATTTGTTTGATTAATTAGAAATAAAGTAACGCGATAAGAATTAAATTTTTAGACTGGTCATGTAGAAGAGCTTTATTCACCAGCTGCAATTGTGAATCTATTTTGCTGCTTTCAAAAGTCAGTATTATCGTTATTATATGATACTTCTTGTAATCGTTTCTCTTTGTATCATTGCTACATCTGCATCAATAAAGCTTAATCGATCGTCTCTTCAAATGACCATAACAAGAACCAGGACACACATAGATTTGTTCGATTCGAATTTTATAGGTTAAATTGCTTCGTAAAATTTATCGTTCATTCATATCGAAGTTTTTCCTTTCTTTTATTTCCTTTTTTTATATTTCTATTACTCTCTTTGTTTCATTCTATTATTTTATTTTTATTATTAAAATGTTCTTTTTCTTCGAGGTTTCCAAATTTTTAATTTCTAAATTAAAAAAAATTATTGTCAGCCATTTGAAATTTTCCCTTTGTACTTTCGAACGCCCCTTTTTGCTCATCTCTCGCATTATTTCCTCCGATATTGGTATTTTTATTAGTATTTTTATAGTATTTTCTGATTTATTTTGAAGCGGATGCGGGCATACATTTCGATGTCGAAACATTTTTATCTGTAGCAACGTCGAATAGAAAAACTAGAGGAAATTAGAGAACGTTTTAGTCGATGAATCCACAACTCGATCTATCGATTCCTCCTGGTCTTCGTCCTTTAACGATGTTGTCCAAATTTACAGTGGAGCTTGCACTGTGTTAGCGACGAGAGGAATCAGGTCAGAAGATCTCGACTTTTAGAAAAGTTGATTTAACGAGTTCTGAAAAATTTCCTGCAACTGTTTACTCTGTCTTTTTAATTTGCGTATCGCGAACGTAATTTCTGGCGCGTGTCAGCTTTCTCAATTATGCGTTATGGTCTTCGAGAAGCTTTATCCGTGATTTATATTACAGGGGAAAGAATGAACTGTTTTAAAAAATATTCTTTAAAAACAAGTTATATACATATTTACTACCATAAGTTTATTTGTCGCGAAAGACTATAGTATAGTAATCGCAAATTCTAAGGTTATCATTTTTTAAGAAAATGCCGTATGAAACAGCAAATGATCCATAAGTTGGTTTAGCCCACAAATTCGAAAGTAAAGGAAAACGATGATATTACATTTTCTTTTTTTTTTTTTTTTGTAACGATAAACATGATTTTCTCTTTTCTTCACTTTTCAATTCACGGACTTAATCAGAATGGCTGTCAGCGAATCGCGTATCGACATTTTGCGAATTTAAAATTAAATCGAAGAAACCAGAATACATCGGATTAAAATATCACGACATTCTCGTGCATAAAGCAACGTTCGAATTTTAGAAAAAGAAGTATTGATAAAGTATCACTGGCAAATCATCCAGAGAACAAGCTAACAATGAGATGGAAATCTGTTTGCGATATCGCAGAATGTAATGAATTAATATTACCAGCAACGTTAGCAACTATCTACATATTTGACACGATTGTTCGCAAAAGTAAGTACACGTAACGCTTTTGGAGCGCATAATTCCCGCCGCATACTGGGTCACATGGTTTCGCAATAAAAACCATTCGTCAAGCTTAAAATAAAAATGGCAACGCACAAACTGCAACCTCGTTTTACCACTACCGAAATTTACCTGCTGCGTGTACCACAGTTGCGTTCCGTGAATAGAACAAAAACGTACAACCGCTCCTACGATTTGTCATGCTACCTGTCGCCGTGAAAACCTACATTTCTGGGTACGATCGCTACTACGGAACGTTTATCAGTAGAACAGGCCGTCTGGATAGCGCGCAGATGTTGGAATTTTTCCTACGTTTCATTGCAAAATCATTGCAAATTCATTGATCAATTTTAATCCATTAAAGATTAACGTTCAACGAAACGTTTCATTATTTCTAACTTCTGTTTAACCAATTCACAGTTATCGCTCTTAGTTGCGATTTTACGTTTCTTTGATGGTTTTACGTTAATCGTAAAGAATAACCATATTCGTAGAATGTATATTTGGTTTGATGTAACATTTACTTCAACAAAATTTTCATGCCAATTTCTCGTGTCTTAAGCATCAGTTTATTCAGGTCGTTCGAATTCGAACGAGTGGATACAAACACGTATGGCCGGTACCTTGGTCGATGTGAGAACTTGAGCTGCTCTAGCAACCTTGTACACTCGTTGTCGTTAACTTAACTCTATTCAGTGGCCCGAGATTCAGCGTGAATCCGAGAAAAACTCGACTAATCCAAACGAGGCAGTACGATGTATGTAACTTGTAAACACCCGTGGCACAGCAGATACAATACTAATTGTTAAATGGCAATTCCACGAACAATTCGACCCTTCACTGGATCAGTGAACTAGAATTACGAATCTGATTCTCGTTTCTCAAGTCCGGCGTACAATTAGCAGGAATTTCCATCGTATGTCATAGCAGTGGTCGAACCGTGCGGAAACTTCATCGGACGAAATCGTCGGTTGCCTCGTGTCTGACCAAACACCGTCTCGTTCTCCTTGCCCATTAAACCACTCACGCCGCGCATTAAACCTTCCCTACAAACTAATCATCGGCCTTGCCCGCCGTATCATAAAAAATATACGGCCGATAAATCCGGAAAAGCGGAACTTTCTTCCATTCTGGCGCCGAAATGAAACGTGTCAGGCGTGAAAGGACAATGGCGAGGAGGAGTCCATTCTATCCGTGGTACGTTCTATGACAGCGTCCATCCACGTCATGCTGCAAGCTAGAAAGAGAAGGGAAGTCGGGGGCGCACGCTGCTCGTCCGGGGGTGGAGTCTGTAGGTGGGGTGGCAACGGTGTGCGCTGTAGGGTCGTGAGAGCTGTAGGGTAGCTGGTGCGGCGGTGGCGAGAGGGAGGAAAAGGTTGACTGGGCGGCGGAGACAGGGAGGGTGCGCGATTCTGTTCAACTATGAACACACACCGGCGAGACGTCAGTTACCTCGCGACGATCTTTCCGCGAGGACTTTACCCGCTGGATCATCGTCTTGTTGTACATCGTATACACATAATTTGTTTCTCTGCGTTGTTTCCGTCGTTCCGTGTCGGTTACGTGGTCGCGTATCGCCGAAGGAAGACAGGCTGGTGCGTGTCTTTCGTCTCGTCCACAGATTCTCGATCGATCGTGTGATTTTTGGTAAGAGCGCGTGATCTCGCGCTTTTTTTTTATTCCTATACGCTGTTTAGTTCCTACGCTGTTTTCGTCTCAATTATACACATTCTACTCAATTATACTCTGTCGAATAGAGGCAAACGCTTGTCTCTTGACTGTCTTTTCTGGATCGTGCGATTTTTACTAAAAGAGCGCGATAATTCCGCGTTTTTTGTTCCTCTACGCATCTTATTTTCTACGCTGTTCTCGCGCTAGTTACGCACATTCGTCGAACAAAGACAGACGCTTGTTTGTTGAGTTTCCTCGTCTCTTTCGCGAATCGGTCGTGTGATTTTTGCTGAGAGTGCGCCGTAATTCCAAGCTTTTTGTCTTTTCGTTTTGTACGCCGTTTCGTGCAGAACAGAGACCAATTCTCGTCTTTTGAGTCTTCGTCCGTCTTTGCATCGGTCAGAATTTCACGCTTCTGGTTCGTGCACATTAGCTGCTATCATTTTCCACGCGGTTTTCGTGTCAGTTACATACATACGCCCGTTGAACAAGGACAAGCGCTTGTCTTTCGAGTTTCTTTTCGGGGTTGGTCGTGTGGTTTTTGGCTAAGGGTACGCGATAATTTCGCGAGGTTTCGTCGTCGTACACATCACATTGTTACGCTGTTATCGTGTTAGCTACATAAGCCTGTTGAATAAAGACTAACGCTTGCTTCGTCCTTCTTTTGATCGATGATAAGGCTGATTATCGACAAGGGATGCGATATTGCATCTTCGTCTCTCGTCCTTTCGTATGACTTTCGCAGACTCGCGGTTTCTATTGCTACTTTATTTCATATTATTTCTATTATTAATTATATTGTCGCGTATCGTGTCGAATAAGAAAACACATTCATTTCTCATCCTGTTTTACATGCCGCGAAGGACCGTGGAATTTTTATTATAATGGTGAATTATCGAAACGTAGAAGCGTTTGACGAAGAAGAGTGGTTGTGAAAATATAGTAGATTTCCGCTGATCGTTGATTTTCTAAAAGAGCGACGCGTTTTAGAACGAAGTCGATCGCTATTTGCGAAACTGCATTGTTTAAGAATATCTACCAGCAGAAACGTTCTCGATATCGAATGAAAAGATCGATAAACGAACAGGTAGTTTCGAAGGTCGCGTATTTAAAAGACGCGCGGACGTTACAGCTTGCTGTCTCTATTTTTAATTCTTCACTTTCCTTTTTTTTCTCGTTCGAACGTCACCCGTTTATGGCACGTACACATCCAGTTAGCAATGTCTGTTGGCAAATATATGGAAGATGTTGGCGATAAACAAGTAAGATAGCTCATATTGGCCTATTTAAAAGATCTTGGAATATTTCAGAACAAAT
This sequence comes from Bombus terrestris, assembly GCF_910591885.1. Lineage (NCBI taxonomy): Eukaryota > Metazoa > Arthropoda > Insecta > Hymenoptera > Apidae > Bombus > Bombus terrestris. The sequence goes on from NC_063273.1 coordinate 8,699,656, forward strand.
TTGAAAAGTCTGCAGCAGATTCGTTTTTGTGTTTCATTAGAAATATCATTAGATATCATTAGAAACCTCTCGAATGACACAAAGTCGCTTTACCAATTGCTCTGCGTCGAAGAAAGCTGCAAATCGACGCGCACTGCGTCGTTAGAAATATTATTTACAAATACAGGGTAAATATACACACACGAAAAGAATAAAAAAAGTTTGTGTATACCTACGCTCTATTTGACCTCGTTTCAGTTATAGCAAAGTTTTACGTTGCAGTAATTCTATCGAAAGATGAAGGTAGTTGAACCAATGTCGTCTGTCTGTTTACAAACAAGGCGTCCAGAAAATCCGAACAATATCTAGAGAAATGGAGAGAGTAACACAATCGATAACAAAACGTCTCCATTGTGTTCGGGTTTTCGGATGCAAAGAGGTCATTTCCAACATATGTCGTAAACATATCTGCTTGCAGACACAGTTTGTTGAAGAAGAAACTCGCTATAATTCGAAAACAAGGTCGAGTACGGAATATTATGTTTACACGAACTTTGTTTTCTTCTTTTTGTATCCGGATTCATCTACCGAAGCGGTTCCACGATGCGACGGCGCATAAGATACGTTTCGATAAATTGTACGTAAGACCTTGTGTAAGATGTTTTTGAGACGCCGCGAGAATCGATTCTATACATCGAGACAAAAATACATATGTCTGCACATTGAATATCGAACGAAGCTCGATTATTCCAATTAATTTGCGCTGGAAACCCCTGTATGATGGTGACCCACCTTACGCTGCTGCACGTTGGACCCGCGACCGAACTCTAAAGCGCCTTCACGTACTTGCTCATTTTCCTTTTCTTTCCACGTTTTTGCTCTATTATGACTTGGCCTTTGTTACCTTGCACGCGACATCAGCCGAAAATAAACGATATGTGTTTCGTCTCACGAGGCGTTTATCAGATCTGAAGAAAAATCCAGCTCGTCCTTGGAAACACCAGCTGAAAACACACTCGCGAGTGCGTCCCATTTCGAATTTTTATCTCATTCTTATCTCTCCGCCGCCTTTTCGTCGTGTGTCGTGTTTCTTTCGTTCCGCGTTATGTAACATAAATATCACGAACACGTTGAGAACAAGAAGCTTCATGGAAAATGTCGTCTAGCCAGGAGAAATACAGACTGTTCGCGCTCTTCGCTTCCGTAGTTCTTCTCGTGAATGATAAGCTCGCGACATAAATAGAATGTTATATATCATCTTCTGAATGCAACGCGACACTTCGGATAAATTTATCCTGTTCGCTGGACAGTAGACACAGGATTCTTTTAATCGATAGGCGTAACGCTTCTTCGTGACACGCAGGAGCAATCATCGAGATGTTATTCTCGCGCGTCGATAATTCGACGTTTCTACGTTTTTGAAAATGTATGAAATTTCGTCCACGTTTTCTTTTCGCGTCTCTTCCTCCAAGGGAATATCGAAAATTTAGTAAAATGAAGGAACTGACGAAGCTGTACCAATGACGCTACATCGCGGAATTTACGAAATGTAACAGTTTGTTAGAATTACATGGAAAAGTGATGTACGACTCGTCCCATTATTCTCCAAAAATAATATGCGTGTTATTACCAATGTGCAATATTGAAATTTAAATATTGTCCAATTTAATGACTTTTTTCAATAAAAATTAATTTTTCATAATTTAGAGTATAGTTCTCTTTCATAAAGAATCGCGAGTTTAATTGGGAAAGTACGGTTGACCTTCGTGTATCTCCTGGATGTCCAGGTAAAAAGATATCGCTGATAATTGTAATTATTAAATCATATACGTGTCTTTGGAAAGTGTTTAATTTACGTTTGGAATATTCTTCTCAGGACGTTTTTCTGTTTTGCAGCGTTCCTGTTTTATTCCTAATATTTCGAGATTATTCATAAAGACTCATTTAAATGGGATACTTCGGTGAGCGACGTAAGCTCTACTACATACATACAAATCTTCGACTGCTTCCTTTTAACAATCTCTACTCATACATAATAAATTAAGCAAGAGCAAAACGAATTTTGATGATTAGTGACGCGCAAAGAATACGATTTTAAATATTTAAACCGGTGTTGGCAACTGCATCGTAATACGTAGATATGAATGTTTAATAAGAAAGCAGCTTACTTATTCGATGACGATGAAATGTTACACAATCCTCCTACCAGATTTAAGTGGCTTTCAACGTTCAAACTTTTCAATATCGCGTACAATTTACCTTCTGCGTTTGCAGGAAATATTCTAGTTACCAAATTTCAAGTTCCAATATTTTTTTTTTTATATTTTATTAAAACACCCGAACGTTCATGTTGATTCTTATTAAGATAGAAGCATAGCTATTACGCATACCTATTTATCTGTATCGCGAAGCATTATGAATTCAAATAATAATTCAAGCTTTCATCAGTCTGTTTGACGTAGAAAATTTCGAAAACATAATTTAAACGTAAATTCATGCAAACTACGTATTTAAAGATCTTAGAATACAAAAGGAAATTTTATATGAAGATTATCCACTGATACACAGTGTAAGTAAACGAAAGTCATCTCATCAGTGAGCGCAGAGAAAAAGATTATTTTGTTTTATGCCTTGCAAAGTATAGAACCCTCAAATGATTCTCTTAGTAAATTACGCTTTTAAGGGGTCAAATAGTCGTTTTTCGGAAACAACGGTGCTCGTTATTCGGCGTAAACAACGTTGAACAGACGCCGCTTGGCAAACGACAACCGACTGCCTTATCTCGTTAGCATGATAACGTTAATTAGCCTGGAAGCAAGTCGAGATCATCTGGACGACTATGAACTCTCCCTCTGGAGCTAAATTTCCGTCGGAATTTAAGTAACGAAATATGTACGTGCAACGGAAGCCGCGTTTCCTCGACGAGACGAAACGAAACCCTCGACCAACTAGTATATCCCAGGTTGTGTATCTGTCCCGCATGCCATCCTCAAGGCTTTGTTTCGGCTACAGTGTGTAGCCTTTGTAACGAGCACGATACGTTGCTCTCATGGCGACACGGTGTCCGACCCGTTCTTATCTTTGGCTGAAGCGGACGAAATCGTTTGGGTACTTTGATTTTATATTCATTTACTACGATCATATTTTTTTTCTGGAGATTATTTGCGCCGAGTTTTACATTTGATTGTGCAGGAAGGAGAAAGGAAGTATGAAGAACTATATTTTACAAACAAAGAAGCGAACAAATATTTATGAAAAAGTCGAAGCGGAAATTTTTTTCTTCGGGACTGTCGAGAGCGAGTTTGTTCAAATTTTGAAGATTCTATCTCGAATAATTTTTTGAAAGATCGTGCCGAGTTTTACATTTGGTTCTGCAGGATGGAGAAGGGAGGAAGTATGAAATAGGAATGGACAAATATTTATCAAAAAGTCGAAGCAGAGATTTTTTTTCTTCGAGATTATCGAGAGCGAGCTTGTTCAAATTTGAAACATCTTATTTTCGGTCTTTCTTTAAAGAGAATCTCGGATTGTTACATTCGGCTTCTCCAAAAAGGAAGATAGAACGGGAAGTGAATATATTTTCATGGAAAGGTTGAAAATTCTGTTTAAGGGTAAATTATCGCACGTTTTTTTTATCTCGAAAACACGGCGCAAGAATCGAAGAATTGAAACACTTTGATACTTCGGCAAGAAGTGAAAAGTTACAACCCTCTCTGCACTTTCATTTTTCTTCCACCTCCGTGTATGTCTTTCGATACAACTTGTAGCTGATGGAAAACGGATTTATTTTTCCAGCCAAGAGGACTTTCATCGGGCAAGATTACCAATTTTATCGGGAATTATCGTCAGAATTACAGATCATGTTTTTTCGATTCGGGGCGTTCCGATAGAATTTCGTAATCCGCGACCATCGCGCACGGCTTTAATTATTTTTTCATTCTACACCGGACGCTGTACTGAAATTTTTCAACCTAATGCAACCTCCGCGTAAACGTTCCCTCTATCGTTATTACCATCCCCCTTCCCCTTCAACATTTCTGACCCAGTTTGCATTCGAATCAAGTAAACGAAACATTTTAATCCCAATCGGCGAGAATCTATGTTTACAGGATTTTTTAATTGTTTCCTCTCCTTCCTCTTTTTTTTTTTTTTCGTTAAAAGCTATTTCGAAAAGGATTAAAGGCTGAACAGTTAGTCCATTGCTCGTTGTTATTTTCATTTCCATTTACACGAAATAATAACGATAATTTCTAGGGATGTCGAATCTCTTGTTTCCCCGCTACGAATCTCTCTTGTTTGCCTCATAAAATCAACAACACGCGTTTCAACCGATATTACCCTTATAAATCTTTTTCACTTCCAACTACCTGGCTAAATACGAATGTTATAAATTTCCCATTTTCACCGTGAGTTTGCACTGTTTCGTTGATCTTTTTTTTTTTTATTCAGCAACAAATTCCTTTACCGTTGTGATGAATAATTTATAAATTCATATTGTTACGAAATTAATTTCCTTCCGCCGATATGATTTCCTGTTAATAACATTACCATACGATATTCGTCGTTAAACCGAGGATATTTATGGAAGATAGCGTGAACTGTAGCTTGTGAATATTTAGGGTGACTTCTCAGCGTGATTTGTTCTTTATAGTGATTTTTATTTTATTTTGTGTTATTTCATTTTTTAATATTTTATTTCATTTTATTCTATCGTACTTCTAGCTTTTCTTTCGTTATGTATTTTGGATAAACTCAGGCCCGTTTATTATTTCAATAAATAAATAATAAGTCTCTCGCTATTCGTAATTTTTTGCGCTAAAGACTCAACGAATAGCATTCCGCAAGCTCTCTGCTCGCTTGATACGGCTCCGTGTGACTTCTTCTTATTTCCTTGGCTAAAATTACCGCCTTGTGGACACCGTTTTGAGTCGACAGATGCGATAAAAGAGAATATACGCCTGGCGTTCTCAACGCGCTATACCTCGACTCAACTATAAGAAGTGCATCGACCATTGGCGAAAAATGTTAGCGCAAAAAGTGTACTGCAGCGCAAGGAGATTATCTTGAAGAAGACGAAATAAATTTCGACGAATAAATTCATAGCTTACATTCCGTCGGGCCAGTCTCGGTACTTTTTGGCCACGGTATTTCTGAATTCTTAGTGCAGCGGAACCTCGACAATTCGAAATGTACGTTGAATAAAACGAGTCCTAAGAGCAACTTTGAGATATGAAGACTTTCCAGAGACGTGAATGCGATCGTGCCTTCGTACAAAGCCTCTGTACGTCGAATTTTCGTTTGTTAAACTGCCTTTATTCGGAAATTTCGATGAGGCAAAATTTCCATAACTCGAAAATTTTAGCTGTTCCTCCGAGGTTCGATCGTATAATATTGGGTTGGTAATTAAGTGATTGCGGATTTTGTCAATACCACCTAATGACAAAATCCGCAATCATTTAGTTGCCAATCCAATATGTTTGTTCTAATATCAACGGGCCAATACGGTTCGTTGCACGGTAGAAAGTTGCAATCGGTGATTCGACAGTAACGCGTTAACAATTATGATCGACATAGAGCAAAATCAAGTTTACAATACGATTCAACGAATCAGCGTTAAGCACCATACAAATTTGTAAGAGAAAGTCAAGATTCTTTGTTTTTCTTTGTTAGCACCTTGCCAGTTTACACATCTGCATAACTCGAAGATTTTACCTCTTCCTTCGAGGTTCCACCGATAAAATAAATATGCGTTATATTTTTGATATTCTGTATCATGGTACCATTGGCCACGACACCATCGATGGTTGGATACAGTTAACTGGTTTTGTGCATCACGGCGGAAAAAGAACCTTTTCGCGTGGTTGAAATCGGTTTACTGGCTTGTCGGATCTCCGTGTTCGCGAAGATCTGATCGCGGATCGAGGGGACGATTGAATTTCCACCGACGGATTTCGCTGCAAGCATCCCTTGGAATCTTCCTTCTCCCTCCATCAACAGGAAACGAAGAATCTCTTCAATCGTGCTAGCAGACTGTTTCTCCATGTTGCAATGTTCTTGAAGGAAAAATCTCGTTAAGATGTCTTACTCCTTATGCACAGGTAAATCGAATTCGTGAAAGTAGCGCAAACTTTATAAAATAGCTATAATAGTTCTACCCTTGGTTCGTTTCTACCTTCCCTCGTTATTACAGACTACGTTTCCATTTCCTTCCATTACGGATTTCACTTATAAATATCTAATTATCTGTTTTGAATTTTTAACTTCCATTCATCTCTTCCATTCTATTCTCTCGTCCTCTGTTCGATCGTTGCATACGTACAGCGAGACACAGAAACGAGTGTATACATTGCAGAAACGAGGTTCGCGTTAACGTTGACTTAACACTTTGACTGCCACGCCGAAATCACATGTTTCGCTCAGGACGCCATGCGAGTGTTTTTATTATTCAAAGCATATAATGGCAAAATAATAATAAATTGATGATGTAGGACAATATTCTTCCCCAATGGACTGTTTATCTTATTGGTGGCCACCGGTGACCATCGTGACGCCTTAGTAACAGTTGATAGCGACATATTATAACAAGGCTTCGTTTATTTCAACAAACCATTCGCATTCGTTATTTCGTCGTAAGCAAAACGTGCAGAATATATTGTTGAAACGCGTAGAAGATATTAGTAAACAGTATTTGCATATTCTATATATAACAGTAAAGTATGTGCACACTTCTAACTTCAATTATATGATTATAAAGCAACATTTACGATTATTTTCTAAGGTGTATTTATAATAATATTCGTAGATTAGCCCTCAAAGATATGGATGCAAATACAGTGCACCGTTAGATGCAAGATTTGTTCTTTTTTTTTTTATTGATGTTCTAATAAAAATGCTTAATTGTTCAATGGGGCACCTTTTATTTCAAAGTATCTTCTATTTATCGGTTATATTCAAAATGCCCTAACTGTCAATTTTCATACAATTTTTACAATTATAAGAATTTCAAGCGCTCTGGCCACCAATGACCACCGTGGCGTCACAGGAGAAACAGTGACCGGTCATATATGACCAACGTGGCAGTTAAAGTTTTAACCTACAGACTTATCTGTTCTTCTTTTACTATTAATCCTAGAAAACCGAATGCCGGGTCACCTTGACCCGATTCATAGACCGTTCACCGTATCGGCTGAATCGTATCTGATTGAGAACGAAACGACGAACGCAAAACAATGTTATCGCGAAACTATCCTTTGAAACTATTCTCGTACATACATGTACACTCGTGTGTGTCTTTCCTCTATGGGTCAAAGTTACCCGTTATTCGGATTCGCGTCACTACTCGAGCAATCGGTACATTCCGATAGTCCGCGAAATTTTATTCGAATAGAACAGATAACGAATGAAAATAATAGAACGAAATTTGATTCGCCACAAACGAATAAATATGCGACTGAGCGAGTATTCGTTCGAATAAGAATTTATTCGAACATGAAATTATTCGCGTGAGAATTTATCTGAATAAAAACTTAATCGAATAGTTTTTCCGGATAAGAATTTATTCGGATAAAATGATATATTATATATAAATATTTGCGTGTTACACGAAAGATGATATAGTATGATGTTGTATTGATGTTATATATATTGGTATGACATTGAACGCGAGATATGTTTCCAAACTACGTTGTCCAGTTGTTGTAACATCGGCTGTTGTAGCTTTTTCGAATGCCAGATTGAAAAGTTTATCGTTCCTCGGTAAATTACCTGTATACACCTGTATAAACTCAGGCAGAAACAAACAATTATTCGTATTGTTATTCGAATAATTCCGTAGTTATTAGTCGAATAATCATAGAAAAAAATAACTCGTTACTACTAACAAATAATTATTCCACGGATAAAATATTCCATTGCTATGAATTCATTGTGATAATGAAGCCAGATAAATATTTATTCGAAACGATATTCGCATAATTACTAACTCTGGTCTTAGCACACTAATTTGTATTCCTATATATTTTACATTTTTGTGATTTTCAATTCACGCAATGTAAGCGTTTTGGTATAAATTTTGTGTCGTCAAGATATACATATGTATTCGCTTTTGATTCTCATTATGTACAGGGTGTTCGTAAAGGAGGGTCCATAACTTAGTGGTTATAATATTCACCAAGGGGAGTAAAAGATGTCAAATCAACGTGCGTCCTAACATCATCCATTTCGGTGTAAAATCGACCTTTATTTTTCCTCTAACATCCTACGTGTGTATATCGTAACCTAATCTGGTCCGTTCACATCACGTTGAACGTCGATCAAGCGACACGGCGTTGTTGTGAATTCGAGCATGCGGAGTAACTAAATAGCAAACAAAGTAACTCGAGACAATATTAGTTCACGGTTGTGAACTCGACGTTCGATGTGATGCGAATACTTCGAAGAGATCAGCATGCGATATCTAGCGTTAGTGAACAATAGAAGTCGATTTTGCGTCTAAAGGATTGATTTCTACACCTACGTTTGTAAGACGTTTCTTGTGCTATAGTTCCTCTAAATTATGGACCCTTGTTTACGACCAACCTGTATTCAGTATACGTTGCATATTCCACATTATAGCAGAAAATTAACTAGAAATATAATTTGCTAGGTCGATCGTTAACGCGATTCCTTTGATAATTAATTGTTTGGTACATTAGCACGAAATCGGTAGAGAGTCAAGTTGTCTCGAGACCTAACTTAACCTAACCTCAAAAACTGCGATGTAAATTAAAAGATCCTACAAGAACAAAGTATCCTTATCGTCCTTCCCGTTATTTGGAAGAAAAAAAGAAAAAACGAAAATATTTTCACATGTAAACTTAACCAACCGATTGGAAGCAGAAATTTGATACCGACTGATAGATAACGTTGGAAAAATTCGAGTAGTTGGATCCTTTCTATCTTTTTGCCCGCTCGGGGGATAATTTTTTCTGTTTGAAACTGTGACAATGCGTGACGTTTCTGGGAGGAAAAAAGCGGCTTTCAATGAGAGGAAAAGCCAGAATCGGGGCGAATTTTCGTCCGGATAACGAACAACGAAACGATCTTTTTGTTCGTTGTTACGGGAACGGTGGATGGGAGAGGGTCAGGTGAATCGAAAATTCAGCCGAAATAATACGAGTCGACGTTGTACACGCGCTTCGTTGCTCGTTCATTGCGTTGAATTATCTCGTGCGACCCAGCGAACGCGTTTACTCGCGCTGCTTTTAATCCTTGTAATTTGTAGCGCGGTTTGACTTTCTTACAATTTCTTCGAAATTTTCACGAGATACGATTATTCACTGTTCTGTTATTTCTACGTGATTGAATTTTTAGGAAGCCCAGCCTCGTCGAAATAGAAATATTCATCCTGAGAGTTGAAAATTTCGATACGTAATCTTCACAGCAGGTGGTTGCAAAAAATGGTTTTTTGATTAATTACGAGAAAACCGATCGATAATCGAAGAGTGCTCGTAGAAGATAGCGTAAATGGGAAAATTGAAAATTCTGACCCTTTATTGGGAAATGTTCTGCATACCAATGAGGATACCATAGAATACTATACTATGTAAAGTGACCTAAATTAATAAAAAAAAAAAAAAAAAAAAAAAAAAAATGCAAAAAAGAAAAAAGCAAGTTTGTCACTTAGTTTGAGCCGCGTCCATTTACGCTACAATAGTCTGAGAGCATTTTCGCAAAATAGTAGAGGTTAAACCGTTGGGTTGAGTTGCGAGATATTAAGACTTTTATGAAAAGGATTGTTTCAACAGAAATTGCAAAATTGAAATCTTTGCCATGTTTTTATTTATTTAAGCCTACCAACATGAAAATAGTGCATCTGGGAAACCGTTCCGTTCTTTATTTTATTTGCGCTGCGTTGAGATCTGAAAATTACATTGAAAGAGTCTCTCGTGCGCAGAAATTTTTCGCACACAACATTTTCGAAACGATCGTTGTACAAATGGAACTCCTGCCACGTAATTACGAATCGAGGATGATATCTGGGCACCAAAATTTTATTTCCGAGTTAATGGAAATTCTCATTTCTCGATCTTTCGTGACACAGCTCTTTCATGCAACTTTCGGACTCCTCAGTTCGGCTCACGCGTCAAACGCAAAACTTCAAATACCTCGAAATCAGAGACACATGAACAAACAACGTTTTCATAATTACCGGCGCAAGCAACGAACCACCGTTTGTTAGTACGCGCGCGCGCGCGCGTAGAAAGCACAGACAGCGAAGAACGAAAAAATTTCTTCCAAGAGGAAAAATCTCAGACGTGCGCGAGGAATATGATTTTCGAGCCTCGGCGTGTTTTACCTTTTAGGGATATTGTCGCGCTACGAATAGCTTAACGTGGCACGCGTTTGTCCGGAAATACGCTGCGTCGTTTGAATAATCGTTCCGGTCGGAGAGGAGGTAAATGACGATAAAATTACTGCTACAACGTGGACCGTGCGATTTGTTGCGAACAACGAATATATACGGTGAATCTGGATGAATTATCGAAACAAGGGAATTCGATGTGAAACGTTGTTTTAAATACACACGTGTGTTGTTACGGGGAAATTGCAGTGACCACCGATGATTTTCTGTCTTCCGCAAATTCGTATTTTTCTAAATATAATTTTTGTTAGTTGATTGTAATTAGATATATATTGTAACAATTAATGTAATAATAATAGCGAATATTATGCGCATTCTGTGTATTTTTGTGTCTTGAAACTTCTCATAAACGCAGAAAGATCCTCAGTCTAGTGATAATAGAAAGTTGGGGAGTTGATTAATTTAATTAATCTGTTGAGAGAGGCTGGTATCTGTTTCAAGCATGCTACTGTTGAAAGTTTCAGCTTGCAAGTTGTTTGCGCCATTTATTTGCGTCATTTTTTTTGCCAAACTTCTCTGATAATTTCTTTGATAAACGAACCTACGCGAGTGAATTATTTGACGCTACCAATTTATACAGAAACTTATTAATCTATGTACAATGGCTGCAAAAAATAATTACACGTTTCCTTTGTTTTTCAATGAAGCGATTTTGAAAAATTGGATTCGATATTTTCTCTTCACAGCATCACGTCATATACTCGGACTTAATTAATTATGTAAAACGTAAATCGAATAAATCGATAAATGCAACGATACGCAATTTTGTACCGTTTCTGGCCACCGTGTAAGACGTCGCTTCAAGGAGTTTGTATTTTTCCGAGTAGAAATTCCAATGGAACAGTCGTAGAAAATAATTGGACTTTTTTTTTATCTGCTCTATCGGTTTTCCCAATGAATCATGGCTTTTTAACGCTGATAAATCGACGACTTGAAGCAATTACCAACGTCGAAACGTCTGCTGATTAAGCTTGAGATAGACTGGACGTTGTGCGCGCGATTTCTCCGCCAGATAACGCCGATTTCAAGCGACGATAAGTTTGTGCAATTACACGGCCGACGATAATTATATTTTCTGTGACACCGGGAATGTGGCATTTTTTCTTTTCTCTCGTATTTCGATTATCAAGGCGTACAAAGTACACGTCTTTATTGCGATTATCGAACGATCCGAGGCTTTGCATCGCGCTATCATTCGCCAAGCTTCTTATCGTTCGATCGTTGCAACGGTATTTAACTGGACGTTTCATGTCTCGAAACGTATCGTGCACCTAAATCATTGTATTTTACATTCTATTACTTTTTGATAGTAAATCATCGAATAGCAAATATCATCTTCCTGCGAGGTTCTCTGTTATCATTTTAGATTATCGTGATTTTACTTTATTTTAAAACTGTACAAAACTCTGTACAGAGTTCAAGGATTGTTCCTCTTCGTGTATTATTCTGCTGAGAAAACTTCGCTCCATTGTTATTTCCATTGATGACGTTCTTGTCTTATACAATCTATTATTAGTATAATTTATTTTTAATTAATTTTATTTAATTAGTCGTTACTTTAATTCCGATTTTCACCGTTAAATTACCAGTTTACTTTTTTCAAAGTAAAAACAATTACAAGAATGTGAATTGGTGCCATTTTTCTCTTTACGAAATGTTGAATGTTGAATGTTGATAATGTCGAATCGATTTAATTGTATATAATTGGCAGGAAAGCGTATCTCGATTAACAAGGGAAATTCGACAGCTCGAAAATTCAACAAAATTTGGAACTTTGCAGAAATGTAGTTCGTGTAATGCCAATAACCACTCTTTTCTCCTGCTAGAGAATTTTCGATTTTTTATATCATCGTAAGTATCGATATAGGAAAAATGGCAAATTAAATGTTGCAAAGTTCTTTATGGTCTATATCGTGGATGTGAGAAATTAAAAAAAAGAAAAAAAAAAGAAATTGTTTATCAAGATTTACCCTTACCGCCTATAATTTTGCGAAGTTTTATCTTTTGCTGTCACACGAATAAATGGTCCTCGAAGAGCTCTTTACGAATATACAGGGTGGTTGGTAACTGGTGGTACAAGCGGAAAGGGGATGATTCTACGCGAAAAAAGAAGTCGAAAATATAGAATAAAAATTTTTCGTTTGAGGCTTTGTTTCCGAGAAAATCGACTTTGAATTTTCGCTCGGTACGCGTGCACTTTATCACGTCTCGTTATAACGGATCCCACTGTAGATCGTTGTCTCGATGGATATTATCGCAGTTTAAGTTTGTTTTTGCCGTAACGGAAAATTAGGAATACATAATGAAATAATATGAAGTAATCATAAAGTTTATTATTACAAAAATTGCTGAAAACGTTGCCCATTCTGTCGAACACATATTTCTGCTCTTCTAATTAAATTTCTACGAACACTTTCTAAGTCGATTTTCTCGAAAACAAAGCCTCAAACGAAAAATTTTTATTCTATATTTTCGACTTCTTTTTTCGCGTAGAATCGCCCCCTTTCCGTTTGTACTACCAGTTACCAACCACCCTGTATAAACGATTAGAAAAAATAAAATTTTTGAACAATTTTTGAACCTCGAACATAAATCGAAAACTGCAACGTACAACGCTGACTGTGATCCTCTGTCGAATTGCAGTGTAGCTCGTGTAAATTATTTATATTAATTCAATTATACTAATTACATACATTAAATCATATATATAATTTCGTATTTGTGCAAGCATAGAGGATTCGTATCGACAATGTTTAATTTTTAATATCGTTCTATTGATTTTTTATTTGCATATTAAAATTCTCTCGATTAAACAGGGATTTATTAAAGAAAGCTTTGTCTTTCATTGCGGATTTTATCTATTTATTTTCTCCCTTTCATGTTCTCCCTTTTTGATCGCGCGATGCAATAAATCCACCATATATACGTACGTTTCTAATTAATTTTTTACACGCGATTCATCCTCATTATTTGTCGTTGGATATTACATTTGTTCAAAGTTTCCAATTTTTTTCGATCGTCGTGTTGCCGAACTTTCGTCATAACGCAGATCTCGCTTCGATTAGAAACAACGGAACAACTATAAATAACAATTACGAATAACGCACAGTAACGAGTAACAAATTGGTCACGTTGGAAACAGTTGAACTGCGAAATATCAAGATGCTGATCATTCGCATCGCATCGTATAATTTACAAATGAATATGAAGCTGATTTTGTATGTGGAGCAGGTGGGAAGCACGCGGAATATGAAACGTCACGTATCTTAGGAACGCGCGCGGAAACTAATAATAAAAGTCGGAAACGTGATTTAACGTGTGACGTGAACCGTTCGCCGGCTACCAGGCGCAATATTGTTATCTGTGTCGCTCGTTTCTTGTGGGAAAATTGGTCACGTGCTGGCTTTTATCTTGCGCGTAGCTATGAGTATAATTCGGCCGTTGAAATTCACCTACAGTGTTTTTTTTTTTTTTTTTCTTTTATTTGAACGCTAGTCAGTTTCTAATAACGTTATAAAAATGTAAATTGCTGTAATAAAGGAAATCACTGTATTATGAGATAATGCGTTTTAACTTGTTCGGTATTTCAATCGAATTGAAATGACATCATCGAAGTGGTTCGCGTTTCTTCTTTCCGGCGGCCAGATGCGCTTTAACTAACGCTATTATAGAAAATCTATATTCCTTTCTTGGCTAGAACGAAGATATTGCATTCGAATGTCATTACGGAAGATTGTCATTCCCCGTCTGTTTTTCACGAGCTCGTTTTCCGTGCACGGTGTTTCGAGCATAGAAGATCTGTCGATGGTTACACTAAACGACGATTAAACAGCAATCTCCTGCGGAATGTTGCTAAAGTGTTGTGTCATCAATAACGAGTCAATTTTATTGACGATAATGGGTAATCTATCGGGTTTTCATTATAATGTGTTTTCATTCTCAAGTTCCTTGTTAAACCCTGCATGTTCTTTCATAAATTTTTAGCCCGATTTCGTTGAATTTTAAACAAATTATGCTATTTTCTTTCAAACACAAAATTCATTTTATACGATGGAAATTATTTTAATAAGATCGATTGGTGTTGGTAAACGTAGCTATAATTATTTCTCTTCTCTCCATCGTCCTTTCTAAGTAACTTTTCCATCGCGTTTCAGTATTTTCTCCACAGTTTGTTACACGATTCTTATAGACACTATGGCACTAATACTTCCAAAGTTCTATAGGCACTAATACTTCCAAAATATCACTGTCATTTATTTTATTAGCTCTCCAACCGTAGGAAAAGTTGCTCTTAAACCAACGTATTCTCAAATACCTTCTAGTCCTCAAATTTCACCCTCTTCAACTTGCTCCCTGTATCCTTTTCATCTCCTCGATCATCAGTCATCACCCCTTGTAGCACGGTCTTTCTCATGTAGCCTTTCCTTTGGTGAATAACGAAATGTCTTACAGTCTACAAACTTCCGCCTTTCCATCTTCTCCCTTACATCGTTTTAATTATTTGTCCTTTGAAATGGTGTTTTCGTTACGATAAAATTAAGAAACAATGACTTCCCGGTTAATTGGTACTTGCTTGATATATTTCGATAGATACTAATTGCTACTTTTAACTCTTTACGTAATAATCATTACGTTAATTGGAATAATTACGTCAATATAATTATATTTATTTCAACAAATTCTAATTACTATTTACAACATTTTATGTAATAATTACGTAACATACGAATATGCGAATATATTACGTATTCAAAAAGTATCAAAATTATACTACTGACAGTAAAGGATAGAACATGGTATTTTTATTTCTGCAACATATCACGTTATCAATAACAGTAACAATAACAATTTAATGCTGATCGATCGGCCCTTTTTGCCGGCTAGTCGCCTATTAATCACTGCATCCCCATTAAATTCAAATCTTCCAATTAAATTTACTCAATTTCGGATCATCGACGGTTGCTAGGTATCTGCATAACACGGGCCAACTGTTCGTTAGCGTGCGTTCGTAGAAAATACACACAGCGAAGAAGGTTCTTGCCAGGGGAAGAATGTCAGATATGCGCGAAGAATACGGCTGTCGGCGTGTCTCTGCGCGTTTTACTTCTGAGGGATATCGTCGCGCTGCAAATACCTTAACACGCGTCGGCTGGCAATCCACGAGCGGATGGAGCGTTTATCGTGTTTCAATCCAACGGAGGGTTAAGTGCGTCGAGAGGAAAAAAAGCTCTTGCACTCTCTTTGCTCCGCCGGCTGTTGGGTCTCTGCCAGCGACAGATAATAACCTTCAGCCACAGCTGCCGACGACCAAGCACTTTGCATTAACGTCGAATTAAAACGCGCCGCGGACGTTTCACTCGTCCGTTCTTTTTCCGCGCTCGTTTACACGCTTCTTCTGTCTCTTCTTTTATCTTTCTGCTCATTTAGCGTCTCCGTAGTTTATCGTTTATTCGTGGGTGTTGAAGAGCGCGAGCTGTTTAGGCGAGTCGAGCGTAGAAATGGTTGGCAGATCGAGTACGTGGGTTTTGAAATATCGTAGTTTCTGCAGTTGGAATTCACCTGTATGTTCTGCGCTGCAGATTACGAAGACAGATGCTGCTCGAACGTAGTTCCTGCAGTAAAGTATTTATATCGTTGTACTTTTGGATTTTGCTCCTGTAAATCTTTATGCTGTTTGCCGCCTTGTTCTAGCTGGGTGGATGAAAGGGCTGATAAATCGTTCCAATTAATAAGTAAGATGTCTTGATAACGATACTCGGTTGAATTTTTCTCAGATTGTCGGAGATGATGTTTAGGTGAAAATTTATGTCGTTAATTCAGTAGATCGGTTTCATCGATTTTAATGGCGCTCGCGATTTTGTTCAGTCTTCCTGATAAAAGTGTGCTTTAGTTGAAGATTCTATCCTCGGTTAGTCTAACGAGTTAATTCGATTTATTCAATTAACCTGAAGTTTTAGAAATTCCTTCTACGATGTGACATAAGAGTATTCAATTTATATGTATGCATTTATCATTTATTATTTATTATTTTACATGTATCATTTATATGTATCAGTAACGATTATATGTAAAACGTGGACAAGGAAAATGTTATCGAAAGGTGGAAAAGTAACGGAATTTTTTGAGAACAAGGAGAAGAGAAGAAGAGAGAAACGTAGATCGTAATTCGCGAGCGAAGCACTAAATTGATCGCTCCATTTTTCAAACGAGCACAGATATAGCATCGAGCGATTTTTCTCTGACGCGCCGGACAATTGGCTCGAACTGATTAATTGTATCAGCGGGGGGGGGGGGGGGGGGGACGTCGTTAATCGTGGTAATTTGACAAATGACTATTTTGCAGAGGCTTGTCGTGGCTCAATTTTCCTTCAACGTCACTGAAATTCCATTATCGCGGAGCGAGCCGTGCGAAACGGAATGGAAACCGCAACAAAATTCGCGACGTTCGACTATCACCGACATTTTCGCTCTGTTTGTTCTTCGTGATTGCAGGATCCTCGATTTCCGGAGGATTTTCTTGTAATCTTGACCCCTTCTGCGCTCTTCCTTTGATCAAACACCTTTCTATAATTTTCTTCTTGCGCTAGCGAAACTGAAAATTGAAAAATTCAGATGCAATTAATCGCGGATAATATTTTAGTATATTCAGTTGCTGAATGATGATTATGAAACCTTATTACTTTTAAGAAACATTATTTCTTTTATCTGGTTAATTTTAACCCCTGAACGTTTGATCTCTAAAGGAATGAATATGTAATTTGTTCTAGTTTAATTAGTCGTTGAATGACAATTTTGAAACAAATTGAAACAATTTCAATTTCTGAAGACCCAACCTATGAAGCAATTAGTAATTTGCTTCAGTTTAATTACTAAATGTATTATAACCGAGAAACATTTTCCTTCTATTGGTTAATTTCAATCCCTGAAATCCTATTCTCTGAAGCAATTAATGATTTGTTCTATTTTAATTAATCAGTGAATGACAAATATGAAGTTCATTACTCTTTCTATTGGGTAATTTCAACTTCTAAACATCTAATCTCTGAATTAATTAATAATTTCGTTCAGTTAAAAATTACTTAATGTATAGTATCTGAGAACGCACAATTCCTTCTGTTGCTCAATTTCAACCTCTGAACACCTAACCTCAATTAATGATTTGTTTTATCTTAATTAGTCAGTAAATGACAATTATGAAGCCTATTATTCCCTTCTATTGGTTAATTTCAACTTCTAAACACCTAACCTCTGGAGCAATTAATAATTTCGCTCAGTTAAAATTACTTAATGTATAATATCTAAGAACACACATTTTCCTTCTATTGCTTAATTTCAACCTGTGGATACCTAACCTCAATTAATGATTTGTTTTACCTTAATTAGTCAGTGAATGACAATTATGAAGCCTAGTATTCCCTTCTATTGGTTAATTTCAACTTCTAAACACCTAACCTCTGAAGCAATTAATAATTTCGTTCAGTTAAAATTATTTAATGTATAATATCTAAGAACACACATTTTCCTTCTATTGCTTAATTTCAACCTGTGGACACCTAACCTCAATTAATGATTTGTTTTATCTTAATTAGTCAGTGAATGACAATTATGAAGCCTAGTATTCCCTTCTATTGGTTAATTTCAACTTCTAAACACCTAACCTCTGAAGCAATTAATAATTTCGTTCAGTTAAAAATTATTTAATGTATAATATCTAAGAACACACATTTTCCTTCTATTTTCCTTAATTTCAACCTGTGGATACCTAACCTCAATTAATGATTTATTTTATCTTAATTAGTCAGTGAATGATAATTATGAAACCTATTATTTCTTCTGTTGGATTATTTCAACTTTTGAACATCTAATTCCTAAAGCTATGAATATATAACTTCTTTTAGTTTAATTATTCAGTGAATGATAATTATGAAATCTATTACTCCTTCTACCGGTTAATTTCAACTTCTGAACGCCAAACGCCTGAAGCGATCGATAATTTGTTCTAGTTTAATTAGTTAACGAACGACAATTAGTTACGAATTCTATTATTTCTTTTATCTGGTTAATTTTCACCTCTGAATATCTAATCTCTAAAGCGATCAATATATCATTTGTTTTAGCGTAATTAGTGAGCGATCTATAATTGTGAAACCTGTTGTTCCTTCTATCTGGTTGATTTATTTCAACCTTTGAATATCTTTCTCCGTAAGGAATATCAGAATTGACAGGATTATGGCGAAAATAAGTGTGCAAAGAAATTATTCCTAATCGCAAAAGATGGACGATAGAAATATTAAATATGAAATTAAGTTGATCGATATCTTTCAGCTACACCAGTTTGGAGAATCATTGGCGGAACATAGGACCACGTTTATGAATTAAAAAGGAAAAGTTCGTTGAAATGTCCATTACTTTGGGATTGCGTTGCTGCATAATCGGAACTCGATGTTGCAAAATATATCGTGTATATGGAATTTTCATTTGACGAAAATGCGAACGCCTCGACAACGCGCGATATAAATGCAAATGGCAATAAAAAGAGAAAAAAGGACGAGAGGAAACGTTGGCAGAGGCACGAGTGACAAATGAACGCGATGGGAACGTAAACGTTGGCCAACAAAGGGAGCCATCGGAAAAAAATATTTCGTGAAAGCGGTCGTTTTGATTTGCGAAAGCCGTCGTTCTGCTCTGACATCGGATCGATCGATCGTGTGCACGTGAATTTGAATATATTTATAATCGCTGCATCGGAATAGCTGTATTCTTGATCGAAGTAATTTATCGACAAGCGTTGGCGTATTCCGAGTTCTGGAAAATTTTCTTTCATTTTTCTGTCCTTAATCTTCCTTATTAAAATTAAAATTCAATATATAGTAGTGCCTCCCTTTTTCCAAAATAGGCAGGTAAAATTCTCGTTATTTTGCGCGAATAATATAACTATCACCTTTTTTATACGAAATTTCCTTTCTTTTTTTCGAATACTTATTAAAATCAATTGACAAGTTCTTTAAATATTTATATAATTTTTTTAATATAAGTAACCGTACTGAGTTGCGTTCCGTACTGAGTTTTGTACTTCGAACTACCGGAGCTCTTTTTCGACTGCCGCGAATGCTTCGGCACGAGAAACCTCTTCATTATCGCTCTCGTTTGTTGTCTCCACCTCTATAAAATCGCCATTATTATCGTCTTCTTTCGCGATGAAACCATTTCATTACATCGGTATATTTAAGGCCTCTCTGCTGTTTCCAGTATCAGAAGAATCTACAGGCAATTTTCAATATTAAGTTTCTCCTTTTGAACATCCATGACGATCGCTTCCCAATACCATCGCGTCTGTTTGCTAATTCTATCGCACCTACATCGCTTTCGAGCTTTATTAATTATACATCGTATTTTGTTTCGATAGTTGGAACGCTATTAGTTTCATTTTAAATTCTTACAATCGGAATTTACTCGATCCAATAGACAGAAGAATACGCTGTATATGAACAGCGATAAAATACGTAGACATTTGAAAGGGGAAAAAAGCATCTGTTACTGGGAAATATTTTGTTTGAATAATACAACGTTCGAATAAGGGAGGCTGTGCTCATAATAATAATTTGTTAATTTTAGCAATATAATAGCACATTACCATATTACATTGTTGTTCTTAATCTTTCGTTCAAACGAATTTACTAACGTTAAAATTCCATATAATTATTCTGTAATTTTACCAAGAGAAGCGTCTATTACAATATCATATCGGCGAAATATTCTTTTATCAACGAATCTCTGTTGTTGTACCTCTTGATTCATTTCTCTTTTTACATTTCTTTCTTTCAATTTTATTTCATTCCATCGTCGTTTCTGTAGAATTACTCGTATTGCGTATATGTTGCGAAATATTTTGCCCTCTCGGTCAAACGATCTTTCAAAATACATTTATTATACATGTGCGAGTTCCACGGTATGTTTTTATTAACGAAATTATTCCAACAACAACAACAACGAGAACAACAGGAAGGCAACGTTATCGGACCGATAATTTCTGCCGGAATCTCACGAACGAACGTTTCGAGGCGAGCTGCGCGTTTCCGAATTCATTAATTCGCGTGAACGCAGCCTGGCCATCCTCGGCCACTTTTACCTCGGTTTATCATCCCTCTAATATTCCATTAACGTGAAACGCCGCGCGTATAATGCACCCCGAACATACGCAAACATTTACATACGCGAAATTTATTCCAATTATGTTAATATTCGCTAGAGACACTTGTTTTCGCCTCGAAATGCCCTCGCTTTCTGTATACGAAAATTTCCCGAGAACAATCGTCGTCGTGTCGTTAAATAGAACCATCGCACTTTATCTCCAAATTTTGCAAATATTTCCAATCTTGTTTCTTTCAACGAACATCTCTGTATTTTCTTTTCTTTCCTTTTGTTGATGAAATGATTCATCGGTTTGTTTGGTAATTTTTTGTTTTGTAAATTTGCACAAGTAAGAAATTTATCAGTGGATGATTCACTCAGTGGACTCTATTATTCTCATATTACACGGAATTACAATAAACTGAATTATAAAATAAGATTACGTATCGGTTTTCGATTTATCGATATCCTCGTACTAATAAAATTCACATCTAGACATTTTTCTAAATATGAAGATTATTCATTTAACAGGCCCTGTTATTCTCGAATTAAACCGATTTCTTTTTATTAAATTACAGACTGAATTATAGGATGAAATTACCATCCATGTAATTATAAATACCTTCGCAGTTGCGAAATTGCTATATTGATTTATTAATACGGCGTTATGTTATATTCACTCATGAATGACAAATATGATTATATTCTACCGGGTATAACCGGTAAATTAATTAAGCTATAGCAATCAATGACACGGATAAATACACGGAATTAAACATGACCGTGTTGAATTTAATGTAACTCTACCTACTTGCGCGACATTGATGTTTCATAAGTTCGGGAGAGAGTTCCATGGAATGCAGTCGGAACGAAACACGTTCTCGTCTCGTACGAGCGTCTCGCGAGGTTTTCATCGATCGCAATCCGACGTGCTCTATGGTTCCTCAGGTTTGCTTGTTCCTACGTCGAAATCCAGGTATCGATAGAAAACGGATATCCTACACGTCCTGCGCAGAAACGTTTTCTGCGTTATTTGCAAGTCATCCTGCAATACGGCCGCACGTCGTATTGATCGATGGGAGAGATAATAATAGCGAGCCGTGGCACGACGAGACCGAGATTTGATAAGGAAATTCATTAACGCGTCCCACTTCGCCACGAAATCGGACACTCTTCCGTTTCTTTTCTCTCTCTCTCTCTCTCTCTCTCTCTCTCTCTCTCTCTCTCTGTCTTTGCATGCTGTGGCGTCGCGTCAGTCCACAAATTACACGTCGCACAGTGTAGCGTGCGGTGGACGAGGGTCGAGCGTAATCGTCGTTCGATTCTGATTTTATTATTCGATGATATCAGTCTGTTAGTAAGAAATATAAAGTGTAAACATTAATTTCGTAGAAAATCGATAGAGACTTGGTGAAAATCGTTTGTACATGAAAATTGAATCGCTCGAAAATTACAAGCATATCGGCTTGTTCATTCTTATTATATCTTTTTAATTATATTTATTTTATGTATATTCATTATATGTTTGTCAATCTTGGTTAAATAGCGTTTGTTACACTTTTTAACTGTGCAGAATTTAACCCTTTCGCTTCGAGCGTCGCATATAGGCGGCGACCACGCGACGACTCCTGGGTCCGGCACCCCATATATCCGACATGCAAATGATGCATATATCAGTGCTATCTGTAGTGAATAATATATTTTTTTTATTATCGGCAGAACATTTTCTATTGATTTTAGTGACATATTGGATTAATCACTTCTTAAGTGTCGTTTGTAGTAAAAATGATAAAAGATTCGGATCACGATATGAGTGTAAAGATTGCAATGTTGGCTTACGTATAGATCCTTATTTCGAAATATATTATACAGAATTACATTACTAATCTTTACATATTAATATATTAACTAATTTGCGTTTCATAATTAATTATATTAAACATTTTATCGTAATGTCCTGTAAATATATAAATGCATATATTACCTGTGATTTTGTAAGCCTTTTCATATTAAACATATAAATTATACTTATCATATTGGAGCGGGGATTGTTTTATTCAGCACAGTTGTTATTTAACACTAGAATTATCGATAGTTAATAGTCAAAATAGTCAAAATGACTAGTCTTTAAAAAATACGTAATAATAGAATATTTTTATATTTGTTGATTTATTACTTTCTTGCAGAAGGAATTCCATGTTATGTAGTACGTTTTTGGTATTATTAATACATCTGGGATCCCTAAACGAGGGTTGACATATTTATAAAATTGTAGAATCAATCATTTTCATTGTTGTGGCATTTCTAGTATTAGCAACTAGAGATCTAGCGATAGAATTTTCCTGATAGCTGATATCAACATATCGAATGATATGCAGTAAAAATTTTTGAAACGTGTGGAAAATTGTACAAAACGAGGAAACTGGTTAATTGGGGTTCGATAAACAGACTGCAGGACCTGCAGGACATTTTGACTGGTATTGGTATAAGTAGCGTTGCTATAAAATTATGTTCAGTTTGAATACATAAAAAACAAAATAAAAATCATTATATAATTCTTTAGTTATCATTACGAAAGTCACTACATCATTGCGAAAAAATATAACATGAAGTAGGAATTTTAAAATAAAATTATAAAATCAGTCAATTTGACTGGTGTGGTAGTTCTAGCGTTAAGACTTAGAAAAACGTACATATAGCAACCATGCACACTGTGCGTATTTTTGTCCAGTGACAGTACTTCAGTGGGCTGAACTTCCAAAGCGAAAGGATTAAACACAGATACGTATGATTTTAATTTTCAACTTGAACGTTTCTCTCTTTCTTTGAAGAGAGCAATTTGATAAAAAAAATGGTACAAAATTCTGTAATTTTGATCATTCTGTGTTAAGATTGTAGTACATTGTTGTACAGGGTGGAGCGGTTAATTGGAGTCACCTAAATGTCTGAAGGAGCCACGCTGCTCAACTTGGCAAATTAAAATGCGTGAAATGATTACAAACATTGAATCATTAATCAAACTTCCTATAAGATACTGGCGTACCTTGGATCATTCTAGTGTCGGCGGTACACTTTTTATTGATGTTTCAACAACTCGTGCATGGAATTTTAAGAGGTCGTTGCGAAGGGAAGCAATCGATCTTCAAACACACGGTAATCTCAGCCATAGAAAAAAATTGCTAATGTCTTTAGAGACGTCTAGGTTTTTATGATTTTCGAACAGGAGAAGCATCTTCGTTTTTCTATCCGTTACACGATGTAAAAACATCTTTGAAAAAAATGAACTCGGTATTATTAAAGTTGAGGCTTCGCGTTCTAAAATGAGCCTTTTTCTTTCCTCGCCAAGTTAGAACTGAAGTTACAACAATTTAAATATCGATAATTTTTTCATTTTGCTCGCCAGTGTATTTCAGCATAAAATTTGTAACTTTATGGGCATCTCATATGCATCTCATAATAGAATTCTAAATAAAACGCAATTTCATAGAGCTTTCCAATAAGCGTAGCTTTCCATAAAAATTTGATACCGCGAAAATGAGACGCGGAATGAGTAAAAAATACTTTATTGGAAAATAACAGTAGGTGCAAATACTTTTCGTAGCCACTGAAGATATTCAGGTAATCGCATTTTACCGATCCGCACTATATAACCTTTTTCCGATACAAACTGCTACGTTGCATGTTTCTTATTTATTTATTTATTTATGTTTTTAGTGAAATACATTTGCAGTAGCCAATTGGATAGAGACATTTCTTCTTTACTGTAGGAAAATTTTAAAAGTGTAAGGGAAACTCTGTTCTTTGCTAAATGTCATCGTAATATCTGGCAAAATGAAAATAGTGACAAAGATTTGATCTGTAGACGTTTATTCATGTCGGATCAGCGATTTCAAGTTGCAGGAAAACTTACACGCGCATTTTTGTTATCTTCGTCGCTCATCCTCATTTAAATGCCGCACTGTGCGTCGCCAGAATCATTTTGAACACTGTGCCAAGTATTATATCCTATGTTCTTTTCTGAGTCTTGAAAGAAAAGTCTGACTTGACAGTGATTCTTCTCGAAGATTGATGAAAAATTTTACATTTTATATTCTGTATACATATATATATTTCAAATTGCAAATTGTATTATTTTCAGTTCACTAGAGCGTTTATAATATCGCCTGGCGATAGTTTATTTAATTTATAAACAACTTAGAATCCAACACAAAATACAAACGAAATAATAAAATTAATACTATATATATATATTAATTACATAATCCATAAAAATAAAATCCAACACAAAATACAAAGCGAAATAATAAAATTAATAAAAATAATAAAATTTATTTTATTATTTCGTTTATATTTTGTGTTGCATTCTATGTTGTTTATAAATTAAATAAACTCGCCTGGCGATATTATGAACGCTCTAGTGAACCGGGAATAATACAATATGCAATTTGAAATACTATCTCTAAAATACAGTTAATATTAACTGTATGAACCAAATAAAATAGTTTTAGCTGCAGCGTGGGTAGAACGATGCGTTTCGATAAACTTCGTCAAATACAAATTGTGTGTAACATTTCAATATTTTACGTCTCACGCGGTTTTGTAACCGCGAATTGTCGATGTTTAAAAAGCCATCTTGAAAATCGCGAGGCAAAAACGCGCACAAAATAGATATGAGAAGTTAAAATATACGTACCTGTACGAAACATCAAATATTCCAAAAATTATTAATTATTTACATAAAGATCGAACATGATGTAATATAGAGTCAGTGTATATAAAGATTACATACGATTATCTAACATAAATTCTAATAAAATTCTAATAATAATAACAATAATTTATACTTTAGGCCCATAGCCTATTATTTTGAGCAGGTTGTCGCAACCTCGTTCCTAGTTTCTTACGCTATACCATATTCTTACTTATTGCTCTTATTGCTATTGTATCGTGTTGTACAGCAAAATAAAGTGAGCTACACCGATGAGAAATATCGAAATTTTTGAAGAATTTATACCATCAGCAAACAATTCGGAGCGTAACGAAAAACGCTAATAAAAAGGATGGTACTGGCAGTTTTACCACTCAAGTGTTTATTCAGTTTCAAAATTCGCGGTGTTTCGTCTGGTGTTCCCAAAAACGTGGCTAATGGCGTTGAAAAAGTCTCGCGTTCTGCCTCGCTCCCCGTTCGTATTTCGATTTTTCCGCTGTTTGTTTTTAAAAACTGCAGCGGCACGTCCGGCTGTTACACGACGATCGATGTGTTCGAGTAATTTATCTATTTATTCTAGCGTCGTTTCGTCGTCCAGTAATCGAGCGTTTACGCGAGCGTGTCCTTGCATAATCCGATGATAGCGATGGATTTCGAGTTCTCAAAGTTACCAGTCGCTCTTGGTCTTTCCTTGGTCGTTTCCTTCGCCACGCGTTTTCCTCGCAATTAAAAAAATTTCAAGTAATTTGAAAATCGTCGTCAGATTATTTCAAGGTCGTTCGAGATCAACCGGAGAATATTTAAGATGATTCAATAGTGTTTGCAGAACCATTCGACATTTTTCGTAGCTAATGGAATGCTATTTCAAGATCATTCTGATACAATGGAATATTACTTTGAGGTTATTCTAGATCGCTACGATACTATTTCAAGTCGTTCTAGATCGCTAGGACATTATTTCAAGTCATCCTGAATCGCTAGGACATTATTTCAAGTCATTCTAAATCGCTAGGATATTATTTCAAGTTATTCTAGATCGCCAGGATATTATTTCCTGTTATCGTTGATCGGTAGGATATTATTTCAAGGTCATTCGTGGTTACCCGGTGACATTCAAGATTATACAATAAGACCAACGGTATGTTGTTTCAAGGTTGTTTAAGATCTGTGTAACACTCTTTTCCAATTTATTCAGGATGCTTCTGAGATGTTATTTCAAGGTACGTCAAAGGTCACGCCAATTTACTCACTGTCATTCACGATCGTCGAGGGTCATGTTATAATCGCTCGAATGTCATGTACCAGCGATTGCAACTCATCCTAAGGTTATTTAAGGATTATCTCGAGGTTATACAAGACGAGATTTCAATTGAAGATCGATTAATCAATCTCTATATTCAATTTGACATCTCACGTTGTACCATTATAATTATTCGAAGGTTGTGTAAACGTTGTACAGAAATTAGCGTATCTGGAACCTCCAGAAGACTTTCGAACGCTTGCAAGCTGACGATACTTCAACTGCTCAGAATCCAAATCGAGATCCTGAAAATTTTTGTAACTTTTCGAGAGATCCGAAAATGTTATCAAGTTAGTTACACGATATATGCGTGGAGTTAATTTCAATCGACAGTTTCTTCAAGTTTTTGCTTGATCCGATTGGAATCAATTCGTAGCTGTCGCTAACGAAAGCTGATGAAGCTCCCGTTGCACAGCAATGAGCCGACTTCTGGACTTGAGAGACGCCTAGAACGTTGCGGAATCGCGTAAATCGTCCCGGCGAGTTTCCATCTGTCCTACTTCTTGCTAATGATACATTGTAGAAAGTTTAGTCTTACACAAATCCGAGTTAGGAAACGGTCCGCTTCGCCGACGCTCCGTCGTGATTCCACGCTTATGCCATTTTCGATATTCTGTCAGATGTTCGATATTTTATTAGGGTAGGCTGATTCCCTAGGGTCTTATTGATCAGTTCGTTTATTCAAGTAGTTCTCGTACGTATGTGTCGGATATAATCTTGCTCACGAAGCTTCTGGGCAATTTCAGAATTTTTATTTTGCTATTTGCCAATTGTCAATTACGTATATGACATTATGCATATGAGATATGAAATTAGGTCTATGAGATATATGAAATATGTGAAGGGTATGGAGTAGATAAAGTAGCTATATGAAGTACGTAAAGTAGCTATAGGAAGTATATGAAGTAGGTATATAAAGTACATAGAATAGGTATAGAAATAATATGAAGTATATGGAGTAGATTAAGTAGGTATATGAAGTATGTAGCATAGGTGTAGAAGGTATATGAAATGTATGAAGGGTATGGAGTAGATGAAGTAGGTATATGAAGTATATAGAATAGATATAGAGTAGATGAAGTAAGAATATGAAGTACATAAAATAGATATGACAAGTATATGAAGTATATAGAATAGGTATAGAAAGTATTATATATGAAATATATGGAGTAGATTAAGTAGACGTATAAAGTATATAGAATAGGTACAGAAGGTATATGGAATAGATGTATGAGATATATGAAATATATGAAGGGTATGGAGTAGATGAAGTAGGTGTATGAAGTATATAGAATAGATACAGAAAATATATGGAGTAGATGAAGTAGGTGTATGAAGTATATAGAATAGATACAGAAAATATATGGAGTAGATGAAGTAGGAATATGAAGTGTATAAAATAGATATGAAAAGTATATGAAGTGTATGGAGTACATGAAATATAGATGAAATAAATAGGTATATAAAGTACATAAAATAGCTATAGGAAACATATGAAGTGTATGAAATAATTATGTGTATTATATGAAATAGGTATATGTAGTGTACAAAATAAGTATAGGAAGTATATAAATTAGTTATAGAAAGTACATGAAATAGATATATAAAGCATATAAAATAGGTATCAGAAGTACATGAAATGTATGGAGTAGATAAAACAGATATAGGAAGCACATGAAGCGTATAATATATGGATCAGGTAAATAAACTACACATGTAAAATATACGACATAATTTAAGTATACAAGATTACAAATAATTATTTGTACCATAATACATCGTCGAAGCAGGAGAATGAGTCGTTTTCATGAAGAAGTTGATCAAGCCCCATTGAAGTAGTCCTCCATCGTTAGCTACCATACTTTTGGCCATTGGTCGTTACTCATAATTGTCACAATTATTATTAGTTTATAATCGGTACTGATTGTTACAAAGTGAACACTTGTGTCTGCCATTCACGTGTTTCGGATAGAGTACGTAAACTCAGTATGTAGCAAATGTGCTGTGTGAAATGTCTCGGGATTTGTGCATTTTCCAGTGGTTAATGTCAACGTATTACGCCTTTATACCGACAACCAGGCACAACACAGCGTTATATTATTAGTCGATTTACATTTACTCCCCTTACATTCACGTGTGCTCGCACTATTTGTTCACACGTGTGTTTACACACTGACCGATGGAATATTCAACGAACAATTATCTTATCGAGCACTGTACACGTTAAAGTGCTTTGCGTTTTCATTATATCGCACGATATTGGATTTCGTTGATGATCGTTCGTGGGAGTTTAACGTATTCAGCGTGCTTTTTCCTTTTTTTTTTATTAACTTACCAGGTATATTTAATTTTTATTTTTTCCAATTTCCTAACCGTTTTATATCTATACAATATAATCGGCAAGCGGAGCTCGAAATGTTTTTTATTTTATGATAAAACTTTTTCCGGAATTATTCGCGAAATTACGAAATATCTGTGCAATATTTCCGTCGGTCTCTGTTCGTTTAACACTTTTATAGAATTGTGGATTCCTTTTATGAAAGCAATCCACCAGGAGATTATTTTACAGTACACTGTACACTCTTTGTTGCATATTATTAAAACGTATTTCATACGGACATAAATTGTTAATTTACTTCATGTTTAAGAGGAGTTTATTTTTAACTTACCAGCAATTTTCTATAATATATTTGCTATACGAGTTGTCAGGTTTTAATCGATTCATGCACATATATCCTAAACTATTGGAGAAAGTGTTTCGAATAAAGCTTACTTTGTCTCAAGAAGGACGTATTGTGATAAATTTCATCTAGATGGACGTGTCTTCGAGATTTCATCACTATTGTTTCTTTAAATGCAACTACACACCTGTTTTTATACACATGTATTTATGTATTTTTTAATTCTCTTTAAAAGCACGAAAGTATTAAGAAACCGTAAAAGTATTGGGTGGAAAAATGATTATTAGCTTAAAAGACATTTTAACTTTAATCTCGTGAAACGTACCGTGAAGGCAAAAGAAGAGTAAACGCAGTGTTTTTATAATTCATGTTTCCCTTTCATACACTCAATTTTATAAAATGAACATTGGAAGATCTTTTAAATTAAACATTTTCACGCGCAGGTACCTTTTCTTTCAGAGTATTAAAGATTGCATCGAATGATGGATAAAAAATGTATATGTAGCTCCATTAAAAAAAAAAAAAAAAATAAAAAAACAAAGGTCGCCTCGAGATCTCGAAAACGCCTCCAGTTAAACAAAACTGTTGTGGGAAGCTTCATTTGAAACATTTTTCCGAATAATTTATTTAATACTTTTTCGGATAATTTATACATGGAAATTTGCATAGATCAATAAAAATAAACCATCCTGTATATTCAATATGTATATCAAACCAACGATATTCTACTATACTACTCTATATTGTTCTATTATATTCTATAATATATTCAATGATAAATCACTGGATCAACATGATTCACGTATTTCATCGTGACGAAATTGTTCACCAATATCTGTCGAAGCGTGAGATCGTATGAGAAATGTTGTTGCCGCTACACTTATAGAGATCATGCTATTTCTCGTCCATCGTATTTTCAATGCATTGTGCGCGTCTGAACCGATATAATCTTTTGTGTCCAGCCTTCAGGCAAACAGTCACGCTGAAAAAGCGATACTCGTGTGCAGATTATGTACGTAGAAAAGATTTCGAATGGTTACGCTGACCTAATTCGCGGACAAGTAGGTTTACCGAAGCTTTCGATCGCGGCACACGTAACGCGACTCAATTTTTCCCTGTTTCCGCCCCTTACCCCTTTGCTCCGTTTCTCAAAGACGAACACAGTCCTACCAATGTACATTGTTGGGAAGGTATTCTCCGAGTTCTGCAGTTTATAAACTCGTTTCGAATGACGAACGTGATCAAGTTTCACGATCGTTGTACGCGCACCAGCATAGTTCGAAAGATTCGAAACGGAAGATTAAATAAGTTCAGGTATAAATTCTTCTTGCAAGTGTAGATAATTTCCGAGACGGAGTATTTATTACGTAGAGAATGAAATACCAGACAATGTTCCGCGAACGATGAAGTAATTCGTTTCTGTTTAGATGTTACAGTTTCCTTTCGATATTTCTAAAGAGACGACAGAGAAATTAATGTTATTCTATTTCCAAGCGACAAAAAAGAGAAAAACTACTAACTTCAAACTACTAAAGAAATGCAAATTGTACGCGAGAAATGTACCAAGAGCCCCTACGATATTAGTGTAAATTAAAAATTATTAATTTAATTATTGATCTAAATTAATCCACAAAGCAACACGCTGCAAAATGTTACCTTTTCTCTATCCTCAACTCTACGTAAACCCGCATTGATCGTCTTTATCGAATAAGATATAGAATACACAAATGACTAACCAAAAAATAAATTAAATAATAACAAATTAAATAGCCTACACTCCTCGGCAAAAAGATAACCCAGGTGTGCTATCTTTAATTTCTCAACGACGCGTGTAAAGTTTTTCGTCCGTAACGTATAATATTAAAACATTATGAGCTCAGAATATGCGGTTCGTTGAAAATAATTAAAAATATTATGAGGTTTAGTGTGTAAGAAAAAATTTGTCTTATTTTAAGAACGAGATGATAACACATGTACAATAAGAAAATAATAATCAACATAAATTGTAACTAACAATAATTACTTATCTAATAATAGCTACATCCCCCTTTATTTTCTATTATTTCTATTGTACAATTTGGTATCGATTTATATATTTTCTGGATATAATTTTGACTTAACGTATCCCGTACAATTGCATTTTTTAATTCTTGTACGTGTTGATACTGCTTTCCATTCCCGAAATTTCTAATTATTTACTCGACAGGCGTAACAGATATCTGAATCGATCACTCAACTTCCACCGTTTTCTTGATTATCGCGTTTGTCTTTAGGAGGCTTCAGGGATGAAAATCAATCTGAAAAAGAGGCTCGAACTTGTATGTTTATCGTAACACGATTGCAGGCGACAAATTCCACAGGCGACGTACTCCTTTCGATTTGTCGTAATGCCAAAGGTCGCCGGGCGGCCTTGAAGACTGCGTGCGTATCATAAGAGGATTCCTAGTAATCCAATATGAGGTACGTGCTAACTCCTCGATAACGTTGCCGGTACGCTGGTGCACGGTCAGCACGAGATTGCGGTAGGTCAATATGCAATGCAAACTAACGTGCTTCCCGACCATTGTTTATCGTTCTGTCGGTAACTTATTGCTTGCATTACGGTCGTCTTATTCCCTTTAAAAGGAGGGATTGACGTTTTTTTATTGATACTACCACGACAGATAAATATCGAGGGTTTCAGGATGTAGAAAATAGCGGTCGTTAAAATAAGTAATGACTT
Source organism: Bombus terrestris (assembly GCF_910591885.1). Lineage (NCBI taxonomy): Eukaryota > Metazoa > Arthropoda > Insecta > Hymenoptera > Apidae > Bombus > Bombus terrestris. Next base: position 8,731,579 of record NC_063273.1, read on the forward strand.
TGTATATTTAGTGGGGACGAAAGGACGTTGCGGAGGAATATCGATGTTCTGTTGTGGATGTTCACTTCGACAGGGACGAAATCCGAATATTTATTTCAAATTCACGATATTGAAATATTAATCATGCGGCCGATTTATGCGTTAGGAAGTGTGAAGTAAACGCGCGATGTAGCGTGGTATTTAATAAAACGATGCGTATAGAAATTATTGAAGTAGGAAATTTGTATGGAGTACGGCGGAGAAGAATGTTGGAAATGTTCGCAGTTGAATGGCTTGCTCTTGAACGCTTTCGAGGATGAAACGAACGTATTCAGAGATTTTGATATTTGTAAACATGTACTTGGTCTGAAGGAAATACTCGAACGATATCTATCTTATATTCTATTCAACGTACGCGATGGAATGTTTCATTTAGATTTGGAATACGACGTTTATATATCGCGAAGCTGAACCGTCCAAAGTTATCATAGATGAAATTTTACTTCATAGAAATTTCATTTTAACATCATCGTTTCGTAATGATACTGTTACAATATTATTTAGAAGCTTCGTAAACGAACATTATCTTTACACAGAGCGTCAAAACGACTTTCTTTGATGATAAACACGTGATTTAGCAACCAGATATATTCACTGCATCAAGACAAACACATTTTTTAAATATAAAACTAGCATAGTATAATTTGCAGACAATATCAAACATATTCGTCTATAAAAATATGTAAAAATTCTAGGATATGAAAGGGTTGAGCGCAGTCGATAGGAAAAATCTCGTTCGACGAGATTCCTGAAAGCTTAAAGGACCGTGAGAATACGGATGAAAAACGATGTACGTATAGTACGTACGTAGAAATATTGAATACCGTGGGACACGTTGGAAATGCATAAGATGGCGTGATGTCTTCGGGCGATAGACGCCCGACGGTTAATTTAATTTTGCTCGAGACGTCCCCGACGAAACGTTAAAATTATCGGGATTTTACAACTTACATTGACAACTTTTCTCTTTAATGGTTTCCTCTCGCTGAACGGGATGGAAATAAATTTTATCGACAAACACAATGGCCGGCGTGCGATGTTTAAACTCTGTAATTTTCGTATCTTTCGAAGTGCGCGTAATGAAATAAAAGTTAGGACAGGAAATACTGAGAATTTCTTCGAGCGGCCCCTGTTTCACCAAATTAATAAAAGACTCGTGGAACGTGCGATCGACGGCTAAACCGCGTCTGCAGCGGCGAAATTACTACAATTAAATCCGAAAAATTGTTCAGGAGCGAGCTTTCCAGTTATAAGTTCGTTTCGTCCGTTTCCGCATTGAAATTGAATCGGTAAATACTTACGCGAAACTTGTAACGTAATTCACGAAGAACGTAGTTCTAGGATGTTCGAAGAATAATTTTCGACCACCATAAACAATTGGTAATCAAAGTTGCTCTCTGTTAGTCGCTAGTGTTAGAAGCTCGCGGAATTCTTATTAATTTAGTTTGGTATACGAACGAACGAAATAAAATTATAATTGAAAACAACGCAGATTTCTCTCAACTCTTCCATTAACAAAGACAGAAGGCTGGCGGAAGATTCGAAATAGAATAATTTCTTTTTACCAACTTCTATTATTTTTCATGTTGTAACACCAACGCAATGAGACCCTCGATGAATAATAGAAATTGTATTCTCGTTGGTTGAAATTGATATTTTCTTCTGTCACCAGGGTAATCTATTTTATATTTGAAACGGTGCTTTGTGGGCTTGTTTCTCTGCTTGGAGAGATATTTCTCCAGGGGTGGTATCACGACTGGTACATATTTTTTCCCTCGCGTTCAATCGATCATCGATTCTGCCAACGTAAATGGAAAGGAGGAGGTGCACAATGTGTCGTGACAACCACGCGTTCGTGATGAATACGACGCGAGAAGCTCTATTCCTGCGCGTTTCCTTGCTCCCAGCATGCTCCAGGTAGTATCCTTGCGATCCTTGCGATTGTTGTTGATACAATCGTGTTTCTTTTCACTGATCTTTTATACATGAAAGGTCCACGGGAAGAAAGAAGAATGCCAAGTTTCAATGTTCCTCAGAAAGCGAGAATATCTTTCTCAATATACAGTACATGTAAAAAGAATAGAAAAGGATAATTCATATAAACATTCAAATTATTCATATAAACATATGCTGTTTATGTTTTATTTCTGTTTGTGAGATATAAGGAATTTTTTAATGGGAGCAAACCTATTGAAGGTGTTGAGATACTAAGATTCAGAACAGGACAAGCTTTTGGAAAATTTGGGAACCAGACTCGTGCAAAGTAAGAATTTTTAGCATTTTCAGTTGATTGTATATCTAAAAAGAATAAAAGAGTCCGTACAAACATATGCTCTATCTATGTAAGTTTATGAGATATAATGAATTTTGTAAACAGAGCAAACTACTGAATTGAAATATTAAAATTCAGAATGGAACAAGCTTTTAAATGTATTTGAGAAGCATCGTCCGTGACGACACGTCTACAGGTTTGCTTTGAAACGCAACGTCATTTTGTGCATTTTCTGTGAAGTGGATTAAATATGACAAAATCAGAATAGAAAATTCGTTAAATATCATAAAGGAACGCAGATAGAACATATGTTTATATGAACCTTATCCATCGTTTTTAATACGATAAATAACACAATTGTATACAAAATTATATACGACAGTACAATAAATAATTTAATTTTATACGATCAGCTGCCGATGTGGATGCCAGATATTCTGTTGTACCCTGTACGATGTCACAACTTCATATTTTTTCATAAATATTAAAATATTAAAAAAGAAAACGTTTTATTTCTCATTTTATTCCGCGTCATTTTCAACATTTACTTGCAATTCCCAGTAATATATAACACACTGAACCGTAAAAAATAAGAAGTACATTGTGTACGAATCACTTTCTTTCAACTATGTGCAGCTCAGGAAATTCTAATTGAAATTAAAACGACATAGCAAGTGGTAAAGGGCACACACGAGAAAATTCTCCATTAAATTAAAATTCCCCTTTTTCTTGTGGACTCTTCATATGCGTATAACAATGTATAGCACAATAATACGATAATCTGCATTGGAATATTTGCAAAAGGAAATAAAGGGAAATTTATTTCAATTTATTTCGCAACGTTTTATTCCAATGGAGAATCGTAATATTTTAAATTATTGTGAGACAAATATTTTGTCAGTTGTCGTTGCTCTTTGAACTCTCAAATCGTTTTGTTTTCGCTCTTTAATCATCGTGTTTTTACGGTTATGCATCAACTAATAGGTTCGTTTAACCATCACTCTTGCAGATTGAATTGATTTCATTGAAATATACTCGATTATACTATACGCATTTTCTGATTAATAATTAATAACAGTGTGTAACTATTTCCAGCATACAGCATAGATATAAAAATTACAATTTTCCTCTTACATTTTTTTCACTAGTTTTTCATAATCATAATTTTTCTCGTCCCACTTCGTAATCTACATTCTACATTATTTTCTCCGAGGTTATAAATACATATTGCCGATAGTATATAATTTATAACGTTGTAACTAGTATACAAGTATGTTGCAATATCGTATCATTTTTTATGAAATATAGCGTGGCATAATTTACGATATACAATCACGCAATATCGATGTGCGTAACATACCACGACACGGTACATCGATTTAAAATGACAATTTTTTCTCTCATCTACTTTGATAACTAACGCTAGAATCATTGAAAATGAAGAAACGAGACTCGTATGAAAGAAAAATGGAAATAAAAGATACACGAAGAAACACTCGATGCAAGGAGAAACACGAGCTTGCATGCGTTTTTTAGAAATGCAAGATTCTCAAAAATGTATGCTGTTCTATTTGTACTATTTAAATTTAAAAAAAAAAAAAATACTGTTAATCCATAACACTTCCATGAAAAATTATGAATTACCACTCTGATATAAAGTTGCATTATCAAGTACAGTAACTAGCAATGTTTTTTTCTTTTGTAGTTAATTTTTTCCCGATACACGTTTTGCATTCTTTATGCAATTTTTTCTAAGACTGGAAACTTGGTATTCGAAGCGCGAGTCAGCGCAGTGAAGATGCTGGCGATCGTAATTTTCATTTCCCTCCAGTTTTATCTCACAGTCTCTCCTTTAATATAGAGGACAGATATTTTTCCATCGCAACGTGTTAAGAACGCTCAGCTTTAATCTATTGGGAAGGCAACTAAGTGTTTGGAAATGGCAACATCCGCAAACACTTAGTTGCCAACCCAATAGATACATCCTATGTAACAGTAGGAAATTTGCCAACAGTTAGATCGTTCGCAAAAATTTGATATCCGATGTGCAGCGCGAAAATCGGTTGCTTCGACAATTATCTCTTGTCCGTATTTTCGTTTCGTAGCAAATAGAATTTCAAATTTGTAATTATCAAAGCAGAATAGGAAGCTTGAGATTTCAATTTTCGTACTTTCCTGTTCCCTTTCATGAGAACGATACGTATCTGGATTATTTGATTTTTTATCATTTTGCCAATTACTAAATATCACAGGTCCATCGATATTAGTTAAAGTTAAAGTTGGAATTGCAGCAGGTTTCGCGATTTTATTCGAAATCAAATTTCTCAAGCCCACGATAAAAAGGCTTCGAAGCGTTTTCATTAAATGGAAAAATCTCTCGCTGGCTTGCTCGTTCTTTCCATTAGAACTAGCCGACATCGGAAATTAACTAATCGTCTACTAAAATTTCATCGCCTTTTCCTCCTTGTCGCTATGGTGCAACACGATGCAACGATTGTGCTCTTTCATCGTTTCTCTCGGTAACACTTCCAGCTGTACAATTATTTTGTCAGCGTTTTTATCGGGCCCATTCGGTCTACGTAAAAGAAACATACACGTACTCAGAAAAAAAAGAAAACTAAACACGAAGAAAGAGAAAAATTCTTCATGAGATAATCTCATCGATCAGACTATGTTCGTCCTCATCTCGTCGAATGCGCGAAGAATGGAAATTCTGGTCAGTAGCCGAGCTCGATGACAGGAAACCGTTGGTCTACGAGTCGATAGTTTATCGATGACCTGGATAGCTAATTAATCGAATTCCAGAGGAAAGATCCGACGAATTTGCCGATACGGCAAACAGCATGGCTAATTCTTCGGAGAACAACGGAAATTCGGGTCGTTTCTGTTCATTACGAGCTGATATTGTTGTCACACCTATCGAGAAATCTGCTTTGTCTAGAATGATTATACTCCATGCTTTCTTTGCCATACTCTTCTTCCTAACCCTATCATAGTTTGAATTTTATTCGCTTATTGGGGAAGGCAAGATTATAATTATTATAAGATTAGACAGCGCAGAAATTCTTCAGCTTTTTAAGCTTAATGTTCCATTTAGGGCTTTCAGCGAGCTTCCATTATTTCACACATCTTTCTGCAACACTATCTGTAACAATCGTATCTGCAAATATCTCAATTTACTCGGCCATTTGCCCCATCTTTTTTGTGAATCTGATTTAACAAACATGTCAGAAATGTCTTCGATAATTCGTGTCTATTATCGCAACATGAGTGATTTCCTATTAATTGTTCGTTATTTGTTCACTTGTACCGATCTTTGTCTGTAGCAAAGGGTGTTACAAGTATAATAAATGTAACGACACTAACAACAACAATTGATTATAGCTTCTCACCTTGGTCTGAAAATTGGAAAGAAGTAAATTAGATAAATAAAGATAAATAAATTATTTGGTAGTGGTATTGTAACGTAGATATCAAATAGGAAATACTGTCAAGTAATTAAAATAGAATGCCAAGATTTAGAAAAAAATTATACAGGTAGATTTTCTGGCTAGTTAAGGCGAAGTCAGTGTTAGAACTTGTGTCAAAAGGGATCGTCCAGCAATGTATTCGCATAGTAACCTCTAAATTACACGGCATTACAGCGGGTTAATCCTTCGGCACAGGTGATCGATACCGGGAAAAATAGGTTGCTCTATTAAATATGTAAATTCAATGCCTCTAGATTTAGCCATAATAGGAGCCATTTCATTCGTTTCGCGGTAAGCTTGAAATTTCGTTAGATCTGTGCATCGAGCGAAGCAGAAACAAACTTTGAATTCCGTGTAACAATGCAAATTAATATTATAAAAAATAATTAGTAGAGTTTACAAAGTAATTAGATTTGAAAAGTTCGGCGAATGGAATGCTTGTTTCACCGTCGCTGGATTTTAGGGATGAAAACTTTCGAAAAAGCACTAAAATTAATTAGCTAAATATTCGGCTAGCAACGTCGTTCAAAATTCCAATTAACGTTATATTTCATTTGTTATCGTAAAATATGCAAACTCTCGAGATTCCGAAAAATTAATCAGTTAAGTATTCACCGAAATTAGTCAACTATTTGCTACGACGCGCATCGGTTACTTTAATTATACATATTTATTTATCTTATTTACCTCGTTTACATAAATACGCGTTCCCTCGAAAATCGATGAATTCTCAATTTTTAATAAAAGCGAGATTCGTACGATTGCGCCGCAACCAACACAACGTAATCTTTCCAAACGCCAGGCAAAAAGGCGAAAGCTTGTCTCCCCGATCGTCGATACAACGACCTTGACGTCACGTAAAACAGCGAAAGCAGTCGTTCTTCGTTCGCTCTTCAAGAGACGGCTGTCCTTCCAGCACAACCCCGAACCAACCCCCTTCCAACACCCCCCTCCGGCATTGTGCGATTGTCTCGGGAAGTAGGTCGGCACAATCAGTCCTCTGCAATCGCACAGATAGTGCACCGGCTGGCTACAAGTTCGCTCTCGAAATTCTTCCTCCTCAGCCTAGCGTACAACACGAGATTCACCTAATTTCACCACCTTCGGTTACTCATGAATTTTTTGTCGTAGGGAAAATTCTCCGGCGGGAAATTTATTCCCTTGAAGCAAAATAGAATTATGGTATCGGTAGTAGAGTTTTCGTTATCTTGTCTTTGATCGCGCGATATCATCGATACAATACGAAGGTTATTTGTCACAAAAGCCTCAATTCCAATTTCGTTGAATTTCAGATTTGTCGTCGGGAGAAGCGATCGTGGCAAGCCGTGGCCAGCGTGCATGTTGCTCAGAACCTTCCCCTTTACGACATAGCTCAAGGTCAAGGTCATTGGAGTTGAGTCTCCGCTTCCGTGCATAATTACCGATTATTTATGTAACTTTTTCGCATGACATGCGATTTCCAACTTCTTTAGGACGTACGATATGATGTGACGATTTTGTCTTGGAGCAGCTACTCATTGACGTTAGAAATTGATCTCTGACTTTGAAACGTGTGTCGTTGTCTTTATTACTTTCTTCTTCTGTTTTCATCCGCCACTTTCCTTCTTTGGAATATTCCCAATCATTCGGAACAAGTAGCAAATGGAATGGGTTAAAGCTTTTGAATTTACGAAGAAAGCTCTTCTTCTGTGCAACTTTCTCTATACGAGACACGCAATCTTGTATTCTTCGTCGCAATCCGAACAATCAAACTCCTTATTTTAATTTTCAGTTATTTTCACCTTCCCTGGCCATTTGTTGAACATTCTAGGAGGCGAAAAAATGAACGTAAACGCAGAAAGTCGAGCGATAGAGTAACACCGGATGGGAAAGGGTCGAGCCAAGGCGTTTCGGGTAATTTCGCGAGCTAATATTTGCTCCATCAATCAAGCATCTAGCGTCCTTGGCAGAAAAAACGGCCAGGTTACCGCTAGTCGGCCGCACCTGGTTGGTTCTATCGCGTCGAAAGATGACCCTACTCGCCCTCTTTTCCTCTTTCTCGATCGTTCCACCTTCGCAAGAATTTCCGTCGTTAACAACCTTCCAATTATCATCAAATTCACGCATCAACCCCTCTTAGTACATCTAACAAATTGCTAGGTTAAAAGGTGGTAGATAAAAAAAAGAATTTCGCGCTAGTAGTAGGGGAAAGAAATCGGTTCGGCAGAGATTTAAATCCCACCTGCCACGTACAATGCATAGAGTTATATGTTTTAAGTATTAAAAGTAGAAATACTCCACTACACGAGATACGAAAGTATCGCTAAAACCTGATTCATGTTGGCGGTCAAAGGTGTTGCAGATTATGCAGAGCGCGAGCATATTACGATTAACACGTTCGTCCGACCGCGTCGTAGATATTACATTTTATTATAACTGTTGAGAATTGTGGATCTTAATCGTGGAAATAAAAGTAAAGGAACACTAAGGTTACACTTAGAATTCATATTAAAATAGTTTTAGATTTATTCAATAAACGATTTCCAAGATCTGCGTCGATACACATTTGCACGCGTCTCAGCACTTTCTTTGTCTCACCATCTTCCATACCACACTGCCAACGGAACAGTTACATTTATCTGTTTTTCGATACATCGCGCACACATATACTTCCACACAATCATATTTACATACGTGTGCCACTACTACGCGGCCAATTTAATCTAGCACACAGAATTGTACATATCTCAATAGTGACAAATACTCACAGACAATTCGAGTTTGGAACCGTAGAGAGACGACTGGAACGCGATCGATCGTTGCGATCAGGTGATCGCGTCTCCTGACTATTCGAGTCAATCGACTGTGTATTAACCGGAGACGCGCGTATTGTACGCGGTAAAAGTGCAACTTGAATCGAAGCAATAAATAATAAATTGCAATTCGGACGCTTGCGAAGCATAAGTAAAAAATTAAATATACCCAGTGTCTAAGAAGGAAGTAGGCAAGAAAAAGAATAAATGAATAAATCACGGGTGTGAGGAGAAAGACGGAAAGGAAAGAGCGTATTTCATAAAACATTCGTTGAATTCGTTTGAAGAATTTAGGTTTCGAGGGACTGAGTCGACGTGGCAAGCGAACTGATGTCGTTACTCACAGAGTTCACAGTTTCACAAATGCGACTAATAGGATCCCTAGTGGAGGAGGAAGACAAGTGTCTCTGCACAAGGAAAGGTTGTGCTAGTCTTAACGGTCGCGTAGGTGCATGCAAGTTGACATGCTATTTCTTGCGACTAAAGTCACGTAGTTCGCTGTAATTTCGGTACAAACTCAATTTAAACGCTCGTTCTCCGTGTTCCCTTTCGACTGTCGATGGCGGTCTTGATCGTTATGAAACCGACGCCACGGTCAACAATTTTTCGTTTGACTCGACTGAACGTGCAAACGATCTTGACCGATGCTTGAACAAGCTTAAACAGTACGAACCACAGTGCAACTACTTTATACACTACCATTGTATTTATTCTAGTTATTGTTTGGGATAGTATCTTGTATCGTACTGTTGAATGATATGAACGTCGTTTAATGTTTAACGTTGATATGATCGTCGTTTAATGATCCATCGCGTCGTTAATGACGTTCAATGAATAAAGGCGAGGATATCTCGAAGACTTGGTAGACCGTTATGTTATTCGTATGATAGCGCGATAGTAATTAAACTCAATAATAAATTCAGTGGTTAAAGACGGCGATTAAAAAATAATGAAGTAGATATAAAAAAATCGGAACGGCGCAGAGAACGATTTTTTGATCGTCTTCAGTTGTGAGCTATCATTCAGTGCTGTGAAACATTAACTGTACAGGAATTGTTCGTCACGAAGATTTAAAAACATTGGGCAGGCTATTACAGAGCGTTTATAACTTTCTCGAGTGTTTTGAAAGGAGCAAATCCTTGCTCGCTTTTTCATTTATTCGCTTCATTACAGACCCGTTAAAAAAGAATTGTCCACTTCTGGCTCGTAGATTATTTCTCAAACTGCGAACTGCTGAAACGCTCGTAACACGCACGACTGATTAATAGCTTTGACAAAGGAGGAACTTGGCGTTGCATATTTTGCGTTCTAAACTTGCTGACGCTGTACCTCTCTGGTATTTGCTACGGCGTTCATTGTCAGTGGTCGTGACACAGTGAATAAGTTGGGTTAAACGTCTGACACACGCTTCGATTTTCTCTTCTTATTACGTTACTTTTAAGTTAATGTGTTACTTTACGTTACAACACGCATGGGAAGAATACACTGACCACGCTACAAATGAAACGATAATTAGATTATTTTGAAGAAACGCTGAAATCGGGTCGATTCATTCGCTTGACAACAGTTCTATTAGGAATTTTATTTGACTGGATGATTTAACAAAAGACACGCGCAGAGTGTTCTAATTATAGGATAATTGGAATTGTTTTAAGGAAAGTTGCGACTTCAATGGGGTGAATTATCACTGAGCCAGAAACTAATAGTTTCTCGTTGCTCCGCATAAGGCTGTTTAATACTTTATTCTGGCGAAGCGTTTTCATAAACAAGTTCTATTTTCAATGGTTTTCACGGATCATTAACGACTCTCGTAATTCTGTAAACGAAAAGAGGGTCAGGGCATATGTTCGATATGAAAATTACAACGCTAACGTGATCATTACAAAAATCAGTGTACATTTTCAAAGACGTGCTATTGGTAGATCGCTTGTGTATTTAATTTTATATTTTTATATTTAATTCAACTCTTATAAATTGCGACTAATATTAGGTTGTCCGGAAAGTTTCTTTCCTTTCATAAGGTGATAATAAATGAACAACAATTTCTGTTTTATATTATTTTATTGAATTAGGTATGACCCATTTCGTTCTATTTCTATTATTATATTCGTGCATAATTCAATAACCTTATATAAAACAAAGAACGTTATGCGTCTATTATTTCCTTATAAAACGAAAGAAACTTTTTGAACAACAATACAATGACTTTTTCGAATTATTTCAAAACAATAGTAATAAATTACTTTTTTAATTAACTTTCTTTCACCTAAAACATATGCAAATTTTGAAGCAACCTTTAAGCTTTCGTTTACGTAGACAGTGTCATAGATCTGTATCTAATATTCCGTATCAACGCGTCCAATCAATTTATCCCTGACATCGTCATCATTAATCGGTTGAACGAATTATCCTAAACTGATTCGTTGCTACGCCAATCACAGGCTACACGCGCGAATCGAGTAACTAACGCATAAACTAGAATATCATAATTCCATCGCTTCTAAAAAAACCTTTAAAATTTACATTCGTACTACGCGTCTCGCATAGCTTATCCCCTCACATTGTTTACACGTGATCGCGATATTTCGCAAGCAGGCGCAACGAAACAGTGGATTACGTTAAATGTTATTTCTATTCAAGCTCGAATTTCGAATCTATCAACATTCGCTCGCGAAGTAACGCGACTAATAAATATGGATTTCAAAAAACATAGATTCCGTCTAGACGCTATCTATATCCTGGTGATGTAATTTTATATTTCTAGAAATTGTACGCAGAGATTTGTTTTATTTGTTATTCGCTGTTCAATTTTTGAACAAGTACTTTAGCAATTTCGTGTATGTAGAATCGTTTGTGATAAATTTATACATTTATCTGTATTTAACTATTTCATATTTATTTCATATCTAATTATGAGATCTGGTTTAATTTCCCATAAGCGCACAGATGTTCGCACAATTACATTTTTATGAATATGAAGAAATGTTTTTTATATGGAGGGCAATTACTTTGATTTATTACAGTCGAGGTTTCAAGGCTGATGACTTATTTGTACATGTCAGCAGACTTTCAAATACGCATCAGCGTAATCTGTAATCTAGAGAATTTAATTATCGTAGATGTAAACGTTGAGCATCGTGGATTGCAAGCGAAGAAGGAGAATTAGTGAAGAACGAATTACTCGATTATTAACTTAATAATAATAATGGTGAAGTTGTTAGTATTCAAAGTTTATAATCCCATTTGCGATGCTATATTTGTATTATGTAAGGAAAACGTAGTCAGGAAGAAAATTAATTGCGAAATATTCGCAAGACGAAAGTTGGCAATTTATCTTCTCACGCATCAGATTGAAGAGATATAACTACTTTCTCTTTATCTACGACCTTCGTTGACCCTGAGCGACTGCGTATTATCGTATAATGAAGTTGTTAGAATGTGACTTATGCTTGTGCATTTTCACCAACATATTGTTCTATTAAAAGAGAAAAGTTTATCACCTCGTAATCGCTTCTTCCTCTACATCATTTTATACAAATCTAAAAATTTATCTTCCCGGAATACTCAGCCTTATTTAATAACATATCTTTTATATTATTTATATTTGCAAAAATATCTAATTTAATCTTAATTTACACTTTAAAGGTTCGAAGATCTATGCACGATCAAATCTGACCTATCGATTATTTACAATTTTTCGTATCATTTTCTTCATATATTTATCCCAAATTCTTCTTACCATTTAACAATCATTTATACATCATTTATGCAACACTCGTACTTCTACGAAATTACACGTCGATGATGCTCAATTCGATCGTGCATTATTACCAAGGAATAACAAACTTCTGCCTAGCAAGTTTCATCTCTCGTTTTACCTACGCACGTAAGTCACCGAAATCATCCAATTGTCACACGTTCTGTGTCACACGCTGTACAAACATCATTCTCCTTGGCTCAAGCCGCGCGAATCTAGCTCATCGACGAGTATATATATTTATCTCCTCTCGAAATTAGAACGCACAGCGTCTAAAAAGAGCTCGTACGTGATTTTCGATGGTACGCCAGACGAGAAATATCGGTTAGATGAAAAGCAAAGGATGCCATTTTTCAGGAACGATCGATAGAACTTGTTTTGACGCTTTTTGTCGCAGCTATTCCTTAGCGTCGCGGCGCTACGATACGGAGATAACCTCGCGATAATATATCGACGTGGTTAATGCGATTGTAAATCGCGACGCGACCAGCGTCATCACCGTTGCTTTAATCTGTGTACGACAAAGCGAGTGTTGTATTCTCGCTGATCTTGGACGCGTGCCTTCCCACCGAGTTCCGTTCACACGAGCTAACTGTTGCCATTGCGAAAGCACAGAAGGCGCTTGGAGCATCGAAAATGATTTTCAGATTTTGCGTAGGTAAAAGCTTACCTCGAGCGAGCGTACGACAAGCGGTTCCAATTTCGTACTTTGAAAAGCTTTTCAGTATTCACTCGAAACCAGTTTTTTTAAATTTTAATTTATATAATTATATTATATTGTGTTATATACGTTATGTTATAATAGTAATAATTCCAATTTTGTTGGGCCAAAAAAGTGGACCAAACACTAGTAACGAAAATCTGTAATCAACAAAATCAGACTGTTACACTTAGCACTGATAAATTTAACACTGCTTCGTCTACTATCGGTATAATGTTAGCCTGGAAAATTTGAAAATCTTGAATTCGTTGTTGCTGTTGTAAATTATTCTACGATTGTTCCACGTCGTTCCAAAGAAAGAATGATCTGTCTCGAAAGGATTCAGAAACAATGCCATTTTTTTTTTAAACCGAATGTTTAATAATTGTTCTGAATTGGTCCAGTTATAATATAAAACAAAAAATATTCTAAAAAAAAAAAAAAAATACGAAAATAAAAATCTATTATTTCCGTATAAGACGAAAGAAGCTTTTGCGACAACCTAATATTATTTCAACATCATATTCAATTTAGAAAATAATTTGTAAAAACTGTACCCGTAAAACTATGAACATTTCTTTTCGTTCTGGTAGCAATAGCGTACAGTGAAAGGTTTTTCCTTTGGAACAGGTATTTAATCCCCTGGAACAACTTAGAACAAAAGTTTGATGACCGGAACACGAATACAAAGGTGACTTTACCCTTACGTGGTCGTCGTCAGTGAGCATCGTCGACGCAATAGTAAAGTACGCGTTAGTACGCGTTAGTGTTTCAAAGGAATCCTTTCCCGTATATTATCGTTGTCAAAATGAAAAAAAGTATCCACAGTCTTATTATAGTTATAGTTTTTGCGAATTATTTCCTAAACTAAATACGATATTCAAACGATACTTTGAAACAACATCTGGAACAACTAGACAATCCAGAAACTTTTAAACGTTCAATTCTTAGAAAATGAGGGCCAGTAGAAAATTGAACTTTTTAAGATCGTTTCTGGGACCTTTTGACATCAATTATTATTTCGTTGGAATCACGTGAAATAAACGCGAAACAAGTTGAAAGGAAAAATTCGAGATTTGAAAAATGGAGACTAATTTTATACAGGTTCGTGCAATATGGTCTGAGGCTTTCAGGCAAGAGTCGTGTCTAGAAAGAAAAGAATTTCGTGACCCATGACCCATGGATTCTGATCACCGTTCCGTAACAATCAGACCTACGCAAAAGCACATCTTTATTTTAGCACTCGAAGAGAATTAAATGTCTGCACACAAGCACATGTACTATAACTTGATAATTGGAGTGTGTGATAATTACAGATACATGGAAATGAAAAAAAATTAGGATTTTCATCGAATTATGAAAGGATTAGGATTTTCTCGTAAGAGAATCAGATAGAGAATGTCATACTAATCGCGCGAAAGTGGTGAATTATTAAGATAAGTTAGACAATTTTCTAATGTCCAGTTTTTCTTCATTTTGACTTGGACGTTACAAGAGAATTGGATGTTTTTGCACCACCTATCATTAGGGAATAAATGATCATTAGTATCGTAGAATCGTCCGAGGCACGTGGTGTTTTTGTATTGAACTTTTTTCCCAGCGCAGCGCATTTCCTATTAGATTCCGTACGAGATAAACAGTTTGATTAGAAAACGTCACGTAAAACCTTCGTTCATCGTTACATCATCCGTGGCTCGAAAATGTTCTATTCGAAGGTTGTTTCTATCGTTAGTGATTAATCATTAATTATCCGCTCTTTGTGCGATCCTCGTGACTAAATGGCAGGGTTGGCTAGTTGACGCTTCCAGTAGAACGTTCAACTTACCAATGCGAGTAAACAGCTCGGCTTTTGTGTTGCGTTAATCTACACGATCGACGTGCATTGACAGAGCTAGAACATAGTCATTACCTTATCACCAGTGCAACTTCGTTTATATGAATTCCAATTTACAGTCGTTCAAAAAACTGATTGCACGTGCTCTGATTTTACACGAAATTATCTTTGTGAAAGAACGAATTAACGAGGATAGGAAAACTTAATATTATTGGTCGAGTCGATTGAAAAATGAAAAACGTGGACACAAAAATCGAAGGAGAAGGAGACACGTACAGCAGAAATAATAAACTAGCGACAAAAAGGACATAAGAAACGAAGTAAAAGAGAAAGAAAAGGAGAAATGGAAGGAGAATATGAGAGCAGAAGCTATTACAAATAGCATATATCTTTGGCCCTTGCTCTTAGGTTCTAAACAAGTCTATTATAATTAACAATCGCCATCTATATATAAATATTAATTAACTACGAAGGACACGATCGAACTACCCTTTGACACGTAACATTTTTTCGTATACATTTTCAAACAAATAAATTGCAACTGCTTTCCAAGGAACGGAGTAACTGTTGATAATATGATACGATCAATCTATTAGGTCATCCCATAAGTTCGTGCCGACCTCTGTGTATACATTTCATATTTTAAAGAAAGGCAAGAGAACTTTTCTCGAGACGGGATAATGAAAAATGGGAAGAAGTTGTACAACGGGAGGGGGATTACATTTTTTCATGAAACTGAAAGGTACGCAAACAATCTTAACATATATAACCGCTCGAAAAATGGCACGAACTTATGGGATGACCTGATAAATTAGCGCGATACCAACGAATCAGAGGTTGTATCTAAAAGAAAAAACAAGAAAAAATCGCGGTGGTATTATGAATTAATCAATTTTTAAAGAGGAAGTGAAAGAAGAAACGAGGTTGGAACGTAAAAGTGGTTTCCGTGACACAGATTACCATCGCGAATGGCAATACCGTTGACCGCTGAACGATGATTCGACTCGACCCTGTTTAAACATGGAAGAAGAAACTCTCGCCCGCCACAGAAGGCAAAGAATTGTCTGGAAATTGGCCCATGGCACGTTCATAAATTACGAATAGGCTAGGAGACAGGCCGTCTGGCGGTAACTGGGCACACGGTTTCGATCGTTTCTCTACAGTCCAATCCGATTGCTTTATTTCCCATCGCCCATTTTTTTTTTTTTTTAAGCGACTTTCTCAACATTTTCATTTCAATTTTTATCTTATGGACGTCTCCTTTTTTTTTTTATCCTACATGCGGTTGTATATTCTTTGTTAATACTTTTTATATCTCAAGAGAAGGGAGCGTTTTGGTAACGCTTTGAAGTTTCGTTTTTAAAAGAGAGTTTTGTAGGAGAAAGTTGTACTGGATCATTTAATTAGAGAAGTCTAAGATCAAGGTGTAGGATTCACAGTACTCGAACAGTTTGACTATTACATAAAGTTATTCTTCTAATGGAACGTGATTTAATAAGTTGTGAATAAATTTCACGTCGCTAGTTGGTCATTTTAGGGAGATCTTCGAGACGAGAATTGTCGAATTTCCGGAGGAATGGGAAAATCGCCTAAAAATACAGGATTGTTTTGGAACAGACAGTCTTTAATGAACTAATTTCTAAATTTGTACATTCATTTCTTCTCTATTGGACGTACACATTGTGTGAACAAGTTTTCGCTGCTTCTCTTCGTGTTATGTATTTCATGAATCGTACAACGATTGAATACAACATGAATCTTTTCAACGATAACATATCTGCGACAGTATAGTCCGTCCATTGTGTTTTCCCCTTTTTTCCACGAGAGATGCAAGAGTATTGAAGAATTTTTGGAGATATTTCAAAAGGTAGAATCACAAGAAAAAAAATGGTACGGATACGGAGCCAGTAACACGAATTTCATGAATTTGCTTCTAATTAACACTGCTCGTAACGGCTGGCGAAAAGAGCCACGAAAAGGCAGAGCATTCAACGAAGATCAAAGGACGCGAGACCTTTCGGCGGAGACTCGGTCGATAGTGTAGAACCACTGACTCGGAGACAAGGCCGTGACTTTTCCAAGACTGTTTAGTGTAATTTGTTGAAGGTTCGAGTTACATATTTCACTGGAACATTTCTCTCTTCGTCGTTATATATGGTACGCGTAGAAATTCAAGCTGAACGAGCTTCTTTCAAATGAATTAAAGACGAAAGGAAATTAGTTGCGAATTCATCTCTGATTTAATAAATAAAATAACGAAATTATCATATACGTAACATTATAACAACGAAGGGGCGATCGCATTCACATCTTCGGAAAGTCTTCGTATCTCGAGCTTCCTCTTCGAACTCATTTTATTCAACGTACATAAATGCAAGAGACGAAGGCAATTACAAGTTTGACTGACGAAAAGCGATTAGCCTCATCGTGGATATGCTTGTAGTCTAAGGACGAAGAAATAGTAAGGACTTGTGTCGTCTTACGTTATTCGACAGAGTTCTAACAGTTGGAAGAAACGAGAGAATATCGAACGATTGGTTTCTCGCATCTCATGTGATACACGGCATAGCTATTGGCGCACTTCGAGTTGCAGAGGCACCGGCGATAGAAGTTCGACTTGTAGCGGTAAACTTCGACTTGCAGAGGGCTGCGTGTTCTAAACTCGAGTTACAGAGGTAAAATAAGGGATTTGGAAACGCGGCAAATAATTCGAGTTAAAGTAAGTCTTGCTTCGAATTCGACAGGGTTTCTAGTGGTAGAGGTACAAATATGCGTTTTTAATATCAGAAACAGAAAAATTTCCACTTCAATTTCAAACCAAATTCACCAAGGGAAATTCACCTAAACTAGCGAATTTCATGGACGCAGTTGCGTGTGGAAACTCGGCCGAAAGATAAACCCTTCCATCAAATCGCAGTGTTAATTAACGTTTGTCACGAGACTTGCTGATCGAAGTTCGGCCCCTGTGCGTCCGTTCTGTCGAAAATGTGCCGGAACGAGTTGGTTACCGTGCAATGGCAGAGCCGCGATTGGTCGGAGTTTGCCGGGGCAAAAGGGATCAATACACACCGGGAGCAGGAGTAGGCTTTCGACACGGAGAGGCGTAGGCTGGTTATGTTCTCCACTCTACGAGAATCGGGACTGCCAGTCCTTGACCTTACCGTGCTAACCTTGACCTAGCAAACGTCCTTCAACGGAAGCCTGATTACACCAAGAGAACATTTTGGTTGGGAAATTTTTCTTTTCCATCCCTCCCTTTCTCTCAATGATTCTCACCTCTCTTTCTCTCTCTCTCTCTCTCTCTCTCTCTCTCCCTTTCCTTCTCTCTGTGATCGTGCGTCCTGAGACTTTTTTCGGCGAAACAGAAATGCAGAAGGGAGAGAAAAAAAAATAGGATTGGTCGAGTGTGTTTGCTTTGAAGTCGAGGGTCGAGGGTCGAGAGCCTCCGGCTCCGTTTTTCGTTCATCGAGTACACATAACTTCAGACTTTTACAAAGATTCGTATTCGCGCAGTCTTTGCACGTGGAACTTCCCCAGACCAGCAAAATTATATTTTGT